>NC_050100.1:76945073-77570073 GCF_902167145.1 Zea mays | reverse complement strand
GTCTAACAGTGAAGCTATTTTTCCCTCCTTTATTTAGTTTTTGGCCAGTTTACTATTTAAATCAAAACTCTAAAATCTTCTGCAATACTTAGGGTGTTCTATATTTTTCCTAAGCAGTTCATTTTATTTAAAACCTAGCAAAATTGGTTTGACTAAATTTGGTTGAATAAAACTGAAGTTATGGATTTTACAAGCTCTGTTTACATTTAAATGAATAATGTTTAAAAGGTTTTATGAAAAACCAGTTTACACCGAGGACCCTGGGCTTTTCCTAAACAAATTCTTTAACTTATGCCCCTGCGCAACTATTCACCTGAGTCTCTGACCATTCAAAACCCCCCTGACTTCTTCTCCTTTCTCCCTGAGGTCCCTCCACCCTTTTAAACAGTAATCGTGGAAGTAAACAGGGCGGCACGGCTTACCGGCGGCGAGGGAGGTCCGGCGAAGGGCGGGGTTAGCTCTAGGAAGTCCTTACGGTCACGTCGAGGTACGGCTCGTCGACGGTGATGGCCGGAATCGATCGGTCCACGTTCGCAGGCGGGCGGGCTCGTCGGCGATGTGTGCTCCGGCCTACTCACGGTGGTAGAGTTCAATCCAAGGGCACAAGGAGCTTCACATGGTGCTAAGGAAACTACCCGTGCAAGGAATCGCAGAAAGGCTCACCGTGGAGCTCGGTCTACGTACGCCGGTGATCGGGTGAAGTCCGGCGACGTTAATCTGGTGTCTCCGGCGAGGTAGAGCTCAATTCCTGGCTCTGGAAGCTTCACCGAGGTACGTAGAGGCTCTCTCGAGGGTCGGACGGGGTGGGGAATGGCTAGGGTGTCCGTTCTACGGTGGCTGGGTCTCGGGCGACCGCTGGCACACCGTGAGCAGAGCAATCATCGATGAACTTGTGCTCCGGCGAGGTTGAGAGCAAGCGGGGGCGTACGGTCGAGGCCTCGGTCAGCTTTATAGGCGCGGGCGAGGGCGTGGGCACGGGTTTGGCTTGGCGCGGTGTGGTGCGCGGGGGGCCGAGCGCCGGGGCGTGCTCTGGCACGCCAGATCGCGTCAAACACGTGGGCGTTTGTTTCTGCCTCTGTTCAAACGTTTTCAGGGATCACAAACGTGTGAATCTCGCCAAGGGTCTTGTGCAAATCTCTTCCTGGCACCTAGGGCTAGCTATTATGTGTGAGTTCCAATGGGAGATATGCCCTAGTTCTCAAGATAGGCGGGCGCCAAATCGGGTCTGTCGGCACTGTTCACCCCGAGACAAAGTGGATGTCAAATCGTGTCAAAAGGTCTTGGCTTTGGTTCAAATTTTTCCAGGGTGTTCCTAAGATAATTCGGCTCCTTTTTGTTATTTAGACCATATGGTTTTGGCGCCATTAAAAAGGTGAACACTTCTGATCATTGGATTTGGGTGGTTTTGGGGACTTAGAGAGAAAATGGAGGGCTCTAGTGTGCTCTCTAATTAGTGAATTGATTTGTGGTTTTGTGGGGCCTTTTTGTAATATTTCTCTTACTAAGTTTTGAAGCTTTACTAATACTCTTCATCTTTAATAAAGGTTCCTTTTTGTTGTTTTGATCATTTGCCCATTCTTGCCCCTTTAATCCCATTGTTAGGGTTTAAGGCTTAAGAAATTGTTAGGGTTTTGAATCCTGTTTGTGGGTGAACATTGTATGAAGGGTAGACTTGCTTTCTTGTTATGGTTAATGCTTAGCTTAGCCATGATTCTAAAACTTTTAGTCCCCTCCCTTCCATTATAGCACAAGGTTTGAGTAGGATATAATGTGTTTCTTGGGCCAGGGCTCTGGGTAACGCCAGGGGTGTTACAAAATGCCACCGAAATAGAAGGTGAAGAAGCTCCAAAGTCGTTCCTAAGGGGATGCAGAGCTTAAATGCCACCGAAATATAAGGTGGAAAGACTCAAAAGACGTCCCTAAGGGGATGTAGAGTCTGAGTGTTTCCGTGTGGATATGTCTTCGGCATAAACATCATGCTGCATCATACCATCGCATCATTCCACATAGCATTACATCATACATCATGTCGCATCAGCCACAAGATTGAGCAGAAGGAAAGTTGCTTCTTTCAAAATATATGATGAATGAAACAGTGTGCCGGAGCACAAAGCAAACCTTCGGCAATTACAATCTTACACGCCAGGAAAACTTTTGTCGACAACAATATCATACAACAACTGTGCTATAGAAGGGTTTTTTCTTTACGAAGCATGAAAAGAAGGGAAGGTGTTTTTTTGCCGAGGGCTCAAAAATGGTATGTACGCAAATTTCATGCATTGCAAAGAAATATATTACATTAATATACACATAGATATACAATGTTTAACCCACGTATGAATATTACATCACACAAATGTTACATTTCTTAGCTACACAAAACTCTAGTCTTCCTTTAAGATTTTCTCTGCAGCTTCGTTCAGAAGTTTGTTGACAGCTTCGTCAACAGCTTCTTCGACAATTCTTATGGTTTCTAGTGCCGCCTCTTCGGCACGCTTGGCTTCTTCTCAGGCTTCATGGGATTCTTTTTCGTTCTTCTTTATAGCTTCGTCAGCCATCTCTCGGCCGCCTTTCATCCAAACGTTGGAGTAAAATTTTACGCCCATCAGAGTAGCCTCAGCTGAAGGATCCTTTGTATTGTCTATAGTAAAGATGGTCTCCGTCTGGGTTGCAGCTTTAATATGTTCACAGCAAGTCTTCTCTAAAATTGCTGCAACCCCTCTGGCACCAGCGAAGGCGCAAAAATCGCCATGGTCGCTAAGTATCTCATTAAAGGCTTCAGCTTCTTCGCCGATCTATTCGATGATTCCTTCGGGATCGCCTCTAATAAATTTCTGCTCAGATGAGTAGGCACCCACCCTTGCAAAACTATCTTTCAGCTTCTTAGCGCAATCCAAGGATTTTTCGTAGTATCTCTCCTTTGATTCCCGAAGCTCATCTACATTCTTTTGCAATCTTGCGCTAGTCCATTCACTTATTTCTTGCTTCGCTTTAGCCACTTCAAAATCCTCATTCTTTTCCACAAGTTTTCTCTTTAAGCTTTCAATCTCAGCTCTATGGGCTTCGGACTGCGTAGCAAGATTGGCTTCACTAGCCTTAACTTTGTCTACCAAGGAAAGCAGAATTTTATCCTTCTCTGCGGCTTCATTTCTCAGTTTAATAACCTCTGGCCGAAGGTTACCAAGGGCTATTTGACAGCTTTCGTCCTCAGCATTATTCTGTGTCCTTAAAGCGTTGCTCAGGATTAAGCCCTGCAAAAAAAGAGGGGAGGAAGAGCATCAGCACAATAGTAAAAGATACAAAAATAATTTGTTCACAAGTCAAAACATCTGTACCTTCAGACTATTGTAAGCAAGGTTGTCTGCGAGGTCATCCTTCGACATACTAGAGAGGCCAACTTCGAGCTTCGGAAATCCTATGTTTCTTGCCATCTCCCGGCAAACAGATATTTCCTTGTTGTCCGGGAGGCAATACAGAAAGTCATCTTCATTGGTGCCATTATACACCAAGGACCCTTTCGAGTATTTCAGTTCCTGGGCATAGTATTTCGCTTTCGCAATTTCCTCTTCCGACAATTTTTTACCCGAAGCGTGTCGAATAATAAAGTCTAGCTCTTCAGTAGACGCTTCAGGAGTAGGAGGTTCAACATTCTCGGGCGCGTCTTCTTTCTCCAGAACTAGCCCGACCTCCAAAGGTCCTTGTTCAATACTCTGTCTAGTTCCAACAGGCTTTGTTTCAATGGGCACTGAGGGCCCAGCTTTGACTTCAACACGAGCTATAGCAACTTCGGCAGCCTCTTTTGCAGAGGCCGTAGTTGGGGCCCTTGTTGACTCCAAGACAGTGTCCAGTACGCTAGACATCCTCCTCCTCTTGGGTGTTATTGCAGGAGCTCTAGGCACCTTCGGCAACTCTGGCTCTCGTGGCGGGCTCAGGATTTTTGGTAATCCCGCTGATTCTCCTAGCTCTGGCTCTTCGGCTGCTTTTTCTTTGGCTTCGGCAGGATGCTTCGGCACTCCGGCCAACTCGATTTTCTCCTGTCCCATTGCTTCCTGCACTTTAGCCGATTCTCCCTTGGAACTGACAGGAGCGAGGTATCCTGGATCAGCGGTGGAAGATGTCCCCTCACCAAGCTTTGGCACCTTGGCCGTTTCAATGTATCTAGGTCGGTGCGTCAAAACCTTAATCTTCTTACCCTTCGGCGTAGTAGAGATGGCCGAAGTAGCAACTTTTCTTTTCTTACCCTGCTTTCGTGAGGGATAGTTATAGTCCGGGTATACGAAACCAATAACATCGAAAACGTTGTTTAACCTTTTCTTGCCTCGTCCTCCGAAGGCTAAGGTCATGGCATCATCTTTGGCCCTTGTGTAGGCCCTAAGCAACTCGTCGCTGGTTGCCTCAACACAGTTCAGCCAGTCGTCATTCGACTCATCAAACTGATCTCTGTATCTGAAGGTATATTTCAGATAAACCAAGCCGCCTTGACTGGACCCGGTAGCATCTTCCTTTGGCATCTCCCAGTCACTCACAAGAGGCCATACTCTATAGGCAATGTACTCTTGGACCAAGTCTCTTGTGCCAATAAAAATGCACACAGTGTTAAAACTCCTCTTGCATGTTTCTATTTCATTTCCAAGAGCAGTGGCTAGTCTTCTGATGCCAAAGTGAGACCAAATAGGGCATTGGATAATCCCTTTTATATCTTCCCTTTCAACTAAGTTATTCTTCACATAAAACATTCTTCCATCCAGGCTCTTGGCCACCTCTTCCGAAACGTCAGAACTGGATAGCTCACATCAGAGCGAGGCACGAAGCCATAACAACCAAAATTATTGTGATATTGTTGTGACACCCCAGGTGTCAGTTTCGTGTTATGACGGGAGGTTTATCCTAATCTTGGACGCTCAGTGAAATTTTCTTTTTCTCGGTCACGTTTATCTCAATTTATCAAGTTACTTGTGAAGGTTTCACCGATTTCTGATTTTTCCCGATCTCCAGAAGGCCAAATTTGGAGCCTGTTAAAACTTTTATTCTCGGAACGAATGCAAACTCGGAAATCATTCTTGAATTTTAAATCTCATCTGAAGCTCATTTAATCAAACTCTCAAAGGCTGTTATTTGATCTGTGTCCGAATCCAACTCCTCGAACTTCGATCGATGTCCGATTATTTTATCCAGGTCCGTACTCTCAAACGGAATGCTCAATATGTCGTCCTCTAATTAATTCTTACTCGACTCGGCTAAATATCCGATGTCCGGACCGAACTCAAAACCCCGTATCGACAGCGATTTTTAAATATCACGATTCGCCTTCTCCGACTAAAATTCGAAAGCCGATCAAATCTCAGGACGATTTATTTTTGAATCACGCGTAGGGAGTTATTTCCGAGCAAATTCAAATCAAACTCTCGGCCGAATTAATCGCTCAATCGTCCGTTCGCCGAAACTCTAATTCGCTATGTTCTCTGTAGAAACGAATTCCGCGGGAGCATTTTTATTCGGAAAAATAATTTTAGCGCAGCCCGTTTGCGTGTTTGGGCCAGCCCAAACCAGCCCAATTAGGCCCACTAAAGAACCCTAACCCTAGCCATTTTCTATAAATAGAGGTGCTCCTTCCTTGCTTGGCTTTTATTCACCTACACCCCTAGACGCCACCTTCTTTTTTTTCCTGTCTCCTTCCTCACGGCTGCATCTGGGCGCGCAGCTCCTCCTCCATGGCCGACGGCCCCCTGCAGCTTCCCAAGCGCCCCCTCTCTCCCATGGCTGAGCAGCAGCCGAGCTCGCCCTAGCCTCCATTTTTCCAGCCGGTGCTTCCCCCTGCGAGCAGTTTTGTCCGTCGTCTTCAACCTCCAGCAGCCAGCGGCTCCTATTCCCAGCAGCCCCAATGGCCGACGCCCTGCTCAAGGAATGAAGCCGACGCTCCAGCGACCCCATGTCCTGGAGCTCGACGCCGGCTTTCTTCCTGTGTCCCTTGCCGCAGGGGAGCAGTAGCTCTTCCTCCCCAGCGCCCCTTCTTCCTCCCGCATCACGGCAGCAAGCAGCCTCTCCATGCCGAGCTCGCCCAGTAGCCAAGGACACCCCCTGTCGCTGCTCCAAATGGCGAGCTCCATATCTGCATGGAGCCGAGCTCTCCCATCTCCACCAGCCGGCTCCCCTTCCTCCTTCCCCCTTCTTTCCCATGGCCGAGCCCTAGCTCCGGCCAGCAGTTTTGAGCGCCCTTTCTCCACTGCACCTGCCTTTCTCTGCTGTCCACGGTGAGCAGCCCAGCAGCCGAGCGCTCCACTGTTGAAGCTCCCTCGACGGCGCCCTTTCTTCTCCCCCATGGCCACAAGCAGCTCGCCCCTTTCCTCCAGCCACGCCCTCCCTGTTCCTCTCCCACGCAGCGCGGTTGGCTCCCTGTCCATGGATTGCAGCGAGCTCGCAGTTGCCCATGGCCGCGAGCCCTCTGCCGATGCCTCCTCTCTGCTGCTGCACAGTGCGCCGTCGACGCCCGCCGTGTGCTCGCTGTTTTGCGCAGCCCATCCGCGACGCCGTCGAAAACCGTGGTGAGAAACCCCCGCTGTTCTCGATGTTTATTTTCCGATGTGTGTGATGTTCGATGAACTGCCGCCAACAATTTTTTCATGTGTTATCGCAGCTAGTGGTCGACGCCGCGCTTTGCGCGTTGTCCGTTCGACGAAATGCCAAGCCTTGTGGACAGCCCATGTGACTAGCCTCGATTCGTCCAGGTTGTTCACTTGGTATTTTGTGGATTAATCTGTTTAAGCTTTGGTCTATGTTGTGCATGTGTAAGAAAATGTATTTGTATGGATTGAAGTTCGTGGCGAAGGAAAAAGAAGTAGAAAAGAACTCGAACGTTTTTATATTTTGATAGGAATATATGCGATGTATTGTTTGATGTGTGCGATTTGTAGTTTGTATAATTATATTTTGGTCGATGTGGTGTACATTGGTATTGGAATGTGTGTGGGTATAAAAATGTTTTGGTTATATGCCGTAGCAAGGTTGCCTTAACGTTTAGGTAAGCAAACGTGTTGTGTTGTTTAATGTGATGAGTAAATTGGAAATACAGGGGATGCGAGGATTTAATTAGGACATGTATGTACGTGTGTGCTGTGGTGTATTGTAGTAGTGGTGGCGTAAGATAATTGATTGAGGTGTGCGGGTATATGCCGTAATGTGGTTATACTCGCGACGAAGAAAAGATGTATGTCTTGTTAACACAACGTTTAGGTTGCTGTCGTATAACCGTGTGAAGAATGCTCCCGATGGTCGTGTGACTAAAGGGTGATGTAGTGGCAAGCGAGAAGTAAGTTTAATATTTTAAAAAACGATTAGTTGATAGCATCTGTCGGTGTCGTCATGCTTTCTGTGGTATGGCGGGTCGATGCCTTGCTTTGTCAAATATTGCATTCCATGCCCCTTTGGATAAATAAATGTCTTGTTGGTCGATTAGATGTCTTCTATGAGCGTTATCGCAGCCCAATAATTATTGGAAGCAAGTAGCATTCATAATTTAGTCCTGGTTAAAATTTGAAGAACAAATTCGATAGCAGATGCACATAAGTGCTTTAGGTCCCTCAGTAGCCTATGTAAGTCTTATAGGGTTTTGCGCCGTATGTAAATGCCTCTATGTTAGGTCCCAACAATGTGTTGTTTTAGGTAACTCGTGTGTTAACTAAATTAAGTTGAGCCATGGGTAAGAAACGCTGATTAATCTGCTCCAGCCCATGTTTTTGAGTTACTATGTCTAAAATAGTTCGCTAAGTTTTATGCTGTGTTAGCCAACTCATATAAGTAGGAGTCGGTTGTGTAAGTGAGTGTGATATATATGTTGTGTCTCGGATTGCGGTAATAATAGGCAAACCGATGTGTATGATGTATAGCGGCCTAGGTTGTTGCTTGGGTTAACCAACTTGTTAGATGTCTTTAGTTAAGTTTGTAGTCGCGATGAATTGCTTGTTGTGGTCTAAATGTGTATGGTTATGGTTGCGAATGAAAAGTATTAGTGCTCATGTTATGTCTAAATTAAAACGCAAATGGTTGGGTACTTATCGGGGAGAATGTGTTGTTGATTGGTTGTAGTAGTTTTAGTGCACTAAATGACTTGAATAAAAAAAATTGATAAGTTGACTTGTTGGTCCTCATTTGATTGTTTTAACTCTAACAAATGGTAAAGTGTTAGAATAATTCAAATCTCTAGATCATGGCAATTCTTGAATTGTATAGGAGCTGAAATTTATTAATCGCTGTTTTGGACTGCACGCGCTGTTTTAGTTGTGTTGTATGTTTGATGAACCAAATTGTGTTTTATGTAGATATGTGCTATAGAAAAGTGGTAGATAACTTTATTATCTTGCTGGTGTTAAAATTTGACAACCATAGGTCTGACGGTTTAGGAGTTAGGATTTTTTACAAATTCAGTAACTGAATCTGTTCAAATTCTGTACAGATTTCAGAAACTGCATTGTTTGCCTAATTTAATGTTACAATCTGTTCATGGTCATTATAAGAAAGTTGTAGATGCTTTTCTGATCTTGCTTGTGTTAAAATTTCATAAACACAGGCCTGATAGTTTAAGAGTTATGAATTTTACAAACTGGTTGCTGTGTTCTGTCCTCTGTCAGAACAGATTTCGAAAATTGTAATGTTTGATTTGATTAAACCTGGAATCACTTCTTGGTGATTATAAAAGTTATGTAGTGCCTTTGCCAAGCTTTCCAAAAAAGTCTTGGATCACTATTTTTGGTGATCTGAAGATTAAGTTATGAATGTTTACAGTCTGAAGACTGAATCTGTCCAATTCTGGACAGCACAGCCTTCTAGTGTATTTTATCCTCAGTTAAATATTGAATCACCTTAAGATGTTTATAAATGATATGTAGGCAGTTTTATTACCTTTCCAGAAAGTCTAGGATCACCTTGTTTGGATGTCTGAATCTTTAGTTATGAATTTTTAAAGTCATAAGTCTGAATCTGTCCAAATCTGGACAGCGCTGTTGTGTTGACACCTTTTGACCTTGCTAAGTGTTTAATCATGCTGTGATGACAATACCAAGGTTGTAGTTCACTTTTTAAGCTTTCCAAAAAGTCCTAGTTTACTATTTTTGGATTCATATTTAAAAAGTTATGATTAAAACAAGTGACTGCTGTACTGCTGTCCTAAAAATCTGCATGTGCTCAATTGATTGTTAGTTCACCCTTTTTGGCTAAAATGGTTGGTTAGCACTAAATTCATATAGAATTACCATGGCTAAGCTTGAGATAACATATGTGTCATGTTTCTATACGTTTCTTTCTCTAGTAAATTGTGATGTAGTATTGTTTTGCGTAAATGTCCAAAATGTTTGTCGTCTTTTAAATGGTATTAATGTTGAATGTCGATAGTGTGTAGATAACTAAAGCGAACCTGTGATTGTTACGGTGTCTTCCATTTTATTGTTTAGTTCACCACTGCGTCCTTGTATATCTTGTGCTACTTTTGTGCTACTGTCATTATATTCATACATATGCATCTTGCATCTCATTTAGGACCGAGAGATGACGCTCATGCAAGTGGTGTGGTGCCAACCACAAGATGCAGTTGGTGGACGACCTGAAGAAAGATGAACATAACCAGTGGATGCTCGCCAAGCAAGTACCTCCGCCCAGCAAACACTATCTAAGTGTTAAATTAAAGGCAAGCCCCGGTTTTATGCATAACCTGTTATTTATGCTATTTTACTTCACTTAATGATTGTAGGATTGATTGTGCACTTAGGTGTAGGAATTGTTTGAAGCCCTAGTTGCATGATCTCAGGAATCCTTTTGAAATGAATACTAGTATGACAGGTCGAGTAGTTGATTTATTTAATTAGGATCTCGGTAGAAGACGAGTGATTTTTCTAGCACTCGCGCGAGATCAGGAAATTGATTGTACCCACTTTCACATTGTCATGATACTAGTTGGTGGACAACAATCCATGGGGATTGGTTGTTTACAAGGTAAAAATGGGAATAAGGATTAAGGTGTGGTACCGTGTGTCAAGCGTTTGAACGTACTAAACACATACCGAGAAATATGGTAAATCGGTAAGCCTAGTACCTGATTGAACCTGGCAGTAGACTTTGCCCCTCACGCGACCTGAGACGAGGTCTCCCATTCCGGTTATGGTGGGTACAAGTGCGGTCACTGCACGACGGCCAGTCGAGGTCAGTGAGGCATTGTACGCCAAGGCGGTGAGCCCTGTTCTGCTGACAGGGAATCGACGGGGACGGTTGATGTGTGTGGGGACGGAGTGCCCCTACATGTCGTGTGTTTAGGTTTACCTTGCAAGGTTTAAAAACTCGATTCGAATCGTCTGCTTCTCGCAGCTAATGAGACTGCTTGATCCATGCTACTACATTGAGTAATAAGTGGAAATGAGTTGATTGGCAAAAGATGTTGATTGCTAAATTTGCTTGCTACCATGAATGAGTAGATAGTACACATCTAGTCTTAAGAGAGTCACACTAAAACTTGACAAAGCTAAAACTTGATTTATAAACTCAGCTAGTGCTTTTGGCAACCAAACCCCACAGCCAAACAGCTGCATGTCTAGAGGTAGAGGAGTAGACTCCTCACACCGGGTAAGTCTAGCTGAGTATTAGTATACTCAGCCTTGCTTGTGGCACCATTTTTGCAGGTACTACTTGATTTGGTTGATGGTGTGACTTGGCCTTCATCCCAGCCACCGGGATAGACGGTCGAGTGGGTTATTGCTTTCGCAGGAGAAGACCAGGTGGAGTAGCGTGGCCAGGCTTCGCCATGTTACTCGGTTTTCTCCGTTAGTTATTTCCGCTGCATTAAAATTTATGGTTATTATTTCTGAAACTCCGATAATGTAATCACTAATGATACTTATTAAATTTGTGGTATTATGTTTTATTGTATTTCTCTGTGCCTCACCTTCGAGTGAGCTAGTGGTATTCGATCCTGGATAAGTGGCTTTATCGGACTAGATCCGAGGGACTGGCGGGTTATTCCTGTTTAAGTGTGTTGCTACCCTTAAGGGTGCGACTTAGGCACTTAAGTTGGAATAATTCGCACGGTTCCGCCACAATTGTTCCTTCCGAGTAGCCTTCATCTTGTAAGACAGCTCATGCATATTGCATAAGCATTTTGCACTCGGCTCCAGTCCTTGGCTTCTCAGAGCCTAAATAAAAACCCCCATCTGGATGATGGCTTCGGGGGTAATCTGATGAAGAAAAATCTCAAAGGTCTTTAGCACTTCAACCAGAAATTTACTTAACAGAAATCGAAGCCCTGCCTTCATGAAGCTCCTATAAACAACCACTTCATCTACTTCGGGTGCAGGGGCAGCGCTGTCCCCTCCAGCTCTCACAATGAAAATATCACGAAAATATCTCCCTTTCATAGCATCAATCTGACTTTTCTTGATGGATGACTTTCCGAAGATAGTATGATTCGGCCGCCAGGGCCGATTTTCGGCATCTTCGTCTTCACTTTCCAAATCAAAACCTTCGCTATCGCCAGAATCTTCAGATAGCCCAGCTAGCATTTCATTTGTAATCTTCTCTGTGTTCGTCTTCTCCATAGCCTCGTAAAACCTAGATAGAGCAGGATCAACAACCTTCTTCTCTTCAGCCATCTAGTCAGCACTTGTGCAAATACCGAAGCTAACAAATCAATCAAAATCTGACAAAGCAAGAAATCCAAGCTTGAAAAAATAACACAAGCGATTGAGATGGCACACCAAATGCTATCAATGTGGGTTCCTATTTATATGCCAAGCGCATTACAACTTGGTGGGCCCTACATGTCATTGACTTTCGCTATTCTAGCGAAGGGAAGGTGTTTTTTCGGACCTTCGGCTAAAGGCCTTCGTTCACGTCGTAGTCTGAATTTGTTAAATACAAAAACAAATTAATACTGCGAGGGGCTACTGTTGAGGGCCTTCCTCTTCCAAAGGTCCTCAAAAACTCAACTAACATGTTTTTCAGTATAACATAGACTATTACTGGAGGCTTCGGCTTTGAGATGAATGTGTGCGTGATATGAAGGTGCAGTCTAAAGGAAGGACAAACGAGCTCCGAAGCTGTGGCTGAAGGAGCTTCGGTTTAGCACGATGACGATGGTGAAAGGTGGAACCGACCTAAAGGAGAAATGACTGCTTAGTCATCGACAGCTTGCCTTATGGTTAATAGAAAATGTCAGGGACATAAATGTAATTTTGCCCGGGCTGCGTCCCGTGCCTATAAATAGATTAACAGTAACATTGTACTGTTCACACTGCATTGTAATCGCTCCCGCGTCTCTTACATTACCACCTTCTATCAAGCCGAAGGTATCAATGAAATATAAATGTTATGAGCATTTGTTCATGTTTATAAAATGAAATGAGAATGTAAACAATATATTTCTATGTTGCCATTATTTACATTCTTATATGTTTTATGTTTCTTTATTTATTTATATTCATTTACCGAGATGATGAAGGTATGTCCTTCATGACCTTCGTCCAAAAATAATTATAACCGAAGGGAGTTAATGTTTCAAAGGATGAAGGTCCCTTTCAATTAACCATTGTGTTGCCTTGTTCTTGGTGTATAGCATTCGAGAGCAAGGACCAACACTTACTCTATTAAAGACATCTTTGCAAAGGCCCCTAAAAAGAGTGTTTTTGGCCTTAGCATTCCACTTTTTATAATTAAACTCTTCTACAAGATTTGTGGGATCTCTTGGTTCGGGGAACCCTTGAGTGGCGGCTTTGTAGACACCAATGTCTATAGCCTCTAAGTAAGCTTCCATACGAATTTTCCAATATGGAAAATCGTCATCATAAAAAACGGGAGGAAGTACATCCCCGCCGGACATCGCTACTCTAGTGGTTAAGCTAATCTAAGAGCAACAAGGCTTCGATGCCAATTGAAAGGATCATGATGCCCAACAGGAGGGGTGAATTGGGCTTTTCTAAAAATCAACAACAATTAAACCCTAAAGAAGAGCCCAACTTCACCCAACTACTAGCAATAAGAGAATTGTCACACCTGGGTTTAAGGGATAAAGTCGGGTGCGACTCATATGTGCGCTAAGGAAGAACAACACATATAATAACAAAGTGCATAGAGATAAATGTCATAAATATCATAAATGTACTTATTACATAGCGAAAGTCTTACAAAAAAATGATAAAATAAAGTGAACTATTATTATTTCCCTAGCGCCACAAAGCTGACTGGGAGACGCCACCTAGATCAAATCGTAAGCTTCAGTGTTGGGCGGCTCCTCTTCGACCACATGTTCTTCTCCTGTGGGGGGTGTGAGCTCGCACATGTTCATCGCTCAACAAGTTGTGGGGAATAATGTGCATGAACTCACCAAAGGTGGGAGTCCATGTGAAGTGTAAGGCTGATCAATAAAATAAAGGTTGAAGCTGAGCATTGCTTTTATAAGTTGGTCAAAATTTTATTAGCAGTTACTTAGTGTAAGTAAATACCAAACCAGAGTAGTAATAAATCAAAGTAATAATAAAGAATCCCAATACGATGCAAATGACAAATTGAATTTAATTCCATAAATTAATCACGTGAGTGTATGAGTTGCTCATGACCGTGAGCACTGCTAGTATACCAGTTTTACACTCTATAGAGGTTGCGCATCTTTACCCACAAGTTGTGTTACCCATTTGCCACGGGGTTGATCGGACCCCATACACCTCTACCAAGGAAGCGAGGCAGGGTACCACTACGAGGCCTTTACAAAGTTCCACTAGCTTCAGAAAACCCGCTACAGTTTATAGGAAGCTCCAGTGCAGGGATCCCTCGCCTGACTGCCATCGCAGCAAAATCAACCCAAGGACCTCCCTACACTGACCACTCCCCTACTGCCCTTGCCCCTATCGGGTAAGATAGTCATCCACTAGCTTTCCTAGTTAATCAGCCAAGGACGTCCCATACCACCCTTGTGGTAGCACTATTTTACCGGGTGATTCTCCATGTTCCCATTAACATAATGATCATCATGAATAGTAAATAATAAACTGATAATAAAAAGTGTAATCATGAGTGATGTATATCTCCATACCCAAAACCACATAAAGCAATAACATGTACTACCCAAAAATTCAGTGGTAAAGCAAGGTATAAAGATAGCCAAACTGGGGTAACCTATTGGGTCCCATCAAAATTAACCTATGCAGATCATTATGATTAATAAGAACATGACTGGGTAAAAAGAGGTGATCAAGGGCACAACTTGCCTTCAATGAGCTCCTGCTAAGCAGTCTTCACTTGCTGAACCCCTAGATCCTCTATGGTTTGCTCTTCTACTCGCATCAATACAAACATACATAGTATAGCAAAAATTAACATCACACCAAACCATAGAACAGAATGCATGCTAATATTCTACGCTGCGTAACTTGATCATAGGAACAAGAATCATTAATTTTGGAGTTATGGATTTTAAGTTATGAGTTTCCAAAGGTTTCATGTGCTTGATACAAGATTAATTAAGAGATAAATTTTAATTTGGCTTTCATGTCAAAACAGTGGCACTATTTGATAAACAATAATATTACAAAATTATAGGAACTGGGATGGATTAATTTGGACTAAGTATGAATTTTATACAAATTAAACAAGTTCTAGCAATTATTTATACATTAAAAATCAATTTCTGTTATTAATTATCAATTTCCTCTGATTTCTGGTCTGGGTGAATAATATACAAAAGGTCAGGGGCCCTGGTGTAAAGTGTACTAAGACTCAGGCTGACAACAGGGTGAACTGCGGGTTGAATACTCAATTTTTGCAGGGACTCATTAGTAAAATGGCCAGTGGACCGACCGCGTGCCACACCCGAGCCGTCCGATTAGATCGGATGTCGCAGACTAAATCCTGAACCGTTACTCGATCCGGACCCTTAGATCACCGTTCTACGACCACAGTTGGTTGCGGTTGAATCGGTACCCAGATTTAATCCAATCCGCACACGCCAGATCCAACGGTTCGGTGCCACTACACTCACGATCTAATCCCACGCGTCCGTCCACAAATCAACGGTCACCGAGCGCCACCCAAACCCAAGGCATGGCAACAGCGGCGCGCCTCACCCACGGTGGCGCCATGGCCGACCTGCGAATCCCCGAGCACCCGAGGCCACGACTCTACAATTGAAGAGATATTTCGCTAATTCGATAATAGCTTGGGACTAGGTAAGGTTCTTATCTACAGTTGGCGCACTGTCAGAGTCTGGCCACGCAGAGCGGCGACGATGCGTCAACGGCGAGCAATTTGCCGCACTCCGATCACCCAATCGACAAAATTGGGCGGCGACGACCTGCGTCTTGGTTCCCCGCGCCCCACTGGTGCCCCGCGGAATCACAATTTCGACGATTGAGCGCCGTCACGGATCTGCTCCTCACCCTGGCTTCTCGGCAATGGCGCGCCCAATCTTAAGGTCGCGCGAGTGGCGGATATGGTGGAGGGCTTGCGGATAGACAAGAGGAGCAGGGAGGCGTGGCTCAAATACCCTCGGGTGTGGCCCCGTAAGCCGTTTTCTCCACCCGATCCAACCACGCGAAGATCACGGCGAGGTTGTTAGTCATGCGGCTACAAGCTAACCGCGGAGAAGAGGGTGACCGCGACTCTGGCCCGATGGTCCCACCCACAGATATATGGCGCCGAGTAGGTCGGACTTGGAGCGAGCAGTGCTCAGCAAATCGCGTGGTTTGTTGAACTAGAGCTACGCGGTAATGGCGAGCGTGGGGAACGTGTTGGCGGGTGGGCCCCTTAGCAGCGATACAGGTCTCGGCGACTGTGGAATCGGCCAATGCGCGCGAGTGGAATGGAGGCTGTCAAGCGGGCCCCGCCTGCTAGGGTCGCGCGTATGGTGAAGGTTGGGTCGCGGGAGAGGGATTGGGAGAATGGGCCGACAGTGGTGATTTGGCCCAAGCAGCGTTTCCCATTTTTCTTTTCTTTTTTCTTTTCTAATTTTCTTTTCTCTATTCCCATATTCAATTTGAATTCAAATTTTAAATTCGAACTTGTGCCAAATTTATCCTCATATTATATTGTGAAATTAAGAAGTACCAATTTTGGAAATATATAAATTTTCTTTATATTATGTACTCTCCTTTTCTTTTCTGCCCTTTTTCTTCAAATCTTCATCTCATTATTATTATATTTCTATTCATATTATTATTGTATTAAATGCACAAACAAAACTCCAATATGATGCAATGGTTTTTTTATGTTTTAGTAAAGATTTACTCATTTTTAAACATGATTAGTCACATGTTTCAAAGCTAAATGGCAAATCACATAAGAAGATCAACTCTTTTATAAGCTTTATAATTGGGTATTACAAATCCTACCCCCCTTACAAAGAATCTCGTCCTCGAGATTTAGGTAGAACTAGCAAAGAGGTGGGGAAAGTCTATGTGGAGTTCTTCTTCTCTTTCCCAAGTAGCTTCATCCTCTCCATGGTGACTCCATTGCACTTTGCACATTTTGATCACTTTACTCCTTGTGACACGAGTCAATGTATCAAGAATCTTGATAGGATACTCAGCATAAGTCAGATCATCTTGAACACTAAGATCCTCCATGGTTAGATGCTCTTCGGGTACCCTGAGACATTTCTTCAATTGAGATACATGGAAGACATCACGTACATCCGCAAGATGATCGGGTAGTTCTAGTTGATATGCAACTTCTCCCACTCGCTTTAAGATCAAGAAGGGTCCAATAAAGCGAGGAGGCAACTTCCCTTTAACTTTAAATCTTCGGATACCCCGGATCGGTGACACCTTCAGATACACGTGATCACGCTCCTTAAACTCTAACAGTCTTCTCTGGGTATCAGCATAGCTTTTCTATCTTGACTGTGCAGTTCTCAAATTCTCCCTTATCATTCGTACTTGTTCTTCTGCCTCTTGTATAATTTCAGGCCGGAAGAACTGCCTTTCTCCAGTTTGATCCTAGTATAGAGGAGTCATGCACTTTCTGCCATATAGAGCCTCAAATGGTGACATCTTCAAACTGGCCTGGTAGCTATTGTTGTAAGAGAACTCCGCATATGGTAAGCTCTTGTCCCAACTGCCACCATGTTTAAGAGCACAAGCTCTCAACATATCCTCTAGTACCTGATTGGTCCTCTCGGTCTGCCCATCGGTTTGCGGATGGTAGGTCGAACTGAAATTCAACTATGTCTCCAAGCACTCGTGCAACTTCTTCCAAACTCGGAAGTAAACTGTGATCCTCGGTCAGACACAATCTTCTTCGGCACCCCATGTAGACAAACTATCCGAGGCATATATAACTCCGCAAGCTTGGCTCCCGTGTAATTAGTCCTCACAGGTATGAATTGAGCCACTTTCGTCAGTCTGTCCACAATCACCCAAATGAAGTCATACCCTGCAGGAGTGCGGGGTAGTCCAACAATAAAATCCATGCCAATTTCTTCCCATTTCCACTCGGGTATCTTAAGCAGGTGCAGTAGTCCAGCTGGTCTTTGATGTTTGGCCTTGACTCTTTGACACACATCACATTTAGCCACGTGTGCAGCCACGTCTCTTTTCAGCCCATACCACCAGTACTTCTGCTTCAAATCTAGATACATCTTAGTGCTACCAGGGTGAATAGAGTAATCAGAATCATGGGCCTCCTTCAATATAGTCTCACGAAGGCTATCAATCTCAGGAACACATATCCGGTCCTTGAACCATACTGTGCCTTGCTCATCCTCCGTGAATTCTGGACCTCTACCTTCAGTAATAAGATCCTTGATCCCTTGAATTTTAGCATCACCAATCTGACCCTTACAGATTTCTTGATCCAAGGTAGGTTCCAATCCTATGGTGACTCCTTCAGTGTGTGCAACAACTCCTAGGTTGAGTCTCCTGAAATCTTCAACAATCTCATTGGGTAGCTGGGCAACAATAGCTGAATGGACATGTTTTTTTCGACTCAAGGCATCTGCAACCAGATTCGCCTTGCCCGGGTGATAGTGAATCTCCAAGTCGTAGTCCTTAATGAGCTCCAACCATCGGCGTTGCCTAAGGTTGAGATCCTTCTGAGTGAATATGTACATCAAACTCTTGTGATCGGTGTACACTTGGCACTTGGTTCCCATAATATAATGTCTCTATATCATAAGTGCATGCACTACGACTGCCAGTTCTAAGTCATGAGTGGGATAGTTCAACTCATGTTTCCGCAACTGACAAGACGCGTAGGCAATCATGTGTCCTTATTGCATAAGCACACATCCCAAGCCTTGGCCACATTCATCACAATAAATGTCAAATCCCTTCTGTAGATCTGGCATAACCAACACTAGGGGTGACATCAATCTCATCTTGAATTGATCAAAACTATCTTGGCACTTCTCGTCCCACTTAAACTCTCTCTCCTTCTCCAGAAGTGAGGTCATATGCTTAACAATCATAGAGAACCCTTCAATAAATCTCCGATAATAGCCTACAAGTCCCAAGAAACTCCAGACTTCAGTAACTGTTGTGGGTATGCTCCACGCCATAATCTCCTTGACTTTAGCAAGATCCACTGATATCCCACCATTAGAAATGATATGTCCAAGGAATGGCACCTCGTCAATCCAGAACTCGCATTTGCTATACTTGGTGTAGAGTTGATTATCATGTAGCTTTTGTAGCACCAATCTCAGATGTTCCTCATGATCACTATCATTCTTGGAATAAATAAGAATATCATCGATGAAAACCATGACGAATCTATCAAGATACTCCATGAATACCTTATTCATCAGATTCATAAAATAGGCCGGTGCATTAGTTAGTCCAAATGACATAATTGTGAATTCATATAAACCATATCGGGTTGAGAAAGCCGTCTTGGGAATATCAGATGGCCTAATCTTCATTTGATGGTAACCCGATCGGAGATCAATCTTCGAGAATACCCTTGCACCTCTCATCTGGTCAAATAAATCCTCAATGCGGGGTAATGGATACTTGTTCTTCACAGTAACATCATTAAGGGATCTATAATCCACACACATCCTTTGAGATCCATCATTCTTCTATACAAACAGAACCGACGCTCCCCAAGGTGAGGAACTCGGACGAATATACCCAGCCTCTTGGAACTCGGACGAATGTACTCAGCCTCCTGTAACTCAGTTAGTTGCTTCTTAAGTTCCTTTAGTTCTTCTATGGACATCTTGTAAGGCCGTTTAGAAATAGGAGAAGTCCCAAGTAAGAGATCAATGACAAACTCAACTTCCCTTTCTAGTGGCATCCTTGGTAACTCCTCTGGAAAGACATCCAGAAAATACCTAACCACACGGATGTTGTCACCAACAAACTTCCCATCTACTGAGAATGTCGCAAGTCTGGTAGTGGTAGTTACTACAATTTCAACTTCAAATCTTTCTCCTTTCGGGCTAGTGAGTTCTACAGTACCCCTACCACATTGTATAACGGCCTTTGCCTTTCTTAACCATGACATACCAAGGATCAGATCTATATTGCTTTCCTCTAATATTATAGGGGTAGCTCAGAATTCTCTTCCCATAATTGTCAATGTCAATCTATGTGTCATATAATTTGCCTCAACCAACCCTTTAGGTGTAATTACTATCATTGGTGTCTTCATATTTTTCAGTGGTAACTCATTTGTGTTGGCATATCGAGAAGACATAAATGAATGTGTAGCACCAGAATCAAATAATATTGTTGTCGGAATTGCATTAATATAAAACATACTTAGCGCAATATCAGCACTGTCACCAGTGGCCTCAGCACTGACTTGATTTACCCTGCCAATGTTGAATCCCTTGCCAGGAGTCTGTTGCTTGTTCTGAGCTAATGCACTGGAATTCCCCGCCGGACAAGCATTTGCATAATTCCCAACCTGACTGCACTTGAAGCATGTAGTGCCTGTCTTCTGTCCTATAGGCCTCGCCGGGGTGCCAGTGGGGGCAGCCTGACGAGTGTGGGGTGTCTGCGGAGTCCCCTATGGAGCGTACTGAGCTACACATGGTCCTCCTCCTGGACGAGCTGGTGTACCCTAGGGAGGCACTTAGCGAGGACGAACACTGCTCCTACCCTGCCCTTGTGCAATGGCCTTCCTCTTCAAGTCTCCTAGTTGAACACGCTTGTGTTCAATAGCGAGAGCTTTATCAAGCAGCCTCTGGAATGATGGAAATGTGTGAGCAACCAGTGTGTATTATGGCCCATTGAGTCCTTCGGTGAATTGCTCTTGCTTTCTTTCATCGTCAGCCATCTCATTAGGAGCATATCTTGACAGCTGAATGAATTTGTCACGGTACTCGCTGACAGGCATGTTGCCTTGCTTCAATGACATAAACTCCTTCTTCTTGATCTTCATCAATCCAGCATGAATGTGGTAGTTTCTGAATTGTGTGGTGAATTCCGCCCAAGTAATAGTGTCAGCAGCATCATGGGCAGCAACATAAGAATCCCACCAGTCAGTAGCAGGACCAGTCAGACGACCAGAAGCATATTGAACCTTCTCCCAGTCAGAGCATTGAGCAATGTTTAGCATTTTATCCACTGACTTCAACCAGTCATCAGCGTGTAGAGGATCTGGAGAGCTGGCAAAGGTCGGTGGCTTGTGGCTCATAAATTCCCGGTGCTTGTCTCGGGGTGGAAGTGGCGGTGGCGGTGGTGGCGGAAGTGGTGCTTACTGCTGTTGCACCCTCCTTTCCTGGCGCATCTCCTCCCTCTCCTGGCGCATCTCTTGGCGTTCCTGTCGCATCTGTGCATGCATGTCCGCCATGGTATCTGCCATCTGTTGCATTATCCGCATCTGGGCTACAACAGCTAGGTCAGCTCCGGCTGGTGGAGGGTTTGGAGGATCCATCTCAGCTTGTTGTTGTGGTTGTCTGAATATCCTCTGACCGTGTCGATTGGGGGGTAGATCAATTCCACCACCCTTCCTGGTATTGACCATCTGAGCTAGAAACACAAGGTAAGGAAGAAAGGATTGTAGACAAGGCAGGTAATTACGAAGCATGTTACTTTGGGGGATTTATTAGCTAAGTGTGTCACCTACTAAAGCTAATACATTACCTTATGGTGGTACATGCTAAGATGCCCGACTATACTATTTCATTCAATCAAAGAAGCAAATCAGACATTTATCATCAGAACAATCAACCAATATTTTAAATAAGAAAATAATTTTAATTTTGTCTTAGGTCTCCTATCTCTTAAGAGGGTCATGGATGTTGGATTCCAAGGGGTGAAATCCTCCTTGTCTTAGAATAGAAAATGTCGGTACCCTGAAACTAGGGTACTCCTTACTCCTGTATAAAAGCACAGTACCCACGCGGCTACTCTTAGTCGCGTGGTAAAAGAGCTGTATGTGGGACTAGGCCATGACTCGCCCCAGCCTCGGGCAACTACTCTAGGCCAGCAACAGCGCCTGACCCCACCACATGGGCGGGTCCATGGCCGCCACGTGTCTAGAGAAAGTGATATACTCCAAGGCATCAACAGTGAGTCCGGACCCCCATGGGAAAGTGTCGGATCACTTTATATACGGCCCAGGCCTCCAAGTTTGGTCCAGAACCTCCACGTGTGCGAACCGAACCCCTAGAATGGGGTCCAGACCCCGCGTATGGGGTCTGGGGTGCCCACAGTGGGGTCCCAGGATTCCAGGACAGAACATACCCGGGCCTTAGTCAGGACCTAGGCGGGGGTCTAGAACCGACACGTGTCCAGACCTGATCTAATGGGATCGGGACCTTATCAGATACACTCCTGCTCCCCGCCCAAGCGGAGACACGATGCTGCCACGTGGCCTACTGTGCGCGACGTAAGCCAATGGGCGGAGCCTGACACAAAGCCCCTGGGCTACGCGTGTCTTGGAATTTATTACGGATAAGACGTGCGTCTATCCATTCCAGTGACAGGCAGCACGCACAGTCCACATTGCGTGGGCTGTGCAGTTACTCGCCATTACTCGTACGTTTCCAAGAAAAGGGTTACTACCTATCAATGCTACATGGACTGTAGTCATCATGACTCCCGCTGATTACTCCTGCGTTACTAAGACAGAGGGAGCAACACAGCGTCTAGCAAAGATCTTTGTGTGTTGTCAGCATTAATTATTCACATAATGTATTTCTTCCATTATGCTCCTAGGCCTGCATGTCGGGGCTCAGCATCCTTGTATGTGCCTCCCTTAAACTATAAAAGGGAAGGCACACATCGTTACAGGGCACGCTCAATCAGACACACTCAATACAATTTACACACAATGGAGGTAGGGTATTATGCTTCGGCGGCCTGAACCACTATAATCCCTCGAGTCCTCTTGTGTTCATCCAAAATTCACCAAACAGGCAACCGCTTAGGCCCCCTCCTCATATTGGGATTAGGGCAGGTGCATTCCGCCACCCAGCCGGGGGATTTTCCCACCGACATTTGGCGCACCAGGTAGGGGACTTAGGCTTTAGGTTTTTCACCTGTTTTCTTGCTCGACACAATGGTTCATATTGTCGAGCACCGTGACTTGTCTCCCGAGGATTTCCTGTTGAAGGGGCAGCATCTTCCATGCCACGAGGCTCGAACCGCCCTGCGCCTGGTGCTGCTATGCATGCTGCACGGCAGCACACGCCCGCGCAGACATCCAAGACTCCGTCAAGGGATGCTCCTGGTGGGGCGTTGTCTGCGGCCAGGGAGTTGCTGTGTAACCCTCCAAGTTCCACGGCCTCGCTGGGGGCCATGAGGCAATGGCGCGAAGATGTCGACCGACTCCTCGGCATGGCCCATCCTAGCTCGGCCAGGTCCAGGCCTCGATCATTCCGGCGTCAACGCGAGGCGTCGACATCTGTGCGCTCACCCTCAGTGAGGAGTGCACAGACTAAAGACCTGCGGGCAGAACTCAACTGCAGGCGTGCGGGCAAGGATGCTCGAGTCTCTCTGGAGAGGGCGCGTGAGCGCGGCAAAACTTCGAGGGACACAACCTCGACCAAGAATTCATTGCAAGGGATGCCCGAATCCAGGCGGGTGTCCCATTGGTCGGCGTGGGCTGTGCCGCACTAGGAGATCATCTCCGCGCGGCAACTTGCCCCCCAAGTTCCGGCCACACCTGCCGGAGAAGTACGACGGTACATTGAACCTGTCAGAAATTCTTGCAGGTCTACGTCACCGCCATTACGGCAGCTGGTGGAAACACTGCTGTAATGGCAAGCTACTTCCATGTAGCCTTGACCGGGCCCGCCCGGACCTGGCACATGAACCTCACCCCAGGGTCGGTCTACTCCTGGGAAGAGCTCTGTGCACGGTTTATAGCAAACTTCGCTAGTGCTTAACTGCAGCATGGCGTGCAGGCTCATCCCCATGCAGTGAGGCAGGAACCCGAGGAGACTCTCCGGGCTTTCATTTCTTGGTTCACCAAGGTATGGGGGACTATACCTCGCATCTTCGATGCCTCCATTATCACCGCTTTCCAACAGGGGGTGCGTGATAAGAAGATGTTGGAGAAATTGGCGACGCATGACGTGGAAACCGTCACTATGCTCTTCACTCTAGCCAACAAATGTGCTAGAGCTGA
The DNA here is from genome assembly GCF_902167145.1 of Zea mays. Lineage (NCBI taxonomy): Eukaryota > Viridiplantae > Streptophyta > Magnoliopsida > Poales > Poaceae > Zea > Zea mays. The sequence goes on along the minus strand of NC_050100.1, from coordinate 77,546,526 downwards.
TGAGGGCCGTGCATGACACTCGGCGCCTCAAACCGGAGTTACCCAGACGGGCGGCTTAGGTGCCACCACCTAGGGCGGTGGCAAGAAGAAGAACTGCGGTCACGATAGGCCGCAGTCTGGTGCTCCAATCGCTGTAGCTGCGGCTAGGGGTTGTGACGAGCGCGGCAAGTGCCCACGGCAACAAGGAAGTGATAGTGGGTCATGCCCTATCCACCCCAGTAGTTGCCATAGCACCTTGGAATGCTGAGAGATCCTGAAGCTCGCGAAGCGCTTCAGTGAGCGGCGCGAGCAGGCCTCCAAGAGTGGCTCGCCGCCTCGATGCCGGCCTGGCAAGGAGAAGGTCGACGAAGGTGACGTAGCCGTGGGAGAATGTGACCTTGGGTATCAAGCCCCCGAGCAAGTCCTCAAGGACATCCTGACTAGAGACTCCGACTCTGGTGATGACAATGACCGCCGCAAGAAGCTGTACTTTATGTATGGCGGAAGCTGGGAGCTGACCTCCCGCAGGAACGTAAAGTCCCTGCGCCACGAGGTCCTTTCGGCGACTCCAGGAGTCCCGAAGGCAGCCCACATCAGCGGTGGCGGAGCAGCACTATCTCCTTCGGGGCATCCGACTGCCCTGAAAACATGGCAGGGGCTGGCATACTACCACTCATCACCGCCCCTGTCATCGCCAACATGAAGCTGCATCATGTCCTGATTGATGGTGGAGCTGGGCGCAACGTCATCAGCCATGCTGCGTTCAAGCAGCTGCAGATCCCAGGATCCCGACTGGGACCCTCTCGCCCATTCTCCGGAGTGGGCCCTCAACCAGTGTATCCCCTTGGGAGCATTGCACTCCTGGTTACATTCAGGACTGAGGAAAACTTCCGCACTGAGAATGTCCAGTTCGACGTTGCAGAGGTTAACCTCCCTTTCAATGCCATCATTGGCAGGTCGGCCCTGTACCAGTTCATGGCCATTGCCCATTATGGGTACTTGGTCCTCAAGATGTCGTCCCCTCCTGGGGTCCTCACCGTGCGGGGCGACCGCCCTGCTGCGCTTGCAGCTGTTGAGAAGTTGCACGCCTCGGCGACAGAAGCCGCTCGCCCGGATGACAGGGGGAGGGACCCCTCGACTTCCTGTACCAAGACGCCTGCCAAGGTGCCTAAGGTGCAACCATATGGAGCAGACGCGCGTCCAGACCATCCGGCTCAGCGGGGATTCCTCCCAGACCACCCGCATCGCGGGCAATCTAGAGGAGAAACAGGAAATCGCGCTCGTCGCCTTCCTCCAGGCAAATGCCGACATATTTGCATGGGAACCATCACAGATGCCTGGGATCCCCAGGGAGGTGGTCGAGCACCATCTGAAGATCCACCCTGACACCAAACCGGTCAGTCAGAAGCCTCGGAGATAGTCCATTGAGCGGCATGATTTCATCCGTGAGGAGGTCCAGAAGCTATTGCGCGCTGGCTTCATCAAAGAGGTCCATCACCCAGTATGGCTGGCCAATCCAGTCATCGTTCCCAAGGCTAACAGGAAGCTTTGGATGTGCATCGACTACACCAACCCCAATAAGGTCTATCCCAAGGACCCATATCCACTTCCACGAATAGATCAAATCGTGGATTCTACCTCTGGGTGCGACCTCCTGTCCTTCCTAGATGCTTACTCTGGTTTCCATCAGATCCGGATGTCTAGGCAAGATAGGAAGCATACCGCTTTTGTAACAGTAGATGGCTTTACTGTTATGTTGTAATGCCTTACGGTCTGAAAAATGCCTTGCCAACATTTGTACGGGCAATGAGTAAGACTTTTGGTGACCTGATTAGGGATAGGGTAGAGGTATACGTTGATGACATCATGCTCTAGACTAAGAGAGGGTCGACCCTAGTGGAAGACTTAACCCTAGTCTTTGACAAGCTGCGGGAAACACGCACGAAGCTGAACCCGGAAAAGTGAGTCTTTGGTGTCTCTGCAGGGAAGTTGCTAGGATTCCTGGTTTCGCACCGGGGCATTGAAGCAAACCCAGAGAAGATCAAAGCAATTGAGACAATGAGGCCTCTGGCCCGCATCAAGGACGTCCAAAAGCTTACGGGGTCACTGGCCGCCCTTAGCCGCTTCATCTCAAGACTGACTGAGAGGGCACTACCCTTCTTCAAGCTATTGCGGAAGTCCGGCCCATTCTCTTGGACTGAAGAGGTAGAACGAGTCTTTCAAGAGTTAAAGCAGCACCTTGTGTCCCTACCAATACTGGTAGCTCCAGAGCCAAGGGAGCCGTTGTACTTATACATTGCAGCGGCTACAGAGGTGGTGAGCATGGTGCTAGTCGCTGAAAGGATGGCACAACATCCCTAGGGGGGTGAAAAAGTTCCCCTAGGAGAAGGTGGTGGTCCGACCACCACGATGTTGATGGAAGGCTAGGAGTTTGAGGAATCGGGACCAACCACAGGGGTCCAAACCATCCAGAAGCCAGTCTACTACATCAGTGAAGTCCTCCATGAGGCAAAGGCTAGGTACCTTGAGATGCACAAGCTTATCTATGCTATACTTGTTGCGTCCAAGAAGTTGCGCCACTATTTTCAGGCACACATAGTTGTGGTGGTGACCTCCTTCCCGTTAAAGGCCATTCTCCACAACTCTAACACCACGGGCAACATCGCCAAGTGGGCAGCGGAGCTTGCCGAGTTCCAACTGGACTTCTAGCCTCGCCATGCTGTCAAGAGCCAATTCCTGGTTGACTTCATCGTGGAATGGACCCCTTCCCCGAGCGCCCTTGGGGGTCCGGATCCCGATTCGGACCCTACACCTACGAAGCCCAGGGTTCCGGTCTACACCGAGCCCCACTGGATGCTCTTCTTCGACGGATCCGCTCGCCAGCAGGGTGGCGGTGCTGGAGTGGTCCTTATCGACCCAAGCGAAGATCAAGTGAAGTACATGGTGCACCTTGAGTTCAAGGCCACCAACAACATGATAGAGTATGAAGCACTGATTTTCGGCCTGACTGCGGCCCTATCCCTAGGGATTCACTAGCTCCTTGTGAAGGAGGACTCCCAGCTGATTATCAAGCAGGTCTGCGGAGAATGTAGCTGCAACGAGCCTAGGCTCGTAGCTTACCTCCTCCACGTAAGGAAGTTGGAAAAGGATTTCATTGCCCTGGAACTGCAACATGTTCCTCGGGCTAACAACTCAGTAGCAGATGAACTCTCCATGAGGGCATCAACCTGGGCACCCGTGCCTGAGGGCGTCTTCGAAAGACGGCTGCTGAGACCTATCGCCCAGCCAGCCGGACCGGGCGAAGGGGGTGAGACTAGCACCTCGAAGCTAGCGGTCTCGGTGGTGTTCCACCTGCAGAACCCACCAAGGATTGTGTGTTCTACAGAGGGCCCTGCCAACCTCTTAGCGCCACAGCCATTAGCTCAGAGTGGTCCCGATGCATGGATCTCTAAGATCCGGGACTACCTGAAAGAGAATATCCTTCCTGAAGATCATGTGTCCGTAGAGCGCATAGTGTGGTTGGCTAAACGATACACGGTGGTAGAAGGGGATCTATACGTCGTGGCACCAACAGCATTCTCATGCGGTGCATCACCCAGGAGGAGGGCCGTGAGCTACTCGCGGAGATCCATAGAGAAGAGTGCGGAAGTCATTCATCATCCTGCACACTAGTTGGTAAGGCCTTCCAGCACAGCTTCTACTGGCCAACTGCTCTCCAGGATGCAGCTGAGTTGGTAAAGTCCTACAAAGCATGTCAGTTCCATGCAAAGCAGATACGCACACTGATTGAGGCTCTGCAAATGATTCCACCCTCCTGGCCATTCGCCGTATGGGGGGTGGATATCCTGGGACCATTCCATAGGGCTGTCGGCGGGTACCGTTTCCTCTTCGTTGCTATCGACAAATTGACAAAGTGGCCAGAGGCTACCCCTATGGTCAGTATCACCCAAGGTGCTGTTGTTGCCTTCCTCAATTCGATTGTCTATAGATTTGGGGTCCCAAGCCATATCATTACGGACAATGGGACCCATTTCAAAAGTCAGGTCTTCCAAGAATATTGTGAGGGCATTGGCACCCAGCTTTGCTTTGCGTCTGTAGCTCATCCCAAGAGCAATGGCCAAGCTAAGAGGGCAAATGCAGAAATCCTCCGGGGACTCAAGACACGCACCTATGACTGCTTAAAAAAGCATGGTGCAAATTGGGTTAACAAGCTTCCGTGCGTACTATGGGAGAACCGGACCACTTCCAGCGGAGCTACCGGGGAGACCCCATTCTTCATGGTCTACGGGGCTGAAGCCTGTCTTCCCCCAGAAATCATTATGGGCTCCCGATGGGTCCAGTCTTTCGATGAATCTATGCAGGAACAACTACGGCGTGAGGACGTGGACTTAATAGATGAACGTAGATGGCAAGCGGCGATCCGAAATGCACGGTACAACCAAGCGCTCAGGCGCTACCACCAGCGGTTTGTGCATAGTAGGGAGCTCAAGGTCGGGGACCTGGTCCTAAGGCGAGTACTGAACCGAGAAGGGCTCCATAAACTCTCCCATAGTTGGGAAGGACCCTTCAAAGTGATGGAAATATGCCAATCCGGGTGTGTCTGCCTTGCCACAACAGAAGGAGTACCTCTTCCCAATCCCTGGAATATAGAGCATCTCCGTAAGTTCTACCCATAGAAGCAAAACTGGGGGGTAGAGTTTTCTTTTTTTGTAACTAGGTTGCGCATATGTGTACGTCAATCCGGTGAGGCCCGCCCTCATAAGCCCGGTCTGTTGGTCTACACCCATGTATATCAAGTTATAAGGAAAAGATTCACCCCAGATGTGCTTTTGTGATGGTTATATTCTACTTTAGTTTATAAGCATTATTTTTTATCTAACCCACCCATACAGTTTCCCACTCTCGCTGGTATGATGACATCCGAATTGAGTAGCCAGGCTTGCAGTTCAGGACCCCTCTACTGTTGTAGGGGGTTTGGCAACCTAGGGGCCAGTTCTAGAGAATGGGCGCTCGTCTCCTGGAGTGGTCCGGAGCTGTGTAGCTGCTTAGCATGGTTTCTTACCCTAAGCCTTCACGCTCCATCACTCTGCATCGGGTTCCCTAGTATTTGGAACTGTGATTCTCTAGGTCCGGGCACACGGCTTGGCTTCCCAAGCTAAATCCTGCAGGTCCTGTTGCATAAATCAAAGGATGAAAGATACCAGATGGTGGGTCCTATGGGTGTGCCCCTAAAACTTCAAACCCGAAGCTATGTGCAGATCCAGTCCAGAGGTAGGTAGTCTCAAACTGTAGAGACTACCTTCTAGGGGCCGGGCCACTAATTTTTTTCTTTGGTATACTGGTATCCAGCCTCGACATGTCGAGCCTACCTCCCAGGGGGCCAAGTACGAGAGAGAAGATAACAAGGGCAAATAACATACAGATAAGTTCCAGTTCTAATTGATTAATGGTTCTTAAAGTATGTTATAAGACCAAAAGTTATTACAAGCCGCCTCCCAGCGGAACCCCCGCCTTGTCCCTACCGATTCAGCTATTCGGCGTCGACAGGATCACGCTGGAAGCGAGCGGCCACCATCTCCACTGTATCTTGTACGCTCTCCCGGGCGACATCTTCTGTGGCGGCCACCAGACCATCGATCACCAGCGCCAAGGATATGGCGGGGTCGTGACTCCAGAAGCACGTCATGACGTAGTCCACCACCGCCTGGTAGAGCTTGATGCCCTCTGCCTCTAGGTGGGCACCGAGGATCTGATCCAGGCATCGGAGGCGATCGGCGGCAGAGTCCAGCACCGGGAGCGCATCGGAGATCGACGTTGATAGCTCCGACACTGGGATGGGGCTCATCCCTAGCGGCACCAGTGTCATGCTTGCCTCGCTGACCCATGCAGCAATGCGCTGGACCCCGGCGCGGTGCTCTGCTTGGAGATCTTCAAGGGCCTTCCTGGTGGCCTCCATCGCCTAAGGACCCGGCACCGCCTGTGCTGCATTGAACTGGCAGATCTCCTCCTCCAGCTTCCTCTCCCTTTCCTCTGCTTCGAGGTCGTGCTCGAACAGCATCTCGCCTCGCCGGGTGAGCATTTCCTCCCTAAAGGTGAGATATGTCTCTCGCCTAGCGAGATCCGTCTCCCGCCTGTCCAATGACAACTCCTTCTCCTTAAGATTTTCCTCGGCGAGGGCGGTGTCGCTGGCCTTGCCCTCGAGCTCTTGCTGCCACTTTTGCAGCCTCTCTACGACCTTGACCTGCTGGGCCCGCTGGGCCCGCTGGGCTTCTAGAGTCTGGTCCAGGGCGCTCAGCTTGGCCTGGTACTCTGTTGTGAGGGCCTCCCTCTAGGTCACGACCTCCTCCCTCCGGGTCACCTTCTTTTCCCTCCGGGTCGCCTCCAGCTCCCTGGCACACACCTTCTAGAGGTCTCTCTTGTACTCCTTGTGGTCCCGCTCGAGTTGGGACTGCTCAGAGGCGAACTGTCGGGACGCCGTCTTGGTGTGCTCCTCTAGTTGGGTGCGCCAGTCGCTGAGGCGCTGGTGCTCAGCCTCAAGTGCCTCCCACTCCCACAAGATTGCTGCCTTAGTGTCATTGAGGACTTGGTGGGCACGGGACAGCATGCGAGGGAGGGGAACTGGCGCCGCTTCTTGCTCGGCACCCGACCGGAGTCGCCGCCCAAACACCACCTTCATATCCTCTAGAGCAGGCGGGGGGTTGGAGCTAAACACGCCTCCTGCGTCACCCCCAGTGTCGGGAGTGGGCGCGGATCCCCCAGCTGGGACCTCCTCCACCGCTACGACACCGCCCGACGCTGGCGCCGCTGCCGCCGGATCCCCAGCTGGGGCATGGGAAGCCACTGGCGCTGTCTTGGCAGCAACCGAGGGCGGACCGTCGGCACCACCCTCAGCAGATTCCTGCTGCTGAGAGCCAGACTCGTCGGTGGGCCTGACATCTGGCGGAGGAGGCGTGGCCTTGGGGGCAGCAGAGGAAGAAGCCCTAGAAAACAAATGATGGATTAAGAATTGTCGGCATGATGATTAGGCTCAAAGAAAAAGGGACTACACTTACTTGGGGCCCTGGACCTTCCAGTGACCCTGAAGCGAGGCGATCGCCGCTCCTGCTGCTGCTGGTGCCCCTGGGGGTGATCACCACCAGATGGTGGTGGTGGCGGCGGGACCGGAGGACTGACGTGCCTTTGCGCGCCATGGGCCTAGGAGCTCACCTCCTCGGCCCCACCTGCAGTCCTCTGGCGCTTCTGGGGGGCTCCGAAACGAGCGACTCATCAGCACGACGCATCCTACGTCGCCTCTCCTCCTCTGACCCCTTGGAGCTACCTGGGGCGGAGGCACCGCTTGCAGCCCCTTTGCCCTTGTCCAAGGGGCTGGGGGCCACGGCAGGATTGGCGCTGCGAGCCACACCGGTAGGCTGGGCACCTCCTGCCGGTGCATCGGAGATCCGGATCCCACGATGGAGGTCCCGGCCGCCGGTCTGGTGAACCGCCACGTCGCTGTCGTCGAGGGTCGGCAACGTGGCCATGATCGCCGTCCTCAAGCCTGGGTCATCGCAGAGCGCTGGGATGTCCTGGGAGTATCAGGGACTCAGGGACAAAAGTCTGCCCAGTAATCCCCCAACCAGGAGTTTCAGCTCGTCCCAAGACAGATCGGTACCTGGCCCACGCTGGATCCTGTCGATGTCATTCGGGCCGGTGAACCAGCAGGACAGGTGTGGCCTCCTCTGCAGCGGCGCGATCCGGCGCTTCAGGAGATCGCCGACCACGTGCATCGATGTCAGGCCGCCCGTAGCCAAGACCTTGATCCTTTCCAATACGGGTAGGAACTCTGGCGAGAGGGATGGCTTGGTCCTCCATTGCTTGCGGTCGAGCACTGGCCCATCGCTCGGCAGGATGAGGCGGTCGTTGGCCTCGGTGCTGGTAATCACCCAGTCGCTGCGCCAGTTTTCCCACCTCGCACCGCCAAAGGTGGGGATGTAGACTACGGCCGGATCTAGCCTCGTCTGGAACTAGTAGGCACCGATGTGGTCCCTAGTCTTCCTGGACTTGACCAGCACGAAGAGGGAAGTGCAGGGGGGCCACACCTATGAACATATCGCAGAGGTGGACGAAGATGGCTGCCTGGAGGATGGAGTGGGGTGTGAGGTGTTGAAGCTGAAGCCCGAACTCCTCCAGCAGCAGCAGGAGGAAGGACGAAATCGGTAGCGCCAACCCGCAAGAGATGTAGGAGGTGAACAACACGAACTCCCCGGCGGTGAGATCGCCAAGGGGGTAGCGCCGGCACAGATTCTTCCGGCGAGCCCTGGCGCGCTCCACCCAAGCAGACCACGCACCAGATTAAGCGCTTCCTCAGACTGAAAGCGGTCGAGATGTCCAAGAGAAACCATGGTGAGTGCGGCGGCGCGGGCGTGGAGCAGAGGAGCATGAAGGCAAAGGGGCGCAGCCGATTGGGAGAGAATGCGAAAAGGTAACTGCTACACGCGGGGTGAATCCTTTTTCAAGGAAACCTGAATCCTTCTTCAGGGAAACCCTTCCGCGCGCCCCTGAATCGCCACAGGAAATCTCGTTCGACGGGCACCTAGGACCCAGGCGGCCTAGTCTGTGACACAGGGGCCCGGGTCCACAAGTCATACGGTTTGTGTGCCAGATTTCGGGTGTGAAAAGAGCAAACCGCAGGACACGATATCGCGGCGCCTGGGGGCCGCTGCATAAGACAAAGGGTTATCTTTAAAACCAATGCAGCGGCAACAAGGCGCCCCGCGCGTGGCCTGACGAAACCACCAGGCGTGGGGCTGTAGGTCAGTCAGCCGCGGAGACAGATATGGCAGTTGACGTGACCGAAGGTGGATTGACAGTGGGTGCGTCGGCATACGTGCTAAAACAGCGCGCCAATCACCAATCAAGCCATGTTGAGGCAAGGTGCAAGATTTGGCCCCACCTGCAGGTTCGCATCCTCCCCTGAGGTGGGCCCGAGGGCCACTGTCGGTACCCTAAAACTAGGGTACCCCTTACTGCTGTATAAAAGCACAGTACCCACGCGGCTACTCTTAGTCGCGTGGTAAAAGTGTTGTATGTGGGACCAGGCCATGACTCGCCCTAGCCTCGGGTGACTACTCTGGGCCAGCAACAGTGCCTGACCCCCCACATGGGCGGGTCCGGGGCCGCCACGTGTCCAGAGAAAGTGATATACTCCAAGGCATCAACAGTGAGTCCGGACCCTCATGGGAAAGTGCCGGACCCCTGTATATATGGCCCAGGCCTCCAAGTTTGGTTCAGGACCTCCATGTGTGCGAACCGGACCCCTAGAATGGGGTACAGACCCCCCGTGTGGGGTCCGGGCCGCCCACAGTTGGGTCCCAGGGTTCCAGGACAGAACATACCCGGGCCTTAGTCAGGACCTAGGCGGGGGTCCGGAACCGACACGTGTCCAGACCTGATCTAGTGGGATTCGGACCTTATCACATACACTCCTGCTCCCTGCCAAGGCGGAGACCCGATGCTGCCACGTGGCCTACTGCGTGCGGCGTAAGCCAACGGGCGGAGCCTGACATAAAGCCTCTGGGCTACGCGCGTCTTGGCATTTATTACGGATAAGACATGCGTCTGTCCATTCCAGTGACAGGCGGCGCGCCCATTCCATGTTGCGTGGGACGTGCAGTTACTCGCCATTACTCGTACATTTCCAAGAAAAGGGTTACTACCTATCAATGCTGCATGGACTACAGTCATCATGACTCCCGCTGATTACTCATGCATTACTAATACAGAGGGAGCAACACAGCGTCCAACAAAGATCTTGGTGCGTTGTCAGCATTAATTATTCACATAATGTATTTCTTCCATTATGCTCCTGGGCCCGCATGTTGGGTCTCAGCATCCTTGTATGTGCTTCCCTTAAACTATAAAAGGGAAGGCACACAGCGTTACAGGGCACGCTCAATCAGACACACTCAATACAATTTACACACAGTGGAGGTAGGGTATTACGCTCCGACGGCCTGAACCACTATAATCCCTCGAGTCCTCTTGTGTTCATCTAAAATTCACCAAACAGGCAACCGCTTAGGCCCCCTCCTCATCTTAGGATTAGGGCAGGTGCATTCCGCCACCTGGCCGGGGGATTTTCCCACCGACAAAAAAGTAAGAATAATCAGAGTAGAACAGTAGAAGGTGAGACATGATCAAGATAAGTGTAGACAGAATCAAAGTAAGGTAAGTAGGTAAGGGTTTTGTCCATTTCTATATAGGTTTCGTCTTACAGTCAACATTTCCTCTTATACCACTTCTGTCACACCCGGGTTTAAGGGATAAAGCTGGGTGCGGCTCATATGTGCGCCAAGGAAGAACAACACATATAATATCAGAGTGCATAGAGTTAAATGTCATAAATATCATAAATGTACTTATTACATAGCGGAAGTCTTACAAAATAAATGATAAAATAAAGCGAACTATTATTATTTCCCTCACGCCACAAAGCTGACTGGGAGACGCCACCTATATCAAATCGTAAGCTTCAGTGTTGGGTGGCTCCTCTTTGACCACCTTTTGTTCTCCTGTGGGGTGTGAGACAGCAAGCGTGAGCTCACACATGTTCATCGCTCAACAAGTTGTGGGGAATAATGTGCATGAACTCACCAAAGGTGGGAGCCATGTGAAGTGTAAGGCTGATCAATAAAATAAAGGTTGAAGCTTAGCATTACTTTTATAAGTTGGTCAAAGTTTTATTAGCAGTTACTAAGTGTAAGTAAATACCAAACCATAGTAGTAATAAATCAAAGTAATAATAAATAATCCTAATACGATACAAATGACAAATTGAAGTTAATTCCATAAATTAATCATGTGAGTGTCCAAGCTGCTCATGGCCGTGAGCACGACTAGTATACCAGTTTTACACTCTGTAGAGGTTGCGCATCTTTACCCACAATTCGTGTTACCCATTTGCCACAGGGTTGATCGGACCCCATACACCTCTACCAAGGAAGCGAGGCAAGGTACCACTACGAGGCCTTTACAAAGTTCCACTAGCTTCAGAAAACCCGCTACAGTTTATAGGAAGCTCCAGTGCAGGGATCCCTCGCCTGACCGCCATCTCAACAAAATCAACCCAAGGACCTCCCTACACTGACCACTCCCCTACTACCCTTGCCCCTATCAGGTAAGGTAGTCATCCACTAGCTTTCCTAGTTAATCAGCCAAGGGCATCCCATACCACCCTTGTGGTAGCTCTGTTTTCCGGGTGGTTCTCCATGTTCCCATTAACATAAAGATCTTATCATGAACAGTAAATAATAAACTGATAATAAAAAGTGTAATCATGAGTGATGTATATCTCCATACCCAAAACCACATAAAACAATAGCATGTACTACCCAAAAATTCAGTGGTAAAATAAGGTATAAAGATAGCCAAACTGGGGTAACCTATTGGGTCCCATCAAAATTAACCTATGCAGATCATTATGATTAATCAGAACATGACTAGGTAAAAAGAGGTGATCAAGGGCACAACTTTCCTTCAACGAGCTCCTACTCAGCAGTCTCCACTTGCTGAACCCCTGGATCCTCTGTGGTTTGCTCGTCTACTCGCATCAATACAAACATGCATAGTATAGCAAAAATTAACATCACACCAAACCATAGAACAGAATGCATGATAATATTATATGCTGTGCAACGTGATCATAGGAACAAGAATCATTAATTTTGGAGTTATGGATTTTAAGTTATGAGTTTCCAAAGGTTTCATGTGCTTGATACAAGATTAATTAAGAGATAAATTTTAATGTGGCTTTCAAGTCAAAACAGTGGCACTATTTGATAAACAATAACATTACAAAATTATATGAACTGGAATGGATTAATTTGGACTAAGTTTGAATTTTCTACAAATTAAACAAGTCCTAGCATTTATTTATACATTAAAAATCAATTTATGTTATTAATTATCAACTTTCTCTGATTTCTGGACTGGGCGCATAATATACAAAAGGTCAGGGGCCCTGGTGTAAAGTGTACTAAGACTCAGGCTGACAACAGGGTGGACTACGAGTTGAATATTCAATTTTTGCAGGGACTCATTAGTAAAATGGCCAGCGGACCGATCGCGCGCCACACCCGAGTCGTCCAATTAGATCGGATTGCGCAGATTAAATCCCGAACCAGTACCCGATCCGGACCCTTGGATCACCGATCTACGGCCACAGTTGGTCACGGTTGAATCGGTACCCAGATTTAATCCAATCCGCACACGCTAGATCCAATGGTCCGGTGCCACTACACTCGCTATCTAATCCCACGCGTCCATCCACAGATCGACGGTCACCGAGCGCCACCCAAACCCAAGGCACGACAACGGCGGCGCACCTCACCCACGGTGGCACCATGGCCGACCTATGAACACCCGAGCACCCGAGGCCCCGACTCTACAATTGAAGAGATATTTCGCTAATTCGGTAATAGCTCTAGATTCAACGTGATTGAAGGAGCCCTTTGGTGTGAGGTTTATGCTTGTGCTCACGAATTTGGTTTTTCTCTCCCATCTCATTCTAAGTTCTTTAGCTTGTTGCATACACCTCTTGTGCGTTCTTGGAGTTCTTGAAACCCTAGGTTTCAAGGCGATTTGAGGTTACTTGGGAGTCTCCAAGGTTGTGGATGACCCCAAGAAGTTTGTAATCCCTGCTCTTGTGAGCAACATTTGAGATAAGGAATCCCTTGACCTTGGTGGTCGAGTTTTGGAGGATTAGGGTTGAAAAAGACCCTGCCCATTGTGGGCTCCTCAATGGGGAGTAGGACACCTTTGTGGTGTGGCCAAACCTCGGGATAAATCTTGTGTCTCGTGTTCTTGCTTGCTTTATGATTGAGATCTTTTGTTAGCAAGATAGACATATAGATTTTCTCGCTGTGTGGACCTTGTGGTGAAATAGCTCTCATATCTTCACCCTCCACACTTTGATTATTAGTTATATTATTCTTCTTGAAAGGATTCACAACACATATTTTCTCTTAGTTCATAGTCTAGAGTTTCCAACAGTTGGATTGGTTCAGAGTGGTTCAACTTGCCCATGTAGCAGTTGAACTGGCCTGCACCAGTTGAACTGTAGATTTAACAATCTTTCGAAGTCTGTTGTGAAAATTTTTAGATTAGCCTATTCACCCCCCCTCTAGGCTACTTTCAGTGAACCACTTGGAGGCCGAAGCAATCTAGGATGCATCAGATGTGACAGTAGGTATGTTTCAGTCGAATCCCATCCAGCAAAAGTACTATTTGATATTGTGCCACACATTCTTTTGTTTCTACATCATGGGTAGAAGCACATAACATCCCCGTAGAACCAATTATTCCACCCTTAAGATTTAATTCGGTTGGGGGAAAGGTTCAGTTCGATAAGATGTGTCCGAATATAAGCATTGAAACAAAGGGGACTTACCAAGCATGCCACCCGAGCGTAAAGTTGAGTTTGCCATAGAGCTTGAACCTAGAATCGCCCCTATTTCCAAGAGAGCCTATAGAGTGTCCAGACCAGAATTGGTGGAACTCAATAAGCAGATAGATGAGTTGTTGGAGAAGGGTTACATCAGACCCAACACCTCGCCTTGGGTCGCCCCAGTGTTATTTGTGGAGAAGAAAGATGGAACGAAGAGGATGTGCGTAGATTACCAAGCTTTGAATGAAGTCACCATCAAGAACAAGTATCCCTTGCCAATAATAGAAGATCTGTTCGATCAGTTCAGAGGAGCCGGAGTGTTCTCAAACATAGATCTAAGGTTAGGTTACCATCAGCTCAGGATCCAACCTTCGGATACACCGATGACAACATTTATCACCAAGTATGGGCTATATGAGTACACAGTTATGTCATTTGGATTGATGAATGCACTAGCTTTCTTTATGTACCTAATGAATAGTGTGTTCATGGACTACCTCGACAAGTTCATAGTGGTGTTCATTGACGATATTCTCATATACTCTCAGAATGAAGAAGAACACGAGGAGCACTTGAAGATGGTATTGCAACGGTTATGGAAGAATCAGTTGTATGCCAAGCTAAGCAAGTGTGAGTTTTGGATCAGCGAAGTCCTGTTCTTGGGTCATATCATAAACTGAGACGGATTAGCCGTGGAACCGAAGAAGGTAGCAGATATTCTAGACTAGAAAGCACCAAGAGACGTCCTGGGAATCAAGAGTTTCATTGGAATGGCTGGATACTATCTGTGTTTCAATGAAGGTTTCTCTAAGATTGCTAGACCAATGACAGCCCTGCTAGCGAAGAAAGTTGATTTCAAGTGGACCCCAGCGTGCCAAGAGTCCTTTGATATGCTGAAAAAGAAGTTGACTACAGCACATGTGTTGATTCTGCCAGATGTTCATAAGCCATTCTCAGTGTATTGTGATGCTTCATACACTAGTCTAGGATGTGTGTTAATGCACGAAGGGAGAGTAGTGGCGTACTCGTCCCGACAGTTGAAGATTCATGAGGAACTACCCCACTCATGACCTGGAATTAGCTGTAGTGGTTCATGCACTGAAGACCTGGAGACATTATCTATATGGGTAGAAGTGTGATATCTACATAGACCATAAGGTCTAAAGTATATATTCACCCAGTTAGAGTTGAACATGAGGCAACGAAGATAGCTGGAAATAATCAAAGACTATGAGTTGGAGATACATTATCACCCAGGCAAAGCAAATGTGGTTATCGATGCGTTTAGCAGAAAAAGTGAAGTCAACATCATGGTCGCTCATTCGATGCCATATGAACTAGCAAAGGAATTCGACAGGCTGAGTCTCGGATTTCTAAACAACACCCAAGGAGTGATAGTTGATCTAGAGCCCACCTTAGAGCGAGAGATCAAGGATGGGTAGAAAGATGATGAGAAGATCAACGAGATTCGGCAGCTGATCATAGATGGGAAAGGCAAAGATTTCCGTGAAGACGCAGAAGGCATGGTATGGTTCAAAGATAGGTTGTGCATTCCCAACATCAAATCCATTTGGGAGCTGATTCTCAAGGAGGCTCATGAGACAGCTTATTCCATACACCCTGGCAGCGAGAAGATGTACCAAGACCTGAAGAAAAGATTCTGGTGGTACGGTATGAAAAGGCAGATAGCAGAGTATGTTGCCATATGCGACAGTTGTCAGAGAATCAAGGCAGAGCATCAGAGGCCTGCAGGTTTGTTGGAGCCGTTGCAGATTCCTCAGTGGAAATGGGATGAGATTGGGATGGATTTTATAGTTGGCTTGCCTCGCACTCGAGCCGGTTATGACTCCATCTGGGTAGTAGTGGACCGATTGACCAAGACAACCCATTTCATACTAGTCAAGAATACCTATAATAGTGCAGTGTTGGCAGAATTATACATGTCCCGATTTGTATGCCTGCACGGTGGTCCTAAGAAGATAGTGTCTGACCGAGGAACCCAATTCACTTCTCATTTCTGGCAGCAGTTGCATGAAGCTTTGGGTACGCACTTGAAGTTCAGTTCAGCTTATCACCCACAAATAGATGGTCAAACTGAGAGAACCAACCAGATCCTTGAAGACATGTTGAGGGCTTGTGCTTTGCAAGACAAGTTAGGTTGGGACAAAAGGCTACCTTATGCAGAATTCTCTGACAACAATAGTTATCAGTCCAGTTTGAAGATGTCACCGTTCCAAGCACTCTATGAGAGGAATTGTTGAACTCTGTTGCATTGGGACCAACCCGACGAAAGGCAGGTGTTCGGTGTAGACATTTTGCTTGAAGCCGAAGAGAATATCAGAATGGTTTGAGAGAATTTGAAGACAGCACAGTCCAGACAGCGAAGCTATGCTAACACAAGAAGAAGAGACCTAAGTTTTGAAGTGGGAGATTATGTTTATCTGAAAGTGTCACCCATTAGAGGAATCAAAAGTTTTAGAGTCAAGGGCAAGCTAGCACCTCGATATATCGGACCGTACTAGATTCAAGCAAGACGTGGAGAAGTGGCATATCAACTCAGCCTACCGGAAAGTCTGTTAGTCGTGCATGATGTGTTCCATGTGTCTTAGTTGAAGAAATGCTTGCGAGTGATAGAAGAGCAATTGCAAGCCGAGGACCTCAAAGTTCAAGAAGATTTGACTTACATCGAGAAGCCAACTCAGATTCTGGAGACAGCAGACCGAGTCACTTGAAGAAGCACCATCAGGATGTGCAAAGTCAAGTGGGGCCATCATTTAGAGGAGGAAGCAACCTGGGAAAGAGAAGATGATCTGAAAGCCAAATATCCCAAACTCTTTGCTAGCCAACCCTGAATCTCGATGGTGAGATTCTTTTTAAGGGGGATAGGTTTGTAACACCCTGAATTTGGGGTATAAAATTTCTTCTCTAATGCCTACCGAATTCAGGTGTTACCTCTTGTTTCTCTCTCTAGAATTCTTTTCTCTCTCTTTTTATTAGAGCTATGTCTAGTTTATAGGGGATTAACTATTTGTTTACTTTAGCAAAACCAATGTGAGTCATGAAATGTTGCATCATGCTGAGCCTAAATTATTCTTTTGTTTGATGCACATGTGTGAAATTGTTTGAATTTGAATTTGGTGTGAATTTGATTTAAAACCTATAGAGAAAATAAAAATAAAAGCAATTAGAAATTCTAGGGAAAAAGAAAAACAAATTTCAGCCCAGCAGGCCCAATCTAGCCTAGCCAAACCGCACGTGGGTGCGCCCGCTCCGCATGACAGGTGGGTCCCACTTGTCAGAGATGGTCGTGTTCGTGCTATCTCTCTCCCTCCCATTGCCCGATGGGACCAACTTGTCGGTGCTGGTTCTTTCGCACACACACTCGCTCCCAAAACCCTAAAACCGTCTGATGGCTATCTGGCCCGGACACTTTATAGGCTCTCTTGGAAATAGGGGCAGTTCCAGGTTCAAGCTCTATGGCAAACTCAATTTTACGCTCGGGTGGCATGCCTGGTAAGTCCTCCGAAAACACGTCGGGGAACTCCGACACAACTTTGATGGCCTCAAGCAGGTTGGTCTCCTTACCATCTACGGACATATGGTGACAGGCTCATTTAGATCAGGCATGAACAGTTCAGTTGTTACTTTTTTTCGGATGGGGACACTAACTTTACTGTCCTTTTGTCACAACTGACAGTTGTTTGGATTCTGTGCAGCCAATTCATCCCTAGGATGACATCTAACCCTTGAGTACCCATTACTACTAGGTTAGCAGGGAAGTTTATCCCCCTTAATTCAATCCTTAGATTCAGGCACATCTTATCGGACTGAACTTTCCCCCAACTGAACTAACTCTTAGAGGTGGAATCCTTGGTTCTGTGGGGATGTTATGTGCTTCTACCCATGATGTAGAAACAAAAGATTGTGTGGCACCAGTATCAAATAGTAATTTTGCTGGATGGGATTTGACTGGAAACATACCTACTGCCACATCTGGTGCATCCTAGAAAATGTACTTTGTTACAACGATTACATAGTTGGACTTCATCACACATTGCTCAAAATAATAGCGGAAAAGGTACTTTATTACATCAAGATGTCCAAGACGTCAATAGAGTCATTAACATAACATAGTCATTAACGTAATCAAAGTGCGGAATACGAAACATAGAAGATAAGGCCTTCACAGGCAGCTGACTGGGAGTTTCCACTAACACAACTAGTACTCATCGTAGTCCTGAAACTCCTCAAAGTCCTCCATGTTGCCTTCATCTCCTCCTGAGCACTGATTGCAATGGGGACAACCTAGGGTTGTGTGGTTTTTAAAGCAAGGGTGAGTACACATCAATGTACTCAGCAAATGTCTCGTTTGGCTAAAGTAGACCAGCTGTATGTGGAGTAAAGGTTAAAGCAATTGGTTTTAGTTAGTCGAGTATTTATTATTAAGTATTAGAGCCAAGTTTTAGTAATAAACCCAGTTATTACCCAAAAGTACTCCCTCCAAGAGGAAATACCAGAAACCACAGTTATATTCATCATCAGTAACCATCATCATAAAGTATCCAAAGTTATTCTAATCAAAGAGGATCCCAAGGCTGCTCTTAACCGTCAGCACGGCTGGTATACCAATTTCTAACACTCTGTAGAGGTTGTACACTTTATCCACGAGTCGTGATTCCCTTTCCAACCTGGGTTGTCCAGACCCAATATTCACTACCGAGGTGATTGACCAAGGATTCACTATGTAGCCTTTACAAAAATTCCCCAGAGGTCATAGATGTCCGTTAGGTTTCTCCAGTTTGATAAACACAGTACTTCTCCCCACAGGAAAAGTTAGAAAGAACCTCGGCAACCAGCCTTGGCAGAGCAAGTACTGTGTCCGAACCCCATTAATGGCATGATGAAAAAGCCGACTACACCTCAAGTTCCTCTAATTAATCAGCTAAGGTTGTCCCATTTCACCCTCATGGTTGTACTGTTATCTCGAGTGGTCTCTCAACGAACAGGTCCTTATGGAGAGGTACTTAGGAAACAGCCTGAGTCCCCTTAAGTATCACAATTCATCATCATAATCTAGATAACATCATCGTATCATAAATATTTGTATCATGTTCGTTGATTAAAGTAAAGCAATAGTATGGAGCTAACCATAATAACCCAAAAGGTAATCAAGGACAAGGGAAATACAAACTGGTCAATCCTTAGGTTTCAATTAAGTAATGTGGGACAATGAATAATAAAGTAAGTAGGACACAATGGGTTAGAGGACACTTGCCTTCACCAGATTGCTCCTTAGGGAAGTGTCACACCCGGATTTTAGGAGTCCAAAACTCAGGCACGA
Organism: Zea mays; assembly: GCF_902167145.1. Lineage (NCBI taxonomy): Eukaryota > Viridiplantae > Streptophyta > Magnoliopsida > Poales > Poaceae > Zea > Zea mays. Next base: position 77,527,783 of record NC_050100.1, on the reverse strand, counting down.
AATAATCACCAAGTGTGCTAGGATCAAGTCTTACACATATGATGACTCATGGTACAGAAACAAATGTCACAACATTAATATTGTTGAAACTTGCCTTCCTGGGCTAGTAGATCCAACGGGAGAGTGGAGAGAGTGTTAGCAAAGTTCGACGGGGAATGACAATAGCTCTGTTAATCTGGCCTCTTAAGGGCACTGTACGGGGGTATTTATAGACACCCGAGTGACCACCGTCCTCTAGTAAGGACATTTATGCCCTCGGGTACCTGGACTATCCCCAGAATATTCTCACAAGGGGAGGTTATAGACCGTCATTACAGAAAAGGCTATTACAGACGCGGCCCATAACATGCTTATCCGCGTGGGGCCCGTTACAGTGGGCTGAATCCTGCATTGGCCTCCGGACGTGATGAGGACGTGGGACTAGCAGACTTCGACAGAGCCTTGCCTTCATCTTGCAATGGAGAGGACGAAGGGCAACCACGTTGGTCCTCATCCAACCGGCGCCCTTGGCTCGCTTGGGCGTGGTCTCTGTTGGTGTAGTGAGGCGACGAAGGCGTCGAGCGAAGGGTAGCATCTTTGCCTTCACCCCAACATTTTCCCTCCGAGGGACCAATTCGACTAAGTCATCTGGTGCCGAAGATGTCGCTAGATGGTGGAGACGCTGCCCTCGCTCGAAGTGGTCCCGCGGGGGTTTTTGAGGTGACCGTTGATGGACGTGGCTGTAACACCATAAAAGCCATCAATTAAAATAATAAATTTAGACATTATATTAATTAGGGTAATAAAATTTTTAGTGTTTAATTGTTCATTTGCGTCGTTTTCTTTACATGCGCTTGATTGATTATCGGATGATTGTTGTTAATTTCCTTTTAAAAAGAAATCCTAGTAATTAGACAATAATTAAGAAATATAGTAATTAATTAGTCTAAAAACAAGTACTCCATTTATAAATATTTTTGGTAATTTTTTATGATTTTTAGAGTTCTTTAAAAATGAATTTCGGAATTGAAAAAAAAAACAAAAAAAAACAAAAATCCTAACTAGTCGGCCCACTAGGGGCCCATGCCCCAAACCCTAAACTACAGACGCCGCGCGCTCCCTGCCAGATGAAGCCGCCGCCGCCTCCCTATCTCTCCTCTCTCCCTCTATTCTCTCTCTCTTCTCTCCCCTGTTTCTCTCCCTTGCTTTTCTCTCTCACGTAGCCGCCGCGTGACGCCCGCCCGCGGCCGAGCCGGCCCCTGCGCCTACGTCCGAGCAGCCGCACGACGGCGAACACGACCTGCGCGCCGCGCGTGCACCCTGGCCAGGCCGCGCGAGCCGCGCGAGCCGTCGCGCCTGCGCGCGAGCCCAAGCAACCAGGCCGTCCCCTGCGCGCGACCGAGCAGACCCGCGCCCGAAGCCGAATCGCCCCGACCCCGTGCACTCCCTGCCGCGCGCGAGCACCGCACCAGAGCCAGCCTGCGCGACGTCCAAGTCCGCGCGTTCGACCGTTCGCTTCGTCGATTGATGGAGCTTCAAGGCCGACCGTTTCTTCTTCCTCCCCCATGAATTCCTCAGTAACCGACGCCATTAAACCTTGTAATGGAATTAAGCGCCGACCGATTCCCTCCCTGGTCGACTCTCCCTCTCCCTCCTGCTCCCTATAAAGGCAGCAGAGCCTCTCTCTCCCATCCTCCCAACCCAAGCTCATCCCATCTCTCTAGCTCGCCAGTGCACTGTTCAACGCCGTCGTTAGTCGCCGTTCGTCGCCGGAGTTCGCCACTCGTTGCCGGAGTCCGTGGAGTTCGCCGGAGTTCGTCGCCGTAGTTCGCCGGAGTGTACCGTTCGTCACCGGAGTTCGCCGGAGCGACACACTCGCCGTCCGTAGTCGAGCCCCGCACTCCGTCCGGCCGAACCCGTCGATCCGTCCCCGTCACACGCACGAACCCGAGGTTGTTGGCGATCCAAATTTATTTTATGTATTTTATAAAGTGCCTTCGATTCGATTCATGTGTTGTATAGTTTGTTTGTTGTAATATGAACACATGTGATTCCGATTTATGTATTTGTGTGCGCTATGGAATTTGTTAGAAATATGTGATTAGTAGTGCACCGTGTTATTTCATGTTAATCGACGCGTTGAATTTTGGATTAGAGAAATACGACAACATTTAGTAGTCACACGTTGGCGATAGAAATGCTAGATAGGAATTTTTGTAGTTAAATTTGGTCACAATAAATTTTAGAAACTACTTGGAGAATTATAGGTGCATTTTAAATGGATTTGGAAAATGGTATAGATGTCATATGAATGTTATAGGATTTTTAGATGATTTATCTAATTATTTTATTAGCATTTTCTTTTTAGAAAGAAAAGAGAAAATGATCACCGGTAGTGTGGTAAATAGATTTTTACTAGTTAAATAATCTTGTTCGCAAATTGAGCACTTAGATTTTTGGATTAAACAAAATACTAGTTTATGTCAGAATATCCTCACTTGTTTTATAAAAAGTACAATTACCAATTTATGTAGACTTTTAGAATATTAATATTATTAGATTCATTTTTGGTCATACTAAACAATTTGAGTTAGAAATAATAAAAGGTATTAATTCATTTATTAGTATTAAAAGATGATAATTATCATTTAATGTTATTAATGATGTTAAAATATGTTAATACTAGTTAGAACCGTATTTATTGCACTCACCCATAAATTCACCATTAGGACTCACAATAATAGCCACAATTGAATTAATAAGTATTTACGCGATTAGTACGTAATTAAGATATGATTAGTGCGATAGGTTAATGTGTGCTTAATGACGTATTGGTGTATGCTTATGAATGGTGCATGTTTATTTATTGGTGTATGTTTTATTTTTGTATGTGCGCTATGCGACTCTATTAGAAGCGGATTGTGCGGTAGACGATCCGAACTCGTTCGAGGACGATCCGCAGGACTCGCTTGAGCAAGGCAAGTGGATTCTCCCTCTGCATATTCTGTTTGTACCCAGTCATTGCATTTAATAATGTTTACTTTTGATATACTGCATAATTTGATGGGTTTCACCTAATTAAGGATTTCCTAGATTTACTACCTGTATTCCTTGTCTAACCTGGGGAAATAATTAAGTTGTGCAAGATTTATGCTACCGCTCAACTTAATGATTTCTTAATGTCACTCATTAATTGGTTTTAATGTTCCAAAGATTTAATTGGCAATTATGGCATTAACCCGATGGTTAAGATAATTTTATTACAAATTTAATTGGAACATGGAGTGACCACCCAGGATAACAGTGCAACCACGAGTGCTATCATGGCTCTGGCTTTGGTAAATAGCTCTATATGCTTAGTGCCTAGCAACCTTACCTGAAAGATGGGCAAGAGGGGGAGCGGTAGGTGCTGGCAGCCCACGTTAACATGGGGTCGTATTCTTGGCTAAGGTACTTCACCCAGGGGGCCACCACCATCGTCTTTAGAAACCTTAGCGGGTTGCTTCGTATTAAGGTATTTTGTGAAAACCTCATAATGGATCCCTAGCCATTCACCTCGGCAGTGTTTAAGGGTCCGATCAACCCGGGCTAGATGGGATACATGGCTTGTGGGTAAAGTTGTACCACCTCTGCAGAGTGTAAAACTGATATATCAGCCGTGCTCCCGGTTATGAGCGACCTGGACTCCTCACATGATAATTGAACTTAAAGATGGACATAAATTGAGATCCGATGATCTGCCAGTAATTTGCTTAAGTGGTTTCACTTAAGTGTTTTTGTTATATTCATATTCCTTTGTTAATTGGGATATTTGGGATTCACTATTATTAGTAAGACAGGTGTTGATAATAAAATGTTGACCAACTAAAATGCTTACTGCTCAGACTTAGCCTCACCTTGTTATACCTGCATTAGTTTTTCCCCCACTTGCTGAGCCCCGACCATAAGTGAGCTCACCCTTGCTTAATTTTGATCAGAGGGTGATGCTGGAGACTTTGATGGAGAGTTTATCGACGACGAGGAATTCTAAGTCTAACGATACGCCGGTCAACTTCCTGTGGAAGATTGCCCAGTTGTTTATTTCCGCTTACTTTGATGTGATACTTGTTAAAGATACAATGTTTCAGATGATGTAATAAAGTATTATACTCTCTTTACGCCTTTATTGCATTGTCTTTTGATATACTACACTTGTGACGTCAACATATGTGTGGAAATGGATCCTGGCACACATATGGTATGCGCTCGGTTCTACCCCCTGGAACCGGGTGTGACAGAAGTGGTATCAAAGCTATGCTGACCCTAGGTCGTTAGATTAGTTAGAAATGGAAAGCCTAGTTGTTCAAAACTTGCTAATTTCATTCCTATAAATTCCTTTATCAGTCTTACCTCTTTGAAATTCAACTAAGTTGACTCTTCTCTTGTAGATGGTTCGCACTCTCCAAACTACCCGCGTCAACACCAGCTACGCCCCTCAGCCCCGGCAGGTCCCGGTCTACCCAGTGGTAGTCGAGGAAGCTCCAGCGGATCTCCCTCCCGTCCGAGTAGAGAACGTGATCAACCTGGAGGACAGCTCGGAGGAGCAGCTGCCGACCCCCACCCCGTTGTCCGAGTCCCTGGCCTTCGCAGCTGGGTCATCGACGTCAGCATCGTCGGCACCAGCCTTCCAAGCACCTGCACCTGGAGGCGACGACCCCGACGACTCCGGAGACGGCGATGACGATGATGACGACGAAGACGATGGAGAAGACGGACACATCAACCAGGAAGCTGACTACGCCCAGCAGGACCACTTCATGGGGATTGGTCCAGTTGTCGAACATTATACATCAATGTTCGAGACAGGACACTTCCCCAACCTGCTGCAAGCAGTGCTGCACGAGCTAGGAGCCTACGCCCGCCCCCTGTACGAGACGAGGCGAGTGAGCGAGCCTCCCCGGGCTTGCTATTACATCACTCGCATCCATGTCAGGGTAATGGATGCAGGTGACAGGGGACTCAGGACTCTGTCTGCTCACGAGTCCCTGATACCGCTGTCCACCTACGCTGCCTCTGTCAGCGACGCTGCCCGTCGGACCCTGTGGTCGCTTAGCCACACCTACCGGCAGTAGCTGCAGAACACAAGGTTCAGGCACCTTCCTCAGCGCCTACGTGGAGAGAGCCAGACCAACATTGTCCCAGGTGAACCTGGTGAGGATCGCCTCAACACCCTAGCTGGTGTAGTGGCCGGTCTCAACACCGACCTGGACAGTGCCACTCTGGACCTCTACAGTGTGCACTTGGAGCTGGAGAATGCCCACGCCAGGATTGCAGCCCTGGAAGCCCAACTGCAAGGACTGAATCCGCCAGAAGCTCAGGTCCCCGCCGTGGCGCTGTCTCCTCCCCGCAAGAGGCTGCGCTATGGAGAGCCCGGATCAGTCACTAGGCTGCTTTAGGAGTTTTTGAGTCATGATGTAATAAGATATACTTCGCGTTAGACGATGATACTCTCTTTATGTTATCATATTAATAAATATCAACCATGTGATGGTGATTGATTGAAATGTTTGATTTGGATCTTTGTTTGAGTGCAATGGTCTTATGGAATGATGGCCATAAGAACATATAAAAATTTTAAAACTTAAGTCATTTCCCCTCTAGAATCTTTCTACTCTTCTCTTCTCTAAGATGTTCGCTTTCTAACCAATCAGATGGTGAACCAACGTCAAGGACCTAACAACCGGAACCAGCGTGGACAACAAGCACCACCACCACCACCACCTAATCCCAACATGGAGCAGTTCATCGCCGCCCAGATGCAGATTCTGCAAGGACTCACTGCGGCTGTTCAGCAATTACAACAGAACCAACAGAATCAGCAACCCCAGCAGCAGCAGTATGCGCCCCCGGCCAGAGATAAGCACCGGGACTTCATGAGTCATCACCCGCCAACATTCTCTCATGCGGTTGATCCTCTGGACGCTGATGACTGGCTCAAGGTCATTGGAAAGAAGCTGGACATCACTCAGTGCAACGACCGAGAGAAGGTCTTGTACGCCTCGGGAAGACTCGAGGGAGCTGCGTCCGATTGGTGGGATACCTTCACAGCGGCACATCCCCACGCAGATACCATAACCTGGCAAGAGTTCCAAGCGAACTTCCGCGCTCACCATATTCCCTCGGGAATCATGAAGTTGAAGAAAAAGGAATTCCTTTCCCTTACTCAAGGGAATATGTCTGTCAGTGAGTATCGTGATCGCTTTACTCAGCTTTCACGTTACGCACCTGAAGAAGTGGACACTGATGAGAAACGCCAATAGCGTTTCCTGGAAGGACTAATTGGACCTCTGAACTATCAACTTCAGAGTCACACATTCCCCAACTTCCAGACACTGCTGAACAAGGCATTTGGCCTTGAGAGTAAAAGGAAGGAGCTCTCTGACCACAAGAGAAAATTCCAAGGTCAGTCAAGCAGGAACACACGTCCGAATAATGCTCAAGGTTCGCAGTTCCGCTCTGGAAATCAGGGTGGAAACATATATCAAGTGCAACGCTCTGGACAGCAAGGCCAGAGAAATAATCAGAGTCAGAATCAACAAAGGAGCAACCCCCAGACCAACCAGAGGTCTGGTGGAAATTCTCAGAACCGTCAAGGTGGCACCAACAACACTCAGGCCAGAAACAACGCACCTGTCCAACCCAACGGCTGTTTCAAGTGCGGTGAACTAGGCCACTATGCCAACAACTGTCCAAGGCGCAACCAGCAAACACCCCAGAAAGGCAATAATCAGAGGAATGACCAGAACACCCCCGCTCATGGATCTGCTCAGAACAAGACTCCACAGAACCAGAGCAGAGGAAGGGTCAATCATGTCACTGCGGAATCAGTGCCTGAGGATGCCGACATAGTGTATGGTATGTTCCTTGTTAACTCCATACCTGCATCAGTTTTATTTGACTCTGGAGCATCACATTCATTTATAACTGAGTCGTTTGTAGAAAAACATAACATACCTAAGTACCCTCTGAAGAGGATATTACACATTAGTTCACCGGGAGGTGACATGAAGGCCACACACTCATGCCCTCATGTTAATATCAAGATTCAAGGAATAGATTTTACCGTTGACCCAGTGGTCCTAGGATCCAACGGTATTGATGTGATTCTTGGATGCAACTAGTTGAAAGGTTGTGATGGAGTGATACGGTGTGCCAATGGAACAATTATGTTGACAAGCCCTCAAGGTGAAAGAATCCAAGTTAACATAGACAAGTCAACAGACGAAAAAGGGAAGACAGTGATCAATCACTTGGAAGAAAAGCCCTTGGAAAATATCAAAGTGGTGTGTGAATACCCAGACGTATTTCCGGAGGAATTGCCAGGTATGCCACCTGACCGTGATATAGAGTTTTCTATTGAATTAGTACCCGGAACCGCACCTATCTCGAAAAGACCATATAGAATGGATGTTAAAGATTTAGTAGAATTGAAGAAACAAATAGAAGAATTACTAGAAAAAGGTTTCATTCGCCCAAGTTCATCCCCTTGGGGAGCCCCAGTGCTATTTGTGAACAAGAAAGATGGTTCGAGGAGAATGTGTGTTGATTATAGAAGTTTGAATGAAGTAACCATCAAGAATAAATACCCGTTACCTCGAATTGAAGATTTATTCGATCAAATGAAAGGAGCTAAGATATTCTCGAAGATAGATCTGAGATCGGGATATCATCAGTTAAAGATTCGAGCAGAAGATGTACCCAAGACAGCCTTCACGACGAGATATGGATTATATGAGTTTTTGGTCATGTCGTTTGGACTGACTAATGCACCGGCATACTTTATGAACTTGATGAATAAAGTATTCATGGAATATCTGGATCAGTTTGTGGTCGTATTCATTGATGACATACTGATATACTCTCCGAATGAAGAAACACACGAAGATCATCTAAGGCTAGTCCTACAAAAGCTTCGTGACAACCAACTGTACGCAAAACTCTCGAAGTGTGATTTTTGGTTGAAGGAAGTTGCTTTCTTAGGACATATTGTTACCGATGGTGGAATTAAAGTGGACCCAGGAAAGATAAGTGAGATATTAGATTGGAAGCAACCAAAGGATGCGTCCAAGATCAGAAGTTTTCTTGGATTGGCAGGATACTATAGAAGATTTATTGAAGGTTTTTCCAAGTTAGTGAAACCACTTACCTCTCTACTGGAGAAAGGTAAAGAGTTCAAGTGGGATGAAGCTTGCCAGAATTGTTTTGAAGAACTCAAGAAAAGGTTAACCACTGCACCAATACTGGTAATGCCAGACATCCACAAGGGATTTGATGTGTATTGCGATGCATCACACCTTGGACTTGGATGTGTGCTAATGCAAGAAGGAAAGGTGATTGCTTATGCTTCAAGACAGTTGAGGAAACATGAGAAGAATTATCCTACGCATGATTTGGAACTAGCTGCCGTAGTGCATGCTTTGAAGATTTGGAGGCACTATATGATTGGAAACAAGTGCAAAATCTTCACGGATCATAAAAGCTTGAAATATATATTCACTCAGAAAGAACTCAACCTCAGACAGAGAAGATGGCTTGAGTTGATTAAAGATTATGATTTGGAGATACAATATCACCCCGGAAAGGCAAATGTAGTAGCTGATGCTTTGAGCCGTAAGGGTCAAGTGAACAACATCACTACTCATTTGATGTCACAGGAATTGTGCTGGGAAATGGAACAACTCAACCTTGGATTTCTCAATAATGTAGAAGCAACGGTGATGGAAGTTGAATCTACTTTGGAAGAAGAGATTCGTAAAGGACAAGAGTCCGATGAGAAGATTAAGGAAATTAAAACTTTGATTAGTATGGGTAAAGCCCCAGATTTCACGGAAGATGAACAAGGCACAATATGGTTTAAGAAGAGAATCTGTGTACCAGAAATCGAGCACTTGCGCCAACTTATTTTGAGAGAAGCTCATGATTCAGCTTACTCTATTCACCCTGGAAGTACCAAGATGTACCAAGATCTTAAGGAAAAGTATTGGTGGTACGGATTGAAAAGAGATGTTGCTACTCATGTTGCATTATGTGACGTATGTCAGCGAGTTAAAGCTGAACACCAAAGACCAGCAGGATTGCTACAACCTCTCAAGGTACCAGAATGGAAATGGGAAGAAATCAGTATGGATTTCATAGTTGGACTACCCCGTACTCGAGATGGCTATGATTCAATATGGGTCATAGTAGACAGGTTAACTAAAGTAGCACACTTTATACCTGTGAAGACAACCTACTCAGGAGCCCAGTTAGCAGAGTTGTACATGTCGAGGATTGTTTGTCTGCATGGAGTACCGAAGAAGATCGTATCGGATCGAGGAACCCAGTTTACCTCGCGCTTTTGGAAAAGACTTCATGAGTCCATGGATACCAAGCTAAACTTTAGTTCAGCTTATCATCCTCAAACGGATGGGCAGACGGAAAGAACAAACCAAGTGTTGGAAGACATGCTAAGAGCTTGCGCTCTAAAGCATGGTAGAAGCTGGGATAAAAGTTTGCCTTATGCAGAATTTTCGTATAACAACAGTTATCAAGCAAGTCTCAAAATGGCACCGTTTGAAGCACTATATGGACGAAAGTGTAGAACACCGCTTTATTGGAATCAAACTGGAGAAAGTCAAGTATTTGGTCCAGAAATTCTCCAAGAGGCGGAAAAGCAAGTGCAAATTATCAGAGAAAATTTGAAGACAACACAGTCAAGACAGAAGAGCTATGCTGATAATAGAAGAAGAGAATTGATGTTTGAAGTAGGAGACTTTGTCTACCTTAAAGTTTCACCGATGAGAGGAATGAAAAGGTTTAAGGTTAAGGGAAAATTATCACCTCGCTATATTGGCCCATTCAAGATTTTGGAAAGAAAAGGTGAAGTAGCCTACCAGTTAGAGCTACCTGATAGATTATCGGATGTGCATGACGTATTTCACGTGTCGCAACTCAAGAAGTGCTTAAGAGTACCAGAAGAACAGCTACCCATGGAAGAACTGAATGTGAATGAGGATTTGACTTATTCGGAGTATCCAGTCAGAATTTTGGAAACATCTCGCAGAATTACACGGAGTAAAGTCATTAACATGTGCAAAGTTCAGTGGAGTCATCATTCGGAAGATGAGGCCACTTGGGAAAGAGAAGATGAACTCAGAGCAGAATTCCCCCAGTTATTCTTGGAAGTTTCTTAATCTCGAGGACGAGATTCTTTTAAGAGGGGTAGGTTTGTAACACCATAAAAGCCATCAATTAAAATAATAAATTTAGACATTATATTAATTAGGGTAATAAAATTTTTAGTGTTTAATTGTTCATTTGCGTCGTTTTCTTTACATGCGCTTGATTGATTATCGGATGATTGTTGTTAATTTCCTTTTAAAAAGAAATCCTAGTAATTAGACAATAATTAAGAAATATAGTAATTAATTAGTCTAAAAACAAGTACTCCATTTATAAATATTTTTGGTAATTTTTTTATGATTTTTAGAGTTCTTTAAAAATGAATTTCGGAATTGAAAAAAAAACAAAAAAAAACAAAAATCCTAACTAGTCGGCCCACTAGGGGCCCATGCCCCAAACCCTAAACTACAGACGCCGCGCGCTCCCTGCCAGATGAAGCCGCCGCCGCCTCCCTATCTCTCCTCTCTCCCTCTATTCTCTCTCTCTTCTCTCCCCTGTTTCTCTCCCTTGCTTTAGCCGCCGCGTGACACCCGCCCGCGGCCGAGCATCCGCCGAGCCGGCCCCTGCGCCTGCGTCCGAGCAGCCGCACGACGGCGAACCCGACCTGCGCGCCGCACGTGCACCCTGGCCAGGCCGCGCGAGCCGCGCCAGCCGTCGCGCCTGCGCGCGAGCCCAAGCAACAAGGCCGTCCCCTGCGCGCGACCGAGCAGACCCGCGCCCGAAGCCGAATCGCCCCGACCCCGTGCACTCCCTGCCGCGCGCGAGCACCGCACCAGAGCCAGCCTGCGCGACGTCCAAGTCCGCGCGTTCGACCGTTCGCTTCGTCGATTGATGGAGCTTCAAGGCCGACCGTTTCTTCTTCCTCCCCCATGAATTCCTCAGTAACCGACGCCATTAAACCTTGTAATGGAATTAAGCGCCGACCGATTCCCTCCCTGGTCGACTCTCCCTCTCCCTCCTGCTCCCTATAAAGGCAGCAGAGCCTCTCTCTCCCATCCTCCCAACCCAAGCTCATCCCATCTCTCTAGCTCGCCAGTGCACTGTTCAACGCCGTCGTTAGTCGCCGTTCGTCGCCGGAGTTCGCCACTCGTTGCCGGAGTCCGTGGAGTTCGCCGGAGTTCGTCGCTGTAGTTCGCCGGAGTGTACCGTTCGTCGCCGGAGTTCGCCGGAGCGACACACTCGCCGTCCGTAGTCGAGCCCCGCACTCCGTCCGGCCGAACCCGTCGATCCGTCCCCGTCACACGCACGAACCCGAGGTTGTTGGCGATCCAAATTTATTTTATGTATTTTATAAAGTGCCTTCGATTCGATTCATGTGTTGTATAGTTTGTTTGTTGTAATATGAACACATGTGATTCCGATTTATGTATTTGTGTGCGCTAAGGAATTTGTTAGAAATATGTGATTAGTAGTGCACCGTGTTATTTCATGTTAATCGACGCGTTGAATTTTGGATTAGAGAAATACGACAACATTTAGTAGTCACACGTTGGCGATAGAAATGCTAGATAGGAATTTTTGTAGTTAAATTTGGTCACAATAAATTTTAGAAACTACTTGGAGAATTATAGGTGCATTTTAAATGGATTTGGAAAATGGTATAGATGTCATATGAATGTTATAGGATTTTTAGATGATTTATCTAATTATTTTATTAGCATTTTCTTTTTAGAAAGAAAAGAGAAAATGATCACCGGTAGTGTGGTAAATAGATTTTTACTAGTTAAATAATCTTGTTCGCAAATTGAGCACTTAGATTTTTGGATTAAACAAAATACTAGTTTATGTCAGAATATCCTCACTTGTTTTATAAAAAGTACAATTACCAATTTATGTAGACTTTTAGAATATTAATATTATTAGATTCATTTTTGGTCATACTAAACAATTTGAGTTAGAAATAATAAAAGGTATTAATTCATTTATTAGTATTAAAAGATGATAATTATCATTTAATGTTATTAATGATGTTAAAATATGTTAAAACTAGTTAGAACCGTATTTATTGCACCCACCCATAAATTCACCATTAGGACTCACAATAATAGCCACAATTGAATTAATAAGTATTTACGCGATTAGTACGTAATTAAGATATGATTAGTGCGATAGGTTAATGTGTGCTTAATGACGTATTGGTGTATGCTTATGAATGGTGCATGTTTATTTATTGGTGTATGTTTTATTTTTGTATGTACGCTATGCGACTCTATTAGAAGCGGATTGTGCGGTAGACGATCCGAACTCGTTCGAGGACGATCCGCAGGACTCTATTGAGCAAGGCAAGTGGATTCTCCCTCTGCATATTCTGTTTGTACCCAGTCATTGCATTTAATAATGTTTACTTTTGATATACTGCATAATTTGATGGGTTTCACCTAATTAAGGATTTCCTAGATTTACTACCTGTATTCCTTGTCTAACCTGGGGAAATAATTAAGCTGTGCAAGATTTATGCTACCGCTCAACTTAATGATTTCTTAATGTCACTCATTAATTGGTTTTAATGTTCCAAAGATTTAATTGGCAATTATGGCATTAACCCGATGGTTAAGATAATTTTATTACAAATTTAATTGGAACATGGAGTGACCACCCAGGATAACAGTGCAACCACGAGTGCTATCATGGCTCTGGCTTTGGTAAATAGCTCTATATGCTTAGTGCCTAGCAACCTTACCTGAAAGATGGGCAAGAGGGGGAGCGGTAGGTGCTGGCAGCCCACGTTAACATGGGGTCGTATTCTTGGCTAAGGTACTTCACCCAGGGGGCCACCACCATCGTCTTTAGAAACCTTAGCGGGTTGCTTCGTATTAAGGTATTTTGTGAAAACCTCATAATGGATCCCTAGCCATTCACCTCGGCAGTGTTTAAGGGTCCGATCAACCCGGGCTAGATGGGATACATGGCTTGTGGGTAAAGTTGTACCACCTCTGCAGAGTGTAAAACTGATATATCAGCCGTGCTCCCGGTTATGAGCGACCTGGACTCCTCACATGATAATTGAACTTAAAGATGGACATAAATTGAGATCCGATGATCTGCCAGTAATTTGCTTAAGTGGTTTCACTTAAGTGTTTTTGTTATATTCATATTCCTTTGTTAATTGGGATATTTGGGATTCACTATTATTAGTAAGACAGGTGTTGATAATAAAATGTTGACCAACTAAAATGCTTACTGCTCAGACTTAGCCTCACCTTGTTATACCTGCATTAGTTTTTCCCCCACTTGCTGAGCCCCGACCATAAGTGAGCTCACCCTTGCTTAATTTTGATCAGAGGGTGATGCTGGAGACTTTGATGGAGAGTTTATCGACGACGAGGAATTCTAAGTCTAACGATACGCCGGTCAACTTCCTGTGGAAGATTGCCCAGTTGTTTATTTCCGCTTACTTTGATGTGATACTTGTTAAAGATACAATGTTTCAGATGATGTAATAAAGTATTATACTCTCTTTACGCCTTTATTGCATTGTCTTTTGATATACTACACTTGTGACGTCAACATATGTGTGGAAATGGATCCTGGCACACATATGGTATGCGCTCGGTTCTACCCCCTGGAACCGGGTGTGACAGTGGCACTGTTGGATTGCGTGTTTCCCGAAGCGCCGCGTCCTATCTATAAAAAGACGGCGTGGCTGGGGCTGTTTCTTACCCTTGCGTTCACCGAAAAACCCTAACTTTTTCAAACCGCTTGCCCGCTCGCCTGCCCTCCTTGTTCTTCTGCTTCAGAGATCGGGCCCGCGTCAAGCAGACCGCGCGCCGCCACCGACGGTACATAGCAATGTCTTCTTCCTCATCTGCTGCGAGTGCGTCATCGGCCGATCCGTCATCCAAGGATACCCTGAGCGATTTGGTGGCGACGGAGTTGCAGCCGGGCCACACGGTGGAGTTCGGCACCTCAAGGATTTCCTTGGTTCGCGTGGAGGAGATGCAGCAGCTTGGGTACTTTGGTGATGGTGTTGGGCGCGTTCTGGGAGCTGAGGAGATTCCTGAGCCTGAGGGCGAATTAGTTGTGTTCGAGGCATTCTTCATCACCGGCCTTCGCCTACCGGCGCATAATTTCGTGGCGGAGGCCTTGCAGAGGTTCGACGTCCAGGTCCACCAGTTGACGCCTAACGTTGTGGTTGCCCTGGTGAAGTATGTCTGGGCGGTGACTTTGTACTGCGGTTAGCCGTCTGTGGAGGTCTTCGCCAAGAACTATTGTCTGCACTGGCAAAAGAGGAAAATTGGAAATAAGATTGCACAATTTGGATCGTGCAGCTTCACGCCGAGGACCGGAATGACTTTGGCGGAAGTCGTGGAAATAGTCCCCTGCGCTCGGAACAAGCGGGGCAATTGGTGGTACTATTGGTTTTATATCTCGAGAGGGAAAGTCGAAGATCTCCCAGGGCTCCCTGTGGCCATCATGTGCTCCCACTGTTATGTGGCATTCCCACCGTTTGAGGTGGTGGAGGACGATGAGGACGAAGGGGCCCTCCGGTATGCTGCCCGCATGAGTAGCAGGCGTGATCTGGTTGAGGAGTTCATTGGATATGGAGTATGGCCCTTGGCGCACGGCTGGGTACTTGGCGAAGTGTGCCCTCGCTAGATGCCTACCTTGGGCGAGCAGTTGGTGCGAAGACCTACCTTCGCCTTGGATTTGCGCGGCCAGAACCCAGCCACGTTTGTGAGTGAAGTAAAGGATGGAGCAGTGAGAATTGTGGGGCGATATGTGCCGAGGATGGAGACTTTGCGGAGTTGGGATATTCGCGGCTCCAATGTTCGTTTGAACCGTCTGCCATATGGCGGTTACCCGGGAGACAACGCTGCTGCTACTGTCGATCGCCGGGGAAAAAAGGAGGCGGTTGCGGTTGAAGAAGGCCCTTCACGGGGAGTTGTGCCAGCTGCGACCACTAAAAAGAGAAAACTAGGTACTGCAGCTGAGGGGTTGGGGGTCTCCGATCGTTTTGTTGTGGATTTAATGAGAACTTGTGCGGCCCCCGGGGGAAGGATGTCTTCGCCCAAGCTCCAGGAATCTTCGGCGTGAATGCTGGAGGTTACCGTGGGTCGCTGGCCGAGGAATGTTCTGATCCACCGGGCGGCCGGCGAGGACATGTTTACGTCTCGCTTAGCCCATGAGATGAAGATTTTTCCTTATGGACGGAATATTTCTGCCGTTGTATCGGCAGTGATGGATAAGGATCGCCAAGATGCGACGTGGAAGCATCGGGCGTTCACTAGGGTCGGGGACCCTAGTCGCGAGGTCAAGAAGGCGCGGGGAATCGCGAAGTTCGCCGCACCCGGCAGCAGCAAGCCACCGCCGGCTGCGAAGCCTGCCGTCCCTGGCCCCAGCAAACCTTCGTCGGGTGCGAGGGCCGTCGCTCCCGGCTCGTCCAAGTTGCCTTCTGCTGAGCCCACGCAGGAGCGAGGGCCACCGTCTCCGCTGCGCACTGCCGAGGCGGTGGCGGGTGGGGCCGACCTCTCCATGGACATCTGCGTGGATGACTACCGCGTGGGTGGTGTCATGATGTTCGATGCCCACACGGGGTGGGGACTTGTCGGTGAGTTTTTATTTTTTATTTTTTTCATGTTGTCTGGGTCTTGGAAAATATTGTGATGCAGGGTCAGATGCTGGGCAACTGGTTGTTGTCCCGGCTCTGGTGGCAGCCGCGTCGGCTGCGGCGGTGGCCGAGGCGAAGGGTGCTTCACAGGACCCATGGTCCAAGTTTTGCGCCAGCGGCGAGATTACTTCAGCTGCCGCCGCTAAAGACGTGGCGGGTTCTGTGCGTAGCAGCTAAAGCATGCAATGCAGCAGCTGAAGCATGTAAGTCGTCTTGGACTTTGTTAGTTTATTGTGTTTATGTGATCGCGAATTTTATGGACTTTTCATGGCAGGCGGCTGCCTTCACCAATCATGTTGCGTCGGGCGCTCTAAACTCGGAGTTCGCTGCCGAGAGGCAACGACTCAAGGGCAGAATTGAACACCACCGGACACAGCATACAGAAGCTATGCGGGACAAGTCACCTACGGAAAACAAGAGTTGCCGGCTGATGGAGAAGTTGGCGGCTGCGGAGACCAAGAAGGAGGACCTCAGCCGTCAGCTGGCGACGGAGAAGAAGGATGCGAACAGGGCCTGTGCTGAGGCACAGGCTGCACGTGCTGAGGCCAAACTTGCGCCTGCTAAGGTCAATCTCGCTCGCCAACGCGCTGAGGAGGCGGAAGCGAGCCACAGCAGCCAGCGCGGCTAACTGGACAAAGCGGAGGCCTCTACTCGCGTGGAGGTCGACCGGACACATGCACAGCTCACGGACGCATACCGGGAGCTTGGTGCGCGGACCGCTCCCTTTGATGCGTCCGGTAAGGAGGTGGGCCTCCGCTTCCTCGGATGGATGCAGGAGGAGTTGGAGGTGCTCCCAACGATTGTGACGGACCTAATGTCCTTCGCCTCGCTCATCACCTGTGAAGGGGCCGTGAATGCCTTGTCCCACGAGGGATGCAGGCACTTCGAAGTCTTTGACCGATCGGACGAAGACTTCGAACGCGGAATCTTCCAGGTTGAGGACCCGGTGCTGAAGCGATCGGTCAGGGCACTTTATGATAGGATGTGGGGCCCTCACGGTCGTGATACTGTCCGGGAGAGGTCCGACCGGGCGATGGAGCAGGTATGGAGTTGTTTTGTGATTGTATATATGGGTGTATGTGTATTTATATGTGGTTTTTGTTGAATGAGTGTGCTATTTCTGTAGATGGCGCATGATGAGGAGGTCGAAGACCTCGGGGACCTGGAGAGCACGCTGCCCGAGTCGTCGAGTGCGAAGGAAGGGACTGGGGGGCAGCTGGCGCCGCCGTCCAATGTTGGCGAAAGCCCCGTGATGACCCCCGCGCTGACCTGTGCTGGCGAGGACCCTATGCCGGTCGCTGCGCCGACTAGTGAGGACACTTCGGTGGTGGCGGGCGAACCAACTGCAGAAGACCCTGTAGCGTCGGCCGGCCCTTCGCAGGTGGCGGGGTAGGGGCTAGGGCTATCGGATGTGGGATTTTGTTTTTGTGATACTGAAACTCGGTTGCTGCGCAGGTTTTGACGTATGGGCCTGCGCAAGCAACCGCTGCTGACGATACTAATTTTGTGGCGGCCGCAACCGCAATGCCTGCCAATGACAATTTATCTGGTTCTGGATCTGGGTCTTTTTCGTCTGATGGTGACTTTGGGAGTCTGTTTTCCTGGACCAAAGAGTCTTCGGATAAAGACTTGGATTATTTTGCTGCGTTAGATGTGGCCAGGCGGAGTCCTCGCCGCGGGTGGAGGTTGGCGAGGTGTCTGATCTTTCTAGTGCGAGGACCAAGTGCCGGCGATGAAGGGTGGTGTCGAAGCACAGTGTGGGCGAGGTTTCGCGAAGTGGTAGGCACCGTAGGATGGGGATGGAGCGGGACCATCTTCGAGTAGATCGGTTTGGTAAACGAGAGCTACTGTCTTTGCCGATTGGGACGAGCATTGGTGAGGGGGATCTGCGGAATCTTTTTGAGGGTGAGGAGTTGAGAATAATGTTGTTCAATTATAGGGAGGCGGGCATCATCCCGAAGGTTGAGCCGATGTAGTATGTGTTGCCCTTGCTGAGTGTATGTAACTGCAACTTGTATTGTAATGTGGCCTGTTGACCTTCTTTGAGTGAGACACTGCGTGTCGCGTACTTGTTGTGCTAATCCGGCTGCACCCTTAGGCGACTTTTGCGTAGAGTGTCTTTTTTGTAAAAATACTTCGATTGACGCACTTGTTGTGCTTATTCGGCTGCACCCTTTGGTGACTTTTGCGCGGAGTGTCCTTTTAGTAAAAGACTTCGATTGACGCACTTGTGCTTATCCGGCTGCACCCTTGGGCGACTTTTGCGCGGAGTGTCTTTTTAGTAAAAGACTTCGATTGACTCACTTGTTGTGCTTATCCGGCTGCACCCTTAGGCGACTTTTGTGCGGAGTGTCTTTTTAGTAAAAGACTTCGATTGACGCACTTGTTGTGCTTATTCGGCTGCACCCTTAGGTGACTTTTGCGCGGAGTGTCTTTTTAGTAAAAGACATCGATTGATGCACTTGTTTTGCTTATCTGGCTGCACGCTTAGGCGACTTTTGCGCGGAGTGTCTTTTTAGTAAAAGACTTCAATTGACGCACTTGTTGTGCTTATCCGGCTGCACCCTTAGGCGACTTTTGCGCGGAGAGTGTCGCACGCGATGGTAGTCTACGCTACCGGTCGCGGTGACTTCGAATTGGTCGAATGCCGAAGACCATCGAAGCGGTCTTTTTCGACATGTTGCACCTGAGTTTTTGTTTTTGCGGGGGCTTTCGCTGGTATATTACATGGCTCTGCCTCGTTAAAAACCTCACCCCCGGGAGGAAAAGAGTGCGGGCCAAAACAACATTGTTTGCTGAATTACAAGGGCGCGTGGGCCCTGAGGGTTAAACAAAAAAATTCCGGAGATTGTCAATGTTCCAGGAGTGCTCTAAGTCTTCACCGGAAGGTGTTACCAGCCTGTACGCGCTGGGGATGCCTTCGACTTGACGATGAATGGACTTTCCCATTTCGGCTCCAGCTTGCCCCATGATTTTGTCCGGGTGGTCCAGACGAGTACAAGGTCTCCTTTGTTGAACTCTCTTGGGACAACCACGTTGTCGCGCTAGACCTTGGTTTGAGCCTGATATTTTTTGAGGGCCTGTAGGGCGAGGACGCGGTCCTCGTCGAGGAGATCTTTGGACGTTGGTTCGTCTACGTCGGGGACTGCTGATGTGCTTGTTTTGGGCGACCCATGCTTTATCTCTTGCGACGTCATGGCCTCGGATCCATACAATAGACGAAAAGGTGTGAATCCGGTTGCCCAACATTCTGTCATGTTTAGGGCCCATACCACCTCAGGTAGTTGGTCAGCCCATTTGCCCTTTTTATCGTCGAGAAGTCTTTTCTTGATGGCAGTGAAAATCTTGCTGTTGGCGCGCTCAACGACGCCATTGGATTGCGGGTGGTATACCAAGGTGAAGACAGGCTTGGTGCCGATGGAGAAATAGAAATCCCTAAAGTCTTGGCTGTCAAACTGTTTGTCGTTGTCGACTGTGAGTTTGGACGGGACTCCAAAGCGACAGACAATGTTTTGCTAGAAGAACTTTTGGGCGGTCTTCGATGTTATTGTGAATACTGCTCTGGCCTCGATCCACTTGGTGAAGTATTCAATGGTAACAAAGGTGAATTTGAGGTTCCCTTGAGCCGTCGGCAGTGGTCCGACAATATCCAGCCCCCAGCGTTGAAGTGGCCATGTATGGGCGATTAGCTTGGTGAATTGTGCAGGGTTGCTTGAGCGAGGGGAAAACTTTTAGCATGCTTCACATGACCTCGCGACTCGGTTCGCAGTACAGATTATGGCAAGCCAATAAAATCCTTGACGGATCATCATGGCAGCGAGGGCCTTGGGTCCTGAGTGGGAACCGCAAGTTCCGCTGTGGACTTCGCGAAAGGATTTGAATGCCTTCGGTTTCGGTCACACACTTTAGCATGGGCTAACTGATCCCCTTCTTGTACAGCTGACCCCCGAGCAATGCGAAGTCCCAGCTTCGGTGCTTGAGAAGTTTGGCCTCATTGATATCACTTGGATGGTAATGGCCTTGCAGATACAAAGTTATTGGGGCCCACCAATCTTCAGCCATGATGAGGTTGACAATGCGATGGCCTTCGGCATCATTAGTTATTTGTAAGCCTTCTGGGTTGTGGACAGCTGGTGTGCCGATGACGTGGTAGAACACGTCGGAGGGCAAGGCCTTGCCTTTGGCCACTTCTTTAGCCAACACGTCGGCCTCTTCGTTCTTGGCGCGATCCACATGCTGTAGGGTGAAACCCTTGAATTGTCTCTTGAGACTACGGACAGCTGTGAGATATTGCATGAGCGCGGGGTCTTTTGCTGAGTATTCTTTTTCGACCTGGCCGGCAACTACTTTGGAATCTGTCCTGACTATGCATGTGGTGACACCGAGTGCTCGCAGTTTTCGAAGGCCCAGGATGACGGCTTTATATTCTGCAATATTGTTGGTGCATCTGTCAGACTCCAAGGCGTGATAATAGATGCCTGTGGGTGACGTGATAATTGCCGCGGTGCCTGCCCCCGCATGGCACCACGCACCATCACAGTGGATGGTCCACACTTTCTCTGGAGACTCTTCTTGCTGCCATGTTGGTCCTGTCCAGTCAACGATGAAGTCTGCTAGGACCTACGACTTAATCGCTGTCCTGGGTTCGAAGGTGATGTGGTACCCGGAGAGTTCGGCTGCCCATTTGGCGATTCGGACGGACGCCTCCGGGTTTCTGAACAGCTCCCCTAGACCCCTGTCCGAAGTGACCCGCACCTTGAATGCTTCGAAGTAGTGGCACAACTTGCACGATGCCATGACAACTGCGTATGAAAATTTTTCTAGTTCAGTCATGTTGCACTTAGAGGCCGTGAGGACTTCGGAGACATAGTAGACTGGGCATTGCCAGGTCGTGCCCTCTCTGTCTTGCTCCTAGACTAGCGCTGCGCTGACTGCACATGGCGAGGCTGCAATGTAGAGAAGCAGAGGCAGCGAGGGGTCAGGGCTGGCAAGAGTTGCTAAGTCTGATAGGTGATGCTTGAGTGACTCGAAGGCTGCCACCTGCTCTGGTCCCCACGCAAAGTCTTTTGCGCCACATAGTGTCTTGAAGAAGGGTAGACTTTGCTCTGCGGATTTGGAAATGAATCTGTTCAAGGCGGCCAGTCTGCCTGTCAGTCGCTGGACATCCCTGGCTGACTGCGGGGATGTCATGTTGATGATCACTTGGATCTTTGTTGGGTTGGCCTCGATCCCTCGGTGCGACACCAGGTAGCCAAGTATTTTGCCATGGCGAACGCCGAAGACACACTTCTCGGGGTTGAGCCGAAATCGTGCGTCCCGCATATTAGCGAATGTCTCTGCGAGGTCGGCCAAGTGATCTTCTTTGTTTTTGCTTGCGACAACGATGTCATCCACGTATATGAAAATGTTGCGGCCTGCTTGGCTTTCGAGCACCCTCTTGGTGAGGTGAGAGAAGGTTGACCCAGCGTTCTTGAGTCCCTCTGGCATCCTGATGAAGCAGTACGTGCCGAAGGGTGTGATAAAGCTGGTGCTGTACTTGTCTTCCTCTTTCATGTATATCTGGTGGTAGCCAGAGAAGCAATCGAGGAGGGACATGACTTCGCATCCGGCTGCGCTATTGACTATTTTGTCGATCCGTGGCAGCGGGAAATTGTCCTTGGGACAGGCCTTATTGAAGTTGGTGAAGTCGATGCACATGCGCCACTTGCCGCTTTTCTTTTGTACCATGACCACGTTGGTGAGCCATGTAGTATAAGCGATTGGTTCGATGAAGTTGGCTTCCAACATGCGGTGCACCTCGGCTTTGGCGGCCTCGGTCTTTTCGTCAGACATTTTGCGCAGTCGTTGCTTTTTGGGCGCACCGAAGGGTCGATGCCCAGACCATGCTCAATGATGGTGCGGCTGACTCCGACCAGGTCGAGGGTGGACCAAGCGAAGACGTCCTTGTTTCGAGAGAGACAGGATATGAGTTTCTCCTTGTCTCGCGAGGTCAGGTCTTCGCTTATTACGACCGTTTGCTTGGGCGTGGCCGGATCGAGGGGTACCGCCTTTGTTCCGTCGTTGCTCTATAGCTATGCCTTTACTTTTTCATCGGCGACTGGGCGGGTCCCTTCAAAGCCTTCGCGTTGTGCTGTGAGGTAGTGTACGTTCCGTTGGCCTAGAACGAAGTCTCTTTCAATGTTGCACGCAATCTGCTGGTTACCATAAACTGTTATCATGCCTTGTGGACCCAAAATTTTCATGCAGAGGTAAAGTCCATGAATGGCCGCTTCAAATTTATTGATGGAGCCCCGGCCCATTATAGCGTTGTACGGGTAAACCATGTCAACGATGTCAAAGGTCACTTGCTCACTCCGCGCATTGGGTGCTACACCGAATGACATGGGTAGTTCTATCATGCCGACGGGAAAGGTGCCCTTGCCACCGAAGCCATATAGGGGGTTGTCCGAAGGCTTGAGTAAGTTGTGGCTGATGCCCATGCGGTCGAAGGCGTGTAGGAAGATGATGTCAGCTTGGAGCCATTGTCAACCAGGACTTTGTGTAGGTCCCAACCTGCTACGCTGTAGTTGATCACCATGGCGTCGACGTGAGGTGCGCTGCGCAGATCAACGTCTCTGGCATCGAAGGTTAGTGGCACATGTGACCACCTTGTTTGTACCACTAGGCCGGTGAGAGAGACGTGGTTAACGCTTCGGTAATGATCCCTCTTCTGCTGCTTCGTTTCGAAGTCGACGCTGGACCCTCCGGTGATCATGTGGATGACTCCGCGATATGGCTGCTCGGTGAAGTCTTCCTGCTTTGGTGCTTGGGGGTGATTTTGGTGGTGTGGATTTGGGTCATGCGGAGGCGGATGAGGGGGTGGAACAACTTGTACTTCCTGATGGTGCTGGTATGCGTGGTTGGGTGGATGTTGGACGTGCTCGTTGTTGTATGGTTGTTGTTGTTGGTGGTGGTATGTGTGCGTGATGACTCTCTGGTTGTCGGCTGGTGTGACAGAACCTCCCAAGTCATTAGGTCCACCTACAGTTGTCCTTGTCCAATGGACCTCAGACAACCCTACAGGTGCCCCTGATCACTTGGCAAGTTCGGTATCTGTACTCTTTACCTTGCCCAAGAGCATTTTACCCGTTACGCAGACATTACAACACATCGGAGGTACGAGAATGCGGAAGCAGTTACAATAACTTACTTTTTTTAAAGTAAGAAAGAGTAGTGTTATTATAGACCAGAGCGAATATAGGAGTGCAGGAGTAATATTATTACATATCTTGGGAGGCAAAAACCCCTCCCGATAAACAGCAAAAAGTTTTTCTTAAAGGAGAACACTTCCTCCCAAAGCTTCAGTCTTGGTTTTCCTCTTTAGGCACCACCTTGGAACAAAAGCAACAAAAATTTGCTGCTTCTTCACCTAAAACAACATGAGACAAAGCCTGAGTACGAAGTGTACTTTCGCAAGTCTTACCTATCAAAATAAAAAACTCTCAAGGATATGCTGGTTTTAAGGGAGTCAAGGTAAGGCTTATCGAGAATCAAAGACTCTGTTTACAGAAATGCTTACTAGTAGTGGATCCTTAAAACTCCAGTTTTAATTGTCAGGTAAAGTAAAGTTACCTGTATCTAGAGTTCTTTCTACCCTAGTTCAAAAACTTGACCTATACTAGCCAATTTCTTTTCAACCCTTCTTATTCACTGGAATGCTACGTGTAGGTCATTGACCAAGTCTTCATGTCCGTGAAGTTACGACGATCCGAATCGATTAATACCCAGTTGGGGATCTTCGATCACACGACATATGTAGCACTTAACCCTTGCATATGTCAACTCGCCACTAGGGTTCTTAAGACCAGATCAGGTTCACGCCAACCGAGAGCACAGATACACCACCGTCAAGCCTCTTGCCATGGAGGGTACACGCTACTCTCCTCATCTCTCCACTCCCATTGCGTGTTATCTTATTCTGGTATTAGTCTGCCCGAGGCAAAGCTTACCCATGACGAGGCATGTGACCAGATAAAGGGTCCTCGATCATCAAGCCCACATCGACAAGGTCCTTAATCGACTCAGACGGAGACACTACATCGAGACTCTCTTCTTGTGCAAGTCACCCGCCCGGTCTCAGCTTTATCATTTCAAACCCAAAATTTGGTACCTGCCAGAGATACATCTTTTCCGATGTTGAACCCATCATGGCCATAATGGATCCACCATCAAGTTTTATTTTTGAAAACATCCCACCCACTTGAGGCATCATCATTTGTCAAAACAAAACATTTTGTTTTTCTAGAGCAAAGCTAAGCATAAGAAAAACCTTTTTGTAAAATAGGGGATTAAGGAGAAGTAATCAAATCCAAGGAAGGAAATGCAGCAACTGGTTTAGCACATAACTCCTATCACCTAATGCATAAAGTAAGTGAGAAAGATTTCAAAATAGCAAGGAGGTGGCAAATGCACCGGGGCTTGCCTTGTGTGATAGGTGAGTCAGGCTTTGCTCCATAGATATCAAAGTAAAAGCAGTTTCCTGCCTGAGGTTCTTCAGGTGGTGGTGGTGTAGTCCTCGCTTCTTCAACTTCTATCTCTTCTTCGTTTTCTATATATAGCCATATATAATCATGAATGCTCATGTAATGCTCATGAAAGTGCAAAGATAACAAAAGTATATTATCTTAAGTCTTGAATATAATTTTCCTTCACGGATCTCCGGGAAATTACGGTTTTTAGAGTCTATAGTGAAGTTCATAGGGCAGGGGACTAGGGTTTTGGGTTCTAGGTACCAAACATGGTCCAAATCAAACCAAATTTTACCCAAGGCTTCTAAATAATATTTAAAGCTTATCTAAAAAGTTTGGTGAATTTTGGGATTATTAATTACTCTCTAAAATTCTAGAAGTATGGGTTTTGGCTATATTAAATACTCTATAATTTCCTATTTGGACTAAAATCATGAAACTATTTTTATTAAATACTATGTAAAATTAGGAACTTAGCAAAATTGGTCTTGCATTTTTAGCATTTTTCTGCAATTTTCTAGAAATTTTCTAAGCCTAGCAGAAAATGAAAAAGAGAAAGTATGAATAGTAACGGGCTCAATCTAAGCCCGAGCCGGCCCAAGACAGGCGAAATGCGCCCGCGCGCGCCCGCGGTGCCCATTTTCCATAGAGGTCCCTGGTCGTTTGAAAAACCCGTAAAGAGTCCTTTCCACTGTTTCTCTGTCTCACTGACATATGCACTAAGGCCCCTCCCTTTCTATTTCTTCGCAAGGTAAGGTCCCCGACCGTGGAAGGCGGAGCAACGACTCCAGCGAGCTTACCCCGGCCGGAAAACGCAACGGCTGGGCTCCTTCTTTGCTTGACTCCTAATTCTAACCCTGGCGACAAGAATTCCTACACTAATTGCACAATTCCAGTCGAGAACTCTCTGTCCATGATGATGGCGCAAACTTCAGATGAACTGAGGCGTTCCCGGTGATCCTAAGCGTTCTAGCCCAATTGGTCGGGTCGAGAAGCATCAAGGGCACTCAAGGGTATTAAAACAAGGGAATAGAGGGCGTGAACGGACCTGTAGAGTGTTGGCCACGGCAATCCTACACACGGCGGCGCGGAGAACCGAATTGGGGGAAGGGAGAAATTGGGAGGCTCTGGTGGATAATCTGAGGTAAGGACTGGTGCGATGGATGTGTAATTACCTAGCTGAGTTCACTGGGGCGGCAATTTATTGATGCCATCGATGGTGGTGGCTAATTTTAAGAAGACGCGTGGTGGCCGGAGAGAGGGACTGAGTCATTAGCGCGGTGATTCGTGGCCTTTCCCGAGGCAGTGGCTGAGGCGATGAATGAGCTACCTAGAGTGGCTTATTGCGACGTGGTAAGGCATCGAGGCACGTAGCCTGGCCGGATAACGGCGAACTCCGGTGATGCCAGCACGATTAACCACGAGCGGGACACGGCGACCGGTCCGGCCAGCGACCGGATTCACCCCGCGCTGGATATTCTTACCACGTTCAACGTTATCCACTCTTCCCGTGGAACGAATATCCCAGGCGAGCGCGAATTGCGATGGCGGATCACCGGCGGCGAAGGGTGATGAATCTTAGGATCTTTTTCAGCTACTGTATATTGGAATCCTTATTCAGAGCGCCTGACAGACCAATTCACAGGGCCTAGATCTCAAATTTTTACATAACAACTTGTTAATCTGCCTGTAACAAAGTTGTTTCCCAATGATCCAGCTACAATCTTGCTATAGCAGTCATAGCCAAATAATGACTGGATCATGGTCAAATCCCAGTTCAAAGATTGCCCAATCTCACTGTTAGTCTGAATTCAGACTTAGGGCAGTCTGACAACCCGACTTTGGGCTCATTTTACTCCAAATTTTGCATGTGACCAAGGCTTAATACCTATAGCAAAGTTGTTCTCCTATAGTAGCTCTACAAGTTTGATATATTGACCGTAGGCAACTTCTTTGTATTTCTGGATTTACAAAGCTCCAAAGTTAGCCTTGCTCAACTGTTTTTCAGACTTAACCAAAGATCATTAGAGTGGCCCTTTTGCAATTTGGCTCAAATCTCAAGGTTTCTTTTGCAATTCTTCAAACATGTGCACTATATGACTTAAGGTACCCTAACTCCATGGTTTTTACACTTAGGTCCAAAAGTGTGCACATTTTGCATATAACCCCCTAGGGTTTCTATTTAGGGTTTTCCAGGGGTCTATTTAGGGTTTCTGGCACCTCTAGAGTTTGGATGCCACTTAAGTCCATCCATGGTGACATTTTATGATCATTACTAATAAGTTTTGAAGTTTTCTCTTATTTAGACTTTGTTTACTCTTTTAAGCCTAGTTTAGGGTTAAGTTCTATACCCTAGGGTTTCACTCATGACATGTCTCATCAATACAACTTTGTTTGAAATTTTTGCCTAGTGAATGCACTCTAGGTGTGACAAACACATGATATGCTAATGCTTATGATGTTATGCTCAAGTTTTAGTGACAGTAACGCCAGGGGTGTTACATCCTTCCCCCCATAAAAGAATCTCGTCCCGAGATTAAAAGTTCTAGGGCAAGTAATGGAAAAGGAAACGCGACATATTTTATTTCCTTCTTTCTTGTACAAGGCAGGGGTGGTATGGGGTTCATTCCTCTATTACAACAAGTGTACATATCTTACAATTTACATGAAGCTAAAAAGTCTGGGAAATTCTTTTTTAGAAAATCTTGAGTTTCCCATGTAGCCTCATCTTCCGTGTGTTGGTTCCACTGTATCTTATAAAACTTGAGAGTTCTCCTTCGAGTAATCCTATCCTTTTGATCCAAGACTCGAATACGATGTTCGGAATATGTCAAGTCTGGTTCTAAGGCAACATTTGTCACTTCAACGGTTCGATCTGGAACCCGGAGACACATCTTCAATTGAGATACATGGAACACATTGTGCACAACAGACAATGTTTCGGGTAACTGGAGTCGGTATGCTACTGGTCTGCATTGTTCAAGAACAGGGAAAGTGATAGTCGCCTAGAGGGGGGGGGGTGAATAGGGCGAAACTGAATTTTACAAATATAAACACAACTACAAGCCGGGTTAGCGTTAGAAATAAAATCGAGTCCGCGAGAGAGGGCGCAAAACAAATCGCAAGCGAATAAACAAGTGAGACACGCGGATTTGTTTTACCGAGGTTCGGTTCTCGCAAACCTACTCCCCGTTGAGGAGGCCACAAAGGCCGGGTCTCTTTCAACCCTTCCCTCTCTCAAACGATCCCTCGGATCGAGTGAGCTTTCTCTTCTCAATCACTTGGAACACAAAGTTCCCACAAGGACCACCACAAGTTTGGTGTCTCTTGCCTCAATTACAAGTGAGTTTGATTGCAAAGAAAGGATCAAGAAAGACGAAAGCAATCCAAGCGCAAGAGCTCGAAAGAACACAAGCAAATCACTCTCTCTAGTCACTATGGCGTTGTGTGGAATTTGGAGAGGATTTGATCTCTTTGGTGTGTCTAGAATTGAATGTTAGAGCTCTTGTAGTAGTTGAGAAGTGGAAAACTTGGATGCAATGAATGGTGGGGTGGTTGGGGTATTTATAGCCCCAACCACCAAATGTGGCCGTTGGGAGTCTGTCTGCTCGATGGCGCACCGGACAGTCCGGTGCACACCGGACAGTCCGGTGCACACCGGACAGTCCGGTGCCCCCTGCCACGTCATCACTGCCGTTGGATTCTGACCGTTGGAGCTTCTGACTTGTGGGCCCGCCTGGGTGTCCGGTGCACACCGGACAGGTACTGTTTGCTGTCCGGTGTGCCAGTATGGGCGCGCCTGACTTCTGCGCGCGCTGCGCGCGCATTTAATGCGCCGCAGGTAGCCGTTGGCGCCGACTAGCCGTTGCTCTGCAGTTGCACCGGACAGTCCGGTGCACACCGGACAGTCCGGTGAATTATAGCGGACTAACCGTTGGAGTTTCCCGAAGCTGGCGAGTTCCTGAGGCCGCTCTTCCTTGGCGCACCGGACACTGTCCGGTGTATACCGGACAGTCCGGTGAATTATAGCGCGAGTGCTTCTGGAAAATCCCGAAGGTGGCGAGTTCGAGTTGGAGTCCTCTGGTGCACCGGACACTGTCCGGTGGTGCACCGGACAGTCCGGTGCTCCCAGACCAGAGGGCCTTCGGTTGCCACTTTGCTCCTTTGTTGAATCCAAAACTTGGTCTTTTTATTGGCTGAGTGTGAACCTTTTACACCTGTATAATCTATACACTTGGGCAAACTAGTTAGTCCAATTGTTTGTGTTGGGCAATTCAACCACCAAAATTAATTAGGGACTAGGTGTAAGCCTAATTCCCTTTCAATCTCCCCCTTTTTGGTGATTGATGCCAACACAAACCAAAGCAAATATAGAAGTGCATAATTGAACTAGTTTGCATAATGTAAGTGTAAAGGTTGCTTGGAATTGAGCCAATATAAATACTTACAAGATATGCATGGATTGTTTCTTTCTTATATAACATTTTGGACCACGTTTGCACCACATGTTTTGTTTTTGCAAACTCTTTTTGTAAATCATTTTCAAAGTTCTTTTGCAAATAGTCAAAGGTAAATGAATAAGATTTTTGTAAAGCATTTTCAAGATTTGAAATTTTCTCCCCCTGTTTCAAATGCTTTTCCTTTGACTACACAAAACTCCCCCTAAATGAGATTCTCCTCTTAGTGTTCAAGAGGGTTTTGATATATCATTTTGAAATACTACTTTCTCCCCCTTTTGAACACAATAGGATACCAATTGAAAATATTCAACACTTAAGTTTTTGAAATTGGTGGTGGTGCGGTCCTTTTGCTTTGGGCTCTTACTTTCTCCCCCTTTGGCATGAATCGCCAAAAACGGAATCATTAGAGCCCACGAGGTGCTATCTTCCCCTTTGGTCATAAATAAATGAGTTAAGATTATACCAAAGACGAAGTCCTTTTGCTTTCTCCCCCAAAGATGGAGAGTGGCTTGGAGCGACGGCGAAGGATGAGTTACGGAGTGGAAGCCTTTGTCTTTGCCGAAGACTCCAATTCCCTTTCAATACACCTATGACTTGGTTTGAAATAGACTTGAAAACACATTAGTCATAGCATATGAAAGAGATATGATCAAAGGTATACAAATGAGCTATGAGTGCAAGTTAACAAAAGAAGTTCCTAGAATCAAGAATATTTAACTCATGCCTAAGTTTGTTAAAAGTTTGTTCATCAAGAGGCTTGGTAAAGATATCAGCTAATTGATCTTTAGTATTAATGTAAGAAATCTCGATATCTCCCTTTTGTTGGTGATCCCTCAAAAAGTGATACCAAATAGCTATGTGCTTAGTGCGGCTGTGCTCGACGGGATTGTCGGCCATTTTGATTGCACTCTCATTATCACATAGCAAGGGGACTTTGGTCAATTTGTAACCATAGTCCCGCAGGGTTTGCCTCATCCAAAGCAATTGCGCGCAACAATGGCCTGCGGCAATATACTCGGCTTCGGCGGTGGAAAGAGCGACCGAATTTTGCTTCTTTGAAGCCCAAGACACCAAGGATCTCCCCAAGAACTGGCAAGTCCCCGATGTGCTCTTCCTATTGATTTTACACCCCGCCCAATCGGCATCCGAATAACCAATTAAATCAAATGTGGATCCCCTAGGATACCAAAGCCCAAACTTAGGAGTATAAGCCAAATATCTCAAGATTCGTTTTACGGCCGTAAGGTGAGCTTCCTTAGGGTCGGCTTGGAATCTTGCACACATGCAAACGGAAAGCATAATATCCGGTCGAGATGCACAAAGATAAAGTAATGAACCTATCATCGACCGGTATACCTTTTGATCCACGGACTTACCTCCCGTGTCGAGGTCGAGATGCCCATTGGTTCCCATGGGTGTCTTGATGGGCTTGGCATCCTTCATCCCAAACTTGTTGAGAATGTCTTGTGTATACTTCGTTTGGCTAATGAAGGTGCCTTCTTGGAGTTGCTTTACTTGAAATCCTAGAAAATACTTCAACTCCCCCATCATTGACATCTCGAATTTCTGTGTCATGATCCTACTAAATTCCTCACAAGTAGATTCGTTAGTAGACCCAAATATGATATCATCAACATAAATTTGGCATACAAACAAATCATTTTCAAGAGTTTTCGTGAATAGAGTAGGATCGGCTTTACCGACTTTGAAGCCATTAGCAATAAGGAAATATCTAAGGCATTCATACCATGCTCTTGGGGCTTGCTTAAGCCCATAAAGCGCCTTAGAGAGCTTATAGACATGATTAGGGTACTCACTGTCTTCAAAGCCGGGAGGTTGCTCAACATAGACCTCTTCCTTGATTGGTCCATTGAGGAAGGCACTTTTCACGTCCATTTGATAAAGCTTAAAGCCATGGTAAGTAGCATAGGCCAATAATATACGAATTGACTCAAGCCTAGCTACGGGTGCATAGGTTTCACCGAAATCCAAACCTTCGACTTGGGAGTATCCCTTGGCCACAAGTCGAGCTTTGTTCCTTGTCACCACACCATGCTCATCTTGCTTATTGCGGAAGACCCATTTGGTCCCTACAACATTTTGGTTAGGACGTGGAACTAAATGCCATACCTCATTTCTAGTGAAGTTGTTGAGCTCCTCTTGCATTGCCACCACCCAATCCGAATCTTGAAGTGCTTCCTCTACCTTGTGTGGCTCAATAGAGGAAACAAACGAGTAATGTTCACAAAAATGGGCAACCCGAGATCGCGTAGTTACCCCCTTATGAATGTCGCCGAGGATGGTGTCGACGGGGTGATCTCGTTGAATTGCTTGATGGACTCTTGGGTGTGGCGGCCTTTGTTCTTGCTCATCCTCCTTTTCTTGATCATTTGCATCTCCCCCTTGATCATTGCTATCATCTTGAGGTGGCTCATTTGCTTGATCTTCTACTTCATCAACTTGAGCTTCATCCTCATTTTGAGTCGGTGGAGATGCTTGCGTGGAGGAGGATGGTTGATCTTGTGTTCTTGGAGGCTCTTCGGATTCCTTAGGACACACATCCCCAATGGACATGTTCCTTAGCGCTATGCACGGAGCCTCTTCATCACCTATCTCATCAAGATCAACATGCTCTACTTGAGAGCCATTAGTTTCATCAAACACAATGTCACATGAGACTTCAACTAGTCCAGTGGACTTGTTAAAGACCCTATATGCCCTTGTGTTTGAGTCATAACCAAGTAAAAAGCCTTCTACAGTCTTAGGAGCAAATTTAGATTTTCTACCTCTTTTAACAAGAATAAAGCATTTGCTACCAAAGACTCTAAAATATGAAATATTGGGCTTTTTACCGGTTAGGAGTTCGTATGATGTCTTCTTGAGGATTCGGTGTAGATATAATCGGTTGATGGCGTAGCAAGCGGTGTTGACCGCCTCGGCCCAAAACCGATCCGAAGTCTTGTACTCATCAAGCATGGTCCTTGCCATGTCTAATAGAGTTCTATTCTTCCTCTCCACTACACCATTTTGTTGTGGCGTGTAGGGAGAAGAGAACTCATGCTTGATGCCCTCCTCCTCAAGGAAGCCTTGAATTTGAGAGTTCTTGAACTCCGTCCCGTTATCGCTTCTTATTTTCTTGATCCTTAAGGCGAACTCATTTTGAGCCCGTCTCAAGAATCCCTTTAAGGTCTCTTGGGTTTGAGATTTTTCCTGTAAAAAGAATACCCAAGTGAAGCGTGAATAATCATCCACAATAACTAGACAGTACTTACTCCCGCCGATGCTTATGTAAGCAATCGGGCCGAATAGGTCCATGTGTAGGAGCTCCAGTGGCCTGTCGGTCGTCATGATGTTCTTGTGTGGATGATGAGTGCCAACTTGCTTTCCTGCTTGGCATGCGCTACAAATCCTGTCTTTCTCAAAATGAACATTTGTTAGTCCTAAAATGTGTTCTCCCTTTAGAAGCTTATGAAGATTCTTCATCCCAACATGGGCTAGTCGGCGGTGCCAGAGCCAACCCATGTTAGTCTTAGCAATTAAGCAAGTGTCGAGTTCAGCTCTATCAAAATCTACCAAGTATAGCTGACCCTCTAACACTCCCTTAAATGCTATTGAATCATCACTTCTTCTAAAGACAGTAACACCAATATCAGTAAAAAGACAGTTGTAGCCCATTTGACATAATTGAGATACAGAAAGCAAATTGTAATCAAGAGAATCTACAAGAAAAACATTTGAAATGGAATGGTCAGGAGATATAGCAATTTTACACAATCCTTTGACCAAACCTTGGTTTCCATCCCCGAATGTGATTGCTCTTTGGGGATCTTGGTTTTTCTCATATGAGGAGAACATCTTTTTCTCCCCAGTCATGTGGTTTGTGCACCCGCTATCGAGTATCCAACTTGAGCCCCCGGATGCATAAACCTACAAAACAAGTTTAGTTCTTGACTTTAGGTACCCAAATGGTTTTGGGTCCTTTGGCATTAGACACAAGAACTTTGGGTACCCAAACACAAGTCTTGGAGCCCTTGTGCTTGCCCCCAACATATTTGGCAACTACTTTGCCGGATTTGTTAATTAAAACATAAGATGCATAAAAAGTCTTAAATGAAATACTATGTTCATTTGATGCAATTGGAATTTTCTTCTTAGGCAACTTGGCACGGGTTGGTTGCCTAGAGCTAGATATCTCACTCTTATACATAAAAGCATGGTTAGAACCAGAGTGAGACTTCCTAGAATGAATTTTCCTAATTTTATCCTCGGGATAACCGGCAGGGTATAAAATGTAACCCTCGTTATCCTGAGGCATGGGAGCCTTGCCCTTAACAAAGTTAGACAATCTTTTAGGAGGGGCACTAAGTTTGACATTGTCTCCCCTTTGGAAGCCAATGCCATCCTTGATGCCCGGGCGTCTCCCATTATAAAGCATGCTACGAGCAAATTTAAATTTCTCATTTTCTAAGTTGTGCTCGGCAATTTTAGCATCTAGTTTTGCTATATGATCATTTTGTTGTTTAATTAAAGCCACATGATCATGAATAGCATTAACATCAACATTTCTACATCTAGTACAAATAGTGACATGCTCAATGGTAGATGTAGATGGTTTGCAAGAATTAAGTTCAACAATATTAGCATGAAGAATATCATTTTTATCTCTAAGATCGGAAATTGTAACTTTGCAAACATCAAAATCTTTAGCCTTAGCAATTAAATTTTCATTTTCTACTCTAAGGCTAGCAAGAGAAATGTTCAATTCTTCAATCCTAGCAAGCAAATCATCATTATTATCTCTAGGATTGGAAGTTGAAACAATGCAAACATGTTAATCAACCTTAGTATTTAAACTAGCATTTTCATTCCTAAGGTTGTCAATCATCTCACGGCAAGTGCTTAGCTCACTAGATAATTTTTCACATTTTTCTACTTC
This sequence comes from Zea mays, assembly GCF_902167145.1. Taxonomy (NCBI): domain Eukaryota; kingdom Viridiplantae; phylum Streptophyta; class Magnoliopsida; order Poales; family Poaceae; genus Zea; species Zea mays. Next base: position 77,494,093 of record NC_050100.1, on the reverse strand, counting down.
TAGAGCATAAGCCTTTTTAACCTTAACATGCTTCTTATTTTCTTTAATAAGGAAGTCCTCTTGGGTGTCCAAGAGATCATCCTTTTCATGGATGGCACTAATCAATTCATTAAGTTTCTCCTTTTGTTGCATGTTGAGGTTGGCAAAAAGGGTACGCAAATTATCCTCCTCATCACTAGCATTATCATCACTAGAAGACTCATATTTAGTGGAGGAGTTAGATTTAACCTTCTTCCGTTTGCCGTCCTTTGCCATGAGGCACTTGTGGCCGACGTTGGGGAAGAGAAGTCCCTTGGTGACGGCGATGTTGGCGGCGTCCTCGTCGTCGGAGGAGTCGCTTGAGCTTTTGTCGGAGTCCCACTCCCGACAAACATGGGCATCGCCGCCCTTCTTCTTGTAGTACCTCTTCTTCTCCTTTCTTCTCCCCTTCTTGTCGTCGCCTCGATCACTGTCACTTGATATAGGACATTTAGCAATAAAATGACCGGGCTTACCACATTTGTAGCAAACCTTCTTGGAGCGGGACTTGTAGTCTTTCCCTCTCCTTTGCTTGAGGATTTGGCGGAAGCTCTTGATGACGAGCGCCATTTCCTCATTGTCAAGTTTGGAGGCGTCGATTGGTTGCCGACTTGGTGTAGACTCCTCCTTCTTTTCTTCCGTCGCCTTGAATGCGACGGGTTTAGCTTCGTTGATTTTCCTCGAGCCTTCGATCATGCACTCAAAACTTACAAAATGCCCGATTACTTCCTCGGGGGTCATTTTAGTATATCTTGGATTACCACGAATTAATTGAACTTGAGTAGGGTTAAGGAAAATAAGAGATCTTAGAATAACCTTAACCACCTCATGGTCATCCCACTTTACGCTCCCGAGGTTGCGCACTTGGTTCACCAAGGTCTTGAGCCGGTTGTACATGTGTTGTGGCTCCTCCCCTTTGCGAAGCCGGAACCGACCGAGCTCCCCCTCGATCGTTTCCCGCTTGGTGATCTTGGTGAGCTCGTCTCCCTCGTGCGCGGTTTTGAGCACATCCCAAACCTCCTTGGCGCTCTTCAACCCTTGCACTTTGTTATACTCCTCTCTACTTAAAGAGGCGAGGAGTATCGTTGTCGCTTGAGAGTTGAAGTGCTCGATTTGGGCCACCTCATCCTCATCATAGTCCTTATCCCCTATGGATGGTACCTGTGCACCAAACTCAACGACATCCCATATACTTTTGTGGAGTGAGGTTAGATGAAATCGCATTAAATCACTCCACCTAGCATAATCTTCACCATCAAAAGTTGGTGGTTTGCCTAATGGGACGGAAAATAAAGGTGCATGTTTAGAAATGCGAGAATAGTGTAGGGGGATCTTACTAAACTTCTTACGCTCTTGGCGTTTAGAAGTTACGGAGGGCGCATAGGAGCCGGAGGTCGATGTTGATGAAGTGTCGGTCTCGTAGTAGACCACTTTCCTCATCCTCTTTTGCTTGTCTCCGCTCCGATGTGGCTTGTGGGAAGAAGATTTTTCCTTCTTCTCTTTGTGGTGAGAAGAAGATTTCTTCTCCTTCCCTTTGTTGGAGGAGCTCTTCTTCTTCTCCCTCCTTTTGGTGCGGGACTCTTCCGATGAAGTGCTCCCGTGGCTTGTAGTGGGCTTTTCGCCGGTCTCCATCTCCTTCTTGGCGTGATCTCCCGACATCACTTCGAGCGGTTAGGCTCTAATGAAGCACCGGGCTCTGATACCAATTGATAGTCGCCTAGAGGGGGGGTGAATAGGGCGAAACTGAATTTTACAAATATAAACACAACTACAAGCCGGGTTAGCGTTAGAAATAAAATCGAGTCCGCGAGAGAGGGCGCAAAACAAATCGCAAGCGAATAAACAATTGAGACACGCGGATTTGTTTTACCGAGGTTCGGTTCTCGCAAACCTACTCCCCGTTGAGGAGGCCACAAAGGCCGGGTCTCTTTCAACCCTTCCCTCTCTCAAACGATCCCTCGGATCGAGTGAGCTTTCTCTTCTCAATCACTTGGAACACAAAGTTCCCACAAGGACCACCACAAGTTTGGTGTCTCTTGCCTCAATTACAAGTGAGTTTGATTGCAAAGAAAGGATCAAGAAAGACGAAAGCAATCCAAGCGCAAGAGCTCGAAAGAACACAAGCAAATCACTCTCTCTAGTCACTATGGCGTTGTGTGGAATTTGGAGAGGATTTGATCTCTTTGGTGTGTCTAGAATTGAATGCTAGAGCTCTTGTAGTAGTTGAGAAGTGGAAAACTTGGATGCAATGAATGGTGGGGTGGTTGGGGTATTTATAGCCCCAACCACCAAATGTGGCCGTTGGGAGTCTGTCTGCTCGATGGCGCACCAGACAGTCCGGTGCACACCGGACAGTCCGGTGCCCCCTGCCACGTCATCACTGCCGTTGGATTCTGACCGTTGGAGCTTCTGACTTGTGGGCCCGCCTGGGTGTCCGGTGCACACCGGACAGGTACTGTTTGCTGTCCGGTGTGCCAGTATGGGCGCGCCTGACTTCTGCGCGCGCTGCGCGCGCATTTAATGCGCCGCAGGTAGCCGTTGGCGCCGACTAGCCGTTGCTCTGGAGTTGCACCGGACAGTCCGGTGAATTATAGCGGACTAACCGTTGGAGTTTCCCGAAGCTGGCGAGTTCCTGAGGCCGCTCTTCCTTGGCGCACCGGACACTGTCCGGTGTACACCGGACAGTCCGGTGAATTATAGCGCGAGTGCTTCTGGAAAATCCCGAAGGTGGCGAGTTCGAGTTGGAGTCCTCTGGTGCACCGGACACTGTCCGGTGTACACCGGACAGTCCGGTGCTCCCAGACCAGAGGGCCTTCGGTTGCCACTTTGCTCCTTTGTTGAATCCAAAACTTGGTCTTTTTATTGGCTGAGTGTGAACCTTTTACACCTGTATAATCTATACACTTGGGCAAACTAGTTAGTCCAATTGTTTGTGTTGGGCAATTCAACCACCAAAATTAATTAGGGACTAGGTGTAAGCCTAATTCCCTTTCAGAAAGGACCAATGTACCAGGGTGCAAGCTTCCCTTTTACCCCGAAACGTGATACACCCTTCATTGGTGAGACTTTCAAGTAGACATAATCTTCAACTTGAAAGTACAAGGGTTTGCGTCGCTTGTCTACATAACTCTTTTGGCGAGCTTGGGCTTCTTTTAAATTATGTATTATTCATTGAACTTTCTCTTCTGTTTCTTTTACCATATCAGGCCTGAAAAACCATTGCACTCCTAGATCAGACCAGTTTAACAAAGTACAACACCGTCGTCCATACAAAGCTTCAAAGGGTGCCATTTTGATGCTCTCTTGATAGCTATTATTGTATGAGAACTCCGCTAATGGTAAACAGTCATCCCATTTCTGTGGGAATTCCAAAACACATGCTCGCAACATATCTTCAAGTATCTGGTTTACTCTCTCAGTTTGCCCACTAGTTTGAGGATGATAGGCCGAACTATGGAGCAACTTAGTACCCAAGGATTTGTGAAGTTCTTCCCAGAATTTGGATACAAATTGAGGTCCACGATCCGACACTATTGTCTTTGGAACACCGTGCAAACTGAGGATGCGAGCAATATACATCTGGGCATAAGTAAGGACCGGGTAATATGTCTTGACTGGCAGAAAATGAGCAATTTTCGTAAGCCGATCAATTATAACCCAAATAGAATCATACCCTTTTGCTATCCTGGGCAATCCCACAATAAAGTCCATGCTTATATCCTCCCATTTCCAAGTTGGGATAGGTAACGATTGCAATGGACCAGCAGTTTTCATATGTATGGCCTTGACACGTCTACAAGTGTCGCATCTCGCCACATAGCGTGCAATTTCAATCTTCATCTTTGTCCACCAATAATGTCGTTTTAGATCATGATAGATCTTAGTGCTTCCGGGATGAATAGAATAGCGACTAAGATGTGCTTCATCTAAAATCTGTTGGAGGATCTCATCATTCTTGGGCACAACTATGCGGTTGTTAAACCATACAACGCCTTGATCATCTTTTCTAAAGCAGTTGCTTTACCGGCCTCCATTTTCTCCTGAATGTGTTTCATACCCTCATCATTTCTTTGTGCATCAATTATCCTTTGCAGAAGAACTGACTCAAGCTTCAAGTGATTTGAAGTTCCATGTTGAATCATTCCCAGGTTCAACTTCTCCATTTCTTGGCATAATGTAATGTCAGAAGTCTTCATTGTAAGACAATGACAAGAAGCCTTGCGACTTAGTGCATCTGCCACTACATTGGCCTGGCCTGGGTGATAATGAATTTCCAATTCATAATCTTTAATCAGCTCAAGCCATCTCCGCTGCCTCATATTAAGCTCTGATTGGGTAAAGATATACTTCAAGCTTTTATGATCTGTATAGATAAGACAGATATTTCCCAGCAGATAGTGACGCCATATCTTCAGGGCATGAACCACAACAGCTAATTCCAGGTCATGAGTTGGATAATGCTCCTCATGCCGGCGTAACTGCCTTGAGGCGTATGCTACAACTCAGCCTTCTTGCATCAAGACACAACCTAAACCACTGCCTGATGCGTCACAATACACATCAAATGGCTTTTCAATGTTCGGTTGAGCTAATACCGGAGCAGTGGTTAATAACACCTTCAACTGCTCGAAGGCTTCATTGCATATTGAAGACCAATTAAATTTGGTATCATTCTTTAATAAACTTGTGATTGGCTTCACAAGCTTGGAAAAATCTGGAATAAATCGGCGGTAATAACCAGCCAGTTTAAGGAAACTTCGGACTTGATGTACGGTGGTTGGTGGTTTTCACTCCAAAATATCCTTGACTTTGCTGGGGTCAACCGCAATCCCCTTGGCAGACAATATGTGTCCCAAAAATTGGATCTCCTCCAGCCAGAACGCGCATTTACTAAATTTGGCATATAGCTGATGCTCCCTTAGGCGCGTTAATACGATCCGCAAATGTCGAGCATGCTCCTCTTCATTCTTGGAATATATCAAGATATCATCAATGAAGACTACCACAAATGTATCCAACTCGGGCATGAATACCGAGTTCATAAGATATGTGAAGTGGGCAGGAGTATTTGTTAATCCGAAAGACATAACCAGATATTCAAATAATCCATACCGTGTAGTGAATGCGGTCTTGGGTATATCTTCAGGTCGGATACGGATCTGATGGTAACCCGACCTGAGGTCAATCTTGGAAAATACCCGAGCTCCGGTTAGCTGATCAAATAAGATATCAATCCGGGGAAGAGGGTACTTATTCTTGATTGTGACCTCATTAAGGGGTCTATAATCCTTCTTCTTGACAAAGATGGCTGGACAACCCCAAGGTGATGAGCTTGGTCGGATGAATCCCTTTTCTAGCAGATCTTGTAATTGTGTCTTGAGTTCTGCCAACTCATTCGGAGGCATTCGGTATGACCTTCTAGAAATAGGAGTCGTACCGGGCTTCAATTCAATCACAAATTCTACATCTCTCTCTGGAGGCAATCCAGACAGATCTTCCAGAAAGACGTTCGGGAATTCACATACTACCGGAATATCTTGGATCTCTAGTATGATGACTTCATATACTCTGCCAAATGGTTTAGCTGTAGTAGCTACGAGAATGGACAAGATTACCTCTTCCTGGCCATAGCTCAACATGATGGTTCTCAGATCAATGTTGAGGATAGCTTTATGCTGGACTAACCAATTCATGCCCAAAGTTACATCTATATCTTGGCCTTTCAGAACAATGGGAAAGTCCCGTTCAGCCAATGTTACGGGTACATGGAAAGCCACTTCTTTAGTAAATATTTGTCCCCCAGGTGAATGAATTATAAACCCTTCCCTTGATTCATTGTATGGAATGCAATGTTTCTCCACAAACTTCTTGCTTATGAATGTATGTGAAGCACCAGAATCAAAAAGAATGACTGCAGGGTGATTGACCACGAGAAATGTACCCATCATGACCGAATATCCTTCCGTTGTCGTGGCCACTTGTGTATAATAAATTCGCCCAGTTTTCTTCATATTTTTGCCCGCTGCACTGTTTGTCGTATTTCCCTTGCCTTGGCTGGAACTCCCCGGGTTCTGCAGATTATTGGAGTTGTTCTGCTTCGGATATGGGCAGTCTTTAATGAAGTGTCCAGACTTCCCACAATTGAAGCATCCAGTATATGAACTCAGGAGTGCAGGGAAACGAGTACCAGGGGCACTCGGCTGATTTGTTGAGGTGGGGGCAGTGGCAGGGCGGATAAAGACATGTTGATTAAAGGGGTAGGAGGGTGGACGTGGTGAAGAACGGTTTTGATTAAAAGGTCGGATCACCAACCTTTGTCGCTTCTCAGGCCCTTGGTTGGACCTGTCACCTCCATATCCCTTTGACTTGCCTGGGCCTGCATACTTGGCTTCAACTGCCAGTGTCGTGCTGACAGCCCTGCTGTAGGAGAGGACGACGCAGGTGGCCATCTTCCGCTGCAGCCGGTCATTAAGGCCCCTCATAAAACAATTTCTCTTCTTCAGATCAGTGTTGACCTGATCAATGGCATACTGGGACAAATGGTTGAACTTGTTGAGATACTGTGTAACAGTATCTCCACCTTGTTTAAGCTTCATGAATTCTTCATGTTTCATATGGAGCACCCCTTCTCGAATGTAGTGCTCCCGAAATGCCAACTTAAATTCGTCCCATGTAACTTGATGGCCGGCAGACTGGATAGCCACATAATTTACCCACTAGGTGCTGGCAGGGCCTCTTAACTGCTGCGCCGCAAATAATGGCTTCTGGGTCTCCGTGCATCGGAGAAGTCCAAACTTCTGCTCAATAACCCGGATCCATTCGTCAGCTTCAAGGGGATCTTCAGCCTTGACAAATAGCGTGGGACGTGTTTCCGAGAAATCCAAATATGAAGTTTCGCGGGGTCCTTGCGGATAAGCTCGCCCGCCTTGCTGCTGATATTGTCCTGCCATTTCACGAAGGAAACGAGTGTTGTTGGCTGTTGCATTGACTAAGGCAGCGATAGCCTCAGCCAGGGTTGGGGGTACTGGTGGCGGATTAGGAGTAGTCTCCCTTCCACGGGAGGTTACCGCACTATCTTGTCCACGAGTCCTGGACGACATCTGAGGCAAAGAACATTTGGAAAATGTAATATGCCAAAGCACACCATCATTTTACATTACTTAAAAGGTAATGATACAGACTCGAATTTACAACAGGACCACATTACCTATTATACATCACCATATCTAAACTACACTACTCTAATTTCTTATCACTTTTGGTAGCTTCACTGTCGGGTGTAGGGGACAATTCATCAACCAAATTCATTGAAGGAGGGGGCCTGAAAGGGTCCAGTTCCCCACCAAGGGCTTCACCCGCTGTTCCAGAAGGTCCGGCTCGCATTCCAACTGGGTCAGCAGGTACGTCAGGGTGCAGTCGCGAAAACAATACATGAACCTCCTCATGTAGTGTATTACAGTACACCTGCAAGTTTTCCACGACTGCGCTAAGCTCCTCCACACGGGCTCGAGCTTTGTCTTCCTTGGCCCAAGCAAGTGAACGTGAGTTAACAGCTCAATCGAGTGCTAAATCTGGTTCAACAAGTTGGTCTTGCAGATGTTGGATGTCAGTTCTTAACTCGTTTATGCGCTGAGCATCCTCGACCCACACACTGTTTCTATGACGTAACTCCGCATGAAGCTGCTCCACCTGAGCTTCCGAATCTCCGATGGGATCATTGCTGCCGCTACTGCTATCTTCCTGCCTTGGAGCTAGTTGATGGCGAGGCACGCCAATTGGTCCGATAGACTAGCGCGCGGTTTTCCTTGTGCGTGGCGGCATATCTCCATAAGGGGGAAAATCTTATTAGTATAGTTTTTAACATGATGCATGCAAAATTATAGAATCAGCCTTAGTTGATTCACAACCTTTTATACATTGCACTCTACTACCTGGTCTTTAAAATAAGTACTTCTGAAGGTAGTTAGATAAGAAGGAAATAAATTTTCTTAGATAGGTCTTTGAATTTTTTTTTGAAAATGCCTCATAACATCTGCAGAGATGGGCTTCGCTCCGATACAAGCTGTGACAGAACCTCCCAAGTCATTAGGTCCACCTACAGTTGTCCTTGTCCAACGAACCTCAGACAACCCTGCAGGTGCCCCTGATCACTTGGCAAGTTCGGTATATGTACTCTTTACCTTGCCCAAGAGCGTTTTACCCGTCACGCAGACATTACAACACATTGGAGGTACGAGAATGCAGAAGCAGTTACAATAACTTACTTTTTTAAAGTAAGAAAGAGTAGTGTTATTACAGACCAAAGCGAATATAGGAGTGCAGGAGTAATATTATTACATATCTTGGGAGGCAAAACCCCTCCCGATAAACAGTAAAAAGTTTTTCTTAAAGGAGGACACTTCCTCCCGCAGCTTCAGTCTTGGTTTTCCTATTTAGGCACCACCTTGGAACAAAAGTAACAAAAATTTGCTGCTTCTTCACCTAAAACAACATGGGACAAAGCCGTGAGTACGAAGTGTACTTTCGCAAGTCTTACCCGTCAAAATAAAAGACTCTCAAGGATATGCTGGTTTTAAGGGAGTCAAGGTAAGGCTTACCGAGAATCAAAGACTTTGTTTGCAAAAATGCTTACTAGTAGTGGATCCTTAAAACTCTAGTTTTAATTGTCAGGTTAAGTAAAGTTACCTGTATCTAGAGTTCTTTCTATCCTAGTTCAAGCACTTGACCTATACTAGCCAATTTCTTTTCAACCCTTCTTATTCACTGGAATGCTACGTGTAGGTCAGTGACCAAGTCTTCATGTCCGCGAAGTTACGGCGATCCGAATCGATTAATACCCAGCTGGGGATCTTCGATCACACGACATATGTAGCACTTAACCCTTGCATATGTCAACTCGCCACCGGGGTTCTTAAGACCAGATCAGGTTCACGCCAACCGAGAGCACAGATACACCACCGTCCAGCCTCTTGCCACGGAGGGTACACGCTACTCTCGCCATCTCTCCACTCCCATTGCATGTTATCTTATTCTGGTATTAGTCTGCCCGAGGCAAAGCTTACCCATGATGAGGCATGTGACCAGTTAAAGGGTCCTCGATCATCAAGCCTACATCGACAAGGTCCTTAATCGACTCAGACGGAGACACTACACCGAGACTCTCTTCTCGTGCAAGTCACCCGCCCGGTCTCAGCTTTATCATTTCAAACCCAAAGTTTGGTATCTGCCAGAGGTACATCTTTTCCGATGTTGAACCCATCATGGCCATGATGGATCCACCATCAAGTTTTATTTTTGAAAACATCCCACCCACTTGAAGCATCATCTTTTGTCAAAACAAAACATTTTGTTTTTCTAGAGCAAAGCTATGCATAAGAAAAACCTTTTTGTAAAACAAGGGATTAAGGAGAAGTAATCAAATCCAAGAAAGGAAATGCAACAACTAGTTTAGCACACAACTTCTATCACCTAATGCATCAAGTAAGTGAGAAAGATTTCAAAATAGCAAGGTGGCAAATGCACCGGGGCTTGCCTTGTGTGATAGGTGAGTTAGGCTCTGCTCCACAGATATCAAAGTAAAAGCAGTTTCCTGCCTGAGGTTCTTCAGGTGGTGGTTGTGTAGTCCTCGCTTCTTCATCTTCTATCTCTTCTACATTTTCTATATATAGCCATATATAATCATGAATGCTCATGTAATGCTCATGAAAGTGCAAAGATAACAAAAGTATATTATCTTAAGTTTGAATATAATTTTCCTTCACGGATCTCAGGGAAATTAGGGTTTTTAGAGTCTATAGTGAAGTTCATAGGGCAGGGGACTAGGGTTTTGGGTTCTAGGTACCAAACATGGTCCAAATCAAACCAAATTTTACCCAAGGCTTCTAAATAATATTTAAAGCTTATCTAAAAAGTTTGGTGAATTTTGGGATTATTAATTACTCTCTAAAATTCTAGAAGTATGGGTTTTGGCTATATTAAATACTCTATAATTTCATATTTGGACTAAAAATCATGAAACTATTTTTATTAAATATTATGGAAAATTAGGAACTTAGCAAAATTGGTCTTGCATTTTTAGCATTTTTCTGCAATTTTGTAGAAATTTTCTAAGTCTAGTAGAAAAAGAAAAAGAGAAAGTATGAATAGTAACGAGCTCAATCTAAGCCCGAGCCAGCCCAAGACAAACAAAGCGCGCCTGCGGTGCCCATTTTCCATAGAGGTCCCTGGTCGTTTGAAAAACTCGTAAAGACTCCTTTCCATTGTTTCTCTATCTCACTGACATATGCACTAAGGCCCCTCCCTTTGTATTTCTTCGCAAGGTAAGGTCCCCGACCGTGGACAGCGGAGCAGCGGCTCCGGCGAGCTTACCTCGGCCGGAAAATGCAACGGCTAGGCTCCTTCTTTGCTTGACTCCTAATTCTAACCCTGGCGACAAGAATTCCTCAACTAATTGCATAATTCCAGGTCGAGAACTCTCTGTCCACGGTCATGGCACGAACTTTAGATGAACCGAGGCATTCCCGGTGATCCTACGTGTTCTATCCCAATTGGCGGGGTCGAGAAGCATCAAGGGCACTCAAGGGTATTAAAACAAGGGAATAGAGGGTGTGAACGGACCTGTAGAGTGTTGGCCACGGCGAGCCTACACACGGTGGCGCGGAGAACCGAAGTTCATTGGTGGGGGAAGAGAGAAATTGGGAGGCTCTGGTGGATAATCTGAGGTAAGGACTGGTGCGTTGGATGCGTAATTACCTAGCGAAGTTCATTGGGCGGCAATTTATAGATGCCATCAGCTGTGGTGGCTAATTTTAAGAAGACGCGCGGCGGCCGGAGAGAGGGACTGAGTCACTAGCGCGGTGATTCGTGGCCTTTCCTAGGGCAGTGGCTGAGGCGATGAACGAGCTACCTAGAGTGCCTTATTGCGACGTGGTAAGGCGTCGAGGCAAGTAGCCTAGCCGGATAACGGCGAACTCCGGTGATGCCAGCGCGATTAACCACGGCGGGACACGGCGACCGGTCCGACCAGCGACCGGATTCACCCCGCGCTGGATATTCTTACCAAGTTCGACGTTATCCACTCTTCCCGTGGCACGAATCTCCCAGGCGAGCGCGAATTGCGACGGCGGATCACCGGCAGCGAAGGGTGATGAATCTTAGGATCTTTTTCAGCTACTGTATATTGGAATCCTTATTCAGGGTGCCTAACAGACCAATTCGCAGGGCCTAGATCTCAAATTTTTACATAACAACTTGTTAATCCGCCTGTAACAAAGTTGTTGCTCGATGATCCAGCTACAATATTGCTATAGCAATCATAGCCAAACAATGACTGGATCATGGTCGAATCCCAGTTCAAAGATTGCCCAATCTCACTGTTAGTCTGAATTCAGACTTAGGGCAGTCTGACAGCCCAACTTTGGGCTCATTTTACTCCAATTTTTGCAGGTGACCAAGGCTTAATCCCTAGAGCAAAGTTGTTCTCCTATAGTAGCTCTACAAGTTTGATATATTGACCCTAGGCAAATTCTTTGTATTTCTGGATTTACAAAGCTCCAAAGTTAGCCTTGCTCAACTATTTTTCAAACTTAACCAAAGATCATTAGAGTGGCCCTTTTGCAATTTGGCTCAAATCTCAAGGTTTCTTTTGCAATTCTTCAAACATGTGCACTATATGACTTAAGGTACCCTAACTCCATGGTTTTTGCACTTAGGTCCAAAATTGTGCACATTTTGCATATAACCCCTTAGGGTTTCTATTTAGGGTTTTCTAGGGGTCTATTTAGGGTTTCTGGCACCTCTAGGGTTTGGATGCCACTTAAGTCCATCCATGGTGACATTTTATGATCATTACTAATAAGTTTTGAAGTTTTCTCTTATTTAGACTTTGTTTACTCTTTTAAGCCCAGTTTAGGGTTAAGTTCTGTACCCTAGGGTTTCACTCATGACATGTCTCATCAATACAACTTTGTTTGAAATTTTTGCCTAGTGAATGCACTCTAGGTGTGACAAACATATGATATGCCAATGCTTATGATGTTATGCTCAAGTTTTAGTGACAGTAACACCAGGGGTGTTACAGCTGGCTGTGCTCGAGACATCCTGTCCCTGGTCGCCTTCGTTTCCAGGCAATCTCTTGTTGGGTGTGTGCAATCCTCGCCATGAAACAGGCAGTAAAATCTACGTGGTTGTTGCGTCCGTCCCCGGTCGCGCCCTCTCGTGCCATTACCGTGGCCCTGGGGGGATATTCCTGACGGTGAGCAGCCTCGCCGGCGGTGTGCTGGTTGGCTATGTTGTGCACCTACTGCTGACTGCGGCTGTCCCGTCCGGAATCTGGCTGCGAAGGCCTGGTCCAGGTTCTGCTGGACTACGGAGGGTCCTTAGGCTTTCTCTGAGATTCGACCTTTCGCTGATGTAGCTCTTCGGATCTGGCGTACTTCTCGAATAGCTGATATAGCTCTGGGAGGTTTTTGGGTGGGTCTATGATGCAGTGACTGTATAGGACGCTAGCCCGAAGGCCACTGATGGCGTAATGGATCGTGATGTGGTCGTCGACCGATGGCATTTGTGACTTGAGAGTCAGGAACTTGCGGTAGTACTCCCGAAGGGTTTCCTTCTCTTGCTGCTTGCAGAGTGATAGCTCGGCCAAGGCGTTAGTATCGGATCGGTACCCTTGGAAGTTGAGCAGGAACTTGTCCCGGAGTCCTTTCCAGGAGTCGATGGACAGCGGCAGCAACCTGGTGTACTAGGTCAAGGCCAGACCCTCGAGCGTGATGATAAAAGATTTGGCCATTGTGGCGTCATCCCCTCTGGACGATGCGACGGTGACTTGGTAGCTCATGATGTATTACGCTGGGTCAGTGCTACCGTTGTACTTGGGGTAGGTGCCTGCCCTGAAGTTGGCGGGCCAAGGTGATGCTTGGAGTTGCGGAGCTAGGGGGCTTCGTTCATCAAGGTAGTTGATCCCTTGGAAAGTTGTGACATGCGGAATGAAGGGCCCGCGCTGAGGTATGAATAGGTCTCCAGTTGGGACGCGCTGTTGGAGGGGTGGTCCGTGCTACAGATCATGCTGGCCTTCGCTCTGCATGAGTGCGATTTCTTGCTCGAGCTCCCGAGCTCTCTGCTCCTCATCTCGTATCATCTGGCGCACCTTGGCCTGCACGGTGACACGTTGGCGCTTGGCCTCGAGGATGTCTTTCTGTTTTTGGAGGTTGTGGTTCTTGATGCGCAGGGCCCGCAGCTGTAGTTGTTCCTCGGCTGAGATGCCGATGACTTCGCCGTCTTCTATTATGTTTTCGCCCTCTAGTGGAGCGAAGCCTAGAGGTGGTACTTGCGGTAGTCCTCCAGAGCTGCAAGTGCGTAGGGTGCCTTCGGGGGTGGGGTGCTCTTGACGCTGTCTTTTGCTGACAGCTTCGTCTTTGGAGGCTTCTTGGGGGGTGTTGTCCACGAGGGCCTTGCCTTTTTTTCTCATCCACCAGCGCTGCCTTCGCTGCTTCGTCGATGGATGGGGCTGCCTTTGAACTAGCTCGCTTGGGTGCCATCGCGGGTTGTTTGTTTGTAGCACGAACGGTGGGCGCCAAATGTTGGAACATGCCTTCCTGGGCTAGTAGATCCAACAGGAGAGTGGAGAGAGTGTTCGCAAAGTTCAACGGGGAATGGCAATAGCTCTGTTAATCTGGCCTCTCAAGGGCACTGTACGGGGGTATTTATAGGCACCCGAGTGACCACCGTCCTCTGGTAAGGACGTTTATGCCCTCGGGTACCCGGACTATCCCCAGAATATTCTCACAAGGGGAGGTTACAGACCGTCATTACATAAAAGGCTATTAGAGACGCGGCTCGTAACATGCTTATCCGCGCGGGGCCTGTTACAGTGGGCCGAATCCCACATGGGCCTCCGGACGCGATGAGGACGTGGGCCTAGCAGACTTTGATGGAGCCTTGCCTTCATCTTGCAATGGAGAGGACGAAGGGCGACCGCGTCGGTCCTCATCTGAAAGGGAAATATGCCTTTGGGCAATTTCTATTATGTTTTGGTGATTAAGTGTCCAATACATTTGAATAAGCTCTCATGTGCTAACAAAAGAGAGAAGTGATAATCAAGGCAAAGGTATGGTTCTAGACTTAGTACATTGGTTTTTGTGTGTACTAATATATTTGTCTAAGTGCTAGAATCAGAGAAAAGAGAAGAAGAAAAGGACTTGGCTGGAGCAGTCAAGACTCTGCTCGGTCTGGCACACTGGACTGTCCGGTGGTGCACCGGACAGTGTCCGGTGCACCAGCCTGGCTTCCGGTGAACTGGCCGCTCTCGGGAGAACTAGGCGGCGTATGACTATAATTCACTGGACTGTCCGGTGGTGCACCGGACTGTCCGGTGAGCCAACGGCCGCCAGTGCAATGGTCGACCGCACAATCCGCGGGCGACGCGTGGCCCGCGCCAATGGTCGGCTAGGGACACCGGACTGTCCGGTGTGCACCGGACAGTGTCCGGTGCGCCAACCAGCCTGAAGTTGCAATGGTCAGCTGCGCCAGGAATGGAAGGAAATCACGCACCAGACATGAACAGTGACTGTCCGGTGGTGCACCGGACTGTCCGGTGCGCCACCCGATAGAAGGCAAGATTTGCCTTCCAAGAATGCCTCCAACGGCTCCTAGCTGCCTTGGGGGTATAGAAAAAGGGACCTCTAGGCGCATGGAGGAGAAACCTAAGCATACTTTGAGCATTCTAAGTCTTCCACACTCCGTCTCCGCGCACTTGATCGACCATGTTAGTGATTTGAGCTCCGTTCTTGTAGTGAACTAGTTGTGCTTCATTTTGAGCTCAAGTCTTGGCTTGTGTGCGTGTGCATTGCTGCGGATTTGTGTGTGTTGCTTCCCATCCTTACTCTTGTGCTTTAACCGTGATCTTTATTGTAAGGGCGAGAGACTCCAACTTGTGGAAAGTCCTCGCAAACGGGAAAAGAGATAAGCAAAGAAAAGCCATGGTATTCAAGTTGATCATTGGATCACTTGAAAGGGGTTGAGTGCAACCCTCGTCCATTGGGACGTCACAACGTGGAGGTAGGCAAGTGTTATACTTGCTGAACCATGGGATAAACTCGCGTGTCTTTTGTGATTGTTTTTCTGTGATACTTGTGTTCGCAAGAGCTCGCTACTTAGCCATACTAACACTTAACCAAGTTTTGTGGCTATTAGTTGTTGAATTTTATAGGATAACCTATTCACCCCCTCTAGGTGCTCTCATCATCCAACCAGCGCCCTTGGCTCGCTCGGGTGTGGTCTCCGTTAGTGTAGCGAGGTGATGAAGGCGTCGAGCGAAGGGTAGCGTCTTCGCCTTCGCCCCAACAAATATATAAAAGAGTTATGTACAAAATAATTAAATAATTACATCATACGAAGACACCATACAGCAACCAAAGTTGACTGAGGGACGACGGCCTAGACCTCTCACGATCTCATCTCAGCATCCTCCATGCGCCTCATCCTATGGTACTTGTTCTTGACCTGGGGGGATGTGAGTACAGCAAGGGTGAGCTCACATATGTTCATCGCTCAACAAGTTGTGGGGAATAATGTGCATGAACTCACCAAAGGTGGGAGCCCGTGTGAAGTCTAAGTCTTACGAAAGAGGATGGTTAAAGCTGAGCATTGCTTTTAAAGTTGGCAAGAATTTTATTAGCAGTTACTATGTATAAGTAGATACCAACCCAATTAAATAAGAGATCAAGATTAATAACAACACCCACAATGCAATGCAAATGACAAATTGAGTTTAATTCTATAAGTTAATCATGTGAGTGTCCGAGCTGCTCATGACCGTGAGCACGGCTGATATACCAGTTTTACACTCTGCAGAGGTTGCACATCTTTACCCACAAGTCGTGTTACCCATTTGCCACGGGGTTGTATGGAGCCCATACACCTCTACCAAGGAAGCGAGGCAGGGTAGCACTACGAGGCCTTTCCAAAGTTCCACTAGTTCGAGAAAACCCGCTACGGATTCAGGATGAAGGAAGCATAGGAATCCCTCGTCCGAAAAGCTTTGCAGACAGTTCAACCCGAGGACCTCCCTATACTCTAGCAGCGATGCCTCCCCGCTTGCCCCTACCCAGGTAAGGTAATCTCTCCCTAGCTTCACTAATTACTTGGCTAAGGGTGTCCCATTCCACCCTTGTGGTAGCACTGTTTTCCTGGGAGGTTCTCCATGTTCCAATTAACAATATGATCTTGTCATAAACAATAATTAAACAACAATATAATTGGAACATGATCATAATAAAAACATTAGTTTCCCAAAACCATGTAGAGTAATAGCAAATCTAACCAATAGTTCATCTGTTTACAAGGTGGGGGATAAACAATGCTAGGGAAATCTATTAGCTCCCATCAAATTCACATGAGCATGTCACAGTGATTAACATCAAACATTATTAGGTAAAAAGGAGTGATCAAGGGCACAACTTGCCTGAGACTCAAGATTCCTAGGTACCAACTTGGTCTTCATATGCTCGTGACCTCACTTCTAATCGTAGCCATACAAACAAACACAATATAGGTAAAATTAACATCACACCAAACATAAAAAACAAACTACATAATGATGATCTATGCATCGTAAATAGATCCTAGGTTTGAGAACCACTAAAATCGAAGTTACGGTTAAAGAGTTATGATTTTCTAAAGATTTCGGTGTTTAATATTGAATAAACTAAGTGCATAATTTTTAATATATGTTTCATGACAAAACAAGGTTACCAGATGATAAACAATACTAATATGAATTTAATGCAATTGGAATGGGTCAAACAGGAGTTAAAATCATCAAGTTATGAATTTCCTAATATTATAACATTATTTTTTCACTAGAAATGATTTCTGCATTTATTTTAATTGATTTCTCGGCTGGCTGGACTGTGGCTTGAAATCCTGAGAAGCGCAGGGGCTTAGTTTAACTTCTCTTTGACCTAACCAGGATGGCAGGTTGAATAAAGGAAAGCAGAGGGTCTCTTTTTGTAAATCCGCTGGGTTGAAGAGGGTATCGTGTGACTATAGCCGTTAGATCGAACCAGTGACCTAGATTAGATCTACCCCCCAGCCGAACCGTTATGTAATACGGACCACATGATTCTAGATCAAGGGCCGAGATTTAATGTGAACGCGATTTGTTCCCACCCCTGCATCCGCGATCCAACGGTCGCTATTCACTCACCCCAAACTGGTAACCTTCCTCCAATCTACATCGTCCATGTGAGATTGACGGTTCGTACTCCCTCTTCTCCAACCCACACCTAGGCGCGGTGGCGCCGCTCAACCCGCAGTGGTGCTCCCGCGGTCGCGACGACCAACGCACATTTCATAGACCGAAATCCCAAATCGATGATGCTAACGTGACCCTGAGGCTACGGTGATTGGTGTGAGGCCCTAACAACCATGCTCGACAGTCGAGAGAGCCACACCCACGGCATCCCACGCTCCGCGGCAGATTCGCGAAGTTCGGCGAGAAATTCCTCTTCACCAACGACTCAACTCCCTAATCTGACTAGTGCCACGTGTTGGGAATACAAAGGCGCTAGACATGGTGGTGAAACTACCGGCAATCGGATCGGCAGCAAGTCTTCACCATGGCGTGGGGCTTCACCATGGCAGAGAAGATCCCAAATGGCGAATTCCCCCAAACCCAAGCGCTCCTTCCTGGAAGGTCGGGCCCGTGTACACAATCAGCGTGCGGAGCCTACCCCATAGGCCCGAGCACCGGGACTCAAAGGCAACGGGGAGGGATTTCCCAGAGCGGCGACGACGCTTCCGGATTCAGCGTAGGATTGGGGCACTGGGGCGGCTAGCAAGGTTGGAAGGGGGAGAAGGAAGGAGTAGGAGTTGGTCGTCCTTTTTATAGCTGCCAAGGTCGATTTGGCCATGCATGCCTAGCTGGGATTCCGTGGCCAGCAAGGATCTCGGGACGGTCGTTACGAGCTAGGAGATCAACAGTAGCAGAGACTCTGACTGACACGTTGGGCCCACAGACAATGGCTGGCTTGCGCGCGATAGGGAGAGACTAGCAAGGCGAGGCCCATGTGTCACAGACCGGTCCCAGGGTGTCACACCCGGTTTTAAGGAACAAAGTCGGGTGCATCTCATACATGCGCCAAAGGAGACAACATATATAATAACAGAGTGTATAGAGATAAATGTCACAATATAATAAGAGTACTTTATTACATAGCGGAAGTCTTACAAAATAAGAGAAAAAATCGCAGGATCTAAAATCTATCCTTGGCGCTAGAAAGCTGACTGGGAGACGCCACCTAGATCAAGTCGGAAGCCTCAGAGTTAGGCGGCTCCTCTTCGACCACCTGTTTCTCCTGTGGGGGGTGTGAGACAGCAAGAGTGAGCTCATATACGTTCATAGCTCAACAAGCCGTGGGGAATAATGTGCATGAACTCACCAAGGGTGGGAGTTCAAGTGAAGTGTAAGGCTGATCAACAAAATAGAGGCTGAGGCTGAGCATTGCTTTTATAAGTTGGTCAAAATTTTATTAGCAATTACTAAGTGTAAGTAAATACCAAACCTTAATAATAATAAAGAAAACTAATAATAAAATAATCCCAAATGTGATGCAAATGTCAAATTAAATTTAAGTTTCATAAATTAATCATGTGAGTGTCCGAGCTGCTCATGACCGTGAGCACGGCTAGTATACCATTTTTACACTCTGCAGAGGTTGCACATCTTTACCCACAAGTCATGTTACCCATCTGCCAAGAGACAGCCAATCCCATACACCTCTACTGAGGAGGCGAGGCAGGGTAACACTACGAGGCCTTTACAAAGTTCCACTAGCTTCAGAAAACCCGCTACAGTTTATAGGAAGCTCCAGTGCAGGAATCCCTCGCCTGACCGCCATCGCAGCAAAATTAACCGAGGACCTCTCTACATTGACCACTCCCCTACTGCCCTTGCCCCTTTCGGGTAAGGTAGTCCTCCACTAGCTTTCCTAATTAATCAGCCAAGGGCGTCCCATTAAATCCTTGTGGTAGCACTGTTTTCCTGGGTAGTTCTCCATGTTCCAATTAACATAATGATCTTACCATGAACAGTAATAATAAACTGATAATAAAAAGTGTAATCATGAGTAGTGAATATCTCTATACCCAAAACCACATAAAGCAATAGCATGTACT
The DNA here is from genome assembly GCF_902167145.1 of Zea mays. NCBI lineage: Eukaryota > Viridiplantae > Streptophyta > Magnoliopsida > Poales > Poaceae > Zea > Zea mays. Next base: position 77,474,899 of record NC_050100.1, on the reverse strand, counting down.
ACCCAAAAAGTTCAGTGGTAATCAAGGTACAAAGATAGTCAAACTAGGATAACCTGTTGGTCCCATCAAAATTAACCTATGCAGATCATTATGATTAATAAGAACATGACTGGGAAAAGTAAGTGATCAAGGGCACAACTTGCCTTAAATGAGCTCCTGCTCAGCTACTTCTACTTGCTGAACCCCGGAATCCTTTGTAGCTTGCTCGTCTACTCGCATCAACACAATACATACATAGTATAGCATAAATTAACATCACATCAAACAGATAAATAAAATATACAATAAAAATCTACACATTAAAATAAGATCATAGGAACAGGAATAATTAATTTTGAAGTTATGGATTGCAAGTTATGAATTTCCTACGGTTTAATGTGCCTGAGATAGGATTAAATGACAAATTAATTTTCTTACTGTTTTCATGTTAAAACAGAGACTCTAGGTGATAGACATTAATATTACAAAATTTTAGAAACTAGAATGGGTCAATTTGGAGTTAATATGAATTTTCTACAAATTAAACAAGTTCTATCACTTATTTATATATTAAAAATCAATTTATGTGATTATTTTCCTATTTCCATTACTCTCTGGATTGGGCGCCAAAATCTAAAAAGTGCAGGGACCCACTCGTAAGTTTCCAGAGACTCAGACCACAGTGACTACGAATTGCGGGTTGTTTTCTGTAAACAATAGGGGTTCTTTAGCAAAATGACTAGGGCGAAGGGGTATGGCCAGATACTGGCCGTCCGATCAGAAATAGACGCGCGAGATTAGATCACCAGCGCGATGAAGCGGTATGCAGTCTCGACCGTTGGATCAACGGTGATCGGCCCGAATCTAAAATAGCTACTAAGGGCACACAACCGACCGATTAAATTCATCGGTTGCGATTTAATGAACACAGGGATAAGCGTCGATCGTCCGATCCCGATCAGACGGTGCTCAACTGTCACCCGAAGGGGTAAGCTGGATTCTAATCATAGTCGTCTGCTAGCGATCCAACGGTCCACGTGCTCCTCCCTAAACACTGTTGCTCGGGCGGCAGCACCCTCGTCGCGGCGGTGGGCACGCCGGCGAGCATGCAATCCGGCCTCCCCACTACCCCAAGTCCAAAATTAACCGGCGCTAGACCCCAAGGATAACATGGCGACTCGGGTGTAGGGCGGATTACCTCGGTTGAGTCACGAGGAGCTGCTGGCCATGACACGAAGCGGGTCGGCGGAGGCGCTGTCGCAATGATGAGGAATTCCGATGGCGTAGGCGACAATCCCCGAGTGATGTGGCCACAGACACTTCTCCCAGGGTCTGGAGGAGCTCTTGGGGACAAATCCGAGGACCCGGGTACGGCCAGTCGAATTTTCCCCGGCGGCAGAGCGGTCCCTCTCGGTTCCCTCCCTTTCACGTGGCGGCGTCTGTACTCTGCGCGACGCGGTCTGGGCGGATGGAGTTGATAGGTCTCGAGGGGGGGTTTGGGACCGAGTAATTTATAGCTAGAGCCAAGTTCGCGATGGGAGTTTGGCCGGAATCGCGCGAAGTCTACGGCGGCGGATTTGCCGCGGTTCTGTTGGGATCCGAAGGGGGACGTTGAAGCTGACAAGGTGGGGTCCATGCGTCGGTGTATGTCGGCGTTTTGACCCCGGGGGGTCCCTGGACCGACGAGTAAATTTGTCGTTGCGCGTCCCAACCCAGATGGGTTGGCGCGAGATGGAACACAAGGAGGGAAACGCGGCTCGTGTTATCCAGCGCCCAGGGGGGTGTGCTCGTAGTAGGGGTTACAAGCATTCGCGCGAGAGAGAGAGAGAGTGAGCCTGTTCGTCAGCTCGTCCTCCCGTGCGACCCTCTTGCATGAAGGCCCTGGACCTCCCTTTTGTAGATGCAAGGAGAGGGTCCAGGTGTACAGTGGGGGGCATAGCTATGCGCTAACGTGTTTGGCAGAGAGGTGTATGAGTCCTGTGTACATGCCAACGTGGCTGTCGGAGGGGTGCTAGAGCCCTGTGTACGTGGTAACGTGGCCGTCGGAGAAGTGCCTGAGCCCCGTAGAAGCACAACTGTCGGTGCTGCTGGGATCTTGCTGACGTCTCCTTGCTTCCGTAGGGGGCTGAGAACCACCGTCGTCATGGGCGCACGCGGGGAGCCATCATTACTTGTTACCGGGGCGAGCCAGATGGGACGCCGGTCTTGTTCCCCCGTAGCCTGAGCTAGCTAGGGGTAGGGTAATGATGTATCCCCCGTGGCGTGGTCGGTTCGAGCCCAAGGTAGGGCGAGGCAGAGACTTCTTCCGAGGCCGAGGTTGAGGCCGAGAACTGGGGTCGGGCGAGGCGGAGACCACCTTCTGAGGCCGAGGTTGAGGCCGAGCCCTGGGGTCGGGCGAGGCGGAGACCTCCTTCCAAGGCCGAGGTTGAGGCCGAGCCCTAGGGTCGGGCGAGGCGGAGACCTCCTTCCGAGGCCGAGGCCTAAGGTCGGGCGAGGCAGAGCTTCCTGTTGCGCCTGAGGCTGAACTTGGCTGTTGTCAGCCTCACCCTGGCGGGTGGCACAGCAGTCGGAGCGAGGCGAGCGGCGCTGTTTTCCTGTCAGGTCGGTCAGTGAAAGGGTGAAGTGACTGCGGTCACTTCGACCTTGCCAACTGAAGCACCCGTGTCAGGATAAGGTGTCAAGTGATCCTCGCATTGAATGCGCCTGCGATACAGTCGGTTGGTGAGGCGATTTGGCCAAGGTTGCTTCACAATGAAGCCTGCCCGAGCTGGGCTTCGGGCGAATTGAGGGTGCGCCTGTTGCTTGAGGAGGCCCTCAGACGAGATGTGAATTCGTCCGGGACTACTGTTCCCGCCCGAGGCCGGGCTCGGGCGAGGCGAGATCGCGTCCCTTGGTAGACGAGGCCTTGACCTGAACCGCGCCCATCAGTCTTTGCGGTTTGTGCTGATAGTGGTTACCAACCGTGTTTAGGAGTGTTGGGGGTACCCCTATTTACGGTACCCGACAGTAGCCCCCAAACCTCAAAGGGAGTGTTGGTACTCGCTTGGAGGCTTTTCCGCACTTTTTTGCGAGGGGACCGGCCTTCCTCGGTTACACTTTGTTCCGGTGGGTGCGCGTGAGCGCACCCGCTGGGTGTAGCCCCCGAGGCCTTGGAGGAGTGGTTTGACTCCTCTAAGGTCTTAATGCTTTTTGTGATGCCTTGGCCGGCCTGGTTGTTCCCTCATGCGACCTGATTGTAGCCCGGGTGCATGGTCAGGTTCCGAGTTTTTAGGCTGGTTTGTTGACGCTGTCAATGGTTTGGCCATAGCCGGGTTTGCGAGAGCAGCCCCCGAGCCTCTGCACGGAGCGAGAGGACGATCAAGGACTGTCTCGACTTTTATTATACGCCCCTTCGTCGCCTTTTCACAAGGAGGAAGGGGGGAAAGCGCCATGTTGCCCTTGGAGGGCGCCGAACATGGTGTCTCCAGTGAGTTGCTAACGGGTGATCCGAGTGGACGCCCGTGCCCCGTTCGATAAGGGTCGGCTAGTGGCCCAGAGTCGCGCTCCAAAAGTACCTGTAGGTGATTTTCCGGACCCGGACCCGTTCGATAGGGTCCGAGGGCTCGATGCCTCCCTCTGGTGGGATTCTGTTAAAAAATCGCTCCTGCTGGTCTCAGAAATGTCCTAGGGTACCTCGGGAGAGTAGCCCGAGCCTCGACCATGTAACGAACGTACCTAGAGTCATCCCTCGCTCTACGTGCTCTGGGGCGGCTGTCGAACCCTTTCGAGGGGCCAGCCTTCGAACCCCTGATCAGTAGTGGGCGCAGAGCCCGAGTGCTCTGGGGCGGTTGTCGAACCCTTCCGAGGGGCCAGCCTTCGAACCCCTGATCAGTAATGAGCTTGAAGCCCGAGTGCTCTGGGGTGGCTGTTGAACCCTTCCGAGGGACCAGCCTTCGAACCCCTGATTAGTAGGAGGGCTCGGGGCCCACTTCCTTCGCGGAGAAGAATCCCTTTCGAAATATCCCCTTTCCCGGTCCCTGTAGCAAGAGAGAGAAAGGGGAAGAGGAAAAGGATATGAATTTAAATGGTGTGGCGCACCTTTTTTGATGCGGTCATCATGACAGAGGTGAAACGACGCCCGCTTTGCCTGCCAAAGGCGTCGCTTGCCCTGCCGAGGAGTTAATGCGACGAGACGGGCGATTCGCGGGGCGGCCGCGTGCACGAGTCGTTCTAGGAACGGAACACGGGCGCGCCGTCTTCACGTCATGGGAGAGGGCTCCCTTGCCGCTCCAGGAGGGGACATGAGCTTGCAGGCGATTTGACCGCTGCTTCCGCTCGTCTGATGCCGCCATTACTGCCGGTCCACTTTTGGCCATATCGACCGCCGCGCCTCCTCCCGTGGCTGACTGACCCATGATCGTTGTGCTCGATTGGCACTGTTGGGCCATGCGCAGGGTTGCCTCGAGTCGCAGCACCGGTCCGCAGTCGAGAAGGCGCGGTATTGGCGCAAGTGGCGGTGCGGTTTCTTGCACGTAGTAACCGGCACGCCGGTTACATGACGTGTGGTCCTGGGCCTCCATGCTGGATGCGACGAAGCCGAAGGGGTGCGCCCCCGCGGTGCGGTTGCACGCCACCTGCATGGCGGTCCGCCCTTTTGACCGCTGGTTTCAGCGAGGATGGAGGAGTGCTTGTAACCGCGGGGCGGTTGGATGCTCCGCGTACGGCGGTTTGGCTTCTTCCGTTTTGGGTTAGCTTGCACGACGCGCGGGGCCCAGCCCCCGTGTCGTAGGGGGAGGACCCTGGAGCACGTCAGTGAAGACTTTGTCCGTGACGCCTGAGGATGCGAGTGGGGAGAGCCGCCTTTAAAAAGGGATCGATCCCCCGGGCGGTAGCCATGCCTTCACACTCCCCTCATGCATCGCGCCCTTCCACCTTCCGAGCCCCCGGATGGGGAGCACCCATGTTGCCTTCGTCTTGCTGCCGTTGGAGGAGCGTGACCTCGCGGGGGTTGGCACCCTTCAGCCATCGCTCGGCTTCAAGGATTTTCATCATGCAGCCCGGCTACATTCCCTCACCAATGGTCATCCAGGATGATGACCACCAGTTTGATGGTGAGGGAGAAGCAAGCCGGGCTGCGGCCTCTGCCCCGCCCTCAGCTTCAAGGATCTTCATCATCCTTGCTGTGGCGGAGGGCGAGCTGAGCCGGGGTTCTACCTCCCGCATGGGCCGGCAGGCCACCTCTTCCTTCAGCATTCAGGGGAGAGGGTGCTACCCGGCCTTGCGGAGGGGGCGAACTTCGACAACACGGGACCGGTCGGCCGCAAGCGTCGTCAGCTCCAGCGTGCCTGGCTCGCTGGCTCAGCTGGCTCTGTCGTGGCCTCCGACGCTGCCTCCTGCCGCTTGATCCGGGCGTGGCCGTCCGTCCACCGCATAGGCGACTGTTGCGTCGTGCGCACCAGGGGATCGTCCAAGACGCCGTACGCCGCATGGGCAGTGTTCGTGTTCTTCGATTGTCTTGTCCTCACTCCGGCCCGACGCCTCCGCGCGGAGGTCGGTGCCTGCCCGTCCGCGAGGACTTGAGTGGGGATCTGCCGGTGCAGGCTGGGGCGACCGCCATTCGTTGGCGTAGCGCTAGCGCGCAGGTGGCCGCTGTCGTCGGTGCTGATGTGGTGGTCGCCAGAGGAGGTTTCTCCGCCGATGAGACTGTCAGCGTCACCCGGGGTCAGACCTCTGGCTCTTTGGCTTTGATAGCTTGTCCTTGCCCCTCGAGTGGGGACGTGGACGAGGGCCTTTCCACAGCAGCGTCTGCCCTGAGGTCATCGCTGCTGCTGTTTAGCCGCCCGAAGCGGAGGTCGTTGTCGCTGCTGGTGCAGTGGTCACCGGCGAGCCACCTGGAGTTTGTTGTCCCGCAGGCCCTCTGGTGTGGAGGTTGTTCATACCCACGGGAGTGGAACCGGAGTTCCGTTTGTAATGGCAACCTGAGTATGGGTGTTTGTTCATTGTGGCTATCGAGGCCTGAACATCTAGGTATTAGAGTGTAATACCGTGTTTCTTCCTCATTTCGAGCACTAGGACTTGCCTGTCGGCTAGCTGAACCGCTTAACCGAGTGTGAGTTGCCCTACGCGGAAGGTGACGAGTGAGGTATCCGTATCCCGGAGGCGTAGGAGTTCCTCGGCTCGGTCGGCCTTGCCACTCAAGGCCTCTCTTGCTCAGTTTTAGAACCTTCGGCTGCTCTGCAATGAGCTGGAGCCGGAGGCAGCGGTGTCGGTGTGGACAGAGGCAGAGTCGGCTCAAAAAGAGGCTTCGTCGGCCCAGGAGCAGGTGGCTTCCCAGGCTGAGGAGGTGCAACAGCGGCGGCTGGAGCTTGTCCAGGTCATCCGCGAGTGGGACCAACCTCGGAGTCATGCTGCCGAGGCCGTGAGCCGGGCTGAGGTCCTCGGGGGACAGCTGGCTGAGGCTACGGAGCGGCCAGCCGAGGCGTCCCCTCGGGCCGGAACCCTTGCACAGACCCTGGCTGCGATGGCCCAAGCGCGGTGTTGGCGTCCTCCTTCGAGGTGGAGATCCTTCCGCTCGTGTCGCCGTCCGAGGCCGGGCTAGATTCCGCCGAAGGTGGAAACGACGCCGAGGGTGGTGCTGCTCCCTCTGTCGATGTCTGATCCTGTAGGAATAGTTTGTCTGCAGTATGTGTATGTTTTTTGCGGCCACCGAGGCCTGAAACATCTTATTGTCGTGTTATAAAGTTGTGTTTCCTTTCCTCTTGTTTCGAGTATCAGGACTTGTTTGTCGGTAGCAGAATCGCTTATCCGAGCGAGAGTTACTTTTCGTGGAAGGTGATGAGTGAGGTATCTGTATCCCGGAGGCATAGGAGTCCCTCGGCTCGGTCGGCCTTGCTGCTTGCGTGCACTCTTACTCGTTCGTAGGATTTTGTTATCGATATAGTCGAGAAGGCACGAAAATCGTCCTGGCAGAAAAGTTTTCGAGCGTTAGGACTTGTTCGGTAACAGAATCGCTTATCCGAGCGTGAGTTACTTATCGCGGAAGGTGATGTGTGAGGTATCCATATCCCGGAGGCGTAGGAGTCCCTCGGCTCAGTCGGCCTTGCCGCTTACGTGTACTCTCGTCGTTTTCAGGATCCCGCTATCGAAGAAGTCGAAAAGCGCGAAAGACGTTCTGGCAGAAAGACTTTTTCCGAGGAAAATTTTGACGCAGAGGGGGTTCCCCCCTTCTAGCCCCCGAGGGAGGGTCGGGCTTTGCCGAGGCAAGGCTGACCCTTCCTTGACGGTTAGACTTTATTTATGTATGTAAAGAGAACGAGGTATATGAACGACTTGAAACATCTTAAGGGTAGAAGCGACATAGCTGTTGGATGTTCCAAGCATTGCTGTAGACCTCGCCTTGATCGTTGGTCAGCTTGTATGTTCTGGGCTTCAAAATCTTGGCAACGATGAACGGCTCTTCCTAGGGAGGAGTAAGCTTGTGGCGCCCTCGGGCGTCTTGGTGCAGCCGAAGTACTAGGTCTCCCACCTGGAAGCCTCAGGGCCGAACCCCTCGGGCGTGGTAGCGTCGCAGAGACTGCTGATACCGCGCCGAGTGCAGTAAGGCCACGTCCCAAGCCTCTTACAGCTGGTCCAGTGAGTCTTCTCAGCTGGTCTGGTTGCTTCGGTCGTCGTACGCCTTTGTCCTCGAGGAACCGTATTCTAAGTCTGTGGGTAAGATAGCCTCGGCCCCATAGACTAGAAAGAACGGTGAGAAACCCGTGGCTCGGCTCGGCATCGTCCTCAGACTCCAGACTACCGAGTGTAGCTCCTTCATCCACCGCTTGCCGAACTTGTTGAGGTCATTGTAGATCCTCGGTTTAAGTCCCTGCAGAATCATACCGTTGGCACGCTCCACCTGCCCATTCGTCATGGGGTGAGCTACGGCGGCCCAGTCCACACGGATGTGGTGGTCTTTGCAGAATTCCAAGAACTTCTTCCCAGTGAACTGCGTGCCATTGTCGGTGATAATGGAGTTCGAGACCCCAAAATGATGTTCGTGAAGAACGCCACCGCCTGCTCGGACCTGATGCTGGTTAGGGGTCGGACCTTGATCCACTTGGAGAATTTGTCGATGGCGACCAGCAGGTGCGAGAAGCCCCCAGGTGCCTTCTGCAAGGGACCGACGAGGTCCAGACCCCACACAGCGAACGACCAGGTGATGGGTATTGTCTGCAGGGCCTGAGCGGGCAGGTGCGTCTGTCTCGCGTAGAATTGACACCCTTGGTAGGAGCGTACAATCCTAGTGGCGTCGGCCACAGCGGCCGGCCAGTAGAAGCCTTGTCGGAAGGCGTTCCCCACGAGAGCTCGAGGTGCTGCATGGTGATCGCAAGCCCCCGAGTGTATTTCTTGCAATAGCTCCTGTCCTTCAGCGACGGATATGCATCGTTGGAGAATGCCTGAGGGGCTGTGGTGGTAGATCTCCTTTTCATCACCCAGTAAGACGAATGACTTGGCGCGTCGCGCCAGTCGCCGAGCTTCGGCCTTGTCGAGGGGTAGCTCTCCTCGGAGGAGATATTCCAGGTACGGGGTCTGCCAATTTCGATTTGGCGCAACCCCATTCCGCTCTCCCTCGACGCGCAGGGCCTCACCCTCGGCGGTCGAGGATACCTCGGGCTGGGCCGAGGCCTCCTCGGGCTCGGGCGTGTCGTCGGTCTTGACGGAGGGTTGATGTATGTCTCTGGAGAAGACGTCCGGGGGAACAGTTGTCTGCCCCGAGGCTATTTTAGCTAGCTCATCCGCAGTCTTTTTGTACCGTCGAGCGATATGGTTGAGTTCCAGCCCGTAGAACTTGTCTTCCAGGCGCCGAACTTCATCGTAGTAGGCCTCCATCTTCCGGTCGCAGCTGTGGGAGTTCTTCATGACTTGGTCAATGACAAGCTGTGAGTCGCCATGAGCGTCGAGGCGCCGAACCCCTAGCTCGATGGTGATGCGCAACCCGTTAACCAGAGCCTCGTACTCGGCCACGTTGTTTGACGCCGGGAAATGGAGGCGCAGCACGTAGCGGAGATGTTTACCAAGCGGTGAGATGAAGAGCAGGCCAGCACCTGCTCCCATTTTCATCAGCGACCCATCGAAGTACATGGTCCAAAGTTCCGGTTGGATCGGAGCTGTTGGCAATTGGGTGTCGACCCATTCAGCCACGAAGTCCGCCAAGACTTGGGACTTTATGGCCTTCCAAGGAGCGAACGAGATTGTCTCGCCCATGAGTTCCACTGCCCACTTTGCTATCCTACCCGAGGCCTCTCGGCACTGGATGATCTCCCACAGGGGGAAGGATGACACCACAGTCACCGGATGAGACTCGAAGTAGTGTCGCAACTTTCACCGCGTCAGAATTACTGCGTACAGTAGCTTCTGATTTTGCGGGTAGCGGATCTTGGTCTCGGATAGCACTTCACTGATGAAGTAGAACGGCCTCTGGACGAGCAGTGTATGCCCTTCTTCTCGTCTCTCGACTACGATCGCGACGCTAACCACCTGATTGGTTGCGGCTACGTAGATCAAGAGGGCTTCTCCTGCAGCAAGGGGCACCAAGATGGGCGCGTTCGTAAGGAGCGCCTTTAAGTTTCTGAGGGCTTCCTCGGCCTCGAGGGTCCAAGTGAAGCGCTCGGCCTTCCTTAAGAGGCGGTACAAGGGTAGGCCTTTTTCGCCAAGGCGCGAGATGAAGTGGCTCAGAGCTGCAAGGCATCCCATGACCCTTTGTACTCCTTTCAAATCTTTGATGGGCCCCATGTTGGTGATGGCCGCGATTTTCTCCAGGTTGGCCTCGATGCCCCGCTCGGAGACGATGAACCCCAGGAGCATGCCTCGGGGGACTCTGAAGACACACACTACAAGAAACTGATAAATATTCGTGGGTTTAGTTAAGAACGTGGGTACCGACGTTCTTACATGAGTTAAGTTCATGGGTTTTGTTAAGAACGTGGGTACCGATGTTCTTAGTTTAAAGTCGTGCGCCATGGTCAAAACCGTCGAACTTAACATATTATGAACGTGGGTACCTACGTTCTTAAATTAAGTTCGTAGGCCAACTCAACACCGTCGAACTTAAAAAAAAACCTAGATCCCTACCCCGCGCCGCCGCGAGTATATCTCTCACAGCTCACTCGTTTCCCGCAGCCGATGAGGAAAGGAGAGAGAGAGGCGGCGAGGATGGGGCGGAAGCGGAAGGAGCTGCTGTCGTCGGCTCCATGGAGGACGGGGGAGGCGGCGGAGGACGAGGACACGACAAGGATGAGCCGAGAGGGGAAGGTCGGCGTCACCAGCAACCCCGCCAGGACCTCGACCTCACCGTCGGCGACTTCGAGGAGGATGAGATCGACCCCGAGCTGCGCTAGTCCTTCCAGCGAAACAGCAGGGTACCGTATACGCCCGTCCGACCATCGTTTTTTTGGGTTCAATGATTTCCCCTGCTCCTGCTCGACGGATTGTTAGCTTGCTTGTTAGGTCCTCGCCATTTTGGGGGATTGTTACCCTGTCCCTGGAACACGCTGAACACGAAGCAGCAGCCAGAGGCGGAGCCCCCTGCGAACAACGAGCTGCTCACGACGAAGCACGCGAGAGGGGGCGGCGCGTAGGGAGCCCCCACACTGGCAACTCATCCTTGGCTTATCCGAATTGGCGGCCACCCACTGGTTTGGGTGTTGCTGTCGGTCTGCGCCGTCTCCCCTCCCCTGTCGTCGATGTCAGTTCACTGCCTATCTCGAGAGAATCCACCACTCCAGCAGGCAGTGGAAGCTTCCTCTCCTCTAGCGACGCATCCGGACTACTGGTAGTACACCAAAAAGTGCAGCTAGAACAAAGATCCGATCAGACTACTTACTGGTAGCTACGTTTGACTTAAGGCAACGACGACACTAGAAATTAGTCAGAGTAGAAATCCAATTTGCTCGGTGCTTCGACTTCAAGTAGAGACACGAACTGGTTTCCATGAGTTATTCAATGATGCATATGTACTCTGTTAGCTTTGCAGATGGTAAGTAAGTGAGCTGATGCATATGTACTCCGTTAGCTTTGACAGGTCCCATCCTTGCTGGATTGACACAATCATTTCTTGATGCTATTAATAATGGTACCACCGACTTGCTCAAGAGGACTCTTATTCTGGTTATGATAATGTTTACTGATAACTTTTTTATTTTATTACCTGCCTGGTCCCAATGGAAGGCAACTGTTAGGGGAACAATTGGATTCACTGACCATAAAAGAACTTCAGCAACTGGAGCAACAATTGGACAGTTCTTTGAAGCATATTAGATCAAGAAAGGTGAATTAGTTGGGGTCAAATTTGTTGTTCGGTGCACAATTATTTTGGTTATTTACTAACGTCTTAGTCTATTATTATATTATAGCTTTATTTATTTTTTGGCACAGAATCAGCTCATGTTCAATTCAATTTCCGAGCTTCAGAAAAAGGTCAGCTACAATATAGGTTCCCTTGTACGTCGCATTCTGCATATGTTACATGAGTCACTACTCACTAGTGAAAATTATTGTTGCGAGGACACCCAGAATTTGGGGGAATGAGAGCAAAAACATTTCAGTCTCGTTATGGCATAATTATACACATGTTTCATTGAGATTAATGTATTTTCACTGTAGTTTAACAATCGCAATCTGCTGCCACTATCCATCATGCAGCAACAACAAAGCCTTTGTCAGTGGCGAAAGCAGGACAGAAATTTAAGTGGGACCAAACAAAATCGCAAAGCAACTAGACAAGACCGTGAAACTGATCTCTGGTGGATGTGGACGCACTAAACATGGAAATGGCTCACTATGAGTGGCATTTTACCATGAAATAGTGAAAAGGATAATGAGAAAGAAAGCACTCATGTCGAAGTGTTTGAGCAGACTAGTTGTGGTAACTATATCTCGTCTAGCAACAAACCAGTAAAAATCATGAAATGTTGATTGCTGATAAGATTTGTGGTGCACCTTTACAATCAATCATCTTCCTGTGTGCAGGAGAAAGCACTTACAGATCAAAATGGTGCCCTGCAAAAGGTAAAGCTTCCTTTGTCGTTTATGGCATAGTGACAATGTTGGTCTGGAGGTCAGACCCTGGTGCTAATTGTATTTTTTGAAAGCAGCTCATGGAGGCAGATAAGGAGAAAAACAATGCTTTAGTGAACGCACACCCTCGGGAGCAGCAAAACGGAGCATGAACAAGCTCCTCATCACTGTCACAACCAACGGTTCCAGATTCGACGTCTACTCTAAATATTGGGTACCACGCTTCCACTGAATTCATTAGTGCACACAACTAAACTGAAATATTGCACTTCATTTCTAGCAACAAATATTGATGATCAGTAGTAGTTTAGCTGATGATTAACTATAGCAAGATTTGTTAATAAGTGAAGAATTTATGAAGGATATTGGTTAAAGGTAGCCTTGCTTAATGCTACGCATACCTGGAAACAGTTCTCTCAAAAAGGCCTTTGAGGTGATCTTATCATTACTCATTAGCTGCTTTTGAGTCAGCATGCCTTCTTATTATTTTATTTTCACATGGACCATTGATTAATGCATGCCAATTGCTGAAGTAAATTACAAAATATGAGTGAGTAGGCTAACGGTGAAGCACATGAATGCAGGACTACAAAACGAATGCTTTTCTGGAGGCTGACTTGCAATGTTCTAATAAAGTTCAGAACATGGAATCAAAGGTGCGAGCATCATGTTCTCAGCTTGTTTAATGTTTGCAGCAGCTTTCCATTCCTTCCATTGTATTGGCATCTGACTTTTGTTTATTATATTGATTTGAAATTATTTTACTAAGCAATGATGAATCGCCCTTTGAATTAGATGTAGATCACTCCATGTCCCTGCGTTTCAGGGAGAACCTACTTGGGGTCCTACATTGGAATGATATATATGGGCTTTAACTGAGCTTTCTGAACATTACTTTGAGCAATGCATGTGTTTTTTCCGGTGGCTATTGTTGAATGAAAATGTCAATATTTATTTGTTGGTAGAACATAGATAGAGCAATGTGCTTATAAATTTCTTGCTTTCGATGATGATTTGCCTAATTGTGAGGTGTAGACAACTCCAAGTTCCTGCTTGCCAGGGAGAACCTACTTGGGTCCTACATTCAAATGAGTTATATGGGCACTTTCTGAGGTTTAAATGTTTGCCTATGTTATGTTCAGCTCGATCTTATCTTTCACTGTTATATTTGGAAGCTTATGAATCAAATGCGTCCAATTTTTACCTTCACAGTAACCTATGATGAATTGTCCAACATGTGAGGTGTAGGTAACTGCAGCCCTGTATAGTCAGTTTAGGGTCTTGAATGAGTTTCTTCATTCTCCTAAATGATGTGATGATCTCAATAGGAACTATTATTAAAAACAACCATTAGAAGAGCGCTCACACAAATCCAGTGGCTGCAAATTGGCCTTCTTTTTTTGGGACTACTCCACTGCTGCTTGTTTGTTGTGATGCCAACACTTTAGGCTAGGATAGATGTTTATCATGCTTTCCTATATCTTGGTGTACATGTCATTTTGTGATCTTCTTGGAAGCCACATTTTGTGTTTATCATGCTTTCCTATATCTTCGTGTACATGTGATTTAAAGCCAACATTTTGTGATCTTCTTGGAAGCCACATTTTGTGTTTATCATACTTTCCTATATCTTTGTGTACATGTGATTTAATGTCAGTTGTATATTTATGAGAATTTTGGTTTATTTTGTAGGATTCCGGCTCTCATCGAGTGACTCCTCCCCCTCACGTTGACTTTGCGGACAGATGTCTCAATTCTAGTGGTCGAGCTACGAACAACAATCCGATGTCCTGATCGAGAGCAATGGAGCTAATATTTGAACTTGTGTGTTTGAACTTGTGAACTATGGATGTGAACTTGTGTGAATTTGTGAACTTATATATTTGGACTTATGTGAATTTGCGAACTTATATATTTGGACTTGTGTGAATTTGTGATATGAACATATATCAATGTGTTTGAAATCTGTATTGTCTGTGATATATTGTGTTGCATGTGATATTATGTGTGTCTAATTTTTTATTTTTTTATTTTTTATTTTTTTTCTGGAAAAGGTTTAAGAACGTGGGTACCCACATTCTTAAGGTTAAGAACGTGGGTACCCACATTCTTAAGGTTAAGAACGTGGGTACCGTCGAACTTATTGTGCAGTCCGCGCAGACGTCCGCAGGACACATAAGTTCGACGGCCACATGGCCCCGTCGAACTTAAGATTAAGAACGTGGGTGCCGTCGAACTTATGGGAAAAAATTCGACGGCCCCCGTCGAACTTAAAAACGCACGTTCTTAATCTTAAGTTTGACGGTACCCACGTTCTTAACCTTAAGTTCGACGGTACCCACGTTCTTAACCTTAAGTTCGACGGGGCCGTCGAACTTACTTCTCTAAGTTCGTCCAAAAATCGCCGTCGGCTATATTCGTCGGTAAACCCACGTTCTTACGGTAAGTTCGACGGCTTATTACATTAAGTTCGACGGTTTTTCACCCACGTTCTTTAACCAGTTTTTTGTAGTGACACTTCTCGGGATTGAGCTTCACGCTCTTCGCTCTCAGACACTTGAATGTCGTTTCAAGGTCAGAGAGGAGGTCAGAGGCTTTCCTCGTCTTGACAACGATGTCATCGACGTAAGCCTCGACCGTTCGGTCGATGTGCTCTCCGAACACGTGGTTCATGCACCTTTGGTATGTCGCACCTGCATTCCTCAAGCCAAATGGCATAGTAGTATAGCAGTACATGCCAAAAGGTGTGATGAAAGAAGTCGCGAGCTGGTCGGACTCTTTCATCTTGATTTGGTGATAACCTGAATAGGCGTCGAGGAATGACAGGGTTTCGCACCCAGCAGTGGAGTCCACAATTTGATCGATGCGAGGAAGAGGGTAGGGAACCTTCGGACATGCTTTGTTTAGACCAGTGTAGTCTACGCACATCCTCAGTGTAGTCTACGCACATCCTCCACTTCCCACCTTTCTTTTTTACAAGCACAGGGTTAGCTAACCATTCGGGATGGAATACCTCTTTGACGAACCCTGCAGCCATCAGCTTGTGGATCTCCTCGCCTATGGCTCTGCGCTTTTCTTCGTCGAAACGGCGCAGAGGCTGCTTCACAGGTCGGGCACCGGCTCGGATATCCAGTGAGTGCTCGGCGACATCCCTCGGTATGCCGGGCATGTCCGAGGGACTCCATGCAAAAACTTCGGCGTTTGCACGGAGAAAGTCGATGAGCACTCCTTCCTATTTGGGGTTGAGCTCGGAGCCGATCTAGACTTGCTTGCAGACGTCGTTGCTGGGGTCGAGAGGGACGGACTTAACCGCCTCAGCTGGTTCAAAGTTGCCGGCGTGGCGCTTCGCATCAGGCACCTTCTTGGAGAGGCACTCCAGGTCGGTGATGAGGGCCTCGGACTCGGCGAGGGCCTCAGCGTACTCCACACACTCCACGTCGCATTCGTACGCATGTCGGTACGTGGATCCGACGGTGATGACCCCATTGGGGCCCGACATCTTGAGCTTGAGGTACGTGTAGTTGGGTACGGCCATGAACTTGGCGTAGCACGGTCTCCCCAGCACTGCGTGGTAGGTTCCTCGGAACCCGACCACCTCGAAGGTGAGGGTTTCCTTTCGGAAGTTGGAGGGAGTTCCAAAGCAGACGGGCAGGTCGAGTTGTCTAAGAGGCATGACGCGCTTCTCGGGGATGATCCCGTGAAAGGGCGCCGCACCGGCCCAGATCGTGGACAGATCGATCTCCAAGAGCCTGAGGGTCTCGGCGTAGATGATGTTGAGGTTGCTGCCTCCGTCCATGAGGACCTTGGTGAGCCTGGCGTTGCCGATGACGGGGTCGACGACGAGCAGGTACTTTCCTGGGCTAGGCACGCAGTCGGGGTGGTCGCCTTGGACGAAGGTGATGGGCTTGTCGGACCAGTCTAGGTAGACTGGTGCCGCCACCTTTACCGAGCAGACGTCCCGGCGCTCCTGCTTGTAGTGCCGAGCCGAGGCGTTCGCCACTTGCCCATCGTAGATCATGAAGCAGCTGTGGACCTCGGGGAACTCCTCTTCCTTGTTGCCCTCTTTCTTGTCGTTGTCATGGCCTTTGCCACCTTCCGCCGGGGGCCTGGCCTTATGGAAGTAGCGCCGAAGCATGAGGCATTCCTCAAGGGTGTGCTTGACGGGACCCTGGTGATAGGGGCACGACTCATTGAGCATCTTGTCGAATAGGTTGGCCCCTCTGGGAGGCTTCCGAGGGTTCCTGTGCTCGGTGGCAGCGACAAGATCTGTGTCGGCGGCGTCGCGCTTCACTTGCGACTTCTTTTTCGCCTTCTTCTTCGCGCCACGCTGGGCGGACACCTCGGGGACGTCTTCCTGCTGGCGTCCCTGAGGCTGCTTGTCCTTCCGGAAGATGGCTTCGACCACCTCCTGACCGGAGGCGAACTTGGTGGCGATGTCCATCAACTCGCTTGCCTTGGTGGGGGTCTTGCGGCCCAGTTTGCTCACCAGGTCGCAGCAAGTGGTACCGACGAGGAACGCCCCAATGACATCCGAGTCGGTGATGTTGGGCAACTCGGTGCGCTGCTTCGAAAACTGCCGGATGTACTCTTGCAAGGATTCCCTTGGGCTGCTGGCGGCAGCTTTGGAGATCCCAGGAGTTCCCAGGGCGCACGTATGTGCCCTGGAAGTTCCCAACGAAGGCCTTGACTAGGTCGTCCCAGTTGGAGATCTGCGCAGGAGGCAGATGCTCCAGCCAGGCTCGGGCGGCGTTGGAGAGTAACAGGGGGAGGTTGCGAATGATGAGGTTGTCGTCGTCTGTTCCACCCAGCTGGCAGGCCAGACGGTAGTTCGCAAGCCATAACTCCGACCTTGTTTCCCCCGAGTACTTGGTGATGGTAGTCGGGGTTCGGAACCGGGTTGGGAACGGCGCCTGTTGTATGGCCCGGCTGAAGGCTTGCGAACCTGGTGGTTCGGGCGAGGGGCTCCGATCCTCCTCGTTGTCGTAGCGTCCCCCACGCCTGGGGTGGTAGCCTCGGCGCACCTTCTCGTCGAGGCGGGCTCGACAGTCGCGGCGGTGGTGCTCGTTGCCGAGGCGACCCGGGGCTGCAGGCGTTGCATCCCGCGTGCGCCCGGTGTGGTCCGAGGCCTCCCGCATGAATCGGGAAGTCGTTGCGCGATGCTCCGGGGGGGCACCCTTGCCTTCGGGAGGCAGAGCTTTTGGCCCGTCGGACCGCGGCATCCTCCAGGAGATTCTTGAGTTCTCCCTGGATACGTCGCCCCTCGGTGGTGGATGGCTCCGGCATCGCTCGGAGTAGTATTGCCGCTGCAGCCAGATTCTGGCCGACTCCGCTAAAGGCCAGGGCAGCCTTGCCCTACCATCGTCAGCGATACGGCGCTGGACGTCCTGGGCCTGATGACGCATTTCTCTAGTGAGTGCTCGGCCTGCCCACTCCTGCTCGATGTTTTGCCGGAGCTGCACAAGTTGCCCTGCTTCCTCGTCGAGCTTGGCCTGCATCTCGCGGATTTGCTCGAGATGTGTGTCCTGACCCCCCGCAGGGACTGGGACCACAACTAGCTCCCCGCAGGATGTCAATGCGAGGCGCAGGCCCAGGGGGATCGTCATCCTCCGACATACCAAGGTGGTTGCCTTCGTCGTGACCCCCGAGATCGACGTGGAAACATTCGCGACTTGGGCCACAACCCTCGTCGTCAAGGCTGTGGCCATCATCGGAGCAATCAGAGAGGTAGTAGTCACATGCGGTCATGAAGTATCGCATGGCACTGAGATTACCGAGCCCGGAGAAATCCCAACCAGAGTCGGGCTCGTCTTCTTCCTCGGAACCCGGGGGCCCGTAGGTTGAGACGGTCGTTAGTCAGTCACAGGTTGACCACATATGGTACCCCGGAAGGTTAGGATATGCCTTTACGAAAGTGCTCACCGAAGCGGGGTCGCTTGGCGGATCGAAGCTGAATCTAAAAGGCACAGGGTGGAAAACGGACGGTACCTCTCGATCGATGGACGGTGACGAGGTCGCGTCGGGGACGGACTGCACCGTTATCTCAGGTACGAGGCTAACGCCCAGCAAGTCCCTCGCGAGTGTGCTGGCGTCATTTGTCCGCTTGGGGTTGGCATGTTGCGGGGAAACGACACTCGTCGTCGTCTCAGGCGCGAGGACAACGCCCGACATGTCCCCCACTGGGGTGCCAGCGTCGTCGACTCGCTCGACAGCTGACGAGATGCCGCCTCCTTCCTGGCCACGGTTGCCCCGTCTCCTCCTCCTGTGGCGAGGAGGGTGGCGGGACAAACCCGGATGCTGCTCTTCTGCCATGGGGGGAAGACGTCGTCGAGTCCGCTGCCGCCGGGCGAGCTGACGGCCGTCGTTGATGCTGTCGCGCTGCGAGGGGAGGAGTACCATGTCGTAGCTGCCGTCGAGGGACATGAACTCGAGACTCCCGAAGCGGAGCAGCGTCCCGGGCTGAAGAGGATGCTGGAGACTACCCATCTGGAACTCAACAGGAAGTTGTTCGTTAACACGCAGCAGGCCCCTACCTGGCGCGCCAACTGTCGGTGTTTCGACCCTGGGGGGTCCCTGGACCGACGAGTAAATTTATCGCTGCGCTTCCCAGCCCAGATGGGTTGGCGCGAGATGGAACACAAGGGGGAAAAACGCGGCTCGTGTTATCCCGCGCCCAGGGGGGTGTGCTCGTAGTAGGGGTTACAAGCGTTCACGAGAGAGAGAGAGAGAGAGTGAGTCTGTTCGTCAGCTCGTCCTCCCGCGCGACCCTCTCGCATGAAGGCCCTGGACCTCCCTTTTATAGATGCAAGGAGAGGGTCCAGGTGTACAATGGGGGCGGAGCTATGCGCTAACGTGTCTGGCAGAGAGGTGCTTGAGTCCTGTGTACATGCCAACGTGGCTGTCAAAGGGGTGCTAGAGCCCTGTGTACGCGGTAACGTGGCCGTCGGAGAAGTGCTTGAGCCCCGTAGAAGCACAACTGTCGGTGCTGCTGGGATCTTGCTGACGTCTCCTTGCTTCCGTAGGGGGCTGAGAACCACCGTCGTCATGGGCGCACGCGGGGAGCCATCATTACTTGTTACCGGGGCGAGCCAGATGGGACGCCGGTCTTGTTCCCCCATAGCCTGATCTAGCTAGGGGTAGGGTAATGATGTATCCCCTGTGGCGCGGTCGGTCCGAGCCCAAGGTCGGGCGAGGCGGAGACTTCTTCCGAGGCCGAGGTTGAGGCCGAGCCCTAGGGTTGGGCGAGGCAGAGACCACCTTCCGAGGCCGAGGTTGAGGCTGAGCCCTGGGTCAGGCGAGGCGGAGACCTCCTTCTGAGGCCGAGGTTGAGGCTGAGCCCTGGGGTCGGGCGAGGCGGAGACCTCCTTCCGAGGCCGAGGCCTAAGGTCGGGCGAGGCGGAGCTTCCTGTTGCGCCTGAGGCTGAACTTGGCTGTTGTCAGCCTCACCCTGGCGGGTGGCACAGCAGTCGGAGCAGGGCGGGCGGCGCTGTTTTCCTGTCAGGTCGGTCAGTGAAAGGGTGAAGTGACTGCGGTCACTTCGACCTTGCCGACTGAAGCACGTGTGTCAGGATAAGGTGTCAGGCGATCCTCGCATTGAATGCGTCTGCGATACGGTCGATTGGTGAGGTGATTTGGCCAAGGTTGCTTCACAACGAAGCCTACCCGAGCTAGGCTTCAGGCGAGTCGAGGGTGCGCCCGTTGCTTGAGGAGGCCCTCGGGCGAGGCGTGAATTCGTCCGAGACTACTGTTCCTGCCCGAGGCCGGGCTCGAGCGAGGCGAGATCGCGTCCCTTGGTAGACGAGGCCTTGACCTGAACCGTGCCCATCAGTCTTTGCGGTTTGTGCTGATGGTGGTTACCAGCCATGTTTAGGAGTGTTGGGGGTACCCCTAATTACGTTACCCAACAGTGTCTGATCCGTCCAGTTGTGCGGAGGAGCGAAGAGAAGGCTGCGGCTGAAACAGGGCCCCGCCATTTAGTGACGCACGCGTGGGTGAGGTTGTGTTGCGCAAGGGTTTCCTTCAGTGGGCCAGAATGGTGGTGCGAGGCCCATTTAGTTGGGTTTTGTTTTATTCTTTTATTTTTCATTCCTTTTTCTCTATTTTCAAATCCAAATTTGAATTCAAGTTTAAATTCAAACTATATGGCTCATCATTTACACTATATTTGTGCAGTTAAAAGTAATAAGTTTAAGGATATTTATATTATTTAAATTTTTATATCATTCCTCTTCTTCTTATTTTCAAAACCCCATTTTCAAATTTAGGGTTTAATCCAACTTCCTGTAATTATTATCTTATTATCATTAACATTATTATTTTATTTAATGCACAAACATATAAACTCCAACATGATGCATTTTTATCATTTGTTTGAATTAATCTCTAAATTTTGTGTATGCTCTTTTTATGATGCAAATGAGGCACATAAAATTGAGGAGATCTCTCTATTATTCTTTGGATACAACTTTGAGTATTACAAATCCTACCCCCCTTAAAAATAACCTCATCCTCGAGATTTAGGACGATCTAGAGAAAAGGTGGGGAAAATCTATGCGAAGCTCTTCTTCTCTTTCCCAAGTAGCTTCATCTTCACCGTGGTGACTCCATTGCACCTTGCACATCTTTATCACCTTATTTCTTGTAACTCGAGTCAATGTATCAAGAATCTTGATGGGGTACTCAGCATAAGTCAGGTCATCTTGAACATTAAGGTCCTCCATTGGTAACTGCTCTTCAGGTACCCTGAGACATTTCTTTAGCTGAGATACATGAAAGACATCATGAACATCCGCGAGATGATCCGGTAACTCCAATTGATATGCCACCTCTCCCACTCGCTTCAAGATTAAGAAGGGTCCAATAAAGCGAGGGGACAACTTTCCTTTGACTTTAAATCTTCTCATACCCCTGAGTGGTGACACCTTCAAATAGACATAATCACCCTCCTTAAACTCTAGCAGTCTTCTTCGGGTATCAGCATAGCTTTTCTGCCTTGACTGTGCAGTTCTCAAATTCTCCCTTATTTGTTGGACTTGCTCTTCTGCTTCTTGTATAATCTCAGGCCCAAACAACTGCCTTTCGCCAGTTTGATCCCAATACAGTGGAGTCCTGCACTTTCTGCCATATAAAGCCTCAAACGGTGACATCTTTAAACTGGCCTGATAGCTATTATTATAAGAGAACTCCGCATAAGGCAAACTCTTATCCCAACTACCACCATGCTTAAGGGCACAAGCTCTTAACATATCTTCCAGCACTTGATTAGTCCTTTCAGTCTGTCCATCAGTCTGAGGTAGGCCGAACTAAAATTCAACTTCGCATCCATATTCTCATGAAAACTTTTCCAAAATCTAGGGGTAAACTATGATCCACTATCCAAAACGATCTTCTTCGGTACACCGTGTACAGACACAATCTGAGCCATATATAACTCTGCTAGTTGAGAGCCTTTATAAGTAGCCTTGACGGGAATGAAGTGAGCTACTTTAGTCCATCTATCCTCAACCACCCATACAGAATCATATCATTTCGGGATGCGAGGCAATCCAATAATGAAATCCATACCAATTTCTTCCCACCACCATTCGGGTATCTTTAATGGGTATAATAGTCCAGCTGGTCTTTGGTGTTTGGTCTTAACTCTTTGACACCCATCGCACATAGCCACATGTGCAGCCACATCTCTCTACTCTCTTCAGTCCACACCACCAGTACTTCTGCTTCAAATCCTGATACATCTTGGTACTCCCAGGGTGGATAGAATAAACTGAGTCATGTGCCTCCTTCAATATGGTTTCCCGAAGACTATCAATATCGGGAACACAGATCCGATTCTTGAACCATATCGTGCCTTGCTCATCCTCTATGAAATCTAGGCCTCTACCCTCTGTTATTAGATCCTTGATATCCTGGATTTTGGCATCACCAATCTGACCTTTACGAATTTCTTGCTCTAGGGTAGGTTCCAATTCAATAGTAACTCCTTCCGTATGTGTAACAATCCCCAGGTTGAGCCTCTCAAAATCTTTTGCTAATTCTTCGGGTAGCCGGACAACAATAGCGGAATGAACGTGCTCCTTCCAACTCAAGGCATCTGCAACCAAATTTGCCTTGCCTGGGTGGTAATGAATCTCCAAATCATAATCCTTAATAAGCTCCAACCAATGGCGTTGCCTAAGGTTGAGATCCTTCCGAGTGAATATGTACTTCAAACTCTTATGATATTTGTATACTTGGCACTTAGTTCCCATAATGTAGTGTCTCCAAATCTTAAGTGCATGCACAACGGCTGCCAGCTCTAAGTCATGAGTGGGGTAGTTCAATTCATGTTTCCACAACTGACGAGACGCATAGGCGATCACATGTCCTTCTTGCATGAGCACACATCCTAAGCCTTGGCCACATGCATCACAATAGATATCAAATCCCTTCTGTAGATCTGGCATAACCAACACTGGTGGTGACATCAATCTCTTCTTTAATTGATCAAAGCTGTCTTGGCACTTCTCATCCAACTTAAACTCTCTTCCCTTCTCCAGAAGTGAGGTCATAGGCTTAGAATTCTTAGAAAGTCCTTCAATAAATCTCCGATAATATCCTGCAAGTCCCAAGAAACTCTGGACCTCAGTAACTATAGTGGGTATGCTCCACGCCACTATCTCTTTGACTTTAGCAGGATCCACTGATATTCCTCCATTAGAAATGATATGTCCAAGGAATGGCACTTCACCAATCCAAAACTCGCACTTGCTAAACTTGGCGTGAAGTTGATTATCTCGTAGCTTCTGTAGCACCAATCTCAGATGTTCCTCATGATCACTATCACTCTTGGAATAAATAAAAATATCGTCGATGAAAACCACGACGAATCTGTCCAAATACTCTATGAACACCTTATTCATCAAATTCATAAAATGAGCTGGTGCATTAGTTAATCCAAACAACATAACAGTGAACTCATATAATCCATATCGGGTTGAGAAATCCGCCTTGGGAAAATCCGATGGCCTAATCTTTATTTGGTGATAACCCGATCGGAGATCAATATTCGAGAATACCCTTGCACCTCTCATCTGATCAAATAAATCTTTAATGCGGGGTAATGGATACTTGTTCTTCATAGTGACACCATTAAGGGACCTTTAATCCACGCACATCCCTTGCAATCCATCTTTCTTCTATACAAACAAAATCGGTGCTCTCCAAGGTGAAGACTCGGACGAATGTACCCAGCCTCTTGCAACTCCGTTAAGTGCTTCTTGAGTTCTTTTAACTCTTCTACAGACATCCTATATGTCCATTTAGAAATAAGAGCAGTTCCAGGTAAGGGATCAATGACAAACTCAACTTCCCTATATGGTGGCATCCCTGATAACTCCTCTGGAAAGACATCCGGAAAATCCCTAACTGCACGAATGTTGTCACCCACAAACTTCTCATCTACTAAGAATGCTGCTAGTATGATGGTGGTAGTTACTGCAATTTCAACTTCAAATCTTTCTCCTTTGGAACTTGTGAGTTCTACGGTTCCCTTAGCACAGTGTATATACTGCCTTTGCCTTTCTTAACCATGACATACCAAGGATCACGTCTATAGTGCTCTCTTCTAACTCTATAGGGGTAGCCCATCTGGGTTAGAA
Source organism: Zea mays (assembly GCF_902167145.1). NCBI lineage: Eukaryota > Viridiplantae > Streptophyta > Magnoliopsida > Poales > Poaceae > Zea > Zea mays. The sequence continues at coordinate 77,451,251 of NC_050100.1, read as the reverse complement.
ACACAGGGTATGAAAGGAAGAATTGTAGACAAGGCGAGTAATTACGAGGAATGTTACTGCGGGGGATTTATTAGCTAAGTAGATTAGTGTGTCACCTACTAACGTTAATACATTACCTTATGGTGGTACATGCTAAGATGCCCGTCTATACTATTTCAATCAATCAAAGAAGCAAATCAGGCATTGATCATCAGAACAATCAACCAATATTTTTTAATAGATAAAATAGTTTTAATTGTCTTAGGCCTCCTATCTCTTAAAAAAGATCATAAGTGTAGGATTCCAAGGTGTGAAATCCACCATGTTTTGGAGTAGAAGAGATAAGAGTAATCAGAGTAGAACAGTAGAAGGTGAGACAAAATCAAGAAAAGTATAGAAAGAATCAGAGTGAGATAAGTATAGAATGAATCAGAGTAAGGTAAGTAGGTAAGGGTGTTGTCCATTTCTATCTAGGTTTCGTCCTACAGTCAACATTTCCTCTGATACCACTTTTGTCACACCCGGTTTTAAGGAACAAAGTCGGGTGCATCTCATACATGCGCCAAAGGAGACAACATATATAATAACAGAGTGTATAGAGATAAATGTCACAATATAATCAGAGTACTTTATTACATAGCGGAAGTCTTACAAAATAAGAGATAAATATCGCAGGATCTAAAATCTATCCTTGGCGCCAGAAAGCTGACTGTGAGACGCCACCTAGATCAAGTCGAAAGCCTCAGAGTTAGGCGGCTCCTCTTCGACCACCTGTTTCTCCTGTGGGGGGGGTGTGAGACAGCAAGAGTGAGCTCATATACATTCATAGCTCAACAAGTCGTGGGGAATAATGTGCATGAACTCACCAAAGGTGGGAGTTCAAGTGAAGTGTAAGGCTGATCAACAAAATAGAGGCTGAGGCTGAGCATTGCTTTTATAAGTTGGTCAAAATTTTATTAGCAATTACTAAGTGTAAGTAAATACCAAACCTTAATAATAATAAAGAAAAGTAATAATAAAATAATCCCAAATGCGATGCAAATGTCAAATTAAATTTAAGTTTCATAAATTAATCATGTGAGTGTCCGAGCTGCTCATGACCGAGAGCACGGCTAGTATACCAGTTTTACACTCTACAGAGGTTGCACATCTTTACCCACAAGTCATGTTACCCATCTGCCAAGAGACGACCAATCCCATACACCTCTACTGAGGAGGCGAGCCAGGGTAACACTACGAGGCCTTTACAAAGTTCTACTAGCTTCAGAAAACCCGCTATAGTTTATAGGAAGCTCCAGTGCAGGAATCCCTCGCCTGACCGCCATCGCAGCAAAATCAACCGAGGACCTCCCTACACTGACCACTCCCCTACTGCCCTTGCCCCTTTCGGGTAAGATAGTCCTCCACTAGCTTTCCTAATTAATCAGCCAAGGGCGTCCCATTAAACCCTTGTGGTAGCACTGTTTTCCCGGGTGGTTCTCCATGTTCCAATTAACATAATGATCTTACCATGAACAGTAATAATAAACTAATAATAAAAAGTGTAATTATGAGTAGTGAATATCTCTATACCCAAAACCACATAAAGCAATAGCATGTACTACCCAAAAAGTTCAGTGGTAATCAAGGTATAAAGATAGTCAAACTAGGATAACCTGTTGGGTCCCATCAAAATTAACCTATGCAGATCATTATGATTAATAAGAACATGACTGGGAAAAGTAAGTGATCAAGGGCACAACTTGCCTTCAATGAGCTCCTGCTCAGCTACTTCTACTTGCTGAACCCCGAAATCCTCTTTAGCTTGCTCGTCTACTCGCATAACCACAATACATACATAGTATAGCATAAATTAACATCACATCAAACAGATAAATAAAATATACAATAAAAATCTACACATTAAAATAAGATCATAGGAACAAGAATAATTAATTTTGAAGTTATGGATTGCAAGTTATGAATTTCCTACGGTTTAATGTGCTTGAGATAGGATTAAATGAGAAATTAATTTTCTTACTGTTTTCATGTTAAAACAGAGACTCTAGGTGATAGACATTAATATTACAAAATTTTAGAAATTGGAATGGGTCAATTTGGAGTTAATATGAATTTTCTACAAATTAAACAAGTTCTAACACTTATTTATACATTAAAAATCAATTTATGTGATTATTTTCCTATTTCCATTACTCTCTGGATTGGGCGCCAAAATCTAAAAAGTGCAGGGACCCACTCGTAAGTTTCCAGAGACTCAGACCATAGTGACTACGGATTGCGGGTTGTTTTCTGTAAACAATAAGGGTTCTTTAGCAAAATAACTAGGGCGAAGGGGTATGACCAGATACTGGTCGTCCGATCAGAAATAGACGCGCGAGATTAGATCACCAGCGCGATGAAGCGGTACGCAGTCTCGACCGTTGGATCAACGGTAATTGACCCGGATCTAAAATAGCTACTAAGGGCACACAACCGACCGATTAAATTCAATGGTTGCGATTTAATGAACACAGGGATAAGCGTCGATTGTCCGATCCTGATCAGACGGTGCTGAACTATCACCCGAAGGGGTACGCTGGATTCTAATCACAACCATCTGCTAGCGATCCAACGGTCCACGTGCTCCTCCCTAAACACTGTTGCTCGGGCGGCAGCACCCTCGTCGCGGTGGAGGGCACGCCGACGAGCATGCAATCCGGCCTCCCCACTACCCCAAGTCCAAAATTAATCGGCGCTAGACCCCAAGGATAACCTGGCGAATCGGGTGAAGGGCGGATTACCTCAGTTGAGTCACGAGGAGCTGCTGGCCACGACACGAAGCGGGTCGGCGGAGGCGCTGTTGCAACGACGAGGAATTCCGATGGCGTAGGCGACAATCCCCGAGCGATGTGGCCACAGACACTTCTCCCAGGGTCTGGAGGAGCTCCTGGGGACAAATCCGAGGACCCGGGTACGGCCAGTCGAATTTTCCCCGGTGGCAGCGCGGTCCCTCTCGGTTCCCTCCCTTCCGCGCGGCAGCGTCTGTACTCTGCGCGGCGCGGTCTGGGCGGATGGAGTTGATAGGTCTCGAGGGGGGTTCGGGACCGAGTAATTTATAGCTAGAGCCAAGTTCGCGATGGGAGTTTGGCCGGAATCGCGCGGAGTCTACGGCGACGGATTTGCCGCGGTTCTGTTGGGATCCGAAGGGGGACGTTGAAGCTGACAAGGTGGGGTCCATGCGTCGGTGTCTGATCCGTCCGGTTGTGCGGAGGAGCAGAGAGAAGGCTGCGGCTGACAGAGGGCCTCACCATCCAGTGACGCGCGCGCGTGGGTGAGGTTGGGTTGCGCAGGGGTTTCCTTCAGTGGGCCAGAATGGTGGTGCGAGGCCCATTTAGTTGGGTTTTGTTTTATTCTTTTATTTTTCATTCCTTTTTCTCTATTTTCAAATCCAAATTTGAATTCAAGTTTAAATTCAAACTTTATGGCTCATCATTTACACTATATTTGTGCAGTTAAAAGTAATAAGTTTAAGGATATTTATATTATTTATATTTTTATATCATTCCTCTTCTTCTTATTTTCAAAACCCCATTTTCAAATTTAGGGTTTAATCCAACTTCTAGTAATTATTATCTTATTATCATTAACATTATTATTTTATTTAATGCACAAACATATAAACTCCAACATGATGCATTTTTTATCATTTGTTTGAATTAATCTCTAATTTTGTGTATGCTCTTTTTATGATGCAAATGAGGGACATAAAATTGAGGAGATCTATGGCGGAACCACCCGAATTATTCCAGCTTAAGTGCCTAAGTCACGCCTCAGGTGCCGTAACACACTTAAATCGGAATAACCCGTCAGTTCCTCAGATCTAGTCTGATAGAGCCACTTAACCAGGATCAAATTCCACAATCTCACTCGAAGGTGAGTCACAGAAGAAATACTATAAAACATGAAACCTCAAATTAAGTGATGAGTTATTACATAGATCAGAGTTTTTGAGTAGCAAATAAGAGTTCACAAAATAAAATGCAGCGGATAATCGATGTCGTCGGTATCGAGGAAATGGGCAAGGCCTGGCCCACTACTCCTTGTGCTCCTCTCCTGCCGGAGCAACATCCCACTCGACCGTCCAACCCGGTGGTAGGGTGGTAGGCCAAGTCACACCATCAACCATTTCCTGAATGGTACCTGCAAAAATTATGCCACAAGCAAGGCTGAGTATACTAATATTCAGCTAGACTTACCCGGTGTGAGGAGTCTACTCCTCTACCTCTAGACTATGTAGCTTTTTGGCTGAGGGGGTTTGGTTTGCCAAAAGCACTAGCTGTTTCTAAAATCAATTTTAACTTTCAAATTTATATCCTCATTAACTTAGCTAGATTTGCTCCTTCTAAGCATACATGGTAACAAGCATTTAGTTCAATCAACAAATTATCTCAGGTAACCTCATTTCACTTCTTACTCGATGCAGTACAAGGGGTCAAGCAGTCTCATTAGCTGCGAGAAGCAGACGATTCGAATCGGGTTTTAACCTTGCAAGGTAAACCTAAACACACGGCATGTCAGGGTACTCCGACCCCACACATGACAACTGTCCCCATCGATTCCCCGTTCGCGTCCAGGCCTCACCGCCTTGGCATACAATGCTCCACTGACCCCGGCTACCGCCGTGCAGTGACCGCACTTGTACCCACCATAGCTAGCATGGGAGACCCAGTCTCAGGTCGCATGAGGGTTAAAGTCCGCGCCCGGCTTCACTCAGGTACTAGGTTTACCGGTTACCATTTTTCCCGGCATGTGCTTAGTACGTTCAAAAGCTTGACTCAGGTATCCACACATTAATCCTTAATTCCTTTTTCCCGTCTCATGGTCAAGGCATCCTCCGTGGATCCAAGTCCATAGACCAACATAAATCCCGTTATCAAGATGAATACAATCAATTCCTGACCTCGCGCGAGTGCTAGAAAAATCACTCGACTTCTACCGAGATCCTGATTAGCAAGCAGCTACTCGACCTAGCATACTAGTATTCATCTCAAAAAGGAATCCTAAGTTAATGCAACTAGAGGTTTCAAGCAACTCCTACACTTAAGTGCACATTACAATCCTACATGCATTAAGTGTAGTAAAGTAGCATATAATAATACAGTTATGCATATAAATCGGGGCTTGCCTTCAATTGCTGGGGCTGCGGGGAGATCCTCAACAGTAGCCTCGGAAGGTTGCTCCTGGTCCTCTTCTTGGACAGATCCTTGCTCGGGGATGAGCACGTACTCTCCGTCGGCAAGATTACAATCTAATGAATGCAATGCGTAAGATATATGCATGATATGATATGTGCTTTTAGAAATTACAACTTTTGACGGTGTATGATCTTCTTGAGTTAGACAAGGTTAACTTCACTTATGTAAGACCTTTGGGCGGTATACTTGGTAAATTGGGTCAAACTTAGCTAAGGTAAGTGGTAGGTTTATTTTTGGGGTTCCACTGAATTCTTTTTAAGCCTTAGTGAGAATTGATAAGTACTCAAGTTGGACTTATTGGGGTGGGGTTTATTTCTTCTTTCTTTTTCTTTTATTCTCTTTAATGTTTTGGAGTGGGTTTGAACTACAAGTTGCTTTAATAAAATTCCAAAAATTCTGCAAAAATTACAGTGGATTGGTACTGGTGTATAATTTTTTGCATCAAAATTTGGGGGTCAGAAAGTGAATAGTTTTCTCTGGACAAAATTACCAAATTTTAGGGCAGAAGGGATGCTTTGAACTACGACTATTATTTAACAGTAGGTAATTCTCTAAAACTTATTTTTGCTGGCTTTTAGGTGCTATAACAAGACTTGGCACAAAATTTTAGCTATTAATACTTATTAGTTATTTTACTAGGGTTTTCTCAAGTTTCTAGCCAAAGAGGTGCTTTCTACTACCACTATATTTGAAAAATATAAACAACAGAGTTCTGATTTTTCTTAGCCTTTCTTTTGCGCAAGAGCAATCATTCTGAAGTTTGGCATCTTTTTGCTTAAGGGAAGGGGTGGTATGCATCAAGTGGATTAAATGGCCTTTCTTATAAGATATTAGCAATAGGTATTATTTTGCATCATTTCAATGGGTTTGCATTTTTCTCTGGTGGTTTATCTCATTGTGGACTTAGCAAAATTTTGGTTGCCCATTATTGCATCATTATGGGTTATTCTTGATTTATTTGGAAAATGCCTCATTATCATCTTATATTTATTTTCCTTACTTAAAATGTTGGGCTGAGGTGTTCATTATTTTTGCAGTGGGGTTCTGGTGGTTATAAGTCTACTGAATTTTTATTATCAATTTTGGGTCTAGCTTTGTAATTCTAATAATTGATTTCCAGTTCAAATAATGCTAAATAAAACATTTTATTTTAAAACTTATCTGGACTAAAGGTCTCTTTATTTTTCCTAGGTTCTCTGTTACTTAAGCAAACTAGGAAAAATAATTTCACTCACTGTTCATTAGATTCTAATGCCTTTCTGATTTTTCCTAAGTTTTGGGTAAAATAGCTTTAAATGAATATCTACACTATATTTTTCAATACTGGGGTTCCTACTACTTTTAAACAATGTCTAAAAGAGGTTTGAATACCTACAAATTTTCTTAGGTTCAGCACAAAAGCCAAAACTAATTTTCCTTAATTAAACAAGGTTTGGTCAGTTTCTGTTTTTAATTTTAAACTCTAAAAATTAGAACAGAAAGCATAGGGTTTATTATTTTTAAATGATAGTTCATAATATTTAAGATCTAGCAAAATTAGTTTGACAAATTTTGATTAAGAAATCATCAAGTTATAGATTTTCTAAGTTCTCTGGTTATTTAAAAAGATTAACAGAATTGATTAAATGGAAAACTACTTTGCACTGGGGTCCCTGGCGGGTGTTTTAAGTTTTTCCTCACGGATCAGTCCCTGGGCTACTATTCAAATGAGTCACTGACATTGCAGAAAACCCCCCGGGTTCTTCTAATCCTAACCCAAGGTCCTTCTCCTAACTTAAACAGTAACCGCGGCGGAAGAAAGGGCGGAGGGGCTTACCAGCGGCGAGATTGCTCCGGTGAGGTGGTCGAGGACGTAGGAGAGGTCTCGGGGATCCCAGCGATGTGCGGGTCGCCGTCGGGGATGGTCGGAGTCGGCCGGTCCACGTGCGCAGGTGGGGATGCTCGTCGGTGGTGAGGAGTCCGGCCTGCTCACGGCGCGATAGTCCAAATGAACGGGTCAGAGAGCTTCACCAGGGAACAAGGAAGGGGTGTGCGCGAGGAATTGAAGAATGGCTCACCGGAGAGCTTGGTCCACGCGCGCAGGCGGGCGACCGAAGTCCGGTGAAGTTGATCTCGGGCTTCCGGTGAAGTCCTGCCGGGTCCGAGGGCTTGGAAGCTTCACGGGCCACTGGCGGGGCTAGCCAAAGCACTGGCTCGACTTGGGGATGGCTGGAGTGGGCTGGCCACGGTGGCCGAAGCTCTGGCGGCGATGGCGGGCGGAAAAGAGCTCGCCGAAGCTAAGGAGGGGTGGCTGGCCGGTGATGGTGAGCGCGGGGTGAAGTGAGGCGCGCCCGGGGAGGCTTTATAGGCGCGGGCAGGCACATCTGAGGGCAAGGGCGCGCGGCGGACTTGACCGAACGCCGGGACGAGCGCGCGCGCGGGTTGGGTGAGCGCCGGCGAGCCGACTAGGGTCGAACACGTGTGCCCGTGCGTTCTGCCCAAGTTCTGGCGCGTGTGGTCACCCATCCGAGCCTGCTCTCGCCTTGGTCAGTGCACAAAACCTCTTCTCCACCCTACAAGCTACAGATCTTGTGTGGGGGTCATAGGATTTTGCCTACTGGTTGCAGAGATATGGAGCCCGGAAATCCGGTCTGTCTCCCTGCTCAAACCCGAGGCAAATCCAGGGTTTTGTCGTGTCTAGGGCTCGCGTCACAATGCCATCTTCTGGCACATGACAGAGGGGTTAGTTAGGCACATTTTTGTTAATGGGGCCATTAGGATTTGAGTTAGGGATCAAGGTGAACACGCTTGATCTTTGGCTCAAGGTCTGAAATTCAGAATTCTGAAATTCAGAATTCCCCATTGAGTCCCCACATGAGAAGCTTGATTTGGGGTTTTATTTGAGTTATTTTGGCCAAGCTTTCTCAACCTTTCTTGTTGCTTAATGAATATACTTCAATGTTTATAATTGGCTCAAGCCATGATTTTAAAATTTTCATACCCATTTCCCCATTTTCTTGAATTTTTCACATAGGGCTTACTTAGGGTTTTTACTAGGGTTGCAACATTATTACCTTTTTGAAAGACCCATTTGTTTTGATCATGATACTTTTAAATATAGGCTTGGTGGATTCTTCATTCTTAAGTCAATTTGATGCTCATGCTCAATTTGGTTCACATAAAATGATGATTCTTGGTTTGGCACTTTGAGAGAAACCCTAGGTGACACTGGGGTGTCACAAGATCTCTCTATTATTCTTTGGATACAACTTTGAGTATTACACAGGGCAAAGTGGGCTAGAGAGTGGGTCCCACCGGCAGTGGAAGCAGGCGTGTGGGAGAGTTCCGTGCTTAGTTGGGCTGGGTAGATTCGGCCCAAAGCCAGTTCTGGCATTTTTTCTTCTTTTCTATTTCTATTTCCTTTTCTTATTCCCATTTCTTTCACATTTCAATATTTTGCATCACAATTTGTATCCTCAGTTTAAATATGAATGCAACGGCTAAAAAAAATTGAACCCCAACATCTAATGTATATTTGATTTATTTATATGATTGTTAGTTGTTTAACTTGCTCCTATTATTTAATTATGGAAGTAATAAGTGACTTTATTACAAATTTCTTTTCTCATTTTCTGTTTTATATTTTAATTTATAATGTGAGGTCAAATTTAAGTTATGGTTCCTTTATTCACATAAAATACATCACAACAAAATCATCGGTATTTTATTTAATTATTAGTTAATAATCTCCAAAGGTTCCATAAGTCCTCAAAGCACAAAAATAATTATATTTATTTATTTATATCATTTTTATACAAATTTTGGGCTTTATAGGAAGTTGTCGACAACAAACTCAGGAACCACAGACTGCTCGTCTACGCAAGCGATCACGCATTCAACACATTTGGATAATGGCAAAGAAACAGTACACCAAACATGTACAATCAAGTGAACACAAGCTCGAAAGAATAGTAAAAACACGAGAGGAAAAATGTAGGTTCTAGGGCGGGCAATTACACCTAGAGGTTTGTGGTTCTATAAGTGCAGCTTATCTTAATATATTACACAACTTAACTTCATTTATCTTAATGAGTCACAAAAGTTATACCAGGGATGGGTTCATACGTCACATGAGATTACTTTCACAAAGTTGATCATCTAACTATTCATTAGGATTTTTTTAATAAATAAACCATCACTTAAACTAACCTATAGTCTAGACATAAAATTAATACATGTAGACAGTGAAAGGTTATAATTTAAATAGACGGAGAATAATCTTATGAACATTTTTCAATTTGAACCACCCAATTTGGAGTTCATATGCAAAAGATATGAAATAAACAAATTTTGGAATTCAAAATACAAAATTAGGTCTAATTCTGTGATAAACTAAAAGGTCAGGGGCTTTTCAACAACAACATAGGGGCCTACGCGCGAAAACCTAGGGCGACGGGTTGATTTTTAGAAAGCTAAGGGTCTCTTTAACAAAACTACCACGCAAAGAGGTACAGGGTAATCTCATCCATCCGATCGCAGACGAACGACCACGATCAGATCTGAGTGCGCGAGCGCGCGCGGGGGCGCGAGCGTGGGCTGACAAGTGGGCCAGAAGAGTCAGCGGCCTGGGGGCGAGGCGGCCTGACCAGCCGGGCCCACCTGCATGACGCGGGTGAGGGGGCAGATCCGAGCGACCAGATATGAATCGGATAGGTAGGATCAAATCAGGATTAATTACAGTCGGGTCGTCAGATCTCAAATGGACGCCTGAGATCTGATGGCGAGCTCGGGCTGGGTTACCGTTGTAACACCCCTAATGTTACAAGAACTAAAACTTGAGCATGGCATCATATGCAGTGACATGTCATTATGTTTGTTACACGTAGAATGCATCCACTAGGCTAAAACTTCAAAAACAAGTTGTGATGTGATGACTTGAAGTGCTTCTTAACCCTAGAGTAAGGTACTTAACCATGGGATTGAGGTATATGGGTGTGTGTGATATCAAATTAAGTACTACCTCAAAAATTAGTGGAAATGTTCATAGGAGACTAAACTTGATGGATTTGTGTGGCACACAAACCCTAGAACACTCAAAACCCTAATAAGAGCCTAGGAAACCCTAATTTGTGCCCTATAGGTGATTTTGATTTCTATGCACTTTTGGACCATAGTGTCTATATCAAAGTGGTAGAGTATCAAAACTAAACAACTTTTACATTGGAAGATTTTCAAGTGACGTGGAACAAATTAGAGTAATTTGTAAAAATTCCCAAGGGCACCCCTAGGGCTAACTTTGAAATCATTGTGATTGGGCTGACTTTGGGACCTTGTATTTCTTAATCCATGGAGATCCTGCCCCAAGTCATTACAACAAAATGGTAGATCTATGTTTGTATTTCAAGTTTGATTCAGTGACTAAGCCTTGGTGTTGTATGGAAAGGGGAGATAAATGGACCTAAAGTTGGGCTGTCAGTCACCACTGCAGCTGAAATTCGACTCTTAGTGAACTGAGATGAACTTTGAGATTGATTTTGAATAGGATCCAGTGGATGTTTGATTGAGGTTGCTATAACAAAATCAAAGCTGGTTTGTAGGAGAACAACTTTGCTACAGACGGATTAGTGGGTTGTTACATAAAAATTTGAGAAAAGAGCTCCTGAACTTGCTCTGTCAGAACGACTGAATGGAATTGCGATGGTACAGTGAACTGAAAAAGAATCCAGGTTCAGCGCATCTCGCCACAGGTGAACCCACACCACGATCCACGTCGGCGCTGTGATTCGTGTCCAGTGGTGCGCTGATATCTATGTGAGGTGAAAGATCTCACGTGGAGGATGAACTTGGGGTACTGTTCCTGCTCAGTCGTCGTACCCACTTGGCCGGCGACGTGGCCACGCGACCGCCGTCGTCGTGCCTGCCGTTTCCCTCGATCGCGACATGCCTTAAGCCATTTCACCATGTTGTCGCGGCCCGTGAAGACTAAGTCATGACCGCCGTAAACCCTTTGCCCAGTGAATGCCATGATAAGCAACTCCGGTGACTCATCTTTGCTCCGGCCGCCAGCTTGCCTTTCCCAAATTCGGAGCCACCGCTTGCAGACGCTATAAATTGAGTGTGCGGCCTGCTCCGTTAGCCTGTTACGAAGCCAGGACACCAACTCTCGCCTCCGATTAGCCACCATAGACCGCGAATTTGGTTTTCCCCCAAATCAGCCAAACTTGCCGCCGTGAGGCATCTTGCCGTGGCCAGTCGATCTCAGGTCCGTTCATCCCCTTCTGTGCCATGTTTTAGCATCCTTAACTGTTAACGTTACTCATCAGCCCAACCAATTGAGCGCTACTGTATTCTGGTATCGAGAACACCATCTCGTCGCTGTGGAACACCTCCGAGAGCACGCTCACGTCGACTCACTCTTCCACCCCCGCTCGGTCCAAATTAGTGCATGTACTCGATCTCTAGTGAACCCGTGAAACTCACTTAAGCTTCAATTTAGACCCTACCGCGTTTAGTTGCTCGAAAGGCGCTCACCAGAGTCCTTATGCCGCCATGACCGTCAGCAAGCATCGATTTGGGTCGAACCCATTCAATTGAGTGAGGGCTTTTGCTCGGGTAGGCTTGCGCATGATGTCCGTAGGCTTATTGTCTTCGGTACAGGTCATCGTCGCGAGGAAATCGCGACTTCGGCCATGTGCTCGACACGGTTCCGTCGTGGACTGAGGACCGGGAAGAAATAGAAGTGCAAGGGGTGTTGTGCAAATGTCAGAGAAACACGTGGATAGTACCACTGGCTCATTACCAGTTATTCAAATGATCAGGGGCCTCTGCGCAAAGTCGCCAGCGCGGGCGTGCGTGTGGGCTCATTTTACCTGGTCATAGGCCAGTTCAGACTGGAACAAGCCCAGTACTGTTCCTTCTTTTTCCTTTTCTTTTTTACTGCCAGACTTGGAAAATTGTAGAAAATACTAGAAAAATGGTAAAATTATGGGACCAATTTTTCTAGACTCCTAAAATCATCTAGTATTTAATAAAAAATAGTTCCAAGATTTTTAGTCCAAACCTGGAATTATTTAGCATTTAAACATGCCTAAACCCAGCCTTTTAGAATTTTAGAATTAATTTAGTAGCTCCAAAAATAATAAAACTTTTTGGGTAAGCTTAGTTTGATGATTAAAGTCCTTGGGTGAAGTTTGAAATGATTTGGACATTGTTTGGTCCCCAAACCCAATGAACTAGCCTCCTAGGGTTTATTTGCCTAATATTGATAGAATACTAACTTAAGAAACCCTAGTGACTAGTATGTACCATGAAGGAAAGTTGTATTAAAGATACAACTTAGTATGTTTCTATTATGTAACTGCATATTCATAACATCACATAAGCATTCATGTATATGTATTGTTATGTATAGAAAACGAGGAAGAGACTGTAGTTGAAGAAGAAGTTGTCCCGCAAGTTGTGAATCCACTGGTTGAGAACAACTTCTACTTTGACATTTGTGGAACAGACCTGGAACCACCTACAACACAAGTCAAGCCCCGGTGCATTAACCCCTTTCCTTGTTGTTTTAAACTCTTTATCACTTGAAATGATGCATTAGGTGACAGGAGTTGTGTGTTAAACAATTGTTGCATTCCCTTCCTTGCAAACTGATTACCATTCCTTTTTACTTGATTTGCTTAAAGTTTTCTGATGCTTAGCTTTGCTTTAGAAAACAAAATGTTTTGTTTTAAACAAAAGGTGATGCTTCATATGGGATGGGGATTATTTGTCAAAGAAAAGACTTGATGGTGAATCCATCATGGCCGTGATAGGTTCAACATCTGAAAAGATGTACCTCTGTCAGGTACCAGACTTTGGGTTGTAAATGATAAAGACGAGACCGGGCGGGTGACTTGCACGAGAAGGAAGTCTCGGTGTAGTGTCTTCGTCTGAGTCACTTAAGGACCGAGTCGATGTAGGCCTGCTGACCGAGGACCTTTTAACTGGCCATATGCCTCGTCATGGGTAAGCTTTGCCTCGGTCGGACCAATACCAGAAAGGCCACCATGCAATGGGAGTGGAGATATGGCGAGAGTAGCGTGTACCCTCTGTGGCAAGAGGCTGGACGGTGATGTATCTGTGCTCTCGGTTGGAGTGTGCCAAGTGCCGGAACTAGGATAGAAAGAACTCTAGATGCAGGTAACTACTTAACTGGATAATAAAAATGGACTTTTTAAGGATCCACTCGTAGTAAGCTTTTCTGCAAACATGAGTCTTTGAATTTTGATGAGCTTTACCTTGATTCCCAAAAGCCAGCATATCCTTGAGAGTCTTTTTCCTTAGACGGGTAAGACTTGCGAAAGTACACTCCGTACTCAGGGTTTTCGAACCCATGTTGTTGTAGGTGATGAAACAGCCGAGTTTTGCTATTTCTGCTCTAAGGTGGTGCCAAAGTAGGAGGAAGATCACTAAGTTTGTTGGCGGGAGGGTGTTTTGCCTCCCAGTTATGTAATATTAAGTGCTGCACTCGAACACCCGTTATGTAATAAGTACTCTCTCTATATTTGGTATGAATTTAAATTATATTATTGTAATCCTTCCGCTCATTCTTTACTCCGATTATGTGTTGCATGATGGGTGAAGCGCTCTTGGGCGATATGATGAAGATATAGATAACCGAACTTGCCGAGTCATTATGTGCACCTGCATGACTGTCTGAGGTCCTCAGAACAAGGACATCTGTAGGTGGGCCTAATACCTTGGGAGTTTCCGTGACAGCTGGTATCGGAGCGAAGCCCATCTCTTCGGACATTATGTAGTACTTCAAAATAATTTTTAAATACTTACCTTGAAACATTTTTTCATTCTTATCTTACCACTTTCTGGTAGTAACTTACCTTTTGAAGTAGGGTAACAGAGTGCTAAATAATAGTATGCGTAGAAAATAAGGGATCAACGAAAAGTTGATTCCATGATTATTAGGTTATGCATGCATCATGTTTAAACTGCACTAAATTAAATTTTCCCCTCTTATGGAGATATGGCGTGTACTAAGACCACCCAACGCAAAGCAATCGGACCTCATGGTGTACCCCGACATGAGCTGGACCCTAGACATGAAGGAAGCAGCAGCGGAAACAATTACCCAATAGGGGATCTGGTGTCCAGGGTAGCGCGACTCATGTCAGAGCTACGCCACGGGAGTAGGGAGCGTGTGCGAGATAGCCGCCGCATTGCTGAACTGTCAGCGGAAGTTAATCGCTTGCAGTAGGAAATTAAGGAACGTGACACGACCATTGACTGGGCCGTAAATTCGCGCTCTTTCGCCTGGGATTGTGAGACCAAGGCTCTAACACAGGTAGCGGAACTAAGTGCATCCTTGGAAAATCAGCAAGCGTATTGTAACACCCTGCATGAAGAGTGAAAGGGAAATAGGCTTACACCTTTTCCTAAATTGATTTTGGTGGTTGAATTGCCCATCACAAATAATTGGACTAACTAGTTTGCTCTAGATTATGAGTTCTACAGGTGCCAAAGGTTCACAACAAACCAATAAAAATACCGACAAAGGATTCAAATAGAGAGAGCAAAAGTCAGCCGAAGTGTGCCCTGGTCTAGCGCACCGGACAGTGTCCGGTGCACCAGGGACTCCAACTCCGAACTGCTCACCTTCGGGAATTCTGGAGGCCGCTCCGCTATAATTCACTGGACTGTCCGGTGTAGCACCGGACTGTCCGGTGTGCCAGCGGAGCAACGGCTACTTCAGCGCCAACGGTAGCCTGCAACCGCATTGAATGAGCTACAGTGCGCGCAGATGTCAGGCTCACACCAGAAGGCGCACCAGACAGTCTACAGGACCTGTCCGGTGCACCACCGGACTGTCCGGTGCCCGAGAAGACAGAAGCTCCAACGATCAGAATCCAACGGCCAGGTGACGTGGCAGGCGCACCAGACAGTGTCCGGTGGCGCACTGGACTGTCCGGTGCGCCATGCGACAGCAGCCTTCACCAAACGGCTAGTTTGGTGGTTGGGGCTATAAATACCCTCAACCACCCACCATTCATTGCATCCAAGTTTTCCAACTTCCCACACCTTACAAGAGCTATAGCATTCAATACAAGACACACCAAAGAGATCAAATCCTCTCCCAAGTCCATAGTTCATTCCAAATCAAATAGTGACTAGTGAGAGAGTGACTTGTGTTCATTTGAGCTCTTGCGCTTGGATTGCTTCTTTTTCTCATTCTTTCTTATGATCAACTCAATTGTAACCGAGGCAAGAGACACCAATTGTGTGGTGGTCCTTGCGGGGACTTTGTGTCCCGTTTGATTGAGAAGAGAAGCTCACTCGGTCTAAGTGACCGTTTGAGAGAGGGAAAGGGTTGAAAGAGACCCGGTCTTTATGACCACCTCAACGGGGAGTAGGTTTGCAAGAACCGAACCTCGGTAAAACAAATCCTTGTGTCTCACTCTTTATTTGCTTACGATTTGTTTTTCACCCTCTCTCTCGAACTCGTTAATATTTCTAACGCTAACTCGGCTTGTAGTTGTGCTTAAGTTTATAAATTTCAGATTCGCCCTATTCACCCCCCCTCTAGGCGACTTTCAATTGGTATCAGAACCCGGTGCTTCATTGCAGCTTAACCGCTCGAAGTGATGTCGGGAGATCACGCCAAGAAGATGGTGATCGGCGGTGAAAAATCCGCTACAAGCCACGGGAAGGCTCCATCAAGGGAGTCCGCCAACAAGAAGAAGGATGGATCCCCTTCACGCATTCGATCGCACAAGAGTGGCGAGAAAAAGAAGAAAAT
Source organism: Zea mays (assembly GCF_902167145.1). Taxonomy (NCBI): domain Eukaryota; kingdom Viridiplantae; phylum Streptophyta; class Magnoliopsida; order Poales; family Poaceae; genus Zea; species Zea mays. Next base: position 77,435,267 of record NC_050100.1, on the reverse strand, counting down.
GAAGAAGGTGGTCTACTACGAGACTGATTCTTCCTCGCCCTCTACATCTGGATCCGACGCCGCGTCCGTCACTTCTAAGCGCCAAGAGCGCAAGAAATATAGTAAGATTCCCCTACGCTATCCTCACATTCATAAACATACTCCATTACTTTCCATCCCATTAGGCAAACGACTGACGTTTGACGGTGAAGATTATTCTAGGTGGAGTGATATGATGAGATATCACCTAACCTCACTCCACAAAAGCATATGGGATGTTGTTGAGTTTGGTGTACAGGTACCATCCATAGGGGATGAAGATTATGATGAGGACAAGGTGGCCCAAATCGTGCACTTCAACTCCCAAGCCACCACTATACTCGTCACCTCTCTAAGTTGAAAGGAGTATAACAAGGTGCAAGGATTGAAGAGCGCCAAGGAGATTTGGGACGTACTCAAGACCGCGCACGAAGGAGACGAGGTGACCAAGATCATCAAGCGGGAGATGATCGAGGGGGAGCTCGGTCGCTTTTGCCTTCGCCAAGGGGAGGAGCCACAAGAGATGTACAACCGGCTCAAGACCTTGGTGAACCAAGTGTGCAACCTCGGGAGCAAAAAATGGGATGACCATGAAATGGTCAAGGTTATTCTTAGATCACTCGTTTTTCTTAACCCTACGCAAGTTCAATTAATATGTGGTGATCCTAGATACACACTAATGTCTCCCGAGGAAGTTATAGGAAAATTTGTGAGCTTTGAATTGATGATCAAAGGCTCAAAGAAAATCATCGAGCAAGATGGCCCCTCCACACCCGAAGCACAACCGGATGCATTTAAGGCGACAGAGGAGAAGAAGGAAGAGTCTACATCAAGTAGACTCCACATCGATGCCTCCAAGCTCGACAATGAGGAAATGGCGCTCATCATCAAGAGCTTCCGCCAAATCCTCAAGCAAAGGAGGGGGAAGGACTACAAGTCCCGCTCCAAGAAAGTTTGCTACAAGTGTGGTAAGCCCGGTCACTTTATTGCAAAATGTCCATTATCAAGTGACAGTGATAGGGGTGACGACAAGAAGGGCAAGAGGAGAGAAAAGAAGAGATACTACAAGAAGAAGGGCGGTGATGCCCATGTGTGCCGCGAGTGGGACTCCGACGAGAGCTCCACCGACTCCTCCTCCAACGAGGACGCCGCCAACATCGCCGTCACCAAAGGGCTCCTCTTCCCCAACGTCGGCCACAAGTGCCTCATGGCAAAGGACGGCAAAAGGAAGAAGGTAAAATCAAGATCCTCCACTAAATATGCATCCTCTAGTGATGAAGACAATTCTAGTGATGAGGAGGATAACTTGTGCACCCTCTTTGCCAACCTAAACATGCAACAAAAAGAAAAGTTAAATGAATTAATTAGTGCTATTCATGAGAAGGATGAACTCTTGGATTCCCAAGAGGACTTCCTAATTAAGGAAAACAAGAAGCATGTTAAGGTTAAAAATGCTTATGCTCTAGAAGTAGAAAAATGTGAAAAATTATCTAGTGAGCTAAGCACTTGCCATGAAATTATTGCCAACCTTAAAAATGAGAATGCTAGATTAATTCCTAAGGTTGATTCAAATGTTTGTGATGATTCAATTTCCAATCTTAGAGATGATAATGTTAGTTTACTGGCTAAGATTGAAGAATTGAATGCTTCTCTTGATAGCCTTAGAAACGAAAATGAAAAATTAATTGCTAAGGCTAAGGACTTAGATGTTTGCAATGTTACCATATCCAATCTTAGAAGTGAAAATGACATTTTACATGCTAAGATTGTTGAACTAAAATCTTGCAAACCCTCTACATCTACCGTTGAGCATGTTTCCATTTGTACTAGATGTAGAGATATTAATGTTGATGCTATTCATGATCACCTAGCCTTAATTAAGAAACAAAATGATCACATAGCTCAACTTAATGCTAAGATTAATTAGCATGACTTAGAAAATGAAAATTTTAAATTTGCTAGAAGCATGCTCTATAGTGGGAGACGCCCTCGCATCAAGGATGGCATTGGCTTCCAAAAGGGAGACAATGTCAAACTCAATGCCCCTCCTAAAAGATTGTCTAATTTTTTTAAGGGCAAGGCTCCCATGCCTCAGGATAACGAGGGTTACATTTTGTACCCTGTCGGTTACCCCGAGCACAAGATTAGGAGAATTCACTCTAGGAAGTCTCACTCTGGTCCTAATCATGCTTTTATGTATAAGAGTGAGACATCTAGCTCTAGGCAATCAACCCATCTAAATTGCCTAAGAAGAAAACTCCTATTGCATCAAATGATTCTAACATTTCATTTAAATCTTTTGATGCATCCTATGTTTTAACTAACAAATCCGGCAAAGTAGTTGCCAAGTATGTTGGGGGCAAGCACTAGGGGTCAAAGACTTGTGTTTGGGTACCCAAAGTTCTTGTATCTAATGTCAAAGGACCCAAAACCGTTTGGGTACCTAAAATCAAGAACTAAATTTGTTTTGTAGGTTTATGCATCCGGGGGCTCAAGTTGGATCATCGACAGCGGATGCACAAACCATATGACAGGGGAAAAGAAGATGTTCTCCTCCTACGAGAAAAACCAAGATTCCCAAAGAGCGATCACATTCAGGGATGGAAATCAAGGTTTGGTCAAAGGATTGGGTAAAATTGCTATATCACCTGACCATTCCATTTCCAATGTTTTTCTTGTAGATTCTTTAGATTACAACTTGCTTTCGGTTTCATAATTATGTAAAATGGGCTACAACTGTCTTTTTACGGATAAAGGTGTTACTGTCTTTAGAAGAAGTGAAGATTTAGTAGCATTTAAGGGAGTGTTAGAGGGTCAGCTATACTTAGTAGATTTTGATAGGGCTGAACTAGACACTTGCTTAATTGCTAAGACTAACATGGGCTGGCTCTGGCATCGCCGACTAGCACATGTTGGAATGAAGAATCTTCACAAGCTTCTAAAGGGAGAACACATTTAATTTTGGGACTAATAAATGTTCATTTTGAGAAAGACAGGATTTGTAGCGCATGTCAAGCAGGGAAGCAAGTTCGTGTTCATCATCCTCACAAGAACATCATGATGACCAACAGGCCGCTTGAGTTACTCCACATGGACCTATTTGGCCCGATCGCTTACATAAGCATCGGCGGGAGTATGTATTGTCTTGTAATAGTGGATGATTATTCTTGCTTCACTTGGGTGTTCTTTTTGCAGGAAAAATCTCATACCCAAGAGGCCTTAAAGGGATTCTTGAGACGGGCTCAAAATGAGTTCGGCTTAAGGATCAAGAAGATAAGAAGCGACAACGGGACAGAGTTCAAGAACTCACAAATCGAAGGCTTCCTTGAGGAGGAGGGCATCAAGCATGAGTTCTCTTCTCCCTACACGCCACAACAAAATGGTGTAGTGGAGAGGAAGAATCGAACTCTATTGGACATGGCAAGGACCATGCTTGATGAGTACAAGACTTCGGATCGGTTTTGGGCCGAGGCGGTCAACACCGCCTACTACGCCATCAACCGGTTGTATCTACACCGAATCCTCAAGAAGACATCATATGAACTCCTAACCGGTAAAAAGGCCAATGTTTCATATTTTAGAGTCTTTGGTAGCAAATGCTTTATTCTTGTTAAAAGAGGTAGAAAATCCAAATTTGCTCCTAAAGTTGTAGAAGGCTTTTTACTAGGATATGATTCAAACACAAGGGCATATAGAGTCTTTAACAAGTCCTCTGGACTAGTTGAAGTTTCTTGTGACATTGTGTTTGATGAGACTAACGGCTCTCAAGTAGAGCGAGTTGATCTTGATGAACTAGATGATGAAGAGGCTCCGTACGTCACGCTAAGGAACATGTCCATTGGGGATGTGTGTCCTAAGGAATCTGAAGAGCCTCCACAAGCACAAGATCAACCTTCTTCCTCCATGCAAGCATCTCCACCAACTCAAGATGAGGATAAGGCTCAAGATAATAAAGGAGAAGATCAAGAAGATGAGCCACCTCAAGAGGAGAGCAATGATCAAGGGGGAGATGCCCATGATCAAGATGAGGAAGATGAACAAGTTACAAGACCGCCACACCCAAGAGTCCACCAAGCAATACAACGAGATCACCCCGTGAACACCATCCTCGGCGATATTCAAAAGGGGGTAACTACTCGATCTCGTGTTGCTCACTTTTGTGAACATTACTCTTTTGTTTCCTCTATTGAGCCACACAAGGTAGAGGAAGCACTTCAAGATTCGGATTGGGTGGTGGCGATGCAAGAGGAGCTCAACAACTTCACTAGGAATGAGGTATGGCATTTAGTTCCACGTCCTAACCAAAATGTTGTAGGAACCAAGTGGGTTTTCCGCAACAAGCAAGATGAGCATGGTGTGGTGACAAGGAACAAAGCCCGACTTGTGGCCAAGGGATATTCACAAGTCGAAGGTTTGGATTTTGGTGAAACCTATGCACCCGTAGCTAGGCTAGAATCAATTCGCATTTTCCTTGCCTATGCTACTTACCATGGCTTCAAGCTTTACCAAATGGACGTGAAGAGTGCCTTCCTCAATGGACCAATCAAGGAAGAGGTCTATGTTGAGCAACCTCCCAGCTTTGAAGATAGTGAGTACCCTAACTATGTGTATAAACTCTCTAAGGCGCTTTATGGGCTCAAGCAAGCCCCAAGAGCATGGTATGAATGCCTAAGAGATTTTCTTATCACTAATGGCTTCAAAGTCGGAAAAGCCGATCCTACTTTATTTACTAAAACACTTGCAAATGATTTGTTTGTATGCCAAATTTATGTTGATGATATTATATTTGGGTCTACTAACGAATCTACATGTGAGGAATTTAGTAGGATCATGACACAAAAATTTGAGATGTCTATGATGTAGGAGTTGAAGTACTTCTTGGGATTTCAAGTAAAGCAACTCCAAGAGGGCACCTTCATTAGCCAAACGAAGTACATTCAAGATATTCTCAACAAGTTTGGGATAAAGGATGCCAAGCCCATCAAGACACCCATGGGAACCAATGGGCATCTCGACCTCGACACGGGAGGTAAATCCGTAGATCAAAAGGTATACCGATCGATGATAGGTTCTTTACTCTATTTATGTGCATCTCGACCGGATATTATGCTTTCCATATGCATGTGTGCAAGATTCCAAGCTGATCCTAAGGAAGCTCACCTTAGGGTCGTAAAACAAATCTTGAGATATTTAGTTTATACTCCTAAGTTTGGCCTTTGGTACCCTAAGGGATCCACATTTGATTTAATTGGTTATTCGGATGCCGATTGGGCGGGGTGTAAAATTAATAGAAAGAGCACATCGGGGGCTTGCCAGTTCTTGGGAAGGTCTCTGGTGTCTTGGGCTTCAAAGAAGCAAAATTCTGTCGCTCTTTCTACCGCCGAGGCCGAGTATATTGCCGCAGGCCATTGTTGCGCGCAATTACTTTGGATGAGGCAAACCCTTAGGGACTATGGTTACAAATTAACCAAAGTTCCTCTTCTATGTGATAATGAGAGTGCAATCCGCATGGCGGATAATCCCATTGAACATAGCCGCACTAAACACATAGCCATTCGGTATCATTTCTTAAGGGATCACCAACAAAAGGGGGATATCAAGATTGCATATATTAACACCAAAGAACAATTAGCCGATATCTTTACCAAACGACTAGATGAACAAACATTTAACAAACTTAGGCATGAGCTAAATATTCTTGATTCTCAGAATTTCTTTTGATGTTTTGCACACATAGCTCATTAATATACCTTTGATCATGTCTCTTTTATATGCTATGACTAATGTGGTTTCAAGTGTATTTCAAACCAAGTCATAGATTCAAAGGGAATTGGAGTCTTCGGTGAAGACAAAGGCTTCCACTCCACTCCATCAAATTACTCACCCTTCGCCGTCACTCCACGCAACTCTCCAACTTTGGTATAATCTTCACTCTTATGTTATTTACCATAGGGAGAGAAAGTAAAAAGGGCTTATATTTCACTCAAGTATCTGTTTTTGGCAATTCATGCCAAAGGGGGAGAAAGTATTAGCCCAAAGCAAAAGGACCACACCACCACCAATTTTCAAAATTTGTGTTAAGAAAAGATTGTTCAAATGATGAATTTTCCAATTGGTATTCTGTTTTTGATATAATTTCAAATTGGTACACCCCTTTCAAAATTAATATCTAGGAACCTTCTTGAACACTAAGAGGAGGATTTCACTAAGGGGGAGTTTTGTTTAGTCAAAGGAAAAGCATTTGAAACAGGGGGAGAAAATTTCAAATCTTGAAAATGCTTCTCAAAAATCTTACTCATTTACCTTTGACTATTTGCAAAAGGACTTTGAAAAAGAATTTACAAAAGAATTTGCAAAAACAAAACATGTGGTGCAAGCGTGGTCCAAAATGATGAAAATGAAGAAATCAATCCATGCATATCTTATAAAAATTTATTGGTTTGATTCCAAGCAACCTTTGCACTTACATTCTGCAAACTAGTTCAATTATGCACTTCTATACTTGCTTTGGTTTGTGTTGGCATCAATCACCAAAAAGGGGGAGATTGAAAGGGGAATAGGCTTACACCTTATCCTAAATTGATTTTGGTGGTTCAATTGCCCAACAAAAATAATTGGACTAACTAGTTTGCTCTAGATTATGAGTTCTACTGGTGCCAAAGGTTCACAACAAACCAATAAAAAGACCGACAAAGGATTCAAATAGAGAGAGCAAAAGTCAGCCGAAGTGTGCCCTGGTCTGGCGCACCGGACTGTCCGGTGTGCCACCGGCAGTGTACGGTGCACCAGGGACTCCAACTCCGAACTGCTCACCTTCGGGAATTCTGGAGGCCGCTCTGCTATAATTCACCGGACTGTCCGGTGTAGCACCGGACAGTGTCCGGTGGCGCACCGGACTGTCCGGTGTGCCAGCGGAGCAACGGCTACTTCAGCGCCAACGCTAACACGGCTTGTAGTTGTGCTTAAGTTTATAAATTTCAGATTCGCCCTATTCACCCTCCTCTAGGCGAGTTTCAAAGAGGTGCACGTGTTGTATGACCAGCTGCATCCAAACGTGCCACCAGAAGTTGCAGCAATGGGAGCCAGACCATCTGGAACAGCCAATGGAGGACCTGATGGGCAGTTGGACCTTTTTGGAGCCCCTCCTTCCATGAACCTTGCAGATGAACGTTCTCCCGAGGCTAGCAGTGGAGCGGCTAAGGACGAAGAGAATTAGAGTAGTGTAGTTTAAGTAATGTCCTTGTCACACCAGGTTTTGGAAGGCAAACCGAATGCGAACCATGTACGTGCCAGGATCTGAACTCATACATAGTGATTACATAATTGGACATCGCTGTGGCGGAACCGTCCGAATTATTCCAACTTAAGTGCCCCAGTCCCGCCTTAGAGGCTAGACCACACTTAAATGGGAATAACACGTCAGTCCCTCGGATCTAGTCCGACGAGGCCACTAACAGGATCAAGTACCACGTACTCACTCGATGGTGAGGCACAGGGCAAATACAATAAAGCATAAAACCATACATTAAGGAGTATTAAATTTATTACATCATCATCGAAGTTTTAGCAAAAGTAGTCATCATTGTTCTGAATGCAGCGGAATAAAACTAATGGTAAATAGACAGAGAGATGGGGAAGCCTGTCCCATCACTCCTCATGCTCCTCCTCTGCCGAGGTAGGGTCCCACTCGACTGTCCAACCCGGTGGCAAGATGGACGGCCAAGTCACTCCAGCAACCATGTCCTCCAGAGAACCTGTAAAATTATGCCACAAGCAAGGCTGAGTATACTAATACTCAGCTAGACTTACCCGGTGTGAGGAGTCTACTCCTCTACCTCTAGACATGCAGCTGTTTGGCTGAGGGGTTTGGTTGCCAAAAGCACTAGCTGAGTCTAAAAATCAAGTTTTAGCTTTTGCAAGTTCTAGTGTGACTCTCTTAAGACTAAATGTATACCTATCTAATCATACATGGTAGCAAACATTTAGCAATCAACAACTTTTGCCAAGTCATCACATTTCCACTTGTTACTCAATGCAGTACAATGGATCAAGAAGTCTCATTAGCTGCGAGAAGCAGACAATTCAAATTGAGTTTTTATCCTTGCAAGGTAAACCTAAACACACGACATGGCGAGGCACTCCGTCCCCACACACATCAACCGTCCCCATCGATTCCCCGTCAGCAGATCAGGGCTCACCGCCTTGGCGTACAATGCCTCACTGACCCCAACTGCCGTCGTACAGTGACCGCACTTGTACCCACCATAACTGGAATGGGAGACCACGTCTCAGGTCGCTACCAGGTTCAATCAGGTACTAGGCTTACCGATTTACCATATTTCTCGGCATGTGCTTAGTACGTTCAAACGCTTGACACAGGTATCCGCACGGTATTCCTTATTCCAATGCCATCTTGTAGCCCACGCATCCCCATGGATTCGTGTCTACCAACCAACATCAGTATGATATGAAAGTAGATACAACCAAATTCCTGACCTCGCGCGAGTGCTAGAAAAATCACTCGACTTCTACCGAGATCCCTAATTAGCAAAAGCAGCTACTCGACCTAGCATACTAGTATCCATCTCAAAGGAAATCCTGAGGTAATGCAACTAGGGTTTCAGGCAATTCCTACACTTAAGTGCACAATACAAGCCTACAATCATTAAGTGCAGTAAAATAATATATAGAACTGGTTATGCATAAACTGGGGCTTGCCTTCCAAAGCTGGGGCAGGCAGATCCTCTGGGGCAGGCTCTGGTGCTGGATCCGGGGCTACCTCCTGAGCAACTCCTTGCTCCGGCACGAGAATGTATTCTCCGTCCGCGAGGTTACAATCTATCGAATGCAATGAATAAGATATATGTATGCTATGATATGTAGAATTTAGTAACAATTATGCCTAGTGCAGAAAAACTAAGTTAGTTAATAACTTAGGGTTTCCTTGTTGTAAGAGGCTCTTAGGGTTTTATGCTTATCAATGTAGGTTTGAGGTTTTGCCTAGTGATAAGCATAATGGATTAAGACTTGGATTGCCTCTTAAATGTTTTAGTAGGCAATCAAGGGGTTTTGCTGGTTTGGTTAGGGTAACATTAGTCTCCACTATTAATTTCCCTTTTTCATTTTCTATTTATGATTTTAGGGTGGGTTTGAACTACAACAGTGATTTAAATTTTTCCAAAAATTCTGTAAAAATTACAGTGGGTTACTATTGGTCATTGTAGTCTTCCCTATAAATTTGACGTCCAGAATGAATAGAATATGCCCTGGACAAAAATAGCAAAAGTTGGAGAAAAGGGGGTCACTTTGTACTACAACTCTTATCTAGGGGTGGGTTCTGCACTAAGAGTCATTTTTGCTAGTATCTATAGGTAATAACAGACTTTTGTGCCAAAAATCACAGAGGGCTACTTAGTGGTTATTTAGTTATGATTTTCTAAAGTTCAATGCTAAAAAGACACTTACAACTAACTTGTTATTTGAAAAATGTCAAACAACAGAACTCATAATTTTTCTATGTTTATAATAACAAAACATTAGTTATCCCAAGGTTTGGGGTGTTTTCTCTTCAGGGTTATTTTTCTAGGGTTTTTCTAAGTTTTCCTTGTTTTCTTAAAATAAAAAGGAATCTCATTTCTTTTGTACTAAACAAGGGTCTAACAAAAGTTTCTAGTGAACTATACTGAATAAGAGAGCTAACAAAAATGTGGGTGCTCCCTAGTTCTTATTTTAAACTACCTTTTATATTTTCTTTAACTTTAAGCTAAAAAATGATTTAAATGGCAAACTCTACCTTAATTTGGTGTACAGAGGGGTTTATTATTTTTAAACAGGTTAGGAAGTGATTAAATACTTCTCTAAATTTTCTTAGCCCCAGTCTAATAGTGTAGTTATTTTTCCCTATTTCCTTTAGCTTTTGACCAGATAATCAATTAAATCAAAACTTTGAAGTTTTCTGCAACACTTAGGGGTTTTATATTTTTCCTAAGTAGTTTACCTTATTTAGGATCTAGCAAAATTAGTTTGACTCGATTTGGGTGAACAAAATTGAAGTTATGAATTTTTCAAGTTCTGTTTGCATTTAAATCAGGAATATTTAAAAAGGTTTTCTGGAAATCCACTTTGCATCGAAGACCCTGGGTTCTTTCTAAATCAATCCCTTTAGTTATACCCCTGCGCCACTATTCCTCTGAGTCGATGACACTGCAAAAATCCCCCTGGCCTTTCCCTCTTCTCCCCCGAGGTCCCTCCCCGATTTAAATAGTACCCGCGGGAGTAATTAGGGTGGCGCGGCTTACTGGCGGCGGGGGAGGTCCGGCGAAGGGCGGGGTTGGCTCCGGGAGGTTCTGGCAGTCACAGCGAGGTACGGCTCGACGGCGGTGGTGGCCGGAATCAGCCGGTCCACGTGCGCAGGCGGGTGAACTCGTCGGCGGCCAGTGCTCCAGCCTAACCACGGCGATACAGGTCAATCCAAGGGCACGAGGAGCTTCACGGGATGTCAAGCAATCGACTCGTGCAAGGAATCGGAGAATGGCTTACCGTGGCGCTCGGTCTACGCTTGCCGGCGGTCGGGCGAAGTCCGGCGACCGTGAACTGGCTTCTCCGGCGAGGCAAAGTTCGATTCCTCGCTCGGGGAGCTTCACCGAGGCACGTAGGGTCTACTCCGTGGGTCGGACGGGGTTGGGAGAGGCTCTGCTGGCCGGTCTACGGTGGCGGGGGATCGGTTGGCCGCGGGCACGCCGTGCGCGGGGCAACGCCGGTGATCTAGTGCTCCAGTGAGGTCGAGTGCGTGCGGGGGAGTATGGTTGAAGTCTCTGGTGGCTTTATAGGCGCGGGCGTGGGCAACAGCATGGGCTTGGCTTGGCGCGACGCGGGGCACGAGGGGGCGGGCGTCGGGCGTGCTCTGGCGAGCCTAGGGCGCGTCGAACACGTGGCTCTTTGTTTCTGCTCTTCTTCTACCCCTTGTTGAGCAGCCAAACGTGCGAATCTTGCCCTAAGACCTTTGAGAGATCTCTTCCCTGCACCTAGGGCTACCTAGTTCATGTGAGTTCCAATGGGAGATGTGGTAGGTTAGAGAGATATGGGGGTGGGAAGTCGGCTCTGTCAGAGCTGTCCACACCGAGACAAAACTTGTGCCAGGTCATCAAACGACTTAGGGTTGGGTTCAAACTTTTCCAGGGTGTTCTAGGGGTCTTTAGGCGCCACTTTGTCAATTGGGCCAAGTGGTTTTGAAGTTTGAAAGAGGGTGAACATGTTTGATCTTTGAAAGAGGGTTGGTTTTGGACTTAGAAAAATTCTAATTTTCCTTTTATGCTCAACCCTTTGGTGAACCTTTTGGGTTTTTTCTGAAACCTTTTTGGGGTTACTTCCTTACTATTTTTAGTAGTGTATTAGGTGTACTACAAATGTTATAATTGGCCCAAGTCATGATTATGTGGTTTTTATAGCCTTTTGGTCATGCTCACTTATAGTGCTCCAATTGTCCAAAGGGGTTTGCATTTGGGTTTGGGCATGTCTCTCCACTATATGTGCATGATAAAGCCAAGTCATGACTCTCAAGATGAGTTGCACTTACTTAGGATCTTGATTTCCAAGTTTGGTGTACTTTGCTCAAGTTAAACCACATGTGATGATGGGCAGAACTTGTGTAGTCTTGAGTGAAGACCCTAAGTAACACCTGGGGTGTTACAGCCCTCCCCCCTTAAAGGAATCTCGTCCTCGAGATTTTAGGTAGAATCCTTTGGAGGGGCGCCATGACGGTGTGCTGGTGTGTTGCTTCTTCCTTTATCCAAGTTTCTCTAGTTAACTGCTCTTCGAATGTCATTCTCTTTGCAACTTCAGAAGGAAGTCCTTTTTGAGTCATTTCTAAAGCTTACAATACCTTTAACATCTAAGTTTTTCTTATATTTGAATTCAAAGGGCAGGTGGGGGTGGGGTTTTTGGATCACGTACCGACTCCTTTGGGCAAAAAGTCGGGGAAGTGAGAACGTAGAAAATTCCTCAGTCTCCCACGTAGCCTCTTCCGCTGAATGGTGGCTCCACTGAACCTTATACATTCTGATCGACCTTGACCGCGTTGATCTCTCCTTTTGATCCAATACCTTGATGGGGTGCTCTGGATAGGATAAGTCTGGTTCTATCTCCAATTCTGGTTCAGGTAGTACTTCAGTGGGTAAGCGAACACATTTCCATAGCTGAGATACATGGAACACATCATGACTGCTGACATGTGGGGTGGCAACTTCAATTGATATGCTACGGGTCCACAATTTGCTTTGATCTCATAGGGTCCAATGTAGCGAGGAGCTAATTTGCCCTTGATTCCAAATCTCTGAACACCCTTGGTGGGTGACACCTTAAGACAAACATGATCTCCCACTTCAAACTGTAGAGGCTTCCTCCTCTTGTCATGATAGCTCTTCTGCCGGGTCTGAGCAGCTTCTAGGTTCTTCTTAATAACTCTGACCTTTTCCTCTGCTTCAAGTACCAAATCGGGTCCAAATATTTCCCTCTCTCCTGCTTGAGACCAATTTAGCGGTGTCCTGCACCTTCTTCCATACAAGGCCTCAAAAGGTGCCATCTTTAGGCTGGACTGGTAGCTGTTGTTATATGAAAATTCTGCCAAGGAAAGGCACTTGTCCCAATTTTTACCATAGTGTAGCACACAGGCTCGCAACATGTCTTCGAGGATTTGGTTCACTCTTTCTGTCTGACCATCTGTCTGCGGATGGTATGCTGAGCTTCTTATTGCATGGGTCCCAAGTGATTCTTGGAGCTGCTCCCAAAAGCGTGCCACAAATAGTGCTCCCATGTCAGACATAATGGTCTTTAGAATTCCATGCAAACGCACTATTTGATCAATATAGATTTCTGCATACTTCTCTGTCTTGTGGGTGGTATGCACTGCAAGAAATGCGCTGTTTTGGTCAACCTATCCACAATGACCCAGATGGAATCATGGTGTCGGGCGGTATTGGGCAATCCTACGATAAAATCCATGCAAATATCCTCCCATTTCCAAGATGGTATGGGAAGGGGCTATAAGGTGCCTGCTACCTTCAAATGACTGGCCTTGACTCTCTGGCAGGTGTCGCATTTGGATATACACTTAGCAATTTCCCTCTTCATTCTGGTCCACCAGTACAAAGATCTGAGGTCATGATACATCTTGATACTGCCGGGGTGCATGGAAAATTTTGAAAGGTGAGCTTCATCCAATATTTTCTTTCTGAGCTCGGGGTTCTTGGGAACAACCAATCGATCTCCAAATCATAGAATCCCTTTGCTGTCCTGACAGAAGCATTTATATTTTTCTGCCTTTTGTCTGATCATTTCCTTAATAACTTGAACACCCTTGTCTCCAATCTGTGCCATGACTATTTGCTCTTGTAGTGTGGGCTCCACTGAAATATAGCTTAAGGCACCAGAGGAAACGACTTCTATTTTCAGCTTGCACAACTCATCACATAGGGTGGTGATCCTTGCATCCATATTCATACAATTGCACTGGGCCTTCCTGCTTAAGGCATCTGCCACAACATTGGCTTTGCCAGGATGGTAATGCACCTCCAAATCATAGTCCTTGATTAGCTCTAACCATCTTCTCTGCCTCATATTAAGATCAGCCTGGGTGAATATATATTTGAGACTCTTATGATCAGTGTAAATGTTACAATGAGCTCCCATCAAGTAATGTCTCCAAATCTTGAGAGCATGAACCACAGCTGCTAACTCCAGATCATGTGTGGGGTAGTTCTGCTCATGGGGTCTGGGTGCTCGGGAGGCATAAGCAATTACTCGGTTGTCTTGCATCAAGACACATCCCAATCTAGTACCGGAAGCATCGCAATAAACTTCAAAGGGCTTGGTGTTGTCAGGTTGAGCCAGCACTGGTGCTGTTGTCAAATGCTGCCATAGTGTATGAAAGGCATCCTCACACTTCTGGCTCCATTCATACTTGACTCCTTTCTTCAACAATTCAGTCATTGGTTTGGCAATTCTGGAGAAATCCGGAATAAATCGTCGATAATACCCTGCCAATCCCAGAAAACTCTGAATCTACCGCACTGTGGTAGGAGGTTTCCAATCCATTACTTCTTGTACCTTCTCAGGATCAACTGATATCCCATCCTAAGAAATTGTGTGACCCAAAAATTTAATTTCCCTCAGCCAGAAATCACATTTAGACAACTTAGCATATAGACGATGATCGCGTAGTCGCTGAAGCACGATGTGTAGATGCTCAGTATGCTCGTCTTCATTCTTGAAATAGACCAGAATATCATCAATGAAAACCACCACAAATTTGTCCAGCTCTGGCATGAATACTGAGTTCATCAGATACATAAAATAAGCCGGGGCGTTGGTCAGCCCAAAAGACATCACAAAAAACTCATAAAGCCCATATCTGGTAGAGAAAGCCGTCTTGGGAATATCGCTGGCACGGATCTTGATCTGATGATAGCCCGAGCAAAGGTCTATCTTGGAGAACACTTTGGCTCCCACCAACTGATCAAACAAAACATCGATGCGGGGCAGTGGATATTTGTTCTTGATGGTCACCGCATTGAGAGGGCGGTAATCGACACACATTCTCAGACTTTCATCCTTCTTATTTACAAACAAGGCTGGGCATCCCCATGGCAAAGTACTCGGGCGAATAAACCCCTTGTCCAACAACTCTTGCAGTTGCTTTTTCAATTCCGCCAATTCCGCTGGAGGCATCCTATAGGGTCTCTTAGATATAGGAGCAGTCACGGGTTGCAATTCAATTGCGAACTCTATGTCTCTGTCGGGTGGCATTCCTGGCAATTCATCCGGAAAAACATCTGGGTAGTCACAGTCCACTGGGATTCTTTCAACCGGGGACTCTACCATAACGAAGGCACAGGAACGGGTACAACCCTGATCGGGCAGATATAATGTGGTCTCACCAAAAGTAGGCGAGTGCACCTCGATGGCCCTTGCTGCAATATCAATTACTGCCTGATGTCTTGTTAAACAGTCAGTTCCCAATATGATATCCACGCTATCCAAGCCCAAAATGAGGAGGTTGGTTTTGATTATCAGACTACCAAATTTTATAGGCACATTCTTGTTGATTTGATAGGTGGCAACCCTGCCTCCTAGTGTTGAAATTGTAATACCCCCATTTGTGTGATGGAAAGGTAGCTGACATTTGGCACTAAATTTTGTACCGATAAACTATGTGATGCACCAGAATAAAAAGAATAATTGCATGATATTTCAAAACTGAAAAGATACCAGTCATGATGGGTGCTCCTTCCGGAATGTCAGCCATGGTGGTGAAATTCAGCCTGCCTTGTCTCACTTGCACCTTCTGCCTCTTGCCTTGATTCTGGTTGGAATTATGTCCCTGCCTCTGCTGGTTTCTAGGGCAATTCTTGGCATAATGTCCGGTGTTACCACAAGTGAAACACCTGTTATCATTGGCCTGACGGTACTGCTGCTGCGGCTGATTGTTCCTCTGAACAGGGGGCTGAGAGCGGTTGGGTGCCTGCTGCTGCTGTTGCTGTGGTCGAATCACCCAACGTCCTCGCTGCTGTTGAGGTCCTCTGTTCTGAGTGTCTGATACAATTCTGAAGCGCTGTGGCTGAGCTGAAGGTCCTGCCACAGGGGTCTTCCTCTTCTTCTCTGCCTGACGGGCTGTGATACAGTCCTCCTGAGAAATGTCCATGTTGACTAACTCATTGTAACTGTTGGCCCTGACGGTGTTGAGACGGTCGCGGAGCTTAGTGCTGAGCCCCCTCCTAAACCTATCCCTCTTCTTCTCATCAGTGTCTGCATGATATCCGGCATACTGGCACAGGTCATTGAAGGCCTGAGCATACTGTAACACTGTCCGGTTCCCCTGAGTGAGTGCCAGAAACTCATTGAGCTTGCGGTCCATAATGCCTGCTGGTGTATGATGCCCCATGAAAGTTGCCTTGAACTCTCTCCATTCCACCTCATGGTCTACTGGTTGCATCGCAAGAAAGTGGTCCCACCATGTCCGCGCGGGTCCACGAAGCTGCTGGGTGGCGAACCTGACCTTAGTCACTTCTGAACAAACTCCATGGAGTAGTGGGAATTTGGATTCCACTACCCTCAGCCATACATCAGCATCAAGTGGATCCTCTACCCTGGTGAACAACGGTGGCTGGGTACTGAGGAACTCCTGATAAGTGGATGCCGCCGGGTGACGCTGATGATCACCACCACCATAATGCTGAGGTGGTGGCTGACGCTGCGCCAACTGTCACAGAATCTCGTTCTACTGAGCCATCAGCTCTTGCAGAGTAGGAGGCGGTGGCGGTGGTGGAGGAATGCGCTCATTCTCAATATCATATTTCTGAGGTTCAATGTTCAATCGTGGTGAAAGAGTCAAAGGGGTAAAACCAATATATATTCTTGCATAATTTATAAAAGATTTCACATGGCATAAACTTTTCTTCTTAAATTTAAGCTGACATCATTCATCATCCATACTTCCAAAAGAGTTTGTCACGATTACATCAATAACTCAAAAGACTCAACTCTATCTAGCCTAGTACCCCAAAGGTGCAAAAGCTAAGCTAGCCTCGAGGAGTTCCACCGCCGCAGACTTCTAACTCTATCTTTGTGACCTAGTGAGCAAACGAGGCAACGCTCGACTCGGGGGAAGGTGGTCTCTCTGAGCCAGCAGTGTCCAAGCTGGAAGTAGGCTCTTCTCCTCCCTCAATGTTGACATCCTCGTTGGCCTCCATGTACTGGATCTCCTAGTGGTGCATATCCAGATGCTGGTTAACCTCCGTGAGTTGCTGTTGAGTGTTGATAAGCTGATCCTCGAGAACCTCGATGGTGTTCTCCCTGGTTCCCACTAGCTCCTCAAGCTCTTGGATCTCATTTGACATCTGTTCCACTTGTAGGTCTTTCTCCACCATCCCCGTGGACAAGTCTACCACAAGTTCCTCCCTGTTATCCAAGGTGATCTTGGTAGCCTCCAACAATGCCATTAGATGAGACATTGCCTCTCCTCGCATCACTTGCAAATGATACAGGGCATTCAAGCACCGCACCGTCAAGTGAGCCGTCTGACCTAGGTAGATAGCCCATATATCCTTGGCATGCTCCACTCGGTCCTTCCACATTGGGTCGTCCTCCTTCTCCGCGAGGAACAAACCAATGGGGTGAGTGGACAGCTCCAAGGGGTGGAAACCACAGAAGGTGGTCAGTCCGTGAAGAGCAATCGCCTCGATAGTATCCTCAGCCCTGTATCCAAAAGACTCTGAATCCAACGAACGCCAGCCTGGCTGCAGGGGATGAGGCTCTAGGGTCATCCTCACCCTACAGCGGGACACTCGGTGCTTCTCGAACAGCTGCACTGCGTACTGGGGAGGCGTCGTGTAACTAGCTCCCTGAAGTACCTCCCACAAGATACAGGGGAAACCCTCTCGTGCAAGCCCGTCCGTGTGGGACTATGCATTCCCTTCGTCCGAGGATCCGTGAGAAGTCATCTGTGTACGGTTAAGCGTAAGTAAAAGAAAAAGAACTATAAAATGAAAAGGGATCGCAACTCAGCCTCTCTATAACTACGACAATGGCACTGGGTGTACTTAATCTATCATTATTGTGTATTAAAGTTCTTACCCAATTATTAAGTAGTTTAATTAAGGATGCATGCATGCTCGTCCTAAAAAACCTCATTTCAATTTAGAGGGATTAGGGAAGAACTCCCATCCCTTATAGTAGCCTGTGGGGCTTACTCAAATAGCCACCTAGCTACCCCTCTATCATCCTAAGGCTTCACGTCCTAGGTCTATCCTGATCGTCCTACGATCTATCCAACATTTGTTTCTATCAAGTTTTACTTTGAAAAAAGGATGGTATTATAGTTTATTGATTCCTCTGTGGTGGTACGAGCTCCGATACCAGCTGTGGCGGAACCGTCCGAATTATTCCAACTTAAGTGCCCCAGTCCCGCCTTAGAGGCTAGACCACACTTAAATGGGAATAACACGTCAGTCCCTCGGATCTAGTCCGACGAGGCCACTAACAGGATCAAGTACCATGTACTCACTCGATGGTGAGGCACAGAGCAAATACAATAAAGCATAAAACCATACATTAAGGAGTATTAAATTTATTACATCATCATCGAAGTTTTAGCAAAAGTAGTCATCATTGTTCAGAATGCAGCGGAATAAAACTAACGGTAAATAGACAGAGAGATGGGGAAGTCTGTCCCATCACTCCTCATGCTCCTCCTCTACCGAGGTAGGGTCCCACTCGACTGTCCAACCCGGTGGCAAGATGGACGGCCAAGTCACTCCAGCAACCATGTCCTCCAGAGAACCTGTAAAATTATGCCACAAGCAAGGCTGAGTATACTAATACTTAGCTAGACTTACCCGGTGCGAGGAGTCTACTCCTCTACCTCTAGACATGCAGTTGTTTGGTTGCCAAAAGCACTAGCTGAGTCTAAAAATCAAGTTTTAGCTTTTGCAAATTCTAGTGTGACTCTCTTAAGACTAAATGTATACCTATATAATCATACATGGTAGCAAACATTTAGCAATCAACAACTTTTGCCAAGTCATCACATTTCCACTTGTTACTCAATGCAGTACAATGGATCAAGCAGTCTTATTAGCTACGAGAAGCAGACGATTCGAATCGAGTTTTTATCCTTGCAAGGTAAACCTAAACACACGACATGGCAAGGCACTCCGTCCCCACACACATCAACCGTCCCCATCGATTCCCCGTCAGCAGATCAGGGCTCACCGCCTTGGCGTACAATGCCTCACTGACCCCGACTGCCGTCGTGCAGTGACCGCACTTGTACCCACCATAACCAGAATGGGAGACCACGTCTCAGGTCGCGTGAGGAGTAAAGTCTGCTGCCAGGTTCAATCAGGTACTAGGCTTACCGATTTACCATATTTCTCGGCATGTGCTTAGTACGTTCAAACGCTTGACGCATGTATCTGCACGTTAATCCTTATTCCAATTCCATCTTGCCACCGGGTTGGACAGTCGAGTGGGACCCTACCTCGGAAGAGGAGGAGCATGAGGAGTGATGGAACAGGCTTCCCCATCTCTCTGTCTATTTACCGTTAGTTTTATTCCGCTGCATTCCGAACAATGATGACTACTTTTGCTAAAACTTCGATGATGATGTAATAAATTTAATACTCCTTAATGTATGGTTTTATGCTTTATTGTATTTGCTCTGTGCCTCACCATCGAGTGAGTACGTGGTACTTGATCCTGTTAGTGGCCTCGTCGGACTAGATCCGAGGGACTGACGTGTTATTCCCATTTAAGTGTGGTCTAGCCTCTAAGCCGGAACTGGGGCACTTAAGTTGGAATAATTCGGACGGTTCCGCCACAATCATCACACAGTGCTCAAAGTAAATAGCGGAAAGGTACTTTAATTACATCATGATGTCCAAGATATCCACAGAGTCTAATACATAGCCATAGTCTTCAACATTAATATCAAAGTGCGGAAATACGAAACGTAGAAGATAAGCCTACATAGGCAGCTGACTGGGGGTTTGACACTAAGATAAACTAGAACTCATCGTAGTCCTGGAACTCCTCAAAGTTCTCCATGTTGCTAGCACCTCCTCCTGAGCACTGAGTACAGTGGGGACAACCTGGGGTGGGGGTGGTTTGTAAAGAAAGGGTGAGTACACATCAACGTACTCAGCAAATGTCCCGTTTGGCTAAAGTGGACTAGTTGTATGTCGAGTTAAGGTTAAGCAGTTGCTTTTGGTTGGTCAAGTTTTATTACTATAAGTAGAGCCAAATTTTAGCAATAAGCCCAGTTATTACCCAGAAGCACTCCCTCCAAAAGGAAATACCAGAGAGCAAAATTATAACCATCATTGCTAACCATCATCTTAAAAGTAACCAAAGTTCTTCTAATCAAAGAGGATCCCAAGGCTGCTCATAACCGTGATCACAACTGATATACCAGTTTCTAACACTCTGCAGAGGTCGCACACTTTACCCACAAGTCGTGATTCCCTTTCGGCCCGGGGTTCTAGCCTCCCCATTGATCACTACCAAGGTGACCTAGCAGGGTCTCACTACGTAGCCTTTAAAAAGATTTCCCAGATGTCATAGTCGCCCGTTAGGTTTCTCCAGTTTGATAAACACAGTACATCTCCCCAAAAGAAGGGTGACTAACAAAACCAAATCAAGAACCTCTGCAACCAGCCTCGGCAGAGCAAGTACTGTGCCCAGACCCCATTGACGGCCCTACGGTGAAGCCAACTACTCCTCTGGTTCCTCTAATTAATCAGCTAAGGGCGTCCCATTCCACCCTCATGGTTGCACTGTTATCCCGGGTTGTCACTCCCCAAACAGGTTCTTACAGAGAGGTACTCAGGAAACAGACTGGGTCCCCTAAAGTATCACAAGAACATCATCGGGATAACATAATCGTATCGTAATATTCGCATCATGTTCATTGATTAAAGTAAAGCAATAGCATAAAGCTAATCATGGTAACCCAAAAGGTAAACAAGGGTAAGGTAAATACAGACTAGTCAATCCTTAAGTTTTCAATAATGTAATGCGAGACAGTGAATTATAAAGTAAAATAGGACGTGATAGGTCTAAGGACACTTGCCTTCACCAGGTTGTTGCTCAGGGAGATCTTCGGCAACACACTCAGGAACCACGAGCTGCTCGTTGTCTAAATACAGTGATCATACATTCAATACATTTGGAAAGTACAAATGAACAACACATCTAACATGTACAAACATTGGAACACATCTCAAAAGACATAGTATTAATTAAAGAAAATGGAGATCAAATTATAAAATGAACTAATCTTATTTAGGAGTTGATTACTCTTTAAGTGTTGTCCATGATTACATAATCTAATACTATTCATTTTATTGAGACCTAAAAGTTAAACCAGAGATAAATTCTTATCTTACACATTATTAAACTCACAAGATTGAACATCCACTTACCCCTAGGGTTTTCCTTTTTATTTATTTTATTAAAGGAATAAATCAACATGTACATTAACCTTATATTCTAGGTATAAAATTAAAGTGTACAAACTATAGATGAACATAATTTATTTGGACAGAGAATAATCTTATGAACATTTGCAATTTGAACCACTAAATTTGGAGTTCATATGAAAAAGATATGAAATAAACAAGTTTTGGAGTTTAAAATATGAAATTAGGTCTAAATCTGTAATTATTTAAAAGCGCAGGGGGTTGTTTAAAAGAACACAGGGGGCCTGCGTGCGAAAACCAGGGACTGCGGGTTCATTTCCTAAAACCTGAGGATCTCTTAAGCAAAACAAATACATGCGAAGGGGTATCGGACGATCTCAACCATCGGATCACAGATCAACGGACAGGATTAGATCCTGCGGGCGCACGCGCTGGCGTGGGCGCGCGGGCGCGACTGATAAGGTGGGATGGGTGTCTGCGACCAGAGGGGGAGACAGGCTGACCGGTCGGGCCCAACGCCAGGGGCGCAGGCGCTGACTGGCGGGCCCGGGGAAAGGGCGCGCTGGTCCAAACCGTTATCCGGTGATCTAGACCACGCAATTAGGATCAGACGGTGGAGATCGAAGATGCAAAGGTTTTACGGATGAGGGCGGCGTCGCTCAGTTCCACGGCGAGGTCTCGCCGGAGACGAGGGGGATGGCCACAGTGGGGCTCTAGGGGTTTGGGGAATAGCTCGAGCGCGCTCAGGGCGATCTGGCAAACCCGATTGTGGGCACCACGCCGGCGCAGGAGCATCAGAGAGCGCGGGACTGAGAGCACCTAGAGGGGGGGTGAATAGGTGATCCTGTAAAAACTTAAAACTTAAGCCACAAAACTTGGTTAAGTGTTAGCACAATAATCACCAAGTGGCTAGAGAGAAGTCTTAGCAAAACACAATAACCACAAGAGAACAATCACAGAGATGACACAGTGGTTTATCCCGTGGTTCGGCCAAGACCAACGCTTGCCTACTCCACGTTGTGGCGTCCCAACGGACGAGGGTTGCAATCAACCCCTCTCAAGCGGTCCAAAGACCCACTTGAATACCACGGTGTTTTGCTTGCTTTACTATATCCCGTTTGCGAGGAATCTCCACACTTTGGAGCCTCTCGCCCTTACACTTAGATGATCACAAAGAAACACGGAGTAAGGGATGGATGAGCAACGCACACAAGACTCAAAAATCAGAGCAACAACACACACACAAGTCGCAACAAGAGCTCACAACGCAACCCAATGAGTTTACAACTCAACTAGAGCTCTAGATGCTATCACAAAGAAACAAATGCGTGGAATTGAAGTCTCGGTGCTTAGGATTGCTTTGAGTATGCTTGATGTTCTCCTCCATGCGCCTAGGGGTCCCTTTTATAGCCCCAAGGCAGCTAGGAGCCGTTGAGAGCAATCTGGGAAGGCAATCCTTGCCTTCTGTCATCTGGCGCACCGGACAGTCCGGTGCCCGATTTCTTTCCTTAACTGGCGCAGCCGACCGTTGGCAGCCAGAGAGCTGTTGGCGCACCGGACATGTCCGGTGCACACAGGACAGTCCGGTGCCCCCTTCTAGCCGTTGGCTTGGCCACGTGTCCCGCGCAGATCGCGCGGCCGACCGTTGGCCCGGCCGACCGTTGGCTCACCGGACAGTCCGGTGCACACCGGACAGTCCGGTGAATTATAGCCGTACGTCGCCGGTGAATTCCCGAGAGCGGCCAGTTCGCTCGAGCCATCCTGGCGCACCGGACACTGTCCGGTGCACCACCGGACAGTCCGGTGCTCCCAGACTGAGCAGACTTTGGCTGAACTAGGCCATCTCATTTCCAATTCGATTTTTCCTGTTTCCAGCACTTAGACACAACACATTAGTCTCTAAAACAATGTACTAAGTCTGAGAAACATACCTTTATCCTTGATTTGTACTTTGTCCACCATTTTTCACTTAGGCACTTGTGTTGAACACTAAATCACCAAAATACTTAGAAATGGCCCAAGGGCACATTTCCCTTTCAATCTCCCCCTTTTTGGTGATTTATGCCAACACAATATAAAGCAAGTAGAACAAATACAAAATCAATTCAAATAAGAACTCAAATTCTTTTGATTCAAATTTGACATATATGGATCACTCTTTGCCACCACTTGGTTTGTTTTTGCAAATCAAACTCAAATTTCTATCTCTAAGTCAAACACACATGTTAAGACATAGAGAGAGTCATTCCAAGAGAAATCGATTCAAGATTTCAAAAACTCCCCTTTTTCCCATAATCAACACTTCTCCCCACAAGAAGCCAACTTTTGACAAGAGAGACAATAAAAGAGTTTGACAAACCAAAAGCTCTATTCTACTATTTTCAAAATCTCTCAAGTGGTAGCTGATCCATTTATCACTTTGGCCTTTATTTTCTCCCCCTTTGGCATCAAGCACCAAAATGGGATTAATCTCGGCCCTTTAACCCCATTGCCACACCAAAATCTTCAACGAAGAGCAAATAGGCAATAAGAGTATACAGATGAACTTGGAAAAGTTACTCTTTTCATCGGAGTGCAGTGGAAGTCTTGCATGGTCCAAGTCCACCTTTTCCCTTTCAATCCTCCTTTGAGACTAAATCAAGCAAACTCAAGCACATGGTTAGTCTCAAAGGGTCAAGTTGTAACACATCTCCCCCTAAACATGTGCATCACTTTGCAACGGACTTGTGAGGTCCAGGGAGTGTTTGTACAACTTGAGCACCATTATTAAGCAACAAAATGCATAAGGAGCATGATCAAAGACATAAACACATGTATGCTATAATTCAATCCAAGTTCCGCGAATCTAAGACATTTAGCTCACTACGCAACCTGCAAAAGGTCTTCTCATCTAGAGGCTTGGTAAAGATATCGGCTAGCTGGTTCTCGGAGCTAACATGGAACACTTCGATATCCCCCTTTTGCTGGTGGTCTCTCAAAAAGTGATGCCGGATGTCAATGTGCTTTGTGCGGCTGTGTTCAACAGGATTTTCCGCCATGCGGATGGCACTCTCATTATCACATAGGAGTGGGACTTTGCTCATATTGTAGCCAAAGTCCCTGAGGGTTTGCCTCATCCAAAGTAGTTGCGCGCAACACTGTCCTGCGGCAACATACTCGGCCTCAGCGGTGGATAGGGCAACGGAAGTTTGTTTCTTAGAGTTCCATGACACCAGGGACCTTCCTAAGAATTGGCACGTCCCTGATGTACTCTTCCTATCAACCTTACATCCAGCATAGTCGGAATCTGAATATCCAATTAAGTCAAAGGTAGACCCCTTTGGATACCAGAGCCCGAAGCAAGGCGTAGCAACTAAATATCTAAGGATTCGCTTCACTGCCACTAAGTGACACTCCTTAGGATCGGATTGAAATCTAGCACACATGCATACGCTTAGCATAATATCCGGTCTACTAGCACATAAGTAAAGTAACGACCCTATCATTGACCGGTATGCCTTTTGATCAACGGACTTACCTCCTTTGTTGAGGTCGGTGTGTCTGTCGGTCCCCATCGGAGTCTTTGCGGGCTTGGCATCCTTCATCCCAAACCGCTTCAGCAAGTCTTGTGTGTACTTCATTTGAGAGATGAAGGTGCCGTCCTTGAGTTGCTTCACTTGGAACCCAAGGACAGTTCAACTCGCCCATCATCGACATCTCGAATTTCTGCGTCATCACCCTGCTAAACTCTTCATAAGACTTTTTATTAGTAGAACCAAATATTATGTCATCGACATAAATTTGGCACACAAAAAGATCACCGTCACAAGTCTTAGTGAAAAGAGTTGGATCGACTTTCCCAACCTTGAAAGCATTATCAATTAGAAAGTCTCTAAGGCATTCATACCATGCTCTTGGGGCTTGCTTAAGTCCATAGAGCGCCTTAGAGAGCTTACACACGTGGTCGGGGTACCGTTCATCCTCGAAGCCAGGGGGTTGCTCTACGTACACCTCCTCCTTGATTGGCCCGTTGAGGAAAGCGCTCTTCACATCCATTTGGAACAACCTGAAAGAATGGTGAGTGGCATATGCTAGCAAAATACGAATGGACTCTAGCCTAGCCACAGGAGCAAAGGTCTCCTCAAAGTCCAAACCTGCGACTTGGGCATAACCTTTTGCCACAAGTCGAGCCTTGTTCCTCGTCACCACTCTGTGCTCATCTTGTTTGTTGCGGAACACCCACTTGGTTCCCACAACATTTTGCTTAGGACGAGGCACCAGCGTCCAAACATCATTCCTCTTGAAGTTGTTGAGCTCCTCTTGCATGGCCAACACCCAGTCCGGATCTAGCAAGGCCTCTTCTACCCTGAAAGGCTCAATAGAAGAGACAAAGGAGTAATGCTCACAAAAATTAACTAATCGAGATCGAGTAGTTACTCCCTTGCTAATATCACCCAGAATTTGGTCGACGGGATGATCCCTTTGAATCATCGCTCGAACTTGGGTTGGAGGTGTCGGTTGCGCTTCTTCCTCCATCACATGATCATCTTGTGCTCCCCCTTGATCACACGCCTCCTGTTGATGAACCTGTTCATCGTCTTGAGTTGGGGGATGCACCATAGTTGAGGAAGAAGGTTGATCTCGCTCATTTTGTTCCTGTGGCCGCACCTCTCCAATTGCCATGGTGTGTATTGCGGCCGTTGGAACGTCTTCTTCATCTACATCATCAAGATCAACAACTTGCTCTCTTGGAGAGCCATTAGTCTCATCAAATACAACGTCGCTAGAGACTTCAACCAAACCTGATGATTTGTTGAAGACCCTATATGCCTTTGTATTTGAATCATAACCTAACAAAAACCCTTCTACAGCTTTGGGAGCAAACTTAGAATTTCTACCCTTCTTCACTAGAATGTAGCATTTGCTCCCAAATACACGAAAGTAAGATACGTTGGGTTTGTTACCGGTTAGAAGCTCATACGACGTCTTCTTGAGGAGGCGATGAAGGTATACCCTGTTGATGGCGTGGCAAGCCGTGTTCACGGCTTCCGACCAAAAGCACTCGGGGGTCTTGAATTCTCCAAGCATCGTCCTCGCCATATCGATGACCGTCCTGTTCTTCCTCTCTACCACACCATTTTGTTGTGGTGTGTAGGGAGCGGAGAACTCGTGCTTGATCCCTTCCTCCTCAAGGAACTCCTCCACCTGAAGGTTCTTGAACTCGGACCCGTTGTCGCTCCTTATCTTCTTCACCTTGAGCTCAAACTCATTTTGAGCTCTCCTTAGGAAGCGCTTGAGGGTCCCTTGGGTTTCAGACTTATCCTGCAAAAAGAACACCCAAGTGAAGCGGGAAAAGTCATCAACAATAACTAGACCATACTTAGTTCCTCCTATGCTTAGATAGGCGACGGGTCCGAAGAGGTCCATATGTAGCAGCTCCAGGGGTCTTGATGTGGTCATCACATTCTTGCTGTGATGCGCTCCTCCCACTTGTTTACCTGCTTGACAAGCTGCACAAGGTCTATCTTTTTCGAATTGCACGTTAGTCAAACCTATCACGTGTTCTCCCTTTAGAAGCTTGTGAAGGTTCTTCATTCCTACATGTGCTAAGCGGCGATGCCACAACCAGCCCATGCTAGTCTTAGCAATTAAGCATGCATCTAGACCGGCCTCCTCTTTTGCAAAATCAACTAAATAAAGTTTGTCGTCTAATACACCCTTAAAAGCTAGTGAACCATCACTTCTTCTAAAGACAGACACATCTACATTTGTAAATAGACAATTATATCCCATATTGCACAATTGACTAACAGATAGTAAATTATATCCCAGAGACTCAACTAAAAACACATTAGAAATAGAGTGTTCATTTGAGATTGCAATTTTACCTAATCCTTTTACCTTGCCTTGGTTCCCATCACCGAATATTATTGAATCTTGGGAATCCTTGTTTTTGACGTAGGAAGTGAACATCTTCTTCTCCCCCGTCATATGGTTTGTGCATCTGCTGTCGATAATCCAGCTTGAACCCCCGGATGCATAAACCTGCAAGGCAAATTTAGGCTTGGGACTTAGGTACCCAACTCTTGTTGGGTCCTACAAGGTTAGCACAAATATCCTTAGGGATCCAAATGCAAGTTTTGTCTCCCTTGCATTTTGCCCCTAATTTTCTAGCAACTATCTTCCTATCCTTTCTACAAATAGCAAAGGAAGCATTTAAGGCATGATATATTGTAGAAGGTTCATTAACTTTCCTAGGAACATTCTCAACATTTCTTCTAGGCATGTGATGAACAACATTTCTTCTAAACACATTTCTACCATGCATATAGGAAGAATTAGAAGCAAACATGGCATGAGAGTCAAAAGCATTATAAGCATTACAACTCCTAAAAGACTGTCTTTTATCATTGTACATAAAAGCATGGTTCCTTTTAGCATTACTAGCCATAGGGGCCTTCCCTTTCTCCTTGGCGGGAATGGGAGCCTTATGGCTTGTTAAGTTCTTGGCTTCTCTCTTGAAGCCAAGTCCATCCTTAATTGAGGGGTGTCTACCAATCGTGTAGGCATCCCTCGCAAATTTTAGCTTATCAAATTCGCTCTTTCTAGTCTTAAGTTGAGCATTAAGACTAGCCAATTCATCATTAAGTTTGGAAATTGAAGCTAGGTGTTCACTACAAGCATCAATGTCAAAATCTTTACACCTATTACAAGTTGCAACAATTTCTACACAAGATGTTGATTTATTAGCTATTTCTAACTTAGCATTCAAATCATCATTAATACTCCTTAAGTTAGAAATTGTCTCATGGCAGGAAGATAACTCACAAGAAAGCATTTCATTTCTTTTAACTTCTAGAGCATGAGATTTTTGTGCTTCTACAAATTTGTCATGCTCTTCATACAACAAATCCTCTTGTTTTTCTAAAAGCCTATTCTTATCATTCAAGGCATCAATCAATTCATTAATTTTATCTACCTTGGTTCTATCTAGACCCTTAAATAAACATGAGTAATCTATTTCATCCTCATCACTAGATTCGTCCTCACTTGAAGAAGCATAAGTAGAGTTTTGAGTACATACCTTCTTCTCCCTTGCCATAAGGCATGTGTGACGCTCGTTGGGGAAGAGGGATGACTTGTTGAAGGCGGTGGCGGCGAATCCTTCATTGTCGGAGTCGGAAGAGGAGCAATCCGAATCCCACTCCTTACCTAAATGCGCCTCACCCTTCGCCTTCTTATAGTTCTTCTTCTTCTCCCTCTTGTTTCCTTGATCCTGATCACTATCATTGTCGGGACAGTTAGCAATAAAATGACCAAGCTTACCACATTTGAAGCATGAGCGCTTCCCCTTTGTCTTGGTCTTGCTTGGCTGCCCTTTGCGACCTTTTAGCGCCGTCTTGAATCTCTTGATGATGAGAGCCATCTCTTCATCATTAAGTCCGGCCGCCTCAATTTGTGCCACCTTGCTAGGTAGCGTCTCATTGCTTCTTGTTGCCTTGAGAGCAAGAGGTTGAGGCTCATTGATTGGACCATTCAATGCGTCGTCCACGTATCTTGCTTCGTTGATCATCATTCGCCCGCTCACGAACTTTCCAAGTATCTCCTCGGGCGTCATCTTGGTGTACCTAGGATTCTCACGAATATTGTTTACAAGATGAGGATCAAGGACAGTAAAAGACCTTAGCATTAGGCGGACGACGTCGTGGTCCGTCCATCGCGTGCTTCCATAGCTTCTTATCTTGTTGACGAGGGTCTTTAGCCGGTTGTACGTTTGAGTTGGCTCTTCTCCCCTTATCATAGCGAATCTCCCGAGTTCGCCTTCCACCAACTCCATCTTGGTGAGCATTGTGACATCATTCCCCTCATGAGAGATCTTGAGGGTGTCCCAAATTTGTTTGGCGTTATCCAAGCCGCTCACTTTGTGGTATTCATCTCTGCATAAAGAAGCTAGAAGAACGGTAGTAGCTTGTGCATTTTTATGAATTTGCTCATTGATAAACATGGGACTATCACTACTGTCAAAATACATTCCATTCTCAACTATCTCCCATATGCTTGGATGGAGAGAGAACAAATGACTACGCATTTTGTGACTCCAAAATCCGTAGTCCTCTCCATCAAAGTGAGGAGGTTTACCAAGTGGAATGGATAATAAATGAGCATTTGTACTTTGCGGAATACGAGAGTAGTCAAAAGAAAAGTTTGAATTAACCGGTTTCCTTCTCTCGCAGTCGTTGTCGTCGTTGTCCTTTTGGGAAGAAGTGGACTCATCGCTGTCGTCGTAGTAGACGATCTCCTTGATGCGTCTTGTCTTCTTCTTCTTCCCATCTTTGCGTCTGTGGCCCGAGCCCGAGTCGGTAGGCTTGTCATCCTTCGGCTCGTTGACGAAGGACTCCTTCTCCTTGTCGTTGATCACGATTCCCTTCCCCTTAGGATCCATCTCTTCGGGCGGTTAGTCCCTTTCTTGAAGAGAACGGCTCCGATACCAATTGAGAGCATCTAGAGGGGGGTGAATAGGTGATCCTGTAAAAACTTAAAACTTAAGCCACAAAACTTGGTTAAGTGTTAGCACAATAATCACCAAGTGGCTAGAGAGAAGTCTTAGCAAAACACAATAACCACAAGAGAACAATCACAGAGATGACACAGTGGTTTATCCCGTGGTTCGGCCAAGACCAACGCTTGCCTACTCCACGTTGTGGCGTCCCAACGGACGAGGGTTGCAATCAACCCCTCTCAAGCGGTCCAAAGACCCACTTGAATACCACGGTGTTTTGCTTGCTTTACTATATCCCGTTTGCGAGGAATCTCCACACTTTGGAGCCTCTCGCCCTTACACTTAGATGATCACAAAGAAACACGGAGTAAGGGATGGATGAGCAACGCACACAAGACTCAAAAATCAGAGCAACAACACACACACAAGTCGCAACAAGAGCTCGCAACGCAACCCAATGAGTTTACAACTCAACTAGAGCTCTAGATGCTATCACAAAGAAACAAATGCGTGGAATTGAAGTCTCGGTGCTTAGGATTGCTTTGAGTATGCTTGATGTTCTCCTCCATGCGCCTAGGGGTCCCTTTTATAGCCCCAAGGCAGCTAGGAGCCGTTGAGAGCAATCTGGGAAGGCAATCCTTGCCTTCTGTCGTCTGGCGCACCGGACAGTCCGGTGCCCGATTTCTTTCCTTAACTGGCGCAGCCGACCGTTGGCAGCCAGAGAGCCGTTGGCGCACCGGACATGTCCGGTGCACACCGGACAGTCTGGTGCCCCCTTCTAGCCGTTGGCTTGGCCACGTGTCCCGCGCAGATCGCGCGACCGACCGTTGGCTCACCGGACAGTCCGGTGCACACCGGACAGTCCGGTGAATTATAGCCGTACGTCGCCGGTGAATTCCCGAGAGCGGCCAGTTCGCTCGAGCCAGCCTGGCGCACCGGACAGTCCGGTGCTCCCAGACTGAGCAGACTTTGGCTGAACTAGGCCATCTCATTTCCAATTCGATTTTTCCTGTTTCCAGCACTTAGACACAACACATTAGTCTCTAAAACAATGTACTAAGTCTGAGAAACATACCTTTATCCTTGATTTGTACTTTGTCCACCATTTTTCACTTAGGCACTTGTGTTGAACACTAAATCACCAAAATACTTAGAAATGGCCCAAGGGCACATTTCCCTTTCAGGGACATGGTGAGGCGGGCTAACAGTGGCGCGGATCAACTCCGGCGAGGAATTGTGCGAGCAAAAGGACAGTAACAAACGAATTAAGGGCACGGGAAGGTTGCTCACCTCGAGTGCGAACTCCGGAGTGCTTGGGGGACGGCGGGAGTGCGGTGGAGCCTCGGGTCGATGACGATGGGCTCCGGCTGCGCAAGAAGTGCTCTGGTGAGCGCGGACCGGGCAAACCAGGGAGGGAAAAGGCAAACTGAAGGGTGTCCCGAGTTGTGGGTGATGCGGCGGTGCTTACCGAGGCCACGGACGCGACGGGGACTCAACGGCGGTCGCGGAACGGTGGCGGTCTTTGGTGAGCGGCGGTGGAGCTTGTCAGGTCACGTGCGTAGGGTGAGAGAAGGGGCGAGGGGTTCGGCTGAGGGCGCAAGTGAGAGGGGGAAGTGGGCGAGCAGGGCGCGGGGCTCAAAAGGGGCGAGGATGTGTAGAGGTGGCCGGAGAACGCGCGGTCGTGGGCGTGTCCACGGCGAGGGACATGGGCGGGAGGTTGGGGACGGACTGACAGGTGGGGTTCGCGAAATAGAGAGAGAGAGAGAGCGAGTGCGCGTGCGAGAGGAACGACGCCGAAAAGACTGGCCCACTGGGCAGCGGGAGGGAGAGATGGGAGAGAGCGCGCGGGCGAGACAGGCTGACAGGCGGGGTCCTCCTGTCAGCGCGGGCGGGCGCTCGGGCGCACGCGCGGTCTGGGACAACTTGGGCTAACTGAGCCACATTGGCTTTT
The DNA here is from genome assembly GCF_902167145.1 of Zea mays. Classification (NCBI taxonomy): domain Eukaryota; kingdom Viridiplantae; phylum Streptophyta; class Magnoliopsida; order Poales; family Poaceae; genus Zea; species Zea mays. The sequence continues at coordinate 77,403,847 of NC_050100.1, read as the reverse complement.
TATATTTCTAGGGAATTTCTAATGCCTTTTCTATTTATTTTCTCTAGGGCTTTCAATTCAAATTCAAATCAAGTTTCAAATTCAATTCAAATCAAACATGTGCAACAATTCAAAGAATATTTTGGCTCAATATGATGCAACATTTCATGACTCATAAGTTTTGGACAAAATAAAATAAATAATCCTTCCCTAATTAAACAAATTCTACAAAAAAGAAAAGGAGAGAAACTAGAGAGAGAAGAGTAACACCCGAATTTGGTTGGTAAATTAGAAAGAAATTTTATACCCCCAAATTCAGGGTGTTACAAACCTATCCCCCTTAAAAGAATCTCGCCCTTGAGATTCAGGGCTGGCTAGCAAAGAGTTCAGGGTACTTGGCTCTCAGATCGTCTTCTCTTTCCCAGGTTGCTTCTTCTTCTAAGTGGTGGCCCCATTTGACTTTGCACATCTGGATAGTGCTCCTCCGAGTGACCCGATCTGCCGTCTCAAGAATTTGAGTTGGCTTCTCAATATACGTCAGATCTTCTTGAACTTCAAGGTCTTCCATTGGCAACTGCTCTTCTGGTACTCGCAAGCATTTCTTTAACTGAGACACGTGGAACACATCGTGCGCCGTGGATAGATTATCTGGTAGGCTGAGTTGATAAGCCACTTCTCCACATCTTGCTTGAATCTAATACGACCCGATATATCGAGGTGCTAGCTTGTCTTTCACTCCAAACCTTTTGGTTCCTCTGATGGGTGACACTTTCAAGTAGACATAGTCTCCCACTTCAAAACTGAGTTCTCTTCTTCTGGTGTCAGCATAGCTTTGCTGTCTGGACTGTGCTGCCTTCAGATTCTCCCGAACCATTCTGATATTCTCTTCAGCTTCAAGCAAAACATCTGGACCGAACACCTGCCTTTCGCCAGGTTAGTCCCAATGCAACGGAGTTCTGTAATTCCTCCCATGGAATGTTTGGAATGGTGACATCTTCAGACTGGCCTGATAGCTGTTGTTGTAGGAGAATTCTGCATACGGTAGCCTCTTATCCCAACCTAACTTGTCTTGCAAAGCACCAACCCTCAACATATCCTCAAGAATCTTGTTGGTTCTCTCAGTCTGACCATCTATCTGCGGGTGATAAGCTGAACTGAACTTCAAGTGCGTGCCCAAAGCTTCATGCAACTGCTGCCAAAAATGAGAAGTAAACTGGGTGCCTCTGTCCGATACTATCTTCTTTGGAATACCATGCAGGCACACAATCCGAGACATGTATAATTCTGCCGACACTGCGCTGTTATAGGTGGTCTTGACTGGTATGAAATGGGCCGCCTTTATTAAACGGTCCACTACTACCCAGATGGAGTCATAATCAGCTCGAGTGCGGGCAGGCCAACTATAAAGTCCAACCCAATCTCATCCCATTTCCACTGAGGAATCTGCAACGGCTACAACAAACATGTGGGCCTCTTATGTTCTGCCTTGATCCTCTGACAACTGTCGCTTCTGGCAACATACTCTGCTATCTCTCTTTTTATACCGTACCACTAGAATCTCTTCTTCAGGTCTTGGTACATTTTCTCGCTACCAGGGTGTATAGAATATGTTGCCTCATGGGCTTCCTTGAGAATCAGTTCTCGGATCGATTTGATGTCGGGAACGCACAACCTATCCTTGAACCATACCACTCCTTCTACATCTTCACGGAAATCTGGACCTTTCCCATCTATGATTAGTTATTGGATCTTGTTGATCTTCTCATCATCCTTTTGGCCCTTCCTGATATCTTGCTCTAGGGTGGGTTCCAGCTCAACTGTCACTCCTTAAGTGTTGTTCAGAAATTTGAGACTTAGCCTGTCAAATTCCTTTGCTAGCTCGAATGGCATCGGGTGAGCGGCCAACATATTGACTTGACTCTTTCTGCTCAGAGCATCTGCAACCACATTTGCTTTGCCTAGGTGATAATGAATCTCTAGCTCATAATCTTTGATCAACTCTAGCCATCTTCGCTGCCTCATGTTTAGTTTTGACTGAGTGAATATGTACTTGAGGCTCTTGTGATCTATGTAGATATCACACTTCTGCCCATAAAGATAATGTCTCTAGGTCATCAGTGCATGAACCACTACTGCTAGCTCCAGATCATGAGTGGGGTAATTCTTCTCATGAACTTTCAACTATCGGGACGAGTATGCCACTACTTTCCCTTCCTGCATTAACACACATCCCAGTCTGGTGTACAAAGCATCACAATATACTGAGAATGGCTTGTAAACATCTGGTAGAACTAATATCGGCGTTGTTGTCAACTTCTGCTTCAACATCTCAAATGATTCTTGGCACGCTGGGGTCCACTTGAACTCAACCTTCTTTGCTAGCAAGGCTATCATTGGCCTAGCAATCTTGGAGAAACCTTCAATGAAACACCGATAGTAACCGGTCATTCCAATGAAACTCTTGATTTTGCGGACATCTTTTGGTGCTTTGCAGTCCAGAATCGCTGCTACCTTCTTTGGATCCACAGCTAGTCCATCTCGGTTTATAATATGACCCAAGAACAGAACTTCGCTAATCTAGAACTCGCACTTGCTAAGTTTGGCATACAACTGGCAATCTCGTAGCCTCTGAAGTACCTTCCTCAAATGTTCCTCATGTTCTTGCTCATTCAGGGAATATACAATAATATCATCAATGAACACCACTACGAACTTGTCGAGGTAGTCCATGAACACACTGTTCATCAGGTACATGAAGTAAGCTGGCGCATTTGTCAAACCGAATGACATGACCATGAACTCATATAATCCATACTTGGTGATGAATGCGATCTTCAGTATATCTGAAGGTCGGATTCTAAGCTGATGGTAACCTGACCTCAAATCTATCTTTGAGAACACACTGGCTCCTCTCAACTGATCAAATATGTCCTCGATTCGAGGCAGGGGTACTTGTTCTTGACAGTGACTTCATTCAGAGCTCTATAATCGATGCACATCCTCTTCGTACCATCCTACTTCTCCACAAATAGCACTGGGGCTGCCCAAGGTGAGGTACTTGGTCTGATGTAACTTTTCTCCAACAACTCATCAATTTGCTTCTTGAGTTCCACCAACTCTGGTTTGGACACTCGATAGGCTCTCTTGGAGATAGGGGCGGTGCCTGGGATAAGCTCTGTGGCAAATTCAACTTTCCTTCCAGGTGGCATGCCTGGTAACTCTTCAGGGAATACATCGGGGAATTCTAACACAATCCTAATTGCCTCAATCGGATTGGACTCTTTATCATCTATTGATAAATGGTGACAGGCTCCTTCTTCTAGTTCAGGCAAGTATAGCTTAGTTACTACTTCCTTTCCGGATGGGGACACCAACTTAACTGTTCTCTTGTCACAACTGATAGTGGCTTGATTTCTGTGTAGCCAATTCATCCCTAGGATGACATCTAACCCTTGAGTTCCCATTACTACTTGGCTAGCAGGGAAGTCTATCCTCCTTATTTCAATCCTTAGATTCGGACAAATCCTATCGGACTAAACTTTTCCCCCAACTAAATTAACTCTTAAAGGTGGGATCATTGGTTCTATGGGGATGTTATGTGCTTCTACCCAAGATGTAGAAACAAAAGAATGTGTGGCACCAGTATCAAATAATACTTTTGCTGGATAGGATTCGACTAGAAACATACCTACTGCCACGTCCTAAGCATCCGGGATTGCTTCGACCTCCAGGTGGTTCACCTTTCCACGGTTGTAGGCCTGTCCACGACCTCCTGGTGCTTGCTGTGGCGCTCCTTGTCTTATTGGGGCATTGACTGCTGGCGACTGCCACTAGTACAATTTGGCTCTATACAAGCGGTAGGATTTTTACATCACAGGCGGTTCGGTTAGAAAACCGCCTGTGATGTCCCAGGCGGTTTAGTACGCCTGTGATGTAATAGTATCACAAGCGGTTTTTGTTTAGGACCGCCTGTGATGCTCTATCCTTTTCACAAGCGGACCCTAAGACAAAACCGCCTGTGATTGTAAAATTATGAAAATACAATTTAAATATGAAAATAATTTTAATTTTTAACAGAAATATGCAAATACAATTTAAATGAATTAATATTTAATTTTTAACAATAATATGCAAATACAATTTAAATGAATTATAATAGCACACATAGATAACTAGAGAGATTTTAAATTAATTGGCAACCACAATTCATAGTCGATCATACATGATAACAAATACAATTTGATTCATACAATTTTTCATGAACTACCATTTTTCCGCATGTATGGCTTTAAGTTCTTATCAATTTTCTTTTCCACACGCTTGATTCTCTCTGGACCGTTAAAGACGAACATCTCTTCATACTTATTGTATTCCTCATCTTGGTCTCCCACATTCTCAACTCCAACAATTTTTTGCTTTCCAGAAATAACTACATGCATCTTCTCATCTGCTGGATCGAGTACATAGAACACTTGTGCAACACATTCGGCGAGAACCCACGGGTCATCTTTATATCCTACTTTCTTTAAGTCTACCAGTGTGAGTCCGTAGTTATCCACTATCACCCCCACGGGATGTTGTACCCATTGGCACTTAAACAAGGGTATTTTCATGCTTGGGCCATAATCAAGTTCCCATATTTCCTCTATGAATCCAAAATATGTGGTCTTCTGTCCATGTAGGTCAAAAGCATCGATACGAACACCGCTATTTTGTGCAACACTTTTCATGTCTTTTGATTTAGTGTAGAATGTGTACCCATTGATGTCATATGCTTGCCATGATGTCACAAAACACGATGGCCCAGAAGCCAAATTCTTCATTGTTTTCTCATCCGAAGAGTCTCCGAATGGGATGTTTTTGTCCATTAACCATTCGCTGAAACGATGTTTGTGCTCCCTCATGATCCAGTCCTCTGTGCGGTTCTGATTTTCTTTACGAAGCTCATTCAGGTGTTCCTCTATGTAAGGCTCGGCTATCATGAGATGTTGTAGTACACTACCATGAGCACAATGTACTAGCTTGTAATCCTCAACGCGAAAAGTTTTCTTGCCCATTCTCCCTCTCCCACATAATTTACCCTCATGTTTAGGTACAGGCACACCTATCATTGTTCCGTCACTGATGTAATCTATACAGCTCTCAATCACTTCTTCTGTAGTGTATCCCTCCATGATTGAACCCTCTGGGTGAGCGCGATTTCGCACATAACCTTTTAATACTCCCAGGTATCGCTCCAACTGAAACATATGATGTAAATATAGTGGCCCTAATATTTTTATCTGATCCACGAGATGTATGATTAGGTGTACTTGCATATCAAAAAATGATGGAGGAAAACACATTTCAAGCTTGCACATAGTCTCGATGATGTATGCCTTTAGATAGTCCAAGTCTTCTAAAGCTATTACTTTTTGTGAAACCGCATTGAAAAAGTAACACAAGCGTGTGATGACAACTTTGACATGTTCTGTTTTGAGGGCTCTTACCGCAATTGGGAGGAACACCGTCATCATCACATGACAGTCATGAGAGTTGTAGCCAAATAGAGACAAGTCCTTCATCCTGACTAGTCTGCTGATATTGGATGAGAAACCTGTGGGCACTTTGACCCCACGCAAACATTTGCAAATCTTTGTTCTCTCCTCAACTGACAAGTTGTAGCTAGCTGGGGGGAGGTAAGGCTTCCCTTTGCCACTATCCACTGGATGAAGTTCCGGTCTGATTTGAAGATCTACTAGATCATTGCGTGATTTAAGTCCGTCTTTTGTCTTACTCGGCATGCCCAACAAGGTTCCAATGATGCTGTCAAAAACATTTTTTGTTACATGCATCAAATCAATGCTGTGGCAAATTTCCATATCCTTCCAGTATGGGAGGTACTTGAAAAATATTGATTGCTTCTTGAAAGTTGTGTAAGTTGAAGGGTCAGTTCTCTTTCTCTTTTCTCCTTTGTTTTTCCCTTTCCGAATACAACATGAATGTTCTTTACAATTTCAAAAACAAGTTTCCCACTATAAGGCTTTGGTGCACCTTCACTTTCCAGTTGATTGTTAAATTCCTCTTTCATCTTTCGGTACTTATGCTGCTTCATCAAGAACCGTCTGTGTCCCATGAACACCAACTTCTTGGATGATTTAAGGTACATGGAAGCAGTTCCATCGACGCACACTACACAACCATTCTTTCATTTAGTCTTTTGCCCTGATAGTGTGGCGCCACCGGGAGAATCATGGATGGTAACAAATATAATTGCTCTTAAGTTGAAATACTCACGGCAATACTCATCCCATATTCTAACTCCTTCATTCCAGAGCTTTGTCATATCTTCCATAAGAGGTTCTAGGAACACATCAATATCAACACCAGCTGATTTCGGACCTTGAATAAGAATAGTCAACATAATATACTTTCTTTTGTGACACAGCCATGATGGAAGGTTGTACATCGTTAAAGTCACGGGCCAGGTGCTATGTACACTTCTTTTTTCACCAAATGGATTCATTCCGTCTGTACCCAAAGCAAATCTTACATTTCTGGTTTCTTTGGCAAACTCAGGATACATAAGATCGAAATTTTTCCATTGTGATGCATCAGCAGGGTGTCGAATCTGTTTGTTATTCTGCTTGCGATTTTCAGCATGCCAACGCATAAGCTCAGCCTCCCTAGGGTTTGAGAACAAACGTTTTAAGCGATCAATTACTGGAAGATACCACATCACCAAAGCTGGGTTCTTTGACTTCTTTTTCCCATCCATGTCATCAAAAGTGTCATCGTCACTTTCAGGTCCAATAGTGGATTTCTTGTTTTTATTTTTCTTCGGGAATTTTTTTACACAGTCTTGATTGTAGCTCTTCTTGTATCGACTGACATTGCAAACTGGGCATCTTGATGCGTTCTCAAAATCGCCACGATACAGAATACAATGGTTCGGACATGCATGAATTTTTTGCACACCCAGAGCTATGGGAGATATAAGCTTCTTCGCTTTATAAGTGCTTGTTGGTAGTTTGTTGGGTTTTGGTAGTAATTGAGACAGAAAATTCAAAAGATCTGTGAAGCTAGTATCAGACCATCCGGCGCTAGCCTTCAACTTCAGAAGTGTGCTAACCGGACCGCCTGTATAGAGGATACCTGTAGTAGTGTGCTGAGCTGCTTTCTTTGGACAGTTCTTCACCCAGTGGTTTTGTTCTCCACAATAGAAGCATGCACGACCTCCTACTTGCGCTGGAGCTGTTTGGCTATTCTGGTTGGTTGCTGGGGCAGGAAGGCGAGCTGCCTGGTTATTCTGACGCTGATACTGATTTCCTCCAGGTTGGGTGCTCTGACGGTACTGTTGCTGCTGCTGTTGAGGAAACTGCCTCTGGTACTGCTGCTACTGGTTCTGACGCTGATGCTGGTGCTAGTGACCTTGCTTGAATTGCTGAGGTGGGTTGCTTGAGTAGCGGGGACGGCTGCTACTCCCGGCCTGAGATCCACCAATCTTGCGCTTCCTGTCCTCCATCTCTCGGCGCTTCCTTTCAGTCATGATTGCTCTGTCGATCAAGTGCTGGAAGGTAGGGAAAGTGTGATTCATCAGCTGGTAGTGAAGGGGGTCAACCAATCCTCTCAGAAAACGGTACTACCTCTTAGCATCTGTGTTGACATCGTCTGGGGCGTAACATGACAGCTGCAGAAATTTGTCCCTGTACTCACTGACAAACAAGGGACCTTGCTTTAAGGCGAGAAACTCCTCCTTCCTCACTATCATTAGTCACTCGGGCACATGGTAGTGACGGAAGTTGTCCCTGAACTCCTCCCAGGTGATGGCTTCAGGGTCGGCATGAGTGGCGAGGTAAGACTCCCACCAAGACTGTGCTGGTCCCCTTAGCTGTCGAGGACCATACAGAACCTTCTCGCGATCGTTGCACTGGGCAGTGTGCAACTCACGCTCCACAGTATGCAACCAATCTTCAGCGTCCATGGGATCAACAGAGTGGGCAAAGACAGGGGGATGGTCCCTCATGAATTCTGCCCACTTATCTCTGGGAACCTAAGGCATCTGAACTTGCACTTAAGGCTGAGGTGGGGGTGGCTGCTGCTGCACTTGCTGCATCGCTGCTAGGGTCTGACCAATTGCTTGAACTGCTTGCGTCTGCATCAGAAACATCTGCTCAATGGTCATCGGGGTGGCGATGGCAACTGCTGCTGCTGCTAAGCTGCCTCTTCTTGGGGTGCCTGCTGTTCCGGCTGAGCACGCCTTGCACCTCTGCGCTTGTTCTCAAACATCTGTAGAAAGCACACACACATCAGATCTGACTCAATACTCTTTCAGCATAAGAAAATATATACGGAAATCTCCATAGTACTGAACAAATGATCATCTTCACTGACAGCTTCTCTGATAAAGAGGAAAGTGGAAATAAATGGATTACCTAACTAAATGACTGACTTTGTTAATAACTACACCAAGTTGTAGGGGATACCCACACATTGATGACAATCATTACAAAGATACAACTTCATTACATGTTCATCACGACAAGCATTCCAACATATGATAAGCAAACTAACTCTAACTAAGACTGACTAGACTAAGACACTGAATTAAGCATTATTACAGACTCCAACTCTGTCGATCTATGGATCCAAATCTATTTGGGTCCTACAGTCTGGGGTACCATACTCGAAGCAACCACGGGGCGGTGAACGGTAAGGGTGCTGAATCCTGACAGGGGCGGGAGAACCACCATCCAGATAGTGGTGTGCTGCGCACTCAGCACGCAATTCCGCAACCTCCGCCCGAACCTTGCCCAACTCGTCAAGGGCATGGTCCAGCTCTGTGTTGAGCAGATTGACCATGATGCTCAACCTAGGATTGCCCTCACCAATGGGTGAGACAATCACACCTCCAGCACTGTCGGTCGAACGGTGAGGGTAGTACTTCAAGTCAAGGCCATCAGCTACCCCGTTGAACAACGAGCAATACTGAGAAAGTGCACGTCGTGCTGCATCTTGCATGGCTGCCTCGGTAATATCCCTCTCAATGATAGAATTGTGCTCTGAGAAGACCTCTGCACCCTAGAAATCATCGTCCGGACGGTGCATCAAGCAAGTAGCCTCCCACTGGTCCAGATATAACACGCGACGATGCTGGTAGACTACACAATGGTACTCGATGGACCAAGTGTGTCGGTCGAAAGCCCGACACAGCAAGGTGTCGAGAGCGTCGTGGAAGTGACACCCGTGAGCGGCGTCGTGAGTGATGGGTCTAGCAGTCCATCCCTCTGGCTCTGACTCCTCCGAGAGCTCCGTGCCGTGGCTCGAACTGCCACCAGTGCCGTCGTTGTCTCCGTCTCTATTAGGGTCTCCTCCAGCAGCCGGGATGCCCTGTGGCGGTGCAGGGGGCATCTCTGGCTGAGGTGCAGGGGAAGACGGCCTCCCAGACTCCACCTCCTAGTAAGGCGAGGGGGAAGAGTCCTGCTGCTCCTGCTCCTGGCATTGGCGCTCCTGCTCCTCGTGCAGGCGACGATGCAGTCTCTCCAGGTGACTGGACTGACCTTGCACCGTGCGACGCAGTGGACGCTCCGCCAGGCGAGAAGGCAAAAAGGGGATCACAGACTTACGTGCCGTGCATCTAATACGAGCCATCCACAAAAGACATCGTAAGCAGAAAGTAAACAGAAAGAAAAGTGAGACAAAATTTTGTGAGATAAGTAGATAACATAGAATTGGTCAAGATGACCAACTTTTGAAATGACACTAAGGTCAAGGTAAGAGTAGGGGTCTATAGTCCTTAGGGTGACCATTCTAGTCTAGGTTAGCGGTCCTATAGTCAACCTGGCTTTGATACCACTTATGTCACACCCAGTTTTGGAAGGCAAATCGAATGCAAACCATGTACGTGCCAGGATCAGAACTCACGTACACAACGATTACATAATTGGACATCATCACAAAATCCTTAAAGTAAATAGCGGAAAGGTACTTTAATTACATCAATATGTCCATGATATCCATAGAGTCTAATACATAGCCATAGTCTTCAACATTAATATCAAAGTCCGGAAATACGAAACGTAGAAGATAAGCCTACACAGGCAGCTGACTGGGGTTTACCACTAAGATAAACTGGAACTCATCGTAGTCCTGGAACTCCTCAAAGTCCTCCATGTTGCCGGCATCTCCTCCTAAGCACTAAGTACAGTGGGGACAACCTGGGGTGGGGGTGGTTTGTAAAGCAAGGGTGAGTACACATCAACGTACTCAGCAAATGTCCCGTTTGGCTAAAGTGGACTAGCTGTATGTGGAGTTAAGGTTGAGCAGTTGCTTTTAGTTGGTCAAGTTTTATTACTATAAGTAGAGCCAAATTTTAGTAATAAACCCAGTTATTACCCAGAAGCACTCCCTCCAAGAGGAAATACCAGAGAGCAAAATTATAACCATCATTGCTAGCCATCCTCATAAAAGTAACCAAAGTTCTTCTAATCAAAGAGGATCCCAAGGCCGCTCATAACTGTGAGCACGGCTGATATACCAGTTTCTAACACTCTGCAGAGGTCGCACACTTTACCCACAAGTCATGATTCCCTTTCTGCCTGGGGTTCTAGCCTCCCCATTGATCACTACCAAGGTGACCTAGCAGGGTCTCACTACGTAGCCGTTACAAAGATTTCTCATAGGTCATAGTCGCCCGTTAGGTTTCTCCAGTTTGATAAACACAGTACATCTCCCCAAAGGAAGGGTGACTAACAAAACCAAATCAAGAACCTCTGCAACCAGCCTCAGTAGAGCAAGTACTGTGCCCGAACCCTGTAACACCCTAAATCTGCAAATTGAAAATAAATCAGTTTGAAATATTAATTTACAGTAGAAAGGAAAATATTTATGTTTTCAGATAATAAAATGATGATATAAATAAATTGAGCAATTCCTTGATTAGATTTTGTCAAGTGTTTGATGCATTCATTCTGAAGCATAAACTTTGTTTGGATTGAAATTTTAAATCCATTTTTTGGATTTAATTTGGTGAAGAGAAAAAAAAAGATATTTTTATAAATAATATTCAATGGTTAAATATTCTTGCAAAATAAGTTTTATTCTCATCAATAATAATATTAGGATTTATTCTGTTTTTTTATTTATATTTATTCTGAATTAATTATTAATGAGGATTTCGAAATTTGAAAAAAGGTATCTAAACTCTAGGCATCGGTCACCTAAAAAGAAAAAGAAAAGAAACAAAAACAAAGCCCAGGCGATCACCCATTTTTGGTCCATTCTGCACACTTTTTTCTTTTACTAGGTGAGTGCCCGTGCGTTGCAACGGGAACGTATAATACCACAACAAATTATGTATAAATATGTGTTGTATTGTTATTTTAATCGAAGTATTTCACCAGCACATTGCAACCATTAGTTCTATATATGATAGTAGAGTGTCGTGCATCGCGATAGAATATAAATCATTCAATGAAATATTAATTCACAACGATTACTGAAGTTTATTTTATTGTTTGATATTGACTATTTTATGTATTTCAACAGATTCTTTATCTTTTACTTACTTGCCAGTGGCCCATGTTATATGGGGTTAGCAACATTTTGACCCTCATCCACAGACAACACTGAAGTTCTGAATTGAAGCAATAATCTTAGACTTGTCAAACTTGCATTTACCATCACTCCCAGTGTAACGATAATCCTTCTCTCTTTCAAGGCCACCAGCCTTGGAGATGACTGAAGGACGCGTCATCTGCACACCATTGCATCCCGAATCACATAAATCAGGTTCCGATGAGTCACACTGCAACATTTGCAACAAGATTGGGGGATAGTGAGTTTGGATTAATGTGAGGTAAACCAGGCACCATTATCTTCAAGCCAGCAACTATGCAAATTCTACTGCCCAAAACATACAAATATATGATTGACATCTGTTGGGACTATGCTTCGTCGCCGAAGGTCTTGTAGGAAGAAGCAGTTTTCGGCTGAAGCTGTTAGTATGAGATGACCGAAGGTTCCTCTTCATGAAGCTTCGGAATCTGCAAACCGACATAAAAGTAGAATGACATTTTAGTCCATAAATGTTTGAGTCACCGTTGTAATCCCTTATGAGGGATATGATTGTAATTCCTCACAGGCTACGCCCTGTGCCTATAAATAGGTGAACAGTACCTTTGTACTGTTCACGCAATCTTGTAATCACTGGCACATTACGCTGGAATTATTGCTTTCTGCCAAGACGAAGGTATAAATGTACCTAAATGTTATGTTTCAATATTTAAGTTCACATAATAAAATATATGTGAATATTGTTATTCATTTTCGACATGTCTTTCTATAATGCTTTATATTTTACATTTTACTTCATATTGTTTTTCAAGTCTGATCACGAAGGTATGACTTTCGTGATATTTTGTTTATGGCCTTCGTCCGAAGCTCATTAAATCCTTGGGGAAATGATGCTTCCGCGGACGAAGGGCATTAATATTTAATAGTTTATGTTGCCTTGTTCTTAATTCATAGCATTTGAGAACAAGTCCCCAACATTGGCGCCCACCTCCGGTGAACTCACTTCCACTTTTTTGAGCTAATGACTTCGTTCAACGATCAAGCTGGAGTTGCTTCGGACCCGAAGCTGGTGCTCCCGATAACAGGTGGTTCGTGCTCAGAACCAGCCAACAAAAGCAGAAGAAAGAGGCGCAGAGAAGGGTACAACATGTTGGAGTGCAGGGACCCTTTATCAAGTCAAGGTGGTCCCACATTCCAATCACCTTCTCCCAGGAGGACCTTCAGCTCAAGGATTTTCCTCATAACGATGCTATGGTTATTTCTTGCGTTATCAAAGGGTTTCTGGTCCACAATGTATTGGTTGATACAGGCAGTGCAGCTGATATCATATTTGCTAAGGCCTTCAGACAAATGCAAGAGCCAGAAGATAAGATTCATGATGCTACACACCCTCTCTGTGGTTTCAGAGGAAGACAGATTGTAGCACTGGGCAAGATCACTATGCTAGTGACCTTCGGATTCATCAACAACACCAGAACTGAGCAAGTTGTGTTTGACATTGTTGACATGGAATACCCTTACAATGCAATTATTGGTCGTGGCACCCTCAATGCTTTCGAAGCAATTCTTCATCCTGCTTACCTTTGCATGAAGATACCTTCGGATCAAGGACCCATCGCTATTCATGGAAGTCAGGAAGCTGCCAGAAGGGCCGAAGGAAACTGGACTGACTCAAAAGCAATCCATAACATAGATGGAGCTGAAGCTTGTGAACAGTACAAATTCAGAAGGGAGAAAGCAGCTTCAGCAGATCAGCCGAAGCCCATGCTCTTATGTGAGGACATAGCAGAGCAGAAGGTGCTGTTGGGCTCTCAATTATCCGAAGAACAGGAGAAAACCTTGATAAGGTTTTTGTTCAACAACAAAGATGTTTTTGCATGGTCAGCCAATGATCTTTGCGGAGTTAACAGGGATGTTATTGAACACTCGCTCAATGTTGACCCATCCTTCAGACCCAGAAAGCAGAGGCTTCGGAAAATGTCTGATGATAAGGCCGAAGGTGCTCGTAATGAAGTCAAAAGACTCCTCAGTGCAGGAGTTATCAGAGAAGTAAAGTACCCAGAATGGCTAGCTAACACTGTTATGGTAAAAAAGGCCAATGGCAAATGGCGAATGTGTATCGATTTTACAGATCTCAACAAGGCTTGTCCGAAGGACGAATTCCCATTGCCAAGGATAGACTCCTTAGTTGATGCAGCAGCTTCGTCAGAGTTTATGAGTCTTCTCGATTGTTATTCAGGCTATCATCAAATTTGGATGAAGAAGGAGGATGAACCAAAGACCAGTTTCATAACCCCTAGTGGAACATATTGTTACCTTCGGATGCCTGAGGGGCTCAAGAACGCTGGAGGAAGTTTCAGCAGAATGACTGCGAAGGTTCTCCAATCTCAGATAGGCAGAAATGTGTTAACTTATGTTGATGATATCATTGTAAAAAGCACGAAACAGGAAAATCACATTGCTGATTTGCAGGAGACCTTCGCCAGTTTCAGACAAGCTGGCCTAAAGTTGAATCCAGAAAAATGTGTCTTCGGAGTAAAGAAGGGGAAATTTCTTGGATGCTTGGTTTCAACAAAGGGAATTGAAGCTAATCCAAGTAAAATTGAAGCTATACTTCGAATGGAGCCACCAACTACAAAAAAGGGGGCCCAAAGATTGACAGGGAGGCTGGCATCTCTTAATAGATTTATATCCAGATCAGCAGAAAGAAATTTACCATTCTTCGAAGTCCTAAAATCAGCCGAAGTCTTTCAATGGGGACCAAGCCAGCAAAAAGCCTTCGAGGAACTGAAGCAATATTTGATAGATTTAACAACATTAACTCCACCAACGCCAGAGGCTCCTTTGTTATTATATGTGGCAGCTTCGCACTCAGCGGTAAGTGCAGCACTTGTCCAGGAGAAGCTTGATGGCCAAGTCAAGAAGCAGGTCCCAGTGTATTTTGTATCTGAAGTTCTTAGCATATCAAAGAAAAACTATACAGAATTGGAGAAGGTGTTATATGCTGTTTTGATGGCATCCAGGAAGCTTCGGCATTACTTTCAAGCATACAATATTGTTGTTCCTTCTTCACAGCCGTTGAAGGATATTATGAGAAATAGAGAAGCTACTGGGCGGATTGGAAAATGGGCTGCAGAGCTCAATGAATTTTGCATTGATTATGTGCATAGATCTTCGATCTAGTCTCAAGCATTGGCAGATTTTATCGCCGATTGGACGCCAGGGGCTCAGGATGAAGAAACAAATAAAGATGCCGAAGTATGGACAGTGTTTTGCGATGGGTCTTGGGGAACCTTCGGGGCAGGAGCAGCTACTGTGTTGGTCTCACCATCCAAAGTTAAAACTTGTTATGCGGCAAGACTCGATTTCAGTTGTACAAACAATATTACTGAGTACGAAGCCCTGCTTTTGGGCCTTCGGAAGCTAAAAGCAATGGGAATCAGAAGGGCCATTCTTAAAACTGATTCCCAGGTTGTTTCGGGTCATATCGACAAGAGTTGCAAGGCTAAAGATCCGAAGCTTGAAAAATATCTAGACACGGTCCGAAGAGTCGAAGCTTCCTTCGAAGGATTTTCTGTCAAAAATATCCCTCGAGGACAAAATGAGCATGCTGATTTGCTAGCTAAGTCAGCAGCACAGGGGCTGCCCTTACCTTCGGATGTGTTCTTCGAAACAATAAAAGCACCTTCAGTGGAACTTCTTGAAAGAGCAGTCCTCAATATATGTCTTGTTTATAGCGAAGATTGGAGAACTGAGATCATCTCTTACCTTCAGGGTAAATTCCTTTCAGATGACGAAACTTATAACAGAAGAATAGAGGCAAGAGCTCGTCCATATGTCATGATAGAAGGGGAGTTGTACAAGCATGGAGTTTGTGCTCCACTACTCAAGTGTTTATCTAGAACCGAAGGCATAGAATTGATGAAAGAAATACATGCAGGCCTGTGTGGATCTCACATTGGATCTAGGCCGTTACATGGAAAAGTTTTCCGTCAAGGGTTTTATTGGTCGAAGGCAGCTTCGGATGCAGCGGAATTAGTTCAAAAGTGTGAAGGTTGTCAGAAATGCGCAAGAGATCAAAAACAACCTTCGTCCTTAACCCAGCTCATACAACCCATCTGGCCATTGCAAAGGTGGGGCCTTGACTTGTTAGGTCCGTTACCACCGGCCCAAGGGAACTTAAGATATGTTGTAGTGGCTGTGGAATATTTTTCCAAATGGATTGAGGCAAAGCCTTTAGCCACAATAACTTCGGCCACCATTCAAAAGTTTTTCTGGCAAAATATTGTTTGTCGTTTCGGGGTACCAAAGGCCATCACTGTAGATAATGGAACACAGTTCGACTCCGAAGCTTTCAGAGATTTCTGTGATCAAATTGGCACGAAGATCCATTTTGCATCAGTTAGGCATCCGGAGTCAAACGGACTCGTTGAAAGAGCCAATGGCATTATAATGACAGGAATAATGAAGTTAATCTTCAATCAACCCAGGGGAAAGTGGCCAGATCAATTAATCAAAGTGGTGTGGAGCCACAACACAACAACATCAAGGTCAACAGGCTTTACTCCATTCAAGTTATTGTTCGGTGACGAAGCAATAACTCCGGAGGAAGCTAAAACTGGATCAATAAGAGTAGTAGCTTCGGCAGAATCAGGTTCTGAAGCTGCTTATTCTGTGGAAAAAGATGCTTTAGAAGGGATCAGGCTTCAAGCTGTGGAGAACATCAATAAATATCAAGCCGAAACAATCAAATGGCGTGATAGAAAGGTTCGGCTAAAGAATATTGAGCCAGGACATTTGGTGCTTCGGAGAGTGGCCAACCCAGATACAGTGGGCAAGTTGCAGTTGAAATGGGAAGGACCTTTTTTGGTAGTATCTTCGTCAAGACCCGGTTCATACAGATTGAAGGATATGGACGGCAACGACATCCCTAGGTCTTGGAATGCGGATGAGCTTCGCCGATATTATGTATAACTTGATGTAATTTTTTATATTTTTTCATTTTTTCTTTCATGGCACCCTTTTCCTTTCTGAAGGGGAAAAAGGTTTTTAATGGGGCCATCATATGTAATTTCCTTTTTTAGTTCTATAAGAGCAAAATCCCCCAAGGATGTAAATGTAAAAGCTGAGAGCGCACCATCGAGTGCCGGAAAGTAAAAGGCGAAGAAGCTCCAAAGTCGTTCCTAAGGGAATGCAGAGCTTACAGCGAAAAATCAACGCTGATTCCGCCGAAAGTAAAAGGCGAAGAAGCTCCAAAGTCGTTCCTAAGGGAATGCAGAGCTTACAGCGAAAAGTCAACGCTGATTCTGCCGAAAGTAAAAGGCGAAGAAGCTCCAAAGTCGTTCCTAAGGGAATGCAGAGCTGATATGTGATTGTTTCTAAGGAAATAACGGCTGTAATTATGGCTTCGGGTATGTGTTTGCACATTCATTTGCACATCACATTACATCATAACATTTGCATTCATAAACATTCATCCAGGCATATGTAGGATAACCATCATCATAGCATAAGTGGTTGCTTCGGCAAAAAGAAGAAACTGCCTTTTGTGCTTCTTCGTGTATGAAAAAAAAGAGCTTCGGAAGAAAGGGAAATGTTGTTTTTTATGCTTCGCTGTGTACGAAAAGAAGGGAAGGTGTTTTTTCGCTTTCAGCTCAAAAAGATAATTTCGTCCACATCAAAGCACCTCTCATACATTAATGGAAGGGTAAGAACATATTACAAGGTATGAACAGAATTCATTAAGAACAAGTTTGGTCACATTTACAAAAGTTATCTCAAAACCTTCTTGAGTCTGTCTACAGTTTACTCCTATTCAATCTTCAAGGGACCTCAGCTTCGGAGTCATTCTCTTTAACCATCGGCTTCGGCTTCGTCATCCTACATGAATTAAGTTGTTGTAAGTCAAAATCGAGCTTGAAGGAAGAGGTAAGCACAAGGTATGATTTCTTACTGGTTCAAGATGACTCCGAGCTTCGTCTCCAGCCTTTTCTCGCCCGCCTTTTGTCCATATCATCTTTACAAATCTATTGGAAATGCTTCGGGCGAGATCAGGAATGTCATCTAGAATTGATGGTGATAAAGTGAAATTGGGCCAATTGACAATCTTTCCATGATCGCAGCCAGCTTTTAGGAAAGCTGCAGCAGTGCCCCGAGAAGCTACCCAGGCGCAGAAGTCACCGTGCCCGGCTATAACTTCGTCAAGCTCATCAATTTCACCCTCAATATGTTCGAAGGTCTTTGGTAAATCTTCAGCTGACGGGGTGAATTTCTCACTGCTAGCTCCGACTGAGTGGAAAATTTTTCTCAGTCGTTGAATACATTTGTTGCTAAATTCCAAACATTTGTCTTGAAGGCCTGCCAATAGTTTTTTCAAATCTGAATTTTGTTGGACTTCGGTTTCAAGTTTTGCATTAAGTTCTTGCTTTTCTTGTTCAAACTGTTCAGATTGGCAGAGAAGCTTTGTGTTCAGTTCTGTTATTTTAGCTTCGGCTTCCGCCAATAAGCCTTCAGTCGCTTGAAGCTCGAAGTTCTTCTTTTCAATAGTAGCTGATTTCTCTTTTATTTTGCCTTCTAAATTTTCAATTATAACTTCGTGTTTCTTGTCTTCTAGATCTTGCTGCATTTTCAAAGCTTTGCTCAACAGCATACTCTGCACGAAAACAACCTTCGTTAGACATGTCTTCATTATCCAAAACAAAAAAAAAAGTCAGGGGAAAAGTAGTTCACCTTGAAATTGGAATAAAATAAACTACCAACGATATGTTGTCGTCGGTAGCGGCTAATGTCCGTTTCTAGCTTCGGAAAACCGATACTCTTTGACAGAGTACCGATAACCTTAGCTCCAGTTTGATTCCGGATACAGTCTAATTTTTCATCATCAATACCTCCGAAGAGGAGTGCTCCTGGTTTATACCCGCAAGATTTGGCATACTCTTTAAGCTCTTCTATTTCGGTTCTTGACAATTTTTCTCCAACTAAATTTTGAAACATGAAGGCCTCGTCCTCTGGAGCTTCGTCAGCAATTTCCTTTTCTTTCCCCGACGCTGCGGCCACGGCCTCTTCGGCGGTAGTAGTAGCTTCTTCTGTGGCCATGTCTAGCAGCATTTTGTCGATGTGTTCAATTGTGCTTTCCAAGTTCAAATCTTCAATTGAGGTAGCTTCGGCAGCTGCGACCTCCGAAGGTGTGATTTCAATATTTGTCATTCCCTCAGCCGTTGGTATCTTTTGAGCTGAAGCTCTCGGTGGTGTCTTGTCAATGACCTCTATCACACCAATGATTCTCTGTCTCTTTGCTTTAGTCGTTTTCTTCGTTTTTTCGGGCTCCTTTTCCTTCTGAAAAAACTTTGTCAGTTGAGGCCTCAATGGACTTAGCTTCGCAGGCAGGGATTCAGTCATTACCTTCAAAATTTCCTCCACGTCAGTGGCAGAATGTGATGCGGGAGTTTCTTCTTCGTCGGATACTTTTTGCTTCGGAGAAGACGCTTTCCTCTTCTTCGGAATTTTCTTCTTTGATGGTTCTTTCTCATCTTCATTTAAGGCTTCGGTTATTCTTTTCCTTTTCCGGCCTCCGACACCTTTATTCAGATTTTCGTAGTCAGGGTATTCAAAACCCAAGGCCGCGGTCATCAACTGATCTTCTTTTTTGGAGTAATTGCCGAGTATTTCATTGCACATTACTTCAATTGTATCCAGCCACTCTTGGCAAGGTGTTTTAAAGTATTTCTTAAACTTGAAATAGTAAGGTAACCGCACAAGTTCTCCTTCTTTTTTCTCCCCCTCTAGCTTCGGCATTTCCCATTCTTTTAAACTAGGAAAAACCCTGAAAGCCAAAAACTCCTGAACCAGGTCTCTTGTACTGATATGCTCTGCAATAATTCTGAATTCATCCAACGCTTGTTGGGTTGGGCCTTCTGGTGTCATGTTGCAACGAGGTCGGGTTTCTCCGAAGATTAGTTCAAGCGGACTCTGCACAAGCTTCTCCTTGTCGTCTTCAACCTTGACATAGAACCACTCCGACTTCCAACCTGCCGCCCATTTGCTTCGGTAGCTGATTACAGGAAATTTTGTGGATTTCTGATAAGCAAAATTATAGCAACCAAAGTTATCATGCAATCCATCTTTTCTAGCCTTCGTCTGATAGTGCAGCTCGTGAACTCGACAAAAGCTGTCCGCAAACGGCTCCACTGCCTGGCTTCGGAGGGCCTAGATATAAACGCTAAGCCTAACGATAGCGTTAGGAGTCAGCTGATGAAAGTAGATACCAAACCTCTTCAATACCTCTGCGATAATCCCATGCAGGGGGAATCTTAATCCAGCCTTTAGAAAGCTCTTGAAAATGATAATTTCATCCTTCTCCGGCTTTGGGGTAGTTTCTTCACCCCGAAGCGTAGTAGCTTCTTCTGAATTTCACTGAAAAAACCCGACTTTACCATCTTGGAGAGATCAGCCTTCGAAACAGTAGACTTTCCGAAGTCCAAGTGGCTGGGCTTACTTGGCATAGCAATACGATAATCATCTTCAGGATCAGTTTCCTCAATGTTTTCTTCTTCTGCTTTGGCAGTTGTTTGTTCTGCTTGTTCTGCATCAGCACTGGGGATTTTTTCCGAAGTTACTAGCCCAGATCGTTGCATCTCTTCGGAGATAGGAATAGTCTCCGAACCTTCAGCTTCGCCTCCCTCACGCTCAACCCTAGCGGTAGAGCGCACTCTGGCCATTTAATTCTGAATTTGTGGGAATTAAATACTTTTTCTTCCGAAGTTTTTTCTTCTGACGAAGCAGGCTTCAAGCTGGAGCTTCATTCGATTTCGAGAGTCAAGCTTCGGCTATGGTTAAAAATTTTGGCAGCAAAACAGTGCAAATAGCAATGAATGCTGTGGTAACTTCACACCTACTCGTCTGTTTATATAGTACTGCAGGTAAGAAGGCGAAGCGCCGGGATTTTTACACCAGGCGGACAGCAGCCTGCACTCGCTACGCGGTGGACCGCAGAGACCAAACAGTAACTCTGCAAGGTGGGACCGCTACGCGCTGGGAAACTGAATCGTTTCTCGTCAACGAGCTCAGGGAAGGTGTTTTTTGGACCTTCGACTTCCTGAAGCTTAGGAGACTTTTTTCACGGATAAAGCTCGTTACGAAAAACGATCTAGCACCGCGAAAGGGGCTACTGTTGGGACTATGCTTCGTCGCCGAAGGTCTTGTAGGAAGAAGCAGTTTTCGGCTGAAGCTGTTAGTATGAGATGACCGAAGGTTCCTCTTCATGAAGCTTCGGAATCTGCAAACCGACATAAAAGTAGAATGACCTTTTAGTCCATAAATGTTTGAGTCACCGTTGTAATCCCTTATGAGGGATATGATTGTAATTCCTCACAGGCTACGCCCTGTGCCTATAAATAGGTGAACAGTACCTTTGTACTGTTCACGCAATCTTGTAATCACTGGCACATTACGCTGGAATTATTGCTTTCTGCCAAGACGAAGGTATAAATGTACCTAAATGTTATGTTTCAATATTTAAGTTCACATAATAAAATATATGTGAATATTGTTATTCATTTTCGACATGTCTTTCTATAATGCTTTATATTTTACATTTTACTTCATATTGTTTTTCAAGTCTAATCACGAAGGTATGACTTACGTGATATTTTGTTTATGGCCTTCGTCCGAAGCTCATTAAATCCTTGGGGAAATGATGCTTCCGCGGACGAAGGGCATTAATATTTAATAGTTTATGTTGCCTTGTTCTTAATTCATAGCATTTGAGAACAAGTCCTCAACAACATCTCAAGGCTTTAGCTTCATGCATGTTCATTACTCAATAATAAAGCACTGCAAAATCACTTTGTCACATTCAAGAAAAATTAGCAAAAGCATCATCCAAAATTGAAACATTACATCATTGGATCAGATATTGGTTAACTGACATGTACAGTGAAATTGCTTCTTGCCCATGATTCAGGAACTTTAGATTCAAAATAGCCAAATAATGATCCAAAAGATATCAAAAAAAGCTCGTAAATCTCTACTACTAATAATAACAAAAGTCACCTATTGAGGCTGAACCATGGATGGCTATTACAATAGTAATTGAACTCATTGTGATCTCCTGTTCATAGGTAGGCCTATGTATACTTAACTGATGACCCAAGACCAAACCAAAATAATCAAGATTGAAACCGAAATATCCAAAACCAAAAAATAGCCATTAGTTCAGGAACTTAACTAATGACCCAAGACCAAACCAAAATAAATATAAATGGAACTAAAACAACTCGGGTTTGTAGGGAGAAGATCAGTACCTTGTGAACCTTAGGCTTAGTGAAGAACTGCACAGTTGGTTTTGACCCAATGGTCAGCAAGACACCAGAAACAAAGAGAATCTGACAACATGACAAGCAACAGTGCTTATCAGTAAACAGGAGGCTAGATTGAAGTCAGAATCAGCCACCTCATATGCTCCTAAAATGGCACCCTGCCACCAAAGCAGGTTGAAGAAAAACCACAGTACAGGGATTTCTAGTATTTCTCGAGTATTGGTGTCAACACTATGATCTGTAACATGGAAAAATTAATCACACTGACATGACATACAGTTCATATATCTCATTCTAAAAAAAAGTTTGAGAAGCTAGCACCTTATTTATGTTGATTTGTTGGTCTGCCTCAATGCCTCATGTTGGTCAACCCCCATAGTTATATTTTGGCCAGAGACCATCAATTCAGTTAGAACAAAGATCAAAGATGAACCATGTTTCAGTATGTATGTTGATATATAAATAAATTCTAGGGTGAAAACGAACGGATATAGATGGATAATATGTCATCCTGTATCCTACCCTAATGTATTTCAATCGGATTCGGGATCGAATACAACTGTGTGTAAATAAATAATAATAAGTTCAATAGTTAAAATGAACTAACCTGATGCCCCTCTATCACATGACTCAAGGAACTACTTGAGAAGTTGTTGATAAAACTCAGAATCATCAATAAGTTCAGGATCACCTTCCATAATGTGCCCTTGAGTTATAGCAAAGGCGATGAAATAAGCCCAGGTAGTGTAGTCCGCATTATATCTTCTATTTGTACAAATAGTAGCATTCTGATAGCAATGTTAGTGTGACAGATAAATAACCAAGGTTATGATAGAAAAGGGGAAATAATCTCAGGGGAAGAAATGAGCTTCAATTAACTACAGGTCGTTACACTTCAGTAGACTGAAGGAGACCAAATAAGGTTTGTAATATTTTTAAGGGAAAATGTAGTAAATGCTCGAACCTCCACAGCTGTTCCAGGTTCTCCCACGTCCTGAAATATGAATAGGCATTAGGTTATGACCCACTATAACATGAAGAACTCAAAAGGAATAAATTCTAAAGGTGAACTCCACCTCATGGGGATTGACCAAAACAGCAAAAGTAACTCTGAATCAATGGGGACTATAGAAGATGGATAGAGTAAAATATTCTGGAAGGACAAAAAATTTGCTGGTTGTCTACAGATTGTAATCCATACTCTATACATTTAATCAATGTCTTTTTTTAGAACAAAAATATATCCAGTAAATGTGCACCAAAATAACATCATGTTGTTCTATTTTGTGAACAAGCAGATATTGCATTAGCTTCAATTGTTAACTGTTACTGAAATAAATCATCAGATGAAAGGTCAGCAGCTAGAATGAATATTTACTGAAATAAATAGACAGCAGGTATCTCATTAGCTTCAATCGTTAGAATTCTAATTTGATAACCCAGATAACAATACATACCAAAGAGCTTCCAGACAATTCCTTTTTCAGTTGTGAAAGATCATCATCAACAGATGAAGTCTCAAGCAGTGCAAACTGTTCACCAATAAATAGAGACAGTCATGTGATATTAGCACAAGGCAAATATTTATATTGGTTTGTAAATGTTTATTTTTACCTTTCCTTCTAATAAATCATCAGTTGCTAACTGGTCGAGTGCCTCTGCTTGGGATTCCATCGCCATAACTAAGCATTAAATGTGTAATTATTGCATTATTTGTTTGAAAACAACATTCCGACATTCTACCATGGAATAAAGCATGTTGCTGACAAACACATGAAGCAAGCAAAGATACAGTAAGACACCATTCCTGGCTAAAAGAAGACATATGGTATGTGCAAGTCACAGCAGATACATTGCCGTTAAAATGAAGTTTTTGAGTATGTTGTTATGCTTTGCCAAGATCATACTCAACTAACTCAAATGCATAGCGAGAGATCCAATAGATGACTTGAGGATGTAGTTATGCCTTGTCAAGATCATACTTATAACAACAATAGGGCATAGTGAAATATCCCACGATCAAGCAATATCATGATACTAAAATAGAAAATCCTGTTCTAAAGGCTTGGACAAAAGGCCAAAAAAAATGACAGACCGAGTGTTGGCGGCTCCCACATGAGTAGGGTCTGGGGAAGAAGAAAAATCGAGGCAAGCCTTACCCCTGCATTTTTGCAGGGAGGCAACGTCAAACCAGGACCTTTGGCTCAGTGAAAAGACTTCTCACCACTGCGATGGGCTTATCATTCAAGAGTCCAAAAGAAGAACATTTGTAGAATTACACATCTATGCAAGGAGCCATCTTAGTGCATCTTGGTAATGTAGAGTTTCAAGCTATTTTTGACATCAAGTAATAGAGCATCTCTTCCCTAAACCAAAACCAATGGCAGAAGACCAGACATGCAAAAAAGTAATATCATCATATATATATAAAACTGATCTAATAAAGAACGGTACCAATGAGCGAGAGATATTTACCGATCTGTCAGGTAAGATGAGCGGCAATTCAATCATTCATATCAGAATCGTCCCATCCCCATCCCAACCGTGCTTTGTTATTTTCCTAATTTTTGTGCCAGGCTTGTTCAGATCCAGGAACCTGCATCAACAAAAAAATTATGGGATTTAACTTGCTCCGCAAATATAAACGAAGGGAGACACTTCACTCACAAGTACCACTAATAAGAATTGAGAGTTCATGAGACTAATAAAAGGAGACAAAATGTCAACTACACATTCATGCTATTTAATTGCTGAACGAAATATTGATCCATACTTGGAAAGTGCAAGGTTGTACCTCATTGGTGTAGATCAAGTGTCCTCAAACATTTGCTAGCCTTGAAGCCATTCATGTTTGGTACTATGTTTTATCTACATAAAACATAGCCACCTTTTATTAGTCTCACAAGTACCATAAGATTGGCTAAAGGCTTCATTGTATAATCAAGACAGAAAGTGTATATCCACCTAATGTCTACAAACTATAAAGAAGAAACTGTTTTGGATGCATTTTTTAGAACAACAACACGTCATTGTGAGGTTAGGGTCGTCTTGGTCGTAGTGGCTAAGATGTCCCATAAAAGACATTAGATATGTAAGCAATGTATCTGTAAGCAATGTATATCATTAAAATTAAAATGCATAGTGAATATGTACCAAGCGGGCTTAGCTGAGCAGAAGATATTGAAGTCTCATCTGTCTTTTCACAGCATTTGTTATGAAACCCTATACATTGCAATCACCTTAATGAGATGATGACAGTAGAAAATGAGTACAACTTTTTGTCGAATATTTCATCAGTGTCTCTCATCATCAGAAATCATGACTACACAAGGTGAGCACACCACCATCTCTCAGCCGACCAAACCCAAAGAAGTTGCTCCTATTTCCATGTGCGATGTAGGTAACCGATGCAATATTTGGTGGGAATAGGAGAAAATCTAGGTTACCTTGAAGGGGAGAACGGTGCCTTGTTGGATTGGTCGCCCGCGTGGACCTAGAGGTGGACGTGGGTGGAGAGGAAATAGGGTGACCGCTTGAGCATCTCCACGAGCTGCTTCCTGTCGGTGGTGAGGAGCTGCCGGTGGGCAACTCCGTTCCCTGGCACAACGCTCGACGATGACCTTGTCGTCCTCCCCCATGTCGGAAATAGGATGAAGAGTGGGCGTGGGCGCGCGGAAGAGGATGAGGATGGGGATGGCCACCAAACGCAGATCTAACCTGACCCAAGTGCGGACGGCGGCGGAGATCACGGGCGAGGGTGGTGAAGACGCGGCGGCGGAGATCACGGGCGAGCGTGGGCGGGGGCGCGTGGATGAGGACGGGCCGCCAAACGCAGATCTGACCTGAACCAATTGCGGACGACGGCGGAGACGTGGCGGCAGAGATCGTGGGAGAGCGTGGGCGGGGGCAGGTGTTTGATGGGGGCGGAGGCGAGGGCACCATGGCACGGGGGGGCATCACACTGGGGGAGGGAGAGGGGGCACGGAGATGGCGGTGTGGTAGGGGCGTCGGACGGAGGCGGGGCCGCGGGGGTACTTGTCACGGTGGGGGAGGCGGGCGGAGGCCTCGCGAGCGTGGCGGAGAGGGGCGCCTCCACCGTGAGAGCGTGCCGAGACCGGGCGAGCGGGCGGGATCCATGCGCGGACACGGCGAGATCCGGGCGAGCGGGCGTGCCGGGATCCGCGGCACCGCGGCGGAGATCACGACAAGGTGGAGCCCAGGCGAAGGGAGAGGCGGTGTGGGGAGGAGGGCCGGGATCCGCGCACCTTCCATCGGCGGCAAGAAGACCTTCCGTCCGCGCGCCACCAGCAGAACCGTGCACCACTCAAATGTGTGGACGCCTACACTCCACTCTTAAGGAGTAGTAGGGATAGTAAGCTAAGACAACAATGGCTGAAAGTTAAAGGAAGCACTGAAATCACCAGTGCTTCAGCTTATGGATTTTCTTGACCTCATACCGTGTGTGGACCAAAATATAGATAAACAGAACTTAAGTACTTAACTATGCAACATCACACAATAAAGAGCTGAATGCAACCAACAAAGGAAGCATTTTAAATAGTAACCTATGAATCATCCAAGTTCTTATTGAATGAACTGAATTTCATGGCATCATTGGAGTGCATGGATGCCTTCTCTCCAAATAAAATAGCAACAAGGTTTGGACAAGGTCCTGTTTGGACAGCCCTGCTAAGTACAATACATTGAAGACCAAAAACTACACTTCACCAGCTATGATAAGCAAATCAAGTGTATATACACGGATTGGAAACACAGTCTTACCGGTAGGAACTTATAGCACGCTATTCAGCTCGCTCCTCTATAATAAAAATATAGCACATAAATATTTTTTCATATGACTAACAATATTATATAAATATATTCTATATAAAACTGTATTAGCTTAATTGATCTATATCTAAATTACAATTATTAGAATGGAATCCAATTCCAAGCATCCAAACCGAGCGTTAGGGTATTGTAAGCAGGAAATCAAGGAAACGAATAATATTTAAAACTTGGTCAGCACTTAGAAGTTAAGAATGACATAACATAATTATCTTGTTTTAGCAAACTTACTCTGAACCAAATACTCTTAATATTTATACAAATGGAGTGACTTGTCCTGGATATGAGTGGATGGTGCTTGTACATTATACTTCATGTAAAGATTGCTCAAGTGGGAATCAAGGCATGTCACCTAATGTGGAATTACTGGCCATCTGATGTGCTTAAAATTTATTTGATGAAGTACTGTAGGGTATAACACAATGTGATGGACCTGGCTATCACCAGTGGTCTGTTTAGATAAGGACCTCGTATTAGTACCCTAGGTTACTATGTGATATGATTGTTTTTCTTGGGATTAATTTAGAGCCTAAAGTTTGGAATGTGGTATCCTCTAATCAATGAATAGGCATTTGTGGCCAGCTCACATATTTGCAGGGTTACCTTCGAAGCTCGCAGTTCATTCGCGGCTGTTCGGAGAGAATCATCTGACAGAATCAATCTTGACAAAGCACCAGTGCTTAGGCTGCATTATGGTCATAGTTCACCGAGATAATTATGAGGTGGCTTGAATGTAAAACTATAGCAAATATACATGATGCCATCTAGCATCTGTGCGCAGCAGTGGAATATAGATGTAATGTGTTACCCTAAAATCTTTGCTGCATCTGATACAGAACCTTCAACAGCAAACAATAGGTCTAATAATGCTTGCATTTCCTGCCCAGTGGAAAACGAAGTACAAAGGGAGGTGTTTAAATATGCAAACCGCAAGGACCAATGACAGCAAAACACATGCATAATGCATTAGCCATTGAATTATAACAACAGGAACATACTGGAGAAAATTTTGAGTTATTTGGACCGATTTGGGGGCCAACATCTTTTCCTCTAACGCTGGACTTCAGGGGTAATATCTGAAGAATCTCAACAGGTGGAGTGTAGTCTTCCAG
Source organism: Zea mays (assembly GCF_902167145.1). Lineage (NCBI taxonomy): Eukaryota > Viridiplantae > Streptophyta > Magnoliopsida > Poales > Poaceae > Zea > Zea mays. The sequence continues at coordinate 77,376,039 of NC_050100.1, read as the reverse complement.
GTTTATCGGCCTCCTAACTGAAGCACTGCGCCATTAATGATCATGGAAATTAAATCCATCAGGCAACATAAGAACTTAGGGGATGTTTGGTTTCTAAGGACTAATTTTTAGTCCCTCCCATATTTGGCAATTTAGGGATTAAATAGAATAAAATGGAGGAACTAAAAATTAGTCCCTAGAAACCAAACACCGCAGTTAAATTGGAGGCATATGAGCTCTTATGAAGCTGCAATATGATTTGTATGTGACTCATGGTCATTTAGGGGGTGCTTGTTTGGGATTATAATCTGCCCAGATTAACTAATAGTTCAAAAAACAGTTCAAAGTTTGTTGGATTATATAATCTGGGCAGATTATAATCCCAAACAAGCACCCCTTAAGATGGTTCTTAAATTAGTTGAACAGACCTATAGTTCCTTTTCTGAAACAAAGCATAACTTGGAGAACATTAGATTCTTTTACCTTTAAGAGCAATCAGGGTTTGAAGCCGAGATAAAGCAGACGCTCAGTTCTTATGTTGTGACCGATCCTCCACAACTTGTGTGGAATTTTACGAGAAAAAAGATTAAGCATTCAGTTTGTGTGAAGTTCAACTGATTCGTGATTGCATATCCAACCTTCTCCTCATTCAAATTCTAGGAACAGATAAATCATTGTACGAAGCGATCGAGGTAATTGAGAATTTAAGCTAATTCAGCAAGGCTACCGACCTGGGCGATGATGCCGGTGGGAAGGTGTTTCAGCCGGACGGCGGACTCGCGCTTGTTGCGGTGCTGGCCGCCGGGGCCGGACGCCTTGAACGTGCCCATATCGCACTGCTCCATGAGCTCCTCGTCGCTCATCCCCAAGTTGCCTCAGTTGCAAAAACAGTTGGCAAACATACTATTACATAAGCATCCCAAAAGAATCATAGACCACGTAAGATAAGCCATCACTACTGAGCCATCCACACGTAAAGGAATGGATTGGACGAGCGCACTCCTTTCCCCCTCTTTTTATGGTATTCTATTTTCTATTCACCCTCTGCTACCTGATGGTTCTTATGTCAAAAATTACAGATCATAAAAAAAGAAAGCATAAATATTGCAAAAATGAAAGTAACATATGATAGCCTAATAACAGTAATAACATATACTGCATATATTTCACTCTAGCCTAGGAGTCAATGTTATCTAATTACACTTGCAAAAGAGGGAGCATATGCTATACACAAAAGAGCAAATGATAAACTGATATTTGTTTGGATGTATCAAGGTTCTATGTTCCTATTCTAATATATAAAAACTTGCATCCCCTAATTGCAGACCAGTTGGCACTTTACGGGAGACCTCCCTGGAGCAGAGATATGTCAAATGAACTATATTGTAGCTACCTGTTAGTACCTTAGGGAGACATTCCTGGAGTCGAATCTCCGATTTGTCCGGCCAGCATGAGGGACTACAGCCCCATTATAAGGCGACTGCATGTTAGAGATCATAAATTTTGTGCTGAGGAAGTTTGACCTGGAAATGACGACAAATATCTCGATTAGGCGACATAATCAGACAAACCAGGCAAAAATAAGACAGTCAACCCATTCACTTGCCTTTCAATTCTATTACCTCAGCTTTCCAATATATGTGCTGCTAGATCTTGATATGTTGTCAGCATCCATTGAGATAATATACTCGTGCAGCTTGTTTTGCGGTTCCTTCTAGCTGATAAGAGGAACTCGCCACTCTCCGTAAGTACAGCTGACCCAGAGGGGTAAAAAAGGAGTGACCAATTGCATTCCAAATAGAAAGAATGTTGGGCAGAAATGATGGGAAGACACAGGCAGAACAGAGACCAGAATGTCTACTTGACACTAATAGATATTTGCCAAAATCATCCTACGAATTCACCAACAGTAAAGGATCTATTCATACAAGCAAAATAAAGGCACAACATACCAGTGGTCAGGCACAAGTAGAGATGATATGTGGTCTTCGATTTATCTCGCTTTACGAAACATTGAATCTCGCTTTATCTCGTATCCCTGGCGCCGGAGCTCGGCGAAGAGCTCGAGCGCGCGCTCGTACTGGCCCGCGCGGGAGAGCGCGTGTAGCACGGTGTTGTAGGCGCGGACGTCCCGGCGGGAGCGGCGTTTCGTCGATCCACCCCACCACCCCACCACCGCCCGCCAGATCTGCGACGTCGCCTTCTCCCGCTGCTGCTGCGCCGCCGCCGCCGCGATCGGCGAGTACACCTCTGCCGCCGCCATAGACGACAGAGACGAGCTGTCGCGCCACGTGGAGCTTCCGGTCCGGGAGGCTGGAGACCGGGAGGACGGAGGGAAGTCGAGGACAGAGGGATGGCGAGGCCGGAGGCAACCGGAGGAGGAGGTGGTGCCGTGGTGGTCGGTCTCCACGCCCGCGCCCGTGTGCGTGGTGGGGAGAGGAGAGAGGAGCAGTTGCGATCGATGGATGGAGGAGGCTTGAAGCGGAGGCAACGAGATGGATGGTGATGATTTGACGCATATAGATGGACGGTGCAGATTGGCTGAAGGCAGAACCAGGGGGAGGCAGCCTACCCCTTACAGCCTTAATAGGTAGTATAGATTCTTTTTTTCCCTCTCTATCAATGACTTGTGGACCCATTGGCTTGGTGGAAACGATTAGAACTTTACCCATCCCACACCTCCACGCATGTTCCCGCGACCGTTCTTCTTCTTGCGTTAGGCCCTGTTCCGTTGTTCCGGATTGAAGCCCCGGATTAATTCCTAGTCGGATTACTTCTCTAATTTATATAGATTTTGATGAGCTGTAATGAATCCTGGCTCATTCTGGTACAACCGAACAGGCCCTTAAGGAGCTTCACGCCGGCCGTTTCTCCCTCTTCCTATTCTTTATTTCCTCCTCGCTATTAAGTTAGTAACGCTCCATGGATGCCATTAATGGCCATCGAAGTTGTATCGTCGTCTGATACTTTCTCCCTCGCCCTATAAATTGTGAGCCCGAGCTTCTTTGCGGCTATTCCCTCCTCTATTTCCTCCTCTCGCCCCTTGCCGTTGCTGTCCATGGAACCACGCGTCGGAGCAATTCCGGCAGCCTCCGAGCCAATCCATGTCGTCGTCGAGCCGCTGTCGAGTCCGTTCCGCGCTTCAATTGCCCGTCCACCGCCGCCGCTCGGCCTCCCGGCCTGCCTAGCCCCTTGCACCCCACTGCTTCTGTTGTTCATTGTCGTCGTCACGCCATGCTATTCTGCTGTTGCCGTGTCGTCACCAGAGCTGTTCCCTCGTTGCCATTCGCCGCTCGCCGCCGACGCTGACACCTGCTGCTACGTGTCATTGTCGCCCGTCGTGCTTCTACGACCTCGTCACTAGAGAACCTCGGCACGCCAGAGAACCATGCTACGCCCCAGTATTCCGATTAGCACCTCAGTACAGCCTGCCTCGCCCTCGTCGGAGTCCAACAACGCTGGCGCCGTGTCTTTGTCCCCTCGCCAACAGATTCTCCTACGCCAGCGACAATGAAGCCCACAACATCATATTCTATTGTTCCACGACTGAAGGTAGAAAATAGCATATTTTTAATCTGTCCATTCCATCTATGCATAATAAAGAATCTAACTATGTGATGAGATTTTCTATTTTAAAATGTGTATTCGATATCTAGGTAAAATTAAATAATATTTTATTAATATTACGTTAGTGGACTAATCACTTTAAATTTATAGTTACGACATGTATTCTTAAATTAATTTGTATGATGTTTGTTCTAATGTGCAGTTTCAAATTAAGAAAATAAAAAGAATTATAGCCTTATGTTTTATAACAAAAAGAATACAAGATAATTATTTATAATTACATATGTATACAAAAATGTAAATGTATCGACTACCCCGAGCTGGTTATAGATAAATAGAAGCTAGCCCCTACGCCAAATTTAATTACGTAATTTTGATCATTTAGAATCTAAACAATTTAGAAACAGTTCGATTAATTTCATAATTATGTGATTAACAGTTTCAATTGATATTTAAACTAGTTTTCATATTTTCGTAATTTAAATTGGAGTTTTGTTTTTATTAACAAGAAATTTAAAAGGTAGCACGTATGTCTTTATCAGCAAAATATAATATAGTCATTTATTTAGTTAGATATCTTTGTTCATAAAATATAGTTTAGTTTCATATTCAAGTTCGATATATATAAATATATTGCCTAGAGTTTTATAAAATAATAGTTTATACAGTTTTCTTTCAAATGATTTAGATCATATGTTCCTAAATTGAAACTAAATATAATCAATAGATTAATTAAATTTTCCCATGATTTATTAATTAGACTTATATTTCAATTTGTCCATAACTAGTAATATAAGCGTGATTAATCCGTTCATCAAATTGAATTCATATTATTTATGTATTAATCAGTTCATCAAATTGAATCCAAAGGTGTGACGGAACCTCCCAAGTAATTAGGCCCACCTACAGTTGTCCTTGTCCAACGAACATCAGACACCCTGTAGATGTTCCTAAGTCACTTGACAAGTTCGGTATCTTTCCTTACCTTACCAGGAACGTTTCACCCGTCTTGCAGACATTACAGAACATCGGAGATAAAGAAATGCGGAAGCGAATTACATAATCTTACATTTATTTCAAAAGCAAGCTTGAGTTATGTTATTACAGACCAGACTATAAGTGAGTGCAGAGTAGTAATATTATACAAGCCAGGGGAGGCACAAACTCCTCCCGATAACTTAAATAAACAAAAGATTCTAAGTGGAGGACCGAGTCCTCCCGCACTTCAGTCTTCTTTTTCCTCATTTGGTACCACCTTGGATTAGAAGCAACAAAAGTTTGTCGCTTCCTCACCTAAAAACAACAAAGGGATAAACCCTGAGTATGGAATACTCAGCAAGTCTTACCCGACTAAGGAAAAGACTCTCAAGGGTATGCTGGATAAATAGGAGTCAAGGAGAGGCTTTAGCAAAAATCAACTTATACTTTTGCAGAAGTAGCTTACTAAAGTGAGTCCTTACTTTCAATCTTTTAACGCCATGTTAAGTATTAATAGACTCCATTTGCATCTAGTCTAATTTCACATCACATCAAGACAACATCATTTTTATCCATCGTGTTCACATCCTGACTCTAGGTTGTAGAAAAGTGACCAAGTCTTCATAACCGCGAAGGTACGGCGATCCGAATCGATTATACTCAGCTGAGGATCTCCAATCACACGACATATGTAGCACTTAACCCTTGCATATGTCAACCCGCCACCGGGGTTCTTAAGACCGGATCAGGTTCACGCAGACCGAGAGCACAGATACACCACCGTCCAGCCTCTTGCCACGGAGGGTACACGCTACTCTCGCCACCGCTCCACGCCCATCTCGTGTTGTCTTATTCCGGCCTTAGTCTGCCCGAGGCAAGGCTTACCCATGACAAGGCATGTGACCAGTTAAAGGGTCCTCGGTCAGCACGCCTACATACGCGTTAGTCCTTAACCAACCTGGGTAGAACATCACCTGTTCCTACCCCCAAGTCTCAATTTAAGTATTTCCATCCTTAGGATTGTGTCTGTTCCTTAGGATGGAAGAGCATCACAGGGAACTTTGCAGTAAGATCCCATCATTGCTCCAAATGAAAATATTCTTGCAGGTAGAAGTCATCCTTTCTCGAGTTAAATTAAGGACAACCTCTATCCACAAGATCTAAGCAAGGCTAAGCATTTTGTAAATCATATTTTGATACTTCACAGAAGTATCTATAAAGGTAGGGATATCAAGGAAAGCAATGCATCAAAGGGTTCCAAGCAACTCCTATGAACCTAATGCACATTTCACTAGACTTAAAGTGTGCGAAAAGTATTTTAAAAACACAAGGAAAGGGGTTGCATGCACCGGGGCTTGCCTTTGTTCACAGGTGAGTCAGGCTTGGACTCGCAGATGTCGAAGTAGAGCCAAGTCCTTGCCCGAGATTCCAAAGGTGGTGTCTTCTCTTGAGTCACTTCACTCTCTTCTTCGTTTTCTAAATGTAACCATATAGGTATATATATAAGAATGAATGTCATGTAATGCTCATGAGAATGCAAAGATAATATAAACTTATTATCTATGTCTTGAGTACAACTTTCCTTCACGGAATTCCGGGAACTTAGGGTTTCCGGAGTCGGTAAAGGAGTTCATAGGGCAGGGGGGGTGGTTTTGGGTTTTGGTGATCAAACAATGTTCAAATCAAACCAAACTCTACCCATGGCTTCTAAATAATGTGAAAAGCTCACATAAAAAGTTTGGGCAATTTTGGGATTATTATCTATTTTCTAAAAATCCAGAACCACTTCTTTAAGCTATTTTAAATACCTCAAAATTCCTTATTTGATCTAAAAATCATGAGTTCATTTTTATTAATTACTACAGGCAATTAGGGTTCTAATAAAATTGGTCTCATAGTTTTAGGATTTTCCTACCATTTTCTACACTTTTTCAAAGCTTCACTGAAAAAGAAAAAGAAAACGTTGAAACAGTGATGGGCCGTTTTTGGCCCGGGACAGCCCAACGCAACAGGAATCCGGGTCGCGCGCCCACGCGCGCCCGCGCTCTGGCTATTTTGCACAAAGGGCCTCGGTTTAACAGCTAATTCGAAGTAGGTTCATCTACTATTGCACTTAGTCGCTGACATATTGCCGAAATGACCCTAAACTTCTATTTCTTCCCCAACTACGACCCTGACCACGGCGTGCTCGCCGTCGACCATCCCGTCGCTTGGTCCGGCCAAAAACTACGGCGGATACCCAAATCAGCTGCTGGGTGAGCATCACCGACCTGAGGCAATCATGGAACAAGCTCCAATGTGACTAACCCGGACCAGGATGTGCTTGACCACGGTGATGGCGGACACCAAGCATTGATCAATACGTTCCGGCTTCATATGTCAGGTAAAGCTCTCTGGGTTGCGTGGATTACAATCCCGAGCACATAAGGGCGCTAAAACATGAGCAACAAGGGCGAGGACGGACCTGGAATCAGTTGGCCGCAAGCAGGCGGTTCACGGCGACGCAGTCGACCAAATTGGGGAAAAAATGGCATTACGTCGGCTCTGGGTGAAATTGGGGGCGGGGATTGAGGCTATACGGCCGTAAGGAACTATAGTTTCACCGTGCATACTCAATTTGGGAGAAGATGGAAAGGGCAGCACGAATTTCTGGTTGTACCCGAGCTCACTTGAAGAACAGCGAGCGCCTCGCCGCGAACCCAACGGCTATTTATAGCCGTGGCGGTCCGGCGATTACCACGCGGTCATGGATAACATCGCTATGGCATGTCGACCACGTCGGCAAAAGGTGCAGTGAGGGAAAACTACGGCATGTGCGCCACCGCGGCGGAATTTCACTGAGTCACGGCGGCCGCCGGTGAGTAACCTCGGCCGAGCTCAGGGGATGGTGCCACGTACGAGCTACCCCTCCCCGACGCTATCCACTTGCGCACGAACCTGGACGGCGGCGGCACGAGTTTTGGCGCCGAGAGGTCGCCGTCGGCGAGATTTTTCTGTCGCGGTGATCTGATCCCCGACCGAGCACTGTACCATGGAGAATACCAATGCAGAGCGACTGACAGAGCACAATGAAGCTCCTTTTTCTCCAGTTTTTATGTGGAACCAATGTCAACTTTGTGCAACAAAGTTATAGAGCTATAATCCATCTTTCATTTTGCTACAATGTGTATTCGCAAAAAGTCACTGGATCCAAATCAAAATCGAGCTCAAAGTTCACCCCATAGCACTGTAACTCTGAAATTCACTTCAAGCAGTCTGATAGCCCATCTTTGATTGGGGTTTTTCTCCAAATTTCACATAAGACCATGGCTTGAATCCTTAAACAAAGTTGTTCCCCTATGATTGTTCTTCAAACTTGTTGTGGTCACTTTGGGCAAATTCCCTATATTTTAAAAGATACAGGGCTCCAAAGTTGAACCAATAAAACTGAATTTCAGACTTAGGCTATATAGAGGTCAAGTGGTACTTTTTGCAAATAAACCCAAAACTTAGGGTTTTGCTTTCAAGTCCACATATTTGTGAACCAAAGGACTTGAGATACTTATTTAGCTTGGTTTTTGCACTTTAGTCCAAAAGTGGACTAATTTTGCATATAAGCCCCTAGGGTTTGGTTTTAGGGTTTTCCAGGGTTCCAATTAGGGTTTCTGGTATCCCAGGGGTACAAAAGTGATTCAAGTTTATTCTTAGGGTCATTTTATGACTTTTACCCTAAAGTATTTAGGTTTTCTTTACTTGGGTTAAATTTTACCCCTTTAACCACTATTTAGGGTTAAGTCCTTTAACCAGGGTTCTATTTGCAAAAACATTAAAACAATACAACTTGTTTGAAATTTTTGCCTAGTGAATGCACTCTAGATGTGTCAAACATATGCAATGCCAATGCTCATGATGTCATGCTCAAGTTTTAGTTATAGTAACACCAGGGGTGTTACATCCTTCCCCCCATAAAAGAATCTCGTCCCGAGATTAAAATCCTAGGGTAGGTAATAGTAAAGGAAACACATCACATTTTTATTTCCTTAATTTTGGTATAAGGCAGGGGTAATGTGGGGGTTACTTCTTTATTACAACAGCTATACAGGCTTTACAATTTACATGAGGCTAGAAAACCTGGGAAATTCTTATCTAAAAAGTCTTGGGTTTCCCATGTAGCCTCATCTTCCGAATGCCGGTTCCACTGTATCTTGTAGAACTTGAGAGTCTTTCTTCGGGTGACCCTGTCCTTTTGATCCAGAACTCGAATAGGATGCTCCGAGTATGTTAAATCTGGTTCCAGGACAACATCAGTCACTTCAATGATCAGGAACCCGAAGACACTTCTTCAATTGTGACACGTGGAACACATTATGCACAGCAGACAATGTTTCGGGTAATTGGAGTCGGTTTTCCACTGGTCCACATTGCTCAATCACCAAGAATGGACCAATGTACCTAGGTGCAAGCTTCCCTTTTACCCCGAAACGCGATACACCCTTCATTGGTGAAACCTTTAAGTAGACATAGTCGTCTACCAGAAAGCATAAGGGTTGTCGTCGTCGGTCTGCATAACTCTTTTGTCGAGTCTGAGCTTTCTTCATATTATGAATAATTCTCTGAACCTTTTCTTCGACCTCTTTCACCATATCAGGCCTAAAGAAGTATCTTTCTCCAGGTTCAGACCAATTTAGCGGAGTTCGACACCGACGTCCATATTAAGCTTCAAAAGGTGCCATCTTGATACTTTCTTGATAACTGTTATTGTATGAAAATTCCGCTAAGGGTAAACATTCATCCCATCTTTGTGGGAATTCCAGAACACATGCCCGTAGCATATCTTCCAGTACTTGGTTTATTCTCTCAGTCTGCCCCTGGTTTGAAGATGATAGGCCGAACTGTGGAGCAACTTAGTACCCAGGGATTTATGAAGTTCTTCCCAAAATTTGGATACGAATTGCGATCCATGATCCGACACTATGGTCTTCGGAACACCGTGCAGACTAAGAAGACGAGCAATATACAATTGGGCATAGACAGTAACTGGGTGATCGGTCTTGACTGGCAGAAAATGAGAAATTTTCGTAAGCTGATCAACCATAACCCAGATAGAGTCATACCCTTTTGTATTCCTGGGTAATCCCACAATAAAGTCCATACTAATGTCCTCCCCTTTCCATGTTGGGATAGGTAAGGATTGTAATGGACCAGCAGTCTTCATGTATATGGCCTTGACACGTCTGCAAGTGTCACATCTAGCCACATAGTGTGCAATTTCAATTTGCATCTTTGCCCACCAGAAGAACACATAAGGTTCCAAGTGTGCAATTTGCTTTTTCTAATGACACTGTACTATCTGAGTCTGTCGGGTGGCAATTAAGCAACTTTACCCAAACAGAATCAGATGCACTATCTTGGGTAAAACACAAAAGAGGTTTACCAACAAGTGGTTACAGTAAGTTCATAGCACACGAGACGGGTGTGAATGTCGAATAACACCACAGCTGACCCGTGGCTAAACAGAAAATCCAAGTCCCGAAAAGGTGATATAGATTCGAGAGAATCATCAGCGGAGGGATCTAAAAATGCGGTCTTTGCAACCAGTTCATTTTATTCAGCACTAGTCATGAATCGACATGATCACACATGCAGGTAAAACACGCGTGAGACGATCGAGGCACGACTAGAGCGATGATTAGGTGGCTATTGGCTGACTTAATCTCATTTTGGTAAGTACTCTCTTTAGGGTGGGTTGAACCAAAGTGAGTTTAGACAACTTGATAAAACGGTCTCTAAACTCAGCCTTCGTTCATTGGGCAATTACAAGTTAGTCAAAACCAACTTGTTGAACTACTTTTGACATTGAGCAAATCCTCTCAGTACCATTGGTAAGCCAAGGGTTGAGAGTTCAATTTGCAAGCAAAAGGTCATGCATTTGGGTAAAAATCCATTTGGTCATGTTGTTCATCCGTTTCTTCATGTGAGATGAACTATCCACTTGGTTAGGGAATACATGGATTAAATAAGAGAGCGAATGAACAAACTCCTGTATCTCAGCAGTAGGGAAAACAGATTTCTATTTTAGGAACTAATCAGTTGTTTTCCAACACTAAAAAAACTCCAAGGCTTCACCTTTACACAAAGGATGCAAAGGGAACTTGTGTGAGTAGTCACTACCAAGATCAAAAGAAATAAGACCACACATGAAAGTGGTATGCCCTTTTGATCTAATGGAAATGACAGATGTTGCTTGATCTCTTCACAAACAACATAGAAATTGTTTTAAGGAAAGGTCAATGGGAGATAACACATCAGTGTAACTCCATAATGGATCATGACTAGAGACCTCGATACCGACATGCGCCAAGCAGCAAAATCCTGGGTGCACATTCATAGGAGGCTCTCAGCTTCGCCGCGGTACCATAAGTTCTTAACCATGTCACCAATAGATTGAGCAAGGGTGATTATACACAACGAAATACTCCACTAATAAAGATGGTTACAAGTAGAGAGCCAAATAGATCATGGCCCAAGGCATGGCCATAATCTAAACTTGATAGAAGGAGTACGATGGGAGACTGTTAATTCAGCCCAATCATATTTCTATGTCCATCGCAGAGATCACAAGGTCAAGGCTTAAGTTGATATGCCTTCGATAGATATGAAGAAACCAAAGGCATCAAATTCAAGGGAATGGTCGGACATGTCTTTCCTAGGTTGGGTTAATAAAGTAACCTGACGATCCACAAGGAGAGGCCAACTATACTAGAGACTTCAACCTGCATCAGCTGATCAAGAGAATGGCTCTAAAAGGAGGCACGACTTGAGATCCTTGTTTGAAGTCTAGGTATACTCTAGGTCCGACAAAGAAATTATCTAGGCATTTACTTGTACGGGTGTGGTCATGAAATGATAACGGAAAATTCGACTTTGGGTCGGGTCATGGTTCACTAAAGCCTAATTCTTGGGTTTAGGCAACCAAGTCATCAACTCTCTATTGGTCATAACTCAACCTGATGGTTCTCGGATCAAGGTTGAGAATTGCTTTTTGCTGGGCTAACCAGTTCATGCCCAAGATGACATCCATGTCTTGGCTTTTCAGAACAATCATATTAGTAGGAAAGTCCTGTCTGGCCAATGTTAAGGGCACCTGATAAGCCACTTCTTTTCACTTTTAGTAGCTTTACTGTCGGGCGTAGAAGACCATTCGTCAACCAACTTCATAGAGGGAGGGGGCCTGAAAAGGTCCGGTTCACCATCACGTGCTTCTCCCGCTACATGAGAAGGTCTGGCTTCTGTCCCGACAAGATTCGCAGGGACGTTCGGGTGCAGTTGTGAATACAACACATGCACTTCTTCATGTAGTGCATTACAACAGACCTGCAAGTTATCCATGGCTAAGCTAAGCTCCTCCACATGGGCTCGAGCTTTGACTTCCTTAGCCCAGACGAGTAAACGAGAGTTAACCACCCAATCGAGTGCTAAATCTCGTTTCGCGAGTTGGTCTTGCAAGTAGCGGATGGCTGCATCCGCGATCCATAGATCATTCTTGTGACGGAGTTCTGACTGAAGCAGTTCGACTTGTGCTTCCAGATCCCGATAGGATCGTTGCTACCACTGCTACTTTCTTCATGTCTTGGAGTAAGTTAATGGCAGGGTACGCCAATGGGTCTAGTAGATTTGCGCGCGGTCTTTCTGATGCGCGACAACATTTCTCTAAGGGGGAAACTTTATTAATATAGTGCTTAGCATGATGCATGTGTAAGTACAGAATCAACCTTAGTCGATTCAACCTTCTATACATTGCACTCTTCCTATCTGGTCTTTAAGATAGACTCTTCAGAATACTTAGGTAAGAAGAGAAAAGAATTTTTAGGTAAGACTCTTGAAAATTCTTTTGAAGATGCCTCATAATATCTGCAAAGAAGGGCTACGCTCCGATACCAGCTGTGACGGAACCTCCCAAGTAATTAGGCCCACCTACAGTTGTCCTTGTCCAACGAACATCAGACACCCTGTAGATGTTCCTAAGTCACTTGACAAGTTCGGTATCTTTCCTTACCTTACCAGGAACGTTTCACCCGTCTTGCAGACATTACAGAACATCGGAGATAAAGAAATGCGGAAGCGAATTACATAATCTTACATTTATTTCAAAAGCAAGCTTGAGTTATGTTATTACAGACCAGACTATAAGTGAGTGCAGAGTAGTAATATTATACAAGCCAGGGGAGGCACAAACTCCTCCCGATAACTTAAATAAACAAAAGATTCTAAGTGGAGGACCGAGTCCTCCCGCACTTCAGTCTTCTTTTTCCTCATTTGGTACCACCTTGGATTAGAAGCAACAAAAGTTTGTCGCTTCCTCACCTAAAAACAACAAAGGGATAAACCCTGAGTATGGAATACTCAGCAAGTCTTACCCGACTAAGGAAAAGACTCTCAAGGGTATGCTGGATAAATAGGAGTCAAGGAGAGGCTTTAGCAAAAATCAACTTATACTTTTGCAGAAGTAGCTTACTAAAGTGAGTCCTTACTTTCAATCTTTTAACGCCATGTTAAGTATTAATAGACTCCATTTGCATCTAGTCTAATTTCACATCACATCAAGACAACATCATTTTTATCCATCGTGTTCACATCCTGACTCTAGGTTGTAGAAAAGTGACCAAGTCTTCATAACCGCGAAGGTACGGCGATCCGAATCGATTATACTCAGCTGAGGATCTCCAATCACACGACATATGTAGCACTTAACCCTTGCATATGTCAACCCGCCACCGGGGTTCTTAAGACCGGATCAGGTTCACGCAGACCGAGAGCACAGATACACCACCGTCCAGCCTCTTGCCACGGAGGGTACACGCTACTCTCGCCACCGCTCCACGCCCATCTCGTGTTGTCTTATTCCGGCCTTAGTCTGCCCGAGGCAAGGCTTACCCATGACGAGGCATGTGACCAGTTAAAGGGTCCTCGGTCAGCACGCCTACATACGCGTTAGTCCTTAACCAACCTGGGTAGAACATCACCTGTTCCTACCCCCAAGTCTCAATTTAAGTATTTCCATCCTTAGGATTGTGTATGTTCCTTAGGATGGAAGAGCATCACAGGGAACTTTGCAGTAAGATCCCATCATTGCTCCAAATGAAAATATTCTTGCAGGTAGAAGTCATCCTTTCTCGAGTTAAATTAAGGACAACCTCTATCCACAAGATCTAAGCAAGGCTAAGCATTTTGTAAATCATATTTTGATACTTCACAGAAGTATCTATAAAGGTAGGGATATCAAGGAAAGCAATGCATCAAAGGGTTCCAAGCAACTCCTATGAACCTAATGCACATTTCACTAGACTTAAAGTGTGCGAAAAGTATTTTAAAAACACAAGGAAAGGGGTTGCATGCACCGGGGCTTGCCTTTGTTCACAGGTGAGTCAGGCTTGGACTCGCAGATGTCGAAGTAGAGCCAAGTCCTTGCCCGAGATTCCAAAGGTGGTGTCTTCTCTTGAGTCACTTCACTCTCTTCTTTGTTTTCTAAATGTAACCATATAGGTATATATATAAGAATGAATGTCATGTAATGCTCATGAGAATGCAAAGATAATATAAACTTATTATCTATGTCTTGAGTACAACTTTCCTTCACGGAATTCCGGGAACTTAGGGTTTCCGGAGTCGGTAAAGGAGTTCATAGGGCAGGGGGGGTGGTTTTGGGTTTTGGTGATCAAACAATGTTCAAATCAAACCAAACTCTACCCATGGCTTCTAAATAATGTGAAAAGCTCACATAAAAAGTTTGGGCAATTTTGGGATTATTATCTATTTTCTAAAAATCCAGAACCACTTCTTTAAGCTATTTTAAATACCTCAAAATTCCTTATTTGATCTAAAAATCATGAGTTCATTTTTATTAATTACTACAGGAAATTAGGGTTCTAATAAAATTGGTCTCATAGTTTTAGGATTTTCCTACCATTTTCTACACTTTTTCAAAGCTTCACTGAAAAAGAAAAAGAAAACGTTGAAACAGTGATGGGCCGTTTTTGGCCCGGGACAGCCCAACGCAACAGGAATCCGGGTCGCGCGCCCACGCGCGCCCGCGCTCTGGCTATTTTGCACAAAGGGCCTCGGTTTAACAGCTAATTCGAAGTAGGTTCATCTACTATTGCACTTAGTCGCTGACATATTGCCGAAATGACCCTAAACTTCTATTTCTTCCCCAACTACGACCCTGACCACGGCGTGCTCGCCGTCGACCATCCCGTCGCTTGGTCCGGCCAAAAACTACGGCGGATACCCAAATCAGCTGCTGGGTGAGCATCACCGACCTGAGGCAATCATGGAACAAGCTCCAATGTGACTAACCCGGACCAGGATGTGCTTGACCACGGTGATGGCGGACACCAAGCATTGATCAATACGTTCCGGCTTCATATGTCAGGTAAAGCTCTCTGGGTTGCGTGGATTACAATCCCGAGCACATAAGGGCGCTAAAACATGAGCAACAAGGGCGAGGACGGACCTGGAATCAGTTGGCCGCAAGCAGGCGGTTCACGGCGACGCAGTCGACCAAATTGGGGAAAAAATGGCATTACGTCGGCTCTGGGTGAAATTGGGGGCGGGGATTGAGGCTATACGGCCGTAAGGAACTATAGTTTCACCGTGCATACTCAATTTGGGAGAAGATGGAAAGGGCAGCACGAATTTCTGGTTGTACCCGAGCTCACTTGAAGAACAGCGAGCGCCTCGCCGCGAACCCAACGGCTATTTATAGTCGTGGCGGTCCGGCGATTACCACGCGGTCATGGATAACATCGCTATGGCATGTCGACCACGTCAGCAAAAGGTGCAGTGAGGGAAAACTACGGCATGTGCGCCACCGCGGCGGAATTTCACTGAGTCACGGCGGCCGCCGGTGAGTAACCTCGGCCGAGCTCAGGGGATGGTGCCACGTACGAGCTACCCCTCCCCGACGCTATCCACTTGCGCACGAACCTGGACGGCGGCGGCACGAGTTTTGGCGCCGAGAGGTCGCCGTCGGCGAGATTTTTCTGTCGCGGTGATCTGATCCCCGACCGAGCACTGTACCATGGAGAATACCAATGCAGAGCGACTGACAGAGCACAATGAAGCTCCTTTTTCTCCAGTTTTTATGTGGAACCAATGTCAACTTTGTGCAACAAAGTTATAGAGCTATAATCCATCTTTCATTTTGCTACAATGTGTATTCGCAAAAAGTCACTGGATCCAAATCAAAATCGAGCTCAAAGTTCACCCCATAGCACTGTAACTCTGAAATTCACTTCAAGCAGTCTGACAGCCCATCTTTGATTGGGGTTTTTCTCCAAATTTCACATAAGACCATGGCTTGAATCCTTAAACAAAGTTGTTCCCCTATGATTGGTCTTCAAACTTGTTGTGGTCACTTTGGGCAAATTCCCTATATTTTAAAAGATACAGGGCTCCAAAGTTGAACCAATAAAACTGAATTTCAGACTTAGGCTATATAGAGGTCAAGTGGTACTTTTTGCAAATAAACCCAAAACTTAGGGTTTTGCTTTCAAGTCCACATATTTGTGAACCAAAGGACTTGAGATACTTATTTAGCTTGGTTTTTGCACTTTAGTCCAAAAGTGGACTAATTTTGCATATAAGCCCCTAGGGTTTGGTTTTAGGGTTTTCTAGGGTTCCAATTAGGGTTTCTGGTATCCCAGGGGTACAAAAGTGATTCAAGTTTATTCTTAGGGTCATTTTATGACTTTTACCCTAAAGTATTTAGGTTTTCTTTACTTGGGTTAAATTTTACCCCTTTAACCACTATTTAGGGTTAAGTCCTTTAACCAGGGTTCTATTTGCAAAAACATTAAAACAATACAACTTGTTTGAAATTTTTGCCTAGTGAATGCACTCTAGATGTGTCAAACATATGCAATGCCAATGCTCATGATGTCATGCTCAAGTTTTAGTTATAGTAACACCAGGGGTGTTACAAAAGGAGTTAGTACTCATGTTCTTTTTATAATTAAAATGTTAGTTTATGTATTGATTATAAGTATAACTTTCTTGATAATAACATAGGCTATGTGTTTTCTTAAAAGTGAAGATAATTAATTGTTTCATTATCTCTTACATAAAATCTATTTAAGCCATGTGTTTTCTTAATAAAACAATAAAGATAATATTTGGTTTAATCACATCTTCACAAAAACCTGGTTAGGCTTATATCTTCAAGTTCTTTATAAATAAATGTTTTATAATATGTTCCATAATGCTTCTAAAATTATTAACGTGATTAGTAGCGCATTAACCTTAGATATATAACTTATATCTGTTCTAAAAGGTTAAAAAAAGGTTTAATATTGTTATAACGTGTTTTATCATCTTAATCTCAGACATACCACATATGCTTTTATAAAGGATTAAAATGGTAAAATCTAATATTTGTATATTTTAAGATCATGTCTTATTTTATAAAGTATAGATCACAAATTTTTGAAAAGAATACCTTTTTAATATAACCCTTACGTGTAATGTTTTTGAAAAGCAAATGCTCTTTTCGTTAGGCTTTCTTTTAGCTTTACGTATGGTGAATGTTGTATGTTATTGAGTGGTGTTTGTTCTTCTTGTTTGTTTGTGTGATATTCAGTGATTGATCTAATAGTTGAGAATCAAGTGCTATTACGTGGAAGAACCTCAAATTTTCAATATGCAAGGCAAGTGGACTTCTCCCTCTGCATACTCTGTTTGATCCCAAACAATACATTTAATAAAGTTTATTTTTTTGGATATATATGCATAATTTGACGCGTGACCTATTTAGATAACCTTTCCAACCTTATTCCTTGATCAAACCTGTGAATTATACTTTACCTTCGTAGCTATGCTATTGCTACAACTTAACTTTATGCAGTCACTCCCGCTTATGATATTAATGCTCCAAAATGGTAAGTTTACATTATTGTTGTTAACCCGATGGTTAAACAAGATTATTGCATATTAATTGGAACATGGAGTGACCACCCAGGAAAACAGTGCAACCACGAGTGCTATCATGGCTCTAGCTTTGGTAATTAGCTTTATATGCTTAGTGCATGGCAACCTTACCTGAAATATGGGCAAGAGGGGGAGCGGTAGGTGTTGGCAGCCCACGTTAACATGGGGACGTATTCTTGGCTAAGGTACCTCACCCAGGGGGCCACCACCATCGTCTTTAGAAACCTTAGCGGGTTGCTTCGTATTAAGTGTATTTTGTGAAAGCCTCATAGTGGATCCCTAGCCACTCACCTCGGAAGTGTTTACGGGTTTTGGCCGACCCAGGCTAGAGGGGATACACGGCTTGTGGGTAAAGTTGTACCACCTCTGCAGAGTGTAAAACTGATATATCAGCCGTGCTCACGGTTATGAGCAGCCTGGACTCCTCACATGATAATCAAACTTGAAGATGAAAATAAATCAAGATCCGATGATCTGCCAATGGTTTGCTTAAGTGGTTTCACTTAATTGTTTTTTTTGATATACTCTTGTACCTTTGCTTAATGGGAATACTTGGGATTCACACTTATTAGTAAGACATGTGTTGTTAATAAAATGTTGACCAACTAAAATGCTTATTGCTCAACCTCAGCCTCACCTTGTTAGACTTGCATTAGTTTTTCCCCCACTTGCTGAGCCCCGACCATATGTGAGCTCACCCTTGCTTAATTTTGATCAGAAGTTGCAGATGAAGATATGATGCTGAACTCCATGGATGCTAGTCTAGCGATACCCCCGGTCATCTTCCTGTGGATGGATGTCCATGTTCGCTGTACTTTGATGAATAAAGGTTAAGACATTATGTCTGTTCGAAGTGTAATATGTTCATATAATCGTTATTTACGCTCTTATGCATTGTTCTTTTGATATATTACACTTGTGACGTCAACATATGTGTGGAAATAGATCCTGGCACACATATGCGATGCACCCGGCTCTGCCCCTTAGAAACGGGTGTGACAGAAGTGGTATCAAAGCAATGTGACCGTAGGTCGCTAGATTAGTTAGAAATGGAAAGCCCAGTCAGTCGTTCAAAACTTGACTCAATTGTCTCCATAAAAACTTACTTTATATCAAAACTCGTCTCTTTTATCTTCAACCCTTCTTGTCTAGTTTTTGGTCTATCAGAAGGTTCTAATGAGAAGCATTGCAAGATGATCAAGCTAGGATTGCGGAACTTGAAGCGAAGTTTGCCAGAAGAAACCTTTTCGAAGCTATCAACGATGCCCTATTCTCTGTCTTATCCCCACTCCGCAAGAAGTTTTGTTATGGATCCCCTTGTATATATTATTAGACTTCTTGGCTAAGGTGATAGGATTGTTCTTTAGCATTAAGATTTTCGACTAGTTCGGTAAGTGCGATATTATATCATAGTGGTTTTCTAATCTCTAATATTGCTATATAACCCTTGACTTCTTATACTTTTGTTTTCTTGCCATTGTATTGCCACACTTGCGCAATATCTACCTTGATATATTAAACTTTTGCCTCTCTACTTTTCTCCTTGATAATGCTTTCTCCCTATTGAATTCTTATACTTTTGCTTTTGTGCCATTGTATTGCGACCCTGGCGCAATACCTACCTTGATATATTAAACCTTTGCCTCTCTACTTTTCTCCTTGATAACGCTTTCTCCCTAACTCACTTCATATCCTTGGTTGTATCATTTATCCTCACTTTAATAGTTCATGGTTAGCTTATTTCACTCTTGGCCACCAACAAATATGTCTTGTCTAACTCCTTGATAATTCTTACCCAACTCCTTGATATTATAATATCTTTCTTATTTCAACCCTTGTCTCACCTTTTGTTTTGGTTGAATGAGTATAATGGGATTGTGTTGTGCTAGTATGCTTGAGTTCATTGTCCTTTGTGTTCATGATTGATTTGCTTCTTTGAAATGATTGTTGGTGTATTGTGTGACTTTTGTCCACAATGGCATCAGTTAGCTAGGTAAAACCTTAAATAGATGGGTTTTCCCTGCTCTCTATAATCTGTCTTTGCTCAACCCTTTCATCTCTTCTATTCTTTCATACCCATACAGATGTCAGACCTTGGAATGTTGACTACAAGTGATGTCACTAAATGCAAAGAATCAGTGTGTTGGCAAGTCAAAACAACACTATAAATAAAACAACTGATGAACAGACATTCAAGACACAAAAGGATGCACAACCAAACCAACAGACAAGTGACCTTGGAACATGTTGTTGTTGTGAGTACTATGGAGTTCCTTGTCGCCAGATCAGTACAAACGAAAGTGAAACTACAAAACAGAAGAACCAGATTTTATTTTCTGGCATAAACAGATAGATGTCTCCCCCTGAACAACTAATAGCAGATTCTCTCATACCTAATGCATTGTCAGTTGATGAATTGCAAAGTATTCCAAAAAGGAAACATCACAAGGATGCCCAGCCCCAAGAAGAAACACAGGAGTGTTACATTGATGGATGGACTATTACTTGCACATAGTTTCAGCCTCGTGGTCGCATCAGATCCAAGAAACAAAAATGGAAACATGGAAAAAGTCAAGAAATAACTTCAAGAAAAGCTTGCTATCAATGTGGACGTGAAGGTCATTACTTCAGTACTGTCCTGAGAAGAGTTCACTACAGATCACCTCCGAGATGAAGCTATCTTAGTCTTCAGACATGGAATATGAACAAAAATGCACATAAACTTCTACAAACAACGTAAAGACAACTCTGCCATGTAACTTATCAAGTCGTGCTTGCTTTGGCTGTGGTGATACCGGCCATCTTGTTAATGGTTGTCCTAAGAAGGATGTGGAGATAAATAAGGTCCAAAAGAAAAGACAACACCCTCAAACCCATGCATCAACAAAGAATAAACAATGGAAAGAGAACACAGGAAAGATAAGTTATGCAGTGACATGAACCATTCCATATGATGATGCAGTAATTTTTGGAACACTAGTCATTCACTCAACCGTCGCCACCATGTTGTATGATCCTCATACAACACATTCTTTTATCAGTGCCCAGTTTGCAACAAAGTATGGTATCTTTAAGTGTCCCTTAAGATCAAGAAAGACCATCAGTACACCCGAAAGGAAAATGTTAGTGAACTACATATGTCCGAAAGTAAGTGTTAAAATGAACGGGATAGATTTTCCAGCTGATCTCCTAGTGATAGAATCAACGGGAAAGGATGTGATTCTTGGAAAGAATTGGTTACAAAGAACTAAAGCAGTAATCCAACATAGAACCATATGTTTGGAAACCCTATCTTGAGAAAGAATAGTAGTTGCAGACAATCGACCCCTAGCTCTGATTGGTGCATCTAACAAGGAAGAATAATATATCATTTAGCTAGAAGGAGTATGTCTCACGAAAAAATGTCAAGGTGTTACCCCTTTCAGGAATTGTAATTGTGCTAAGTGAGATATGAATAAATTTGGAGAATCTCTCGCACCTATGGTGTTTTGCCTCTTTATAAAGAGAATAAAGTGTGGTGTCATCTGCTATATGCAAACAATGTGATGCTCTATTCTAGTTGCCCTAAAGTCTCGCTTAAGTCTTTCTCTCAAATTGTGCTCAAAGAAATACGTTTGGATCAGAAAGATGATTTGGATATCATGCTTTGAAATCTATAAAGTTCAAAAGATCTTTGTTAAGGAATATAACACCTGTAAACTCTTGAAATATGAGGAAGCTAGAAACCATCCTTGTTCCTTGACTAATCGTATCTTGGAAATCAAAAAGTTGTGTTCACTCTTCATCTTAATGTCATACAAGCCTCTTATGTAGTCTGTCTCACTAACTCTTTTATCCTCTGACTAGATGATGAACCCTAATGGAAATGAAGTAAATGGTGCCAATGACAATAACCCAGAAGACCAACCAGTTGTAAGTACAATGGTGAAGATCGCTTGATTTGTAGTCATTGCGGAGCGAAGAAGCAATAAGTTCCTTAAGTTTAGATGAGTTAAAGTGTGAACCAAGAACCTACGAGTAACCATATATTACCATTGTTTTCTTGCTAGCCTTCGCTAATCTCGAGGACGAGATTCTTTTTAAGGGGTAGATTTTGTAACACCCTAAATCTGCAAATTGAAAATAAATCAGTTTGAAATATTAATTTACATTAGAAAGGAAAATATTTATGTTTTCAGATAATAAAATGATGATATAAATAAATTGAGCAATTTCTTGATTAGATTTTGTCAAGTGTTTGATGCATTCATTCTGAAGCATAAACTTTGTTTGGATTGAAACTTTAAATCCAATTTTTGGATTTAATTTGGTGAAGAGAAAAAAGATATTTTTATAAATAATATTCAATGGTTAAATATTCTCGCAAAATAAGTTTATTCTCATCAATAATAATATTAGGATTTATTCTGTTTTTTATTTATATTTATTCTTAATTAATTATTAATGAGGATTTTGAAATTTGAAAAAAGGCATCTAAACTCTAGGCGTCGGTCACCTAAAAAGAAAAAGGAAAGAAACAAAAACAAAGCCCAGGCGATCACCCATTTTTGGTCCATTCTGCACACTTTTTTCTTTTATTCTTTTTTTTCCTCTCTATCAGTGACTTGTGGACCCATTGGCTTGGTGGAAACGATTAGAACTTTCCCCATCCCACACCTCCACGCCTGTTCACGCTGAAGGCCACGCTACCGGCGTCCAACTCCTCCGCTCTTCCCGTGTTGTCTCGCTTTCAAGGATGCCGCCGTGTCGAACTTCTCCCTTCATATCCCGTGTAACGCCACAAGCTCTCTCTCCTCTCTTCTCTTCCCTCTCCCTGCCGACTACCGTGCACCCGCGCGCCAGGAGTCCGCCAGCCGGCCGCGCCCTAAGCCTGCAGCGACCTCGCCAGGACTCCTCGCCACGCCCGTAGCAGAGCCTAGGGCCGCGCCCAAGCAACCGGCCGCAACCGCGCGACCTAGGCCGCAGTCGCCCTCCAGCTCGACAAGCCCTGCCCCACGCCAGAAGCCGCGACCGAGCCCTGCCAACCGCGACGCCACCGCACCCGAAGTCCAACCGACCGAGGATCCTGCACCCGCGTCAACCGAAGCCCGCGACCGTTCTTCTTCTTGCGTTAAGGAGCTTCACGCCGGTCGTTTCTCCCTCTTCCTATTCTTTATTTCCTCCTCGCTATTAAGTTAGTAACGCTCCATGGATGCCATTAATGGCCATCGAAGCTATACCGTCGTCTGTTACTTTCTCCCTCGCCCTATAAATTGCGAGCCCGAGCTTCTTTGCGGCTATTCCCTCCTCTATTTCCTCCTCTCGCCCCTTGCCGTTGCTGTCCATGGAACCACGCGTCGGAGCAATTCCGGCAGCCTCCGAGCCAATCCATGTCGTCGTCGAGCCGCTGTCGAGTCCGTTCCACGCTTCAATTGCCCATCCACCGCCGCCGCTCGGCCTCCCGGCCTGCCTAGCCCCTTGCACCCCACTGCTCCTGCTGTTTATAGTCGTCGTCACGCCATGCTATTCTGCTGTTGCCGTGTCGTCACCAGAGCTGTCGCCCTCGTTGCCATTCGCCGCTCGCCGCCGACGCCGACACCTGCTGCTACGTGTCATTGTCGCCCGTCGTGCTTCTACAACCTCGTCACTAGAGAACCTCGGCACGCCAGAGAACCATGCTACGCCCCAGTATTCCTATCAGCACCTCAGTACAGCCTGCCTCGCCCTCGTCGGAGTCCAACAACGCTGGCGCCGTGTCTTTGTCCCCTCACCAACAGATTCTCCTACGCCAGCGACAATGAAGCCCACAACATCATATTCTATTGTTCCACAACTGAAGGTAGAAAATAGCATATTTTTAATCTGTCCATTCCATCTATGCATAATAAAGATCCTCAAATTTTCAATATGCAAGGCAAGTGGACTTCTCCCTCTGCATACTCTGTTTGATCCCAAACAATACATTTAATAAAGTTTATTCTTTTGGATATATATGCATAATTTGACGGGTTACCTATTTAGATAACCTTTCCAACCTTATTCCTTGATCAAACATGGGAATTATACTTTACCTTCGTAGCTATGCTATTGCTACAACTTAACTTTATGCAGTCACTCCCGCTTATGATACTAATGCTCCAAAATGGTAAGTTTACATTATTGTTGTTAACCCGATGGTTAAACAAGATTATTGCATATTAATTGGAACATGGAGTGACCACCCATGAAAATAGTGCAACCACGAGTGTTATCATGGCTCTGGCTTTGGTAATTAGCTTTATATGCTTAGTGCCTGGCAACCTTACCTGAAATATGGGCAAAAGGGGGAGCGGTAGGTGTTGGCAGCCCACGTTAACATGGGGACGTATTCTTGGCTAAGGTACCTCACCCAGGGGGCCACCACCATCGTCTTTAGAAACCTTAGCGGGTTGCTTCGTATTAAGTGTATTTTGTGAAAGCCTCATAGTGGATCCCTAGCCACTCACCTCGGAAGTGTTTACGGGTTTTGGCCGACCCAGGCTAGAGTGGATACACGGCTTGTGGGTAAAGTTGTACCACCTCTGCAGAGTGTAAAACTGATATATCAGCCGTGCTCACGGTTATGAGCAGCCTAGACTCCTCGCATGATAATCGAACTTGAAGATGAAAATAAATCGAGATCCGATGATCTGCCAATGGTTTGCTTAAGTGGTTTCACTTAAGTGTTTTTTTATATACTCTTGTACCTTTGCTTAATGGGAATACATGGGATTCACACTTATTAGTAAGACATGTGTTGTTAATAAAATGTTGACCAACTAAAATGCTTACTGCTCAACGTCAGCCTCACCTTGTTAGACTTGCATTAGTTTTTGCCCCACTTGCTGAGCCCCGACCATAAGTGAGCTCACCCTTGCTTAATTTTGATCAGAAGTTGCAGATGAAGATATGATGCTGAACTCCATGGATGCTAGTCTAGCAATACCCCCGGTCATCTTCCTGTGGATGGATGTCCATGTTCGCTGTACTTTGATGAATAAAGGTTAAGACATTATGTCTGTTCGAAGTGTAATATGTTAATATAATCGTTATTTACGCTCTTATGCATTGTTCTTTTGATATATTACACTTGTGACGTCAACATATGTGTGGAAATAGATCCTGGCACACATATGCGATGCACCGGGCTCTCCCCTCAGAAATGGGTGTGACAAACCCCATTGACGGCCCTATGGCGAAGCTAACTACTCCTCTGGTTCCTCTAATTAATCAGCTAAGAGCGTCCCATTCCACCCTCATGGTTGCACTATTATCCCAGGTTTTCACTCCCCAAACAGGTCCTTACAGAGAGGTACTCAGGAAACAGCCTGAGTCCCCTATAGTATCACAAGAACATCATCGGGATATCATCATCGTATCATAATATTCACATCATGTTCATTAATTAAAGTAAAGCAATAGCATAAAGCTAATCATGGTAACCCAAAAGGTAAACAAGGGTAAGGTAAATACAGACTAGTCAATCCTTAAGTTTTCAATAATGTAATGCGGGACAGTGAATTATAAAGTAAAATAGGACATGATAGGTCTGAGGACACTTGCCTTCACCAGGTTGTTGCTCAGGGAGATCTTCGGTAACACGCTCAGGAACCACGGGCTACTCGTTGTCTAAATAAAGCGATCATACATTCAATACATTTGGAAAGTACAAATGAACAGCACATCAAACATGTACAAACATTGGAACACATCTCAAAAGGCATAGTATTAATTAAAGAAGAAGGAGATCAAATTATAAAATGAACTAATCTTATTTAGGAGTTGATTACTCTTTAAGTGTTGTCCATGATTACATAATCTAATACTATTCATTTTATTGAGACCTAAAAGTTAAACCAGAGATAAATTCTTATCTTACACATTATTAAACTCACAAGATTGAACATCCACTTACCCCTAGGGTTTTCCTTTTTATTTATTTTATTAAAGGAATAAATCAACATATACATTAACCTTATATTCTAGGTATAAAATTAAATTGTACAGACTATAGATGAACATAATTTATTTGGACAAAGAATAATCTTATGAACATTTTGCAATTTGAACCACTAAATTTGGAGTTCATATGAAAAAGAGACGAAACAAACAAGTTTTGAAGTTTAAAATATGAAATTAGGTCTAAATCTATAATTATTTAAAAGCACAGGGGGTTGTTTAAAAGAACACAGGGGCCTGCGCGCGAAAACCAGGGACGACGGGTTCATTTCCTAAAACCCGAGGGTCTCTTAAGCAAAAAATACACGTGAAGGGGTATCGAACGATCTCAACCATCAGATCGCAGATCAACAGACAAAATTAGATCCCACAGACGCGCACGAGTGCGACTGACAAGCAGGGACGGGTGTCAGCGACCAGAGGGAGAGATGGGCTGACCGGTCGGGCCCAACACAAGGGGGCGCAGGCGCTGACTAGCGAGCTCGGGGACAGGGCACGCAGGTGCGAACCGTTATCCGGTGATCTAGACTATGTGATTAGGATTGGACGGTGGAGATCGACGCCGGGAAGGTTTTACGGATGAGGGCGGCGCCGCTCGGCTCCACGGCGAGGCCTCGCCGAAGACGAGGGAGATGGCCACGGTGGGGCTCTAGGGGTTTGGGGAATAGCTCGAGCACGCTGAGGGCGATCTGGCGAACCCGACCGTGGGCACCACGCCGGCGCAGGAGCACCAGAGAGCGCAGGACACGGTGAGGCGGGCTAACGGCGGCGTGGATCAACTCCGGCGAGGAATTGTGCGGGCAAAAGGATAGTAAACGGGAGAATTAAGGGCAGGGGAAGGTTGCTCACCTCGAATGTGAACTCCGGAGTGCTTGGGGACGGCGGGGGTGCGGTGGAGCCTCGGGTCGACGGCGGCGGGCTCCAGCTGCGCAAGAAGTGCTCCGGTGAGCATGGACCGGGCAAACCAGGGAGGGAAAAGGCAAACCGAAGGGTGTCCCGAGTTGTGGGTGATGCGGCGGTGCTTACCGAGGCCACGAACGCGACAGGGACTCAACGGCGCTCGCGGAACGACCGCGGTCTTCAGTGAGCGGCGGCGGAGATTGTCTGGTCGCGTGCGCAGGGTGAGAGGGGGCGAGGGGGTTCGGATGAGGGCGCAAATGAGCGGGGGGAAGTGGGCGAGCGGGGCGCGGGGCTCAAAAGGGGCGAGGACGTGCGGAGGTGGCCGGAGAACGCGCGGTCGTGGGCACGTCCACGACGAGGGACGTGGGCGGGAGGTTGGGGACGGACTGACAAGTGGGTTTCGCGGGACAGAGAGAGAGTGGGCGCGCGTGCGAGAGGAATGGCGCCGACAAGACTAGCCCACTGGGCAGTGGGAGGGAGAGATGGGAGAGAGCGCGCTGGCAAGACAGGACGACAGGCGGGGTCCGCCTGTCAGCGCGGGCGGGCGCTCGGACGCTCGCGTGGGCTAGGCCGACTTGGGCTAACTGGGCCACATTGGCTTTATCTATTTCTAGGGAATTTCTAATGCCTTTTCTATTTATTATCTCTAGGGTTTTCAATTCAAATTCAAATCAAGTTTCAAATTCAATTCAAATCAAATATGTGCAACAATTCAAAGAATATTTGGGCTCAATATGATGCAACATTTCATGACTCATATGTTTTGAACAAAATAAAATAAATAATCCTTCCCTAATTAAACAAATTCTACAAAAAGAAAAGGAGAGAGAGAACCTAGAGAGAGAGAAGAGTAACACCTGAATTTGGTTGGTAATTTAGAAAGAAATTTTATACCCCCAAATTCAGGGTGTTACAGTCCTTATGTAAAATAAATAAGGAAGTCAAGTTGTACTATTGAGTATGTATAATTATTACAGTTCAGCACATTGTAATAAATATGGTGTATGTTTGGCATGTAATAATTTAGGATGTTTTTCTTCCTCAGATGCCATCATGAACTCATGCTCATGACAGGGCGGGAACTTCTCGCGGAGGGGAGGAAACTCCAAACCCGCCACCTGTACCTCCTACACTAGCTGAGGCTATCGCTGCCTTAGTCAACGCTACCGCCGACAACACGCGTTTCCTACGTGAATTGATGGGAAATCAGTTTCAGCAACACGGAGGAAGAGGTCAACCTCAAGGACCATGAGACACCACATATCTAGAATTCTCTTAAACCCGTCCACCGCTCTTTGTGAAGGCTAAAGAACCTCTGGAAGCCGATGAATGGGTGCGAGTTATGGAGCAAAAGTTTGGGGTAATCCGGTGTACTGAAACGCAGAAGCCCCTATTTGCCACCCAACAGTTGAGGGGTCCTGCCAGTACTTGGTGGGCAAATTTTTCCGCTATTCAGCCTATCGGACATCAGGTCACATGGGCAGAGTTTAAACTGGCATTTAGGGAACATTATGTTCTGGAAGGGGTGCTACAGATGAAGGTGGAGGACTTCATACGTTTGAAGCAAGGGGGAGATTCTGTGATGCAGTATCTCAACAAATTTAATCACCTCTCCCAATAAGCCATTGATCAAGTGGACACTAATTTAAAAAAGAAAAATTGCTTCATGAGGGGATTGAATGACCGACTCCAGCGTAAAATGGCTACGTTTCTGGATCTTACCTATAGCAGGGCTGTCAGCACAACACTATCAGTTGGAGCCAAAAATTTGGGACAAGAAAAGTCAAAAAGATATGCGGGTGAAGGATCAACTCAGGGGCCTAAAAAGTGGACAAGGTTGGTAATCCGACCTTTCAACCCAAACCGTTCTTCTCCTCGCCCACCCCCATATCCTTTTAAGCAACCCGTGTTTATCCGTCCCACTCCTACCCCTGCCCAGAATAATCAGCCGAGTGCCCCTGGTGCTTGTTTCCCTGCCCTTCCCAATTCCTCAAGTGGCTGCTTTAATTGTGGGAAGTCTGGACATTTCATCAAGGACTGCACCTATCCAAAGCAGAACAAATCAAATTTCCAACAGACTTCGGGGAATGCGAATCAAGGAAAGGGAAACATGGCCAATCCTCCAGCGGGCAAGAATATGAAGAAAATTGGGCGATTTTATTATACCCAGGTGGCGACCACACCGGAAGGAGAACTGATGATGATGGGTATGTTTCTCGTTGCCAACCACCCAGCAGTTATCCTTTTTTATTCTGGTGCATCGCATACCTTTATGAGCAATACTTTTGTGGAGAAGCATTGCATACATAGCACTGAATCAAGGGAGGGGTTTGTTATTCACTCACTTGGGGTCAAATATTTACTAAGGAAGTAGTCTTCCACGTACCCGTAACATTGGTCGGACGTGAGTTCCCTACTAACATGATTGTTATAAGGGGACAAGATATAGATGTAATTCTAGGCATGAACTGGTTAGCCCAGAATAAGGCCATGATAAATGCGGATCAAATGACCATTCAATTGAGCCATGGTCAAGACGAAGTCAAGCTGTCCATCCCTATATCTGTCCCAGTAAAAGCATCTGGACAAGTTTTTGAGGCCATAGTACAAGAAATCCAGGGCATTCCGGTGGTGTGTGAATTTTCGGATGTATTTCCTCAAGACTTGCCCGGGTTACCTCTGGAAAGGGACGTGGAATTTGTGATTGAATTGAAGCTCGGTACGGCTCCTATTTCCAGAAGGTCGTACCGTATGCCACCCAATAAACTGGTGGAACTCAAGACACAATTACAAGACTTGTTGGAGAAAGGGTTCATTAGACCAAGTTCATCGTCGTGGGGATGTCCAGCAATTTTTGTCAAGAAGAAGGATCAGACTCTTCGAATGTGCGTGGACTATAGACCCCTCAATGAAGTCACTATTAAGAACAAGTATCCTCTTCCTCGGATCGATATTTTATTCGATCAACTTACTGGAGCCCGGGTGTTTTCTAAAATTGATCTCAGATCAGGCTATCATCAGATCCGTATTCGACCCAAAGATATACCCAAGACCGCATTCACCACGCGGTATGGATTATTTGAATATTTGGTTATGTCTTTGTGGATTAACAAATGCTCCAGCCCACTTCACATACTTGATGAATTCAATATTCATGCCCGAGTTAGACAAGTTTGTGGTGGTCTTCATTGACGACATTCTGATCTACTCCAAGAATGAGGAGGAGCATGCAAGACACTTGCGGATCATGTTAACACGCTTAAGAGAACATTAGCTTTATGCCAAATTTAGCAAATGTGTGTTTTGGTTGGAGGAAATTCAATTTCTTGGGCATATTTTGTCTGCCAAAGGGATTGCGGTTGATCCCATTAAGGTCAAGGATATCTAGAATGGAAATCACCCACTACAGTGCATCAAGTTCGGAGTTTCCTTGGATTGGCTGGTTATTACCGCAGATTTATTCTGGATTTCTCCAAAATTGTTAAACCCATTACCGAGTTATTCAAGAATGATACTAAGTTTGACAAGTCCTCTAAGTGTGACGAGGCCTTTGAACAACTGAAGGTGTTGTTGACCACTGCATCGGTTTTGGCCCAACCAGATATTGAAAAGCCATTTGATGTGTATTATGACACGTCAGGCAATGGACTTGGATGTGTCATGATGCAAGAAGGACGAGTCATAGCTTATGCTTCAAGGCAGCTGCGCCGGTATGAAGAACATTATCCCACACATGATCTGGAATTGGCTGCAGTGGTTCATGCCCTTAAGATTTGGCGTCATTATCTGCTGGGGAATATATGTCACTTATATACAGATCACAAGAGTGTATATCTTTACCCAGTCAGAGCTAAACATGAGGCAAAGAAGGTGGCTCGAGCTAATCAAAGATTATGACATGGAAATTCATTATCACCCATAAAAAGCGAATGTGGTGGCAGATGCTTTAAGTCGCAAGGCTTCTTATTATTGCCTCACAATAAGCTCATCTGACACCACTTTATGTCAATAAATGGAAAAGTTAAATATGGGATAGTACCACAAGGAACTTTAACACATTTGAAGCTTGAGCCAGTTCTTCTACAAAGAATTATTGATGCTCAAAGAACAGATAAGGGTATGAAATATATTCATGATAAAATGGAGGTCGGCAAGGCAAATTGTTTCAGTAAAGATGATCAAGGAGTAATATGGTTTAAAGATCGCATAGTAGTGCCAAAGGATGCTAAAGTCTGCCAACAAATCTTGGACGAAGCTCATCTTAGTCGGTATTCCATTCACCCTGGAAGCACTAAGATGTATCAAGACTTGAAACAACATTATTGGTGGACTAAAATGAAGATTTAAATCGCACGCTATGTGGCAAAGTGTGACACTTGCAGACGTGTCAATGCAATACATATGAAAGCTGCTGGACTGTTACAATCATTGCCAATCCCAACCTAGAAATGGGAAGATATCAACATGGATTTCATTGTGGGATTACCCAGGACAGCTAAAGGATTTGACTCTATTTGGGTCATAATTGACCGGCTCACAAAGATAGCACATTTTTTCCTGTTAAAACAAATCACCCAGTTGTTGTTTATGCTCAGTTATACTTTGCTCGTATTCTCAGTTTGCATGGTGTTTCGAAGATGATAGTGTCGGACCGAGGACCGCAATTTGTATCCAAGTTTTGGAGTAAGTTGTACAAATCTCTAGGCACTAAATTGCTCCACAGTTTGACCTATCATCCTCAGACGAGCGGGCAAACTGAGAGGGTGAATCAAATACTTGAACATATGTTGCGAGCATGTGTTCTGAAATTTCCACAGAAATGGGATAATTGTCTGCCATTGGTAGAATTTTCCTATAATAATAGTTATCAAGAAAGTATTAAGATGGCACCATTTGAAGCTTTGTACGGATGACGATGTCAAACACCCTTAAATTGGTCTGAACCAGGAGAACGGTGGTTTTTCAGGCCTGACTTGGTTAAAGAAACGGAGGAAAAAGTCCAACGGATAAGACATAACCTGAAAGAAGCTCAAGCTCGGCAGAAAAACTATGCGGATCAACGACGTCGACCATTGGTTTTTCAAGCCGATGATCATGTATACCTGAAAGTATCACCGATGAAGCGTGTTAGCCGGTTCGGGGTAAAAGGAAAATTGGCACCCCGATATATTGGCCCGTTCCCCATTCTTGAGCGATGTGGGCTAGTGGCGTACAGACTTCAACTGCCCAAATCATTATCTGCAGTGCATAATGTGTTCCATGTATCTCAGTTAAAGAAATGCCTTCGGATTCCTGATCGAACCATAAATGTGGTGGATCTTACTTTGGAACTAGACTTGACTTATTTGGAACATCCCATTCGAGTTCTGGATCAGAAGGACAAAATCACTCGAAAGAGGACCCTCAAGTTTTATAAGGTACAATGGAACCAACACACTAAAGACGAAGCTACCTGGGAGACTCGAGACTTCCTAGAGAAAAATTTTCCTAGGTTTTTAGCTTCATGTAACCTGTAAGATTTATGTACTTTATTGTAAAGTTGGAACAAACCCCACACCACCCCCTGCTTTGTAAGATAAATAAGGAAATAAAGTTGTGACATGTTTCCTTTTCCATTAGTTACCCTAGGACCTTAAATCTCGAGACGAGATTCTTTTATGGGGGGAAGGATGTAACACCCCTAGTGTTACAAGAACTAAAACTTGAGCATGGCATCATATGCATTGACATGTAATTATGTTTGTTACACCTAGAATGCATCCACTAGGCTAAAACTTCAAAAACAAGTTGTGATGTGATGACTTGAAGTGCTTCTTAACCCAAGAGTAAGGTACTTAACCATGGGATTGAGGTATATGGGTGTGTGTGATACCAAATTGTGTACTACCTCAAAAATTATAGGAAATGTTCATTGGAGACTAAACTTGATGGATTTGAGTGGCACACAAACCCTAGAACACTCAAAACCCTAATAAGAGCCCTAGAAACCGTAATATGTGCCCTATAAGGTGATTTTGATTTCTATGCACTTTTGGACCAAAGTGTCTATATCAAAGTGGTAGAGTATCAAAAACTACACAACTTTTACTTCGAAAGATTTTCAAGTGATGTGGAACAAATTAGAGTAATTTGTAAAAATTCCCAAGGGCACCCCTAGGGCTAACTCTGAAATCAGTGTGGTTGGGCTGACTTTGGGACCTTGTATTTCTTAATCCATGGAGATGCTGCCCCAAGTCATTACTACAAAATGGTAGAGCTATGTTAGTAGTTCAAGTTTGATTAAGTGACTAATCCTTGGTGTTGTAAGGAAAGGGGAGATAAATGGACCTAAAGTTGGGCTATCAGTCACCACTGAAGCTGAAATTCGACTGTCAGTGAACTGAGATGAACTTTGAGATTGATTTTGAATAGGATCTAGTGGATGTTTGATCAAGGTTTCTATAACAAAATCAAAGCTGGTTTGTAGGAGAACAACTTTGCTATAGATAGATTAGTGGGTTGTTACATAAAAATTTGAGAAAAGAGCTCCTGAACTTGCTCTGTCAGAACGATTGAATGGAATTGCGATGGTACAGTGAACTAAACAAGAATCCAGGTTCAACGCATCTCGCCGCCGGTGAACCCACGCCGCGATCCACGCTGGCGCTGTGATTCGTGCCAAGTGGTGCGCGGATATCTACGTGAGGTGAAAGATCTCGCGCGGAGGATGAACTTGGGGTACTGTACCTGCTCAGTCGTCGTACCCACTTGGCCGGCGATGTGGTCGCGCGACCGCCGTCGTCGTGCATGTCATTTCCCTCGGTCGCGACACGCCTTAAGTCGTTTCACCACGTCGTCGCGTGCCGTGAAGACTAAGTCGTGACCGTCGTAAACCCTTTGCCCAGTGAATGCCACGATAAGCAACTCTAGTGACTCATCTTTGCTCCATCCGCCAGCTTGCCTTTCCCAAATTCGGAGCCACCGCTTGTAGACACTATAAATTGAGTGTGTTGCTTGCTCCGTTAGCCTGTTACGAAGCCAGGACACCAACTCTTGCCTCCGATTAGCCACCATAGACCGCGAATTTGGTTTTTCCCCCAAATCAGCCAAACTCGCCGCCGTGAGGCATCTCGCCGTGGCCAGCCGATCTCAGGTTTGTTCATCCCCTTCTGTGCCATGTTTTAGCATCCTTAAATGTTAACGTTACTCATCGGCCCAACCAATTGAGTGCTACCGCGTTCTGGTATCGAGAACGCCATCTCGCCGCTGCGGAACACCTCCGAGAGCACACTCATGTCGACTCACTCTTCCACCCCCGCTCGGTCCAAATTAGTGCATGTACTCAATCTCTAGTGAATCTGTGAAACTCACCCATGCTTCAATTTAGACCCTACCACGTTTAGTTGCTCGGAACACGCTCACCGGAGTCCTTGCGCCGCCATGTCCGTGAACAAGCATCGATTTGGGTCGAACCCATCCAATTGAGTGAGGGCTTTTGCTCGGGTAGGCTTGCGCATGATGTTCGTAGGCTTATTGTCTCCGGTACAGGTCGCCGTCGCTAGGAAATCGCGACTCCGGCCCTGTGCTCAGCGCGGTTCCGTCGTGAACCGAGGACCGTGAAGAAATAGAAGTGCGAGGGGTGTTGTGCAAATGTCAGAGAAACACGTGAATGGTACCGCGGGCTCATTACCAGTTATTCAAATGACCGGGGACTCTGTGCAAAGTCGCTGCGCAGGCACGCGCGCGGGCGCGTTTTACCTGGTCGTGGGTCGGTTCGGGCTGGAATAAGCCCACTGTTCCTTCTTTTTTCTTTTGTTTTTACTGCCAGACTTGGAAAATTGTAGAAAATACTAGAAAAATGGTAAAATTATGGGATCAATTTTGCTAGACTCCTAAAATCATCTAGTATTTAATAAAAATAGTTCCAAGATTTTTAGTCTAAACCTGGAATTATTTAGCATTTAAATATGCCAAAACCCAACCTTTTAGAATTTTAGAATTAATTTAGTAGCTCCAAAAATACTAAAGCTTTTTGGGTAAGCTTAGTTTGATGATTAAAATCCTTGGGTGAAGTTTGAAATGATTTGGACATTGTTTGGTCCCCAAAACCCAATGAACTAGCCTCCTAGGGTTTAGTTGCCTAATACTGATAGAATACTAACTTAAGAAACCCTAGTGACTTGTATGTACCGTGAAGGAAAGTTGTATTCAAGATACAACTTAGTATGTTTCTATTATGTAACTGCATATTTATAACATCACAAAGCATTCATGTATATGTACTGTTATGTATAGAAAACGAGGAAGAGACTGTAGTTGAAGAAGAAGTTGTCCCGCAAGTTGAGAATCCACCGGTTGAGAACAACATCTACTTTGACATTTGTGGAACGGACCCGGAACCACCTACAACACAAGGCAAGCCCCAGTGCATTTACCCCTTTCCTTTTTGTTTTAAACTCTTTATCACTTGAAATGATGCACTAGGTGATAGGAGTTGTGTGTTAAACAATTGTTGCATTCCCTTCCTTGGAAACTGATTACCATTCCTTGTTACCTGATTTGCTTAAAGTTTTCTGATGCTTAGCTTTGCTTTAGAAAACAAAATGTTTTGTTTTAAACAAAAGGTGATGCTTCATATGGGATGGGGATTTGTCAAAGAAAAGACTTGATGGTGAATCCATCATGGTCGTGATGGGTTCAACATCTGGAAAGATGTACCTCTGTCAGTTACCAGACTTTGGGTTGTAGATGATAAAGACAAGACAGGGCAGGTGACTTGCACGAGAAGGAAGTCTCGGTGTAGTGTCTCCGTCTGAGTCGCTTAAGGACCGAGCCGATGTAGGCCTACTGAACGAGGACCTTTTAACTGGCCATATGCCTCGTCATGGGTAAGCTTTGCCTCGGTCGAACCAATACCAGAAAGGCCACCACGCAATGGGAGTGGAGAGATGGCGAGAGTAGCGTGTATCTGTGCTCTCGGTTAGTGTGAACCCATTCTGGTCTTGAGAAACCCGGTGGCGAGTTGACATATGCAAGGGTTAAGTGCTACATACGTTGTGTGGTTGGAGATCCCTAGCTGGGTATTAATCGATTCGAATCGCCGTTACTTCTTGGACATGAAGACTTGGTCAATGACTTGCACGTAGCAATCCAGTGAACTGAAGGGATAATAAAAGACGGCTAGTGTAGGCCAAGTGCCTGAACTAGGATAGAAAGAACTCTAGATGCAGGTAACTACTTAACCGGATAATAAAAATGGACTTTTTATGGATCCACACGTAGTAAGCTTTTCTGCAAACATGAGTCTTTGAATTTTGATGAGCTTTACCTTGATTCCCAAAAGCCAGCATATCCTTGAGAGTATTTTTCCTTAGATGGGTAAGACTTGCGAAAGTACACTCTGTACTCAGGGTTTTTGAACCCATGTTGTTGTAGGTGATGAAACAACCGAGTTTTGTTGTTTCTGCTCCAAGGTGGTGCTAAAGCAGGAGGAAGATCACCAAGTTTGTTGGTTAGAGGGTATTTTGCCTCCCAGTTATGTAATATTAAGTGCTGCACTCGAACACCTGTTATGTAATAAATACTCTCTCTATATTTGGTATGAATGTAAATTATATTATTGTAATCCTTCCTCTCATTCTTTACTCCGATTATGTGTGTATTGTCTGCGTGATGGGTGAAGTGCTCTTGGGCAATATGATGAAGATACAGATAATCGAACTTGTCGAGTCATTATGTGCACCTGCATGACTGTCTGAGGTCCTTAGGACAAGGACATCTGTAGGTGGGCCTAATACCTTGGGAGGTTCCGTGATAACCTGTAACACCCTGAATTTGGGGGTATAAAATTTCTTTGCTCATATTCACAAATTCAGGTGTTACTTCCTTTTCTCATCCTTCCTAATTCTTTTCTCTCTCATTTCTATAGGAGCTAAGTGCTTATTTTACTTGTAACTATAGTTTATTATGTTAAACCCTAAGGGAGTATGATTTGTT
Source organism: Zea mays (assembly GCF_902167145.1). Taxonomy (NCBI): domain Eukaryota; kingdom Viridiplantae; phylum Streptophyta; class Magnoliopsida; order Poales; family Poaceae; genus Zea; species Zea mays. The sequence goes on along the minus strand of NC_050100.1, from coordinate 77,339,721 downwards.
GCATCATGTTGAACCCTAGATTTCACTTTTGTTTGGTGCATAATTCTCAAAAGGTCTAATTTGAATTTGGGGCTCATTTGAATTTGAATCAAATAGAATAGGTAAAAAGAAAAGGGAAAAACAATTCAGAATAAAAGAAAAAGGCAAAGAGGCCCAACCCAGCCGCCTCCTCGGCCTTTCGGCCCAGCCGGCCCATCTCTCGCGCGCGCGCCTCCCTCCCCTCCTCTCTCTGCGCAGCGGGCCCGGCCTGTCGGCGCGGCCGCCTTCCGCGCACCCGCCTCCCTCTCTCACTGCTCGCCCGGCCCCACCTGGCGGCGCTGCCGCTTTCCCCGCGCGCGCTCGCTCCCTCGCTCTCTCTCTGCTCGCGGGCCCGGGTTGTCAGCCCCGTCTTCCTCGCGTAACCGCCGCCCGAGCTGCTCGCGCCCGCCTTCCCCGCGCCCACGTCGCGCGTGGAACTCGCCCCCACCTCGCCCCTGGCCACTTGAGCCCCGAACCCCACTCGCCCTCACCCCCTCCCCCATTTGCGCCCCAGTAGACCCTCTCTCCCCCTCGCTACGCGCACGCAGAGCGCCACCGCCATAACCCCGCCGTCCCGAGCTCGGTTTCTCGTCGCCGGTGGAGCTCCGCCGCGCCCTTAGCCCCGGTGAGCTCCGCTCTGGCGTCCACAACCCGGAACGCGCCCCAATTCCCTCTCCCCCTCCCTATTTCTCTCTGCCCGCGCTCACCCGTCGTCCGCCGTGCAGCCGCCACCGTCGCCCCGGGTCCCCGTCGCGTCTCCGTCGCCGCCGAGGAGTCCCCGGAGCCCGCCTTGAGGTAACGGACCTCTCCCGCCCCTATCGCCCCTTGTTTTGCTCTCTGTTGCGATTGATTGCTCGCCGGAGTAGAATAACCCCACCACCGAGCCGCCCCGCCGTGAACCACCCCCCTCCGGTGCCTCTGCCCCGACCCAGACCCTACCGGAGAACTCCCCGCGCCCTCCCCGACCTCCCTGACCACTCGGATTGCCCCAGAGCCCCGCCAGTCGCCCGCGCCCCTCGTCTCCGGCGAGCCCTCCGCCGCGGGGACGAGCGCCGCCGCCCCAGCTAGCCGTAGGGGAAGCCCAGGCCGGCCACCCGATCCCCACCGTCCATCCCAGATCGGGCGGCCTCGTTTTAATTTGGCCAAGCCCAATCCTGGCCGTCCGCCGGAGATCCAGCGGCCCAGGCCCGCTTCCCCCTCACCCCGTCTCTCTGCCGTTTGGGCCCCGCCTGTCAGCCCGCCCGCGCGCGCGCTGTCCGCCCGGCCCAGCCTGTCAAGCCCGCCCGCGCGCGCGCTGTCCGCCCGGCCCCTCCTGTCAGCCCGCCCGCGCGCTCGCTCTGCCGTTTGGGCCCAGCCTGTCAGCCGCCTAGGCCGCCGCGCGCCCGCGCGCCCGCCCGCAGGATCTAATCCTGATCGTTCGCTTTAGATCTGACGGCTGTAGGCGCTCGATACCCCTTCGCCCGCGCTTTTCTTAAAGAGCCCCCCTGTTTTCTGGAATTTGCGCCCGCCGTCCCTGGTTTCTCGCAGTTAAGTCCCTGGCCCTTTTATTTAATTAAAAATAAGTCCTTAGGGTATAATTTTAACCCCTAAACTTGTAAAATTCATAACTTTGCCATATGAACTCCAAATTAGGTGCTTCAAATTGCAAAATGTTCATAATATTATTATCTATCTGTTTATGCAATGTTTCCCTGCTGTTTCCATGTATTAATTAATAGCTAATCACTAGGATAGAATTAAGACTATTGAAACCTTATTTAAGATAATTAGAAATGAGTAGACTTTAATAAAAGTTGGATTACTTAAGTTTATGGACTTAAACACTTAAGTTTAGAAACTCAAACCAGATAATTATTTAATCCCACCACCAACTTAGACCTGATTAGTGGATAGTGAATCACTTTGTGTAATCCTCTACCCCCAGACCTAGGGAACTTTAGAGTGCCTATCCCTTTTCTGTGATGAACTTGTGACCCCTCTCTGCTGTATATGTTTGGTATATTGTTTTTGTCTGTTATTTTCCCAAGTGCATAGTGTGAATGATTGCTTTGCGTAGACAACGAGCAGTCTGTGTTTCCCGAGGCAGTTGCAGAGGAAGTCCCTGATCAGCAGTTTGGTGAAGGCAAGTGTCCTCTGTCCCACTATGTCCTATTCATTTATAACTTACTACCCCGCATTACTTACTTGAAACCTAAGGATTGACTAGCTTTACACTTTACTTTGTCCTTGATGACCTACTGGGTTATTATGGTTAGCACTTTGCTACTGCTTTAACATAATCAATGAACATGATGTGGCTATTTATGATACTGTTATCCTGTTGATGTTGATGACCTTGTGATACTCTAGGGGGCTCAGGCTGTTTCCTGAGTACCTCTCCGTAAGGACTGGTTCGTTGAGAGACCACCCGGGATAACAGTGCAACCATGAGGGTGAAATGGGATGCCCTTAGCTGATTAATTAGATGAGCTAGAGGTGTAGTTGCTTAGCCGTCGTGCCGTCAATGGGGTCCAGGCACAGTGCTTGCTCTGCCGAGGCTGAGTGCCGAGGTTCTTTCGTTTTGCTCTTTGTTAGTCACTCTCCTGCGGGGAGGGGTACTGTGTTTATCAAACTGGAGAAACCTAACGGGCAGCTACGATCTCTAGGGAATCTTTGTAAAAGCTACGTAGTGATGCCCTGCCGGACCACCTAGGTAGTGGTCAATGGGGATTAGCTCTCCCCGGGTAGAAAGGGAATCATGGCTCATGGGTAAAGTGTGCAACCTCTGCAGAGGGTAGTGAAACTGGTATATCAGCCGTGCTCACGGTTAAGAGCAGCCTTGGGATCCTCTTTGATTAGAGATACAGATGGTTCGAGATACAAGGATTATGTTATGGTTTTGGTTCGACTATGATGATGATGTTCCTCGATGAGGAAATGGTTTACGGGATTGGTTAATGCTAAAATCTGGCTTCTACTAATGATAAATACCTGACCAACTAAAAGCAACTGCTTGAGCCTAACCCCACATAAAGCTAGTCCACTTCAGCCAAACGGGACATTTGCTGAGTACGTTGATGTGTACTCATCCTTGCTTTACCACAAAACACCAGGTTGCCCGCATTGTAACCACTGCTCAGGAGAAGGCGAAGCCGTGGAAGGAGACTTCCAGGAGTTCCAAGACTACGACGAATTCTAGGTGTGGGTTGGCGGCAACCCCCAGTCAGCTGCCTGTGAAGGCCTTATCTTTACTGCGTTTCGCTTAGCACTTTGATTTACTTGTTAAGACAATGACTATGTGGATGTCTATGACTCTATGATGTAATAAGTACTCTTTTATGTTATTATTCGAGCATTGTGTGATGATGTTCATTTATGTAATCGCTGTGTACGTGAGTTCTGATCCTGGCACGTACATAGTTCGCATTCGGTTTGCCTTCTAAAACCGGGTGTGACATAAGTGGTATCAAAGCCCATGCTGACTGTAGGACCGCTGACCTAGAGTAGCACTGGTCGTACTAAGGACTATTGACCCTCCCCCTCACCTTGACATCTGATGTTACTTCAAAAAGTCGGTCACCTCGACCAACCCTATATTTTACTATCTATCTATACAATGCCTTGTTAAAATTTTTATCCTATTCTGTCTTTGGTTTATTCACTTGTCATATTAGTTCTGCTCTTACTCTTATGCTTATGGTGTCTTTTGTAGATGGCTCGTCTTAGACACACTGCACGTAAGTCGGTGATTCCTTTCCTGCCGTCTCGACTTGCGGAGCGTCCTCTGCACCGCACCGTGTCCGGACAGTCGAGTCACCTGGAGAGGCTGCACCACCGCCTGCGTGAGGAGCAGGAACGCCGGCGCCAGCACGGAGAGCAGCAGGGCTCTTCCTCCTCACCCCAGCAGGAGGTGGAGACCGTGAGGCCCCGTTCCTCTGTTGCCCAGCTGGAGGCGCCCCTTGTTCCACCGCGGGATGCCCCGGCTGTTGGAGGAGCTACTGGAGGAGACCCCGACGACGACGACTCAGACCACAGCATGGAGTCTTCTGAGCCGCAGGAGGCGGAAGGATGGGTCGCCCGACCCATCACCCGTGACGCCGCTCGCGGTTGTCACTTCCACGACGCACTCGACACCTTGCTGCGCCAGGCTTTCGACCGGCACACCTGATCGATCGAGTATCGTTGTGTGGTCTACCAGCACAGTCGCGGGAGGTACCCGGACCGCTGGGAGGCTACCTGCCTAGTTCGCCGTCCGGAGGATGACCTCCGGGGTGCGGAGGCCGTTTTAGAGCACTATTCCATCTCCGAGAGGGACACTGCAGAGGCGGCTATGCAGGATGCAGCACGACGTGCACTCTCTCAGTACTGTTCTTTGTTCGGTGGCGTGGCCGACGGTCTTAACCTTCGGTACTACCCCCGCCGCCCTACTGGCAGCACAGAGAGTGTGGTTGTCTCACCCGTTGGTGAGGCTAACCCTAGGTTGAGCAGCACAGTCAACCTAGTCGCAGTGCTTAACACGGAGCTGGATCACTCTCTGGACGAGCTAAGCAGGGCTCGAACGGAGATTGCGGAGTTGCGTGCTGAGTTGGCAGAGCGCCATCACCAGGAGGGTGGTTCTCCCGCTCCTGTTGGGACTCAGCACCCATACCGCTCACCGCCACGTGGTCACCACACTTATGGTTCCCCTGTCTGTAAGACCAGGATAGATCTGGATCCTTAGGTCGTTAGCGTCGAAGTTTGTAATAATTCTTAAGTCAGATGTCTCAGTCTTAGGTAGTCAGTTTAGTTTGCTTATCAGTTGCTTCCATTTAGTTTAGTTTGCTTATCAGTCGCTTGCATGCTTGTTATGATGAACTTGTACTGGATTTGGATCTTTGTAATGACTGTAGCCAACATGTGGGTTTCCCCTGCAGTTTGGCTTAGCTAGTAATATTAATGAAGTCAGTTGTTTAGTTGGGAAGCCATTTACTCTTACTTTCCTTTCTTATCTGAGAAGCTGTGTTGAATCATGAATGAGGATCAGTGAAGCTCTTTGTTCACTCAATGTCATGAAGAATTCTGTATTCTCTTTTCTTAGGCTGAAGGGTTGTAAGATCAATGCTGATGTATGAATGTCTTCCATAGATGTCTGACAACAGGCGCCGATGCAACAGGCGTGCTCAGCAAGAGCAGCATGACCAGCAGGAGGAACAACAGAGGCAGCCTCCCCCACCACCCCCGATGTCAGTGGAGCAGATGTTCTTGATGCAAACCCAGGCAGTGCAGGCCATTGGGCAGACTCTGGCAGCCATGCAGCAGGCTCAACAGCAGCCCCAACCCCAGTTGCAAGTGCAGATGCCCCAGATGCCACGAGATAAGCGTGGTGAGTTCATGAGAGGGCACCCTCCTACCTTCGCCCATTCTGCTGACCCCATGGATGCAGAAGACTGGTTGCGCGCAGTGGAGAGGGAGCTGCGCACCGCCCAATGCGATGACAGAGAGAAGGTTCTGTATGGTCCCCGCCAGCTGAGGGGAGCAGCCCAGTCCTGGTGGGAGTCCTACCTCGCCACCCATGCTGACCCCGAAGCCATCACCTGGGAGGAATTCAGCGAGAGTTTCCGTCGGTACCATGTGCCAGAGGGACTGATGATCGTGAAGAAGGAGGAGTTTCTGGCTCTGAAGCAGGGACCCATGTCTGTTAGTGAGTACAGAGACAAGTTTCTGCAGCTGTCTCGTTATGCACCTGAAGACGTCAACACTGATGCCAAGAGGCAGTACAGATTCATGAGAGGTTTGGTGGATCCCCTGCACTACCAGTTGATGAATCACACCTTCCCCACCTTCCAGCACCTGATCGATAGGGCAGTCATGACTGAGAAGAAGCGTAAGGACATGGAAGATCGGAAGCGCAAGATGAGTGGACCCCAGTCCGGAGGCATCAGCCGTCCACGTTTCTCAGGCAGTTCATCTCAGCAAGGCAGACCTGGTCACCCACAGGGATATCAGAATCAGAATCAGCGTCCGCATCAGCAGCAGTTTCAGAGGCAGTACCCGCAGCAGCAGCATCAGTATCGTCAGCACAACCAGCAGGGAGGTAATCAGTATCAGAAGCAGAACAACCAGGCACCTCGCCTTCCTGCCCCAGCAGCGAATCAGAGCAACCAAGCAGCCCCAACACAAGGAGGAGGCAGAGGATGTTTCCACTGTGGAGATCAAGGCCACTGGGCGATGCAGTGCCCAAAGAAGACGGCTCAGCAGCAGACCAACCCCAATGCTCCAGCAAGGCAAGGTGTACTGCAGCCGGCAGCAGGCAATCGTAACCAAGCGTACAACCGTGGAAAGGTGAACCACTTGGAGGCCGAAGCGATCCAGGATGCACCAGATGTGGCAGTAGGTATGTTCTCAGTCGAATCTCATCCCGCGAAAGTGCTATTTGATACTGGTGCAACTCATTCTTTTGTCACTGCAACATGGGTAGAATTGCATAACATCTCAGTAGAGGTAATGGTGCCACCCATGAGGATTAATTCGGTTGGTGGCAAGGTGCAAACAGATAAAATATGTTCAAACATAATGGTGGAAATAAGGGGGATAGGATTCCCCAGTGACTTAATAGTAATAGGCACCCCTGGGATAGATGTCATTCTAGGGATGAATTGGTTAATGAAGTATGAGGCAAATGTTAGTTGTGACAAGAGGACCATAACATTGAAGTCCCCGTCAGGAGAAGAGGTAGGGGACTTGTTCTCAAATGCTAAGAATTAAGAATTAAGAATAAGGCAACACAGAAAATGTTAAATGTTAAGGTCCTTCGTCCTCCATAACGATATATCCCTTCGGGATATAAAGCATCTTGGACGAAGGTTACGAAGGACATACCTTCGTAAGCATAGCAACGAAGGATAAAGTATTCGCATAAATCATGAGATATGAAGTAAACATCATCATGAAATCATTTCTATTTCATTAACATGCAAAAATAGAAATGATTTTAGATTACAAATGTACCTTTGGTCTTGAGAGAAGATAAGAGTACAAGCGTGACGCAAAAGCAAATGCCCAGTCAGCGTGAACAGTACGGGAGTACTGTTCATCTATTTATAGACGCGGGACGCAGCCCACGTAAAATTACATCCATGTCCATTACATTTGTTAACGGCTTATGGAAATCTGTCGAGGCCCCCGAAGTCTTTTCATCTTTAAGTCGGTTCCCCCTTCTGCCATCGCGCCGAAGCTTCCCTGCGCACAGCTTCGGCTGCACTCGACCTTCGTCTGGTTCAGGCTTCGTCCTGGCCGTGCTCCATATTCATAATTCTGGATTCGAAAATACCTGTTCACATAATCCACTCGGAAAACATTGTCAAATCATGTTTTTGAGGACCTTCGGAGGACGAAGGCCCCCAACAGTAGCCCCTCGCAATATTAATTTGTAAATAATAAATTCAGATTGCGATATGGACGAAGGCCTTGAGCCGAAGGTCCGAAAAAACACCTTCCCTTTGCTAGAATAGCAACATCCACTGACAAGCGGGGCCTTTCAATTTTCAACGCCCTAGACGTATAAATAAGATCACATCGCGAACTCATTTGGTACGCACACTAGCCTTCTGCTTCGACCCACTTAAAATTTTTAGCTCTTGCACTAAGATTTGTTGGTCTTTTTGATTTTGAAGCTTCGGCCTCGAGAACAATTTTTTAGCGTTTCCGAAGATGTCTGAAGGCAAGAAGATCCCTGCTGAGACGAAGCTGAGTCTTGAGGAGGAGAAGAATCTGGGGTTCATTATGGCGATGGCGGAGACCAATACAGAGAAAATCACCAAGGAAATTCTTGAAGGTCTGTCCGAAGACACTGATGACAGCGACAGTTTTGATGTAGAAAGTAGCGGGGAAGAGGCCGAAGATCGACCGTGGCGACCAAGTCACGCGGTTTTCGGAAAAACGACCATCAAGCAGAGTCACATTGATAATATGAGGGGGCGATATTTCCGAGACATATCTATTGTGAGAGCTGATGCTGGGGAAAAAACTTCTCCCACCCCCGAAGAAGATGAAGTTGTAATCTTCCGAAGCTTCCTCAAGGCTGGGCTTCGTTTCCCCTTGAGCGACTTTGTTATTGAGGTACTGAAAACATTTCAAATCTTCCTGCATCAAATTACTCCCGAAGCCATCATAAGAATGGGAGTGTTTGTCTGGGCTGTGAGAAGCCAAGGTTTGGAACCAGACGCTAAAAGCTTCTGCAATATTCATGAGTTATTATACGAGACGAAGCCCTGGGGAAAAGAGCAATACCACAACAACTTTGGGTGCTACAGCTTCGGCGCCCGCTCCGGGTCAAGCTGCCCTGTGCCAACCTTTCGGAAGAGGTGGCCCGGAGCTTGGATGACTGAATGGTTTTATGTAAAGAATGACCTAACGACTCAAGAGAATGTGAAGAGTATCATTATGCGACCAATCTGGCAACGCTTCGGTCTTCGAAGGCCGAAGGTCGAAATGGACGAAGCTGCCGAAGAATGCCAAAGGGCCTTCGGAGTAGTCTGCTCGTTTATTGGGACAAGGGACTTGGTCCAAGAACACATTGCCTTCAGGGTATGGCCACTTGCAGAAAAGTGGGAAATGCCGAAGGAAACCATCAAAGAATCCGACGAAGGCGGACTAGTCAGATTAAAATAAACATTCAAATATGGGGACAAATTTGTCGAACCTGACGACGACTGGTTAAGAAGCATTGAAACATTAAGTGATGATCTACTTGGGGCATATTCGAAGGCTGAAAATACTGCACTATCAGCAGCCTTCGGAGGCCGAAAAAAGAAGAGACTCAACCGGGTGTTTGATGCAGTCGGGTTCTTTTACCCTGATTATCGTTATCCCATCCGAGGGCAAAAAAGGAAAAACACAACCTCTGAAAAAGAAGAAGCTGCAACTGCTCCTAGCGAGCTAGAACTGAAAGGAAAAAGGTTAAAGGTCCTCACACACCGGCCACGCCATATTGAACCAGCTTCGGTGCCTGAGTTTACCGGGGAAACATCTTCGGCCGCTGAAGCTGAACAGCCAACCTTGCTGCCAGAAATTGCAGTGATGGCCGAAGCACCATCCACAGAAAAAATGGAAGAAGTGAAAAAACCGACTAAGGAAAAAGCATCAGAAGTTTTGAGTCCTGCAGCAAATGCCGAAACAGCAAAAAACCAAAAGGGTCCAACAGTGACCCCAAAAAGGAAAAGAATGGTAAACGTACTAGATGTCTTGGAGACAATTAAGTCTTCAAGCACAACTCCAAAAAAGAGTGTTGAAGTTGCTGAAGCTTCTACTGAAGCTTCGACGCAACAGGCTGAAGCTGAAGCTGGGCCTTCAGAGCCCTTCAAGGAGCAAACTTTGGAAGCCGAAGTTATAAAAATATCAGAACCAATTTTAGTTGAAGAAACTGATACTGCCATCCCCGAAGCGCCTGCCAGCATGTGTGATTACATCATTCGACATGCTTCGGGGAAAAAAACTATCTGAAGAAGAAACTCATGAAGCTAACCATTATGCGAAGGAGCTAAAATATCCGAAGGGGGCAGTAATATTCAATGGGACGAATGAAGATGACTTCTTATACTGCCTGCCTGACAACAAAGAGCTATCTGTCTGCCGAGAAATGGCCAGAAGTATTGGTTTCCCGAAGCTTGAATCTGGATTAAGCGCCATGACGAAAGAAGATCTCGCAGACAGTCTTGCGTACAACAGCCTGAAGGTATGGGAATTAAACGCTTGAAAAACCCCCTTATTTTTTACGCAACTCATTCCTTTTTTCTTATATGAATTCTTTTTCGTATAGGGCCTGATCCTAAGCAACGCACTAAGAGCCCAAAAGAGCGCCGAAGATGAAAGCTATGAAATTGCGTTTAATAATTTACGCTCCGAAGTTATCAAACTGAGAAACGAAGCTTTGGAAAAAGATAAAATTCTGCTTACACTGGTAGATAAAGTGAAAAAAGACGAAGCTGCTTCAAAAGCCCAGGCCGAAGCTCAAAAATGCGAGATTAAAGATCTTCAGAAACAGCTGGCTAGAGCTAAAGAGGAGCGCACGCTTGAGGAAACGAAACGAGAACTTAGTGATTTTATGGTCAGCAAATTGGAATCAAGAGTTAAGGAGCTTCGCACATCTCAGGGGAAATGCTATGTCAAATCTGTAGAATGTGTGAATAAAATTAAATCCAGCTTCGCCAGCGTAGGCGCCTTTTCCAGCGAAGAGAATTTCTCTCGAGGCAATCCCGAAGGTCCGCTGGAATGGATTAGCCACGAAGCAGAGGCCTTCGAAGAGATTCTGAACAGTCGTGGCGACATATGCACTTTTTCGGGCGCCAGAGGAATTGCTTCTGTCTTAGAGAAGAAAGGTTGCGGGCATGTAAAATTTTTAGCTCAATCCGAAGCTACCTTATCTTCCGAAGACATCAAGGACCCCTCGGCCGAAGCAAGCGTGGTTGGTGGCAAATTTTTTACTGATATCTGGAACGACGACGGTCGAGGAATGGCGCAAGAGATCATCCAAAGTAGCGAAAAAGGCATTCATGACGCCAGAAAAGTAGCAGAAGCTGCCGAAAGGAGTACAGAACCCGAAAGGCAATTAGGTACCAATTAGTCGCTCTTATTGTGTTGTAATTTTTATTCCAAACTTTGCTCAAGGTTTGTAAAAGTAATGAAGAAATGTTCTCTTCCCTCAGAAACTGCTGGATCAAATGTCGACGAAGAAATTAAACAAATGGCCGAAACTATCTTGGACAAGGTTGTTGACCAACTTGTAAATGAGGCCGCCGAAGCAGTATTGAGAGAAGATTAGATGCTATTTGGAAAAATCATTTAAAGTGTAATCTATGTAACACTTTGTACATTTGAATGTAATATACAAGTCTCCTTTCATTATTGAATTCTTTACGATGCATGAAACATTAAGTACATACCATTTTTGAGCCTTCGGCGAAAAAACACCTTCCCTTCTTTTCATGCTTCGTGAAGAAGATATTCTCCGTTAAAATTATTCTGATGAATCACATCCATGCTTCGTCAAAACATTCTTCGAAGCTATACTCCGAAGCTATACAACTTCGATATTGATCTGATAAAGCTCGCCCATGTTTCGTAAAAATATTCTCCGAAGCTGTATTCCGAAGCTATACAGTTTCGATGTCACTTTCTCAAAGCGTCCTTTCGAAGGTTGAGAGTATCTCCTTCTCTTGCCAAATGCAATATGATGTATGATGCTTATGCTATGCAAAATGATGTGATGATGTTATGTTATGCATGTGATATTTGTTCCGGAGATACACATAAAATATATTCGTAAACTCTGCATTCCCTTGGGAACGTCTTTGGAGCTTCTTTGTCTTTTACTTAGACGGTATCAGCGTTGACTTTTCGCTGTAAGCCTCCCTTAGGAGCTTCTTCGCCTTTTACTTAGGCGGTATCAGCGTTGACTTTTCGCTGTAAGCCTCCCTTAGGAGCTTCTTCGCCTTTTACTTAGGCGGTATCAGCGTTGATTTTTCGCTGTAAGCTCTGCATTCCTTTAGGAACGACTTCTGAGCAGAAAACTTACACTGCGCTCCCTTTGGAACGGCTTTTTGTGACTTCATAAACTTACTCTGCGTTCCTTAGAACGACTTTCTGTTACTCCGAAGGATTTTTAATCCGAAGGTCCTCCTTGGTAACGGAAAAAGTTTTAGGCTTCAGCAACTTAGGCCTGTGGAGCAAATAGATTTTCCTCGTGGGAAACAACAAAATTATTACATGAAAACTATCAATGTTTTTTGCTGAATAGAAAAGACTGCTATCAAAGGTAGGATATGTCAATAAATGTGCTTCGACTCTGGCACAGTGCTGTTGACTGTGCGAGCTTCGGATTGTTCTCTGAAGTCCCTCTGATGTGGAGCGTATTGACTCCCTTCTGGCTGTTGACCTTGCTGCAATGGAGGTGGAGGCGGAAGCTGCTGCCAGGAAGCTTGAGGTTGACTTGCCGAAGCTACAGAAGCTGCAGGGTGGTTGTCCATGTATTGTGGGATATAAGGCGGATGATACGAAGCGGTATGCATGACCTGCTTCGGCTGAGCTTGTTGAGATGCAGCTTCGGCTATTTCCTTTTGCTTCTGGATTGTAACATGGCACGTCCTAGTGGTATGGCCCTTGCCTTCTCCACAGAACAAGCAAAACAGTCTCCTTGGCTGATCTCCGAATCTTCCGCCGAAGCCCCTGGCGCCTCTGCCTCTTGGAGCTGGTGGCCGGAAGGAAGTTTGTTGTTGCCCCGAAGCCTGTGAGGAGCACTGCGGTCTGTTCTGCTGACTCCCCTTATCATCATTCTGAGTGTTGTGGATGGAACGGACATGCCTCGGGTAGTATCTTCCTCCGAAGCCCCTGGTCATTTCAGAAAATCTGAAGGCCTCCTCCCTTCTTTGGCGAAAGTCATTGTCAGCACGAATGTACTCATCCATCTTTTGGAGCAATTTCTCCAAGGTCTGAGGAGGCTTCCGAGCAAAGTATTGAGCTGCAGGTCCAGGACGAAGCCCCTTGATCATGGCTTCGATAACAATTTCATTGGGCACCGTCGGTGCCTGCGCCCTCAGTCGTAAAAACCTTCGGACATACGCCTGAAGGTATTCTTCGTGATCCTGAATACACTGGAACAGGGCTTGAGCTGTGACCGGCTTCGTCTGAAATCCTTGAAAGCTGGTCAGTAACATATCCTTCAGCTTCTGCCATGAAGTGATTGTTCCTGGCCGAAGGGAGGAATACCAAGTCTGAGCAACATTCCTGACGGCCATGACGAAAGACTTCGCCATGACTGCAGCATTGCCCCCATACGAAGACACTGTTGCTTCGTAGCTCATCAAGAACTGCTTCGGATCTGAGTGACCGTCGAACATAGGAAGCTGGGGTGGTTTATAGGATGAAGGCCAAGGTGTAGCCTGCAGCTCAGCGGACAAAGGAGAAACATCATCGAAAACAAAATTTCCCTGATGGAAATTGTCATACCAGTCATCTTCGTTGACGAAGTCCTCCTGACGAAGGTCTTTCTGCTGGGGCCTTCTGTTTTGCTCATCATGGGTAAGATGGCGGACTTCCTCAGAGGCTTCGTCTATCTGTCGTTGCAACTCAGCTAGCCGGGCCATCTTCTCCTTCTTCCTTTGCACCTGTTGATGTAAAATTTCCATATCCCTGATTTCTTGGTCTAGCTCTTCCTCCTGAAGTGTCGGGCTGACAGCTTTTCTCTTCTGGCTTCGGGCCTCCCGAAGAGAGACGGTCTCCTGGTTGTGGTCCAGCGGTTGTAGTGCTGCAGCCCCAGCCGCTGAAACTTTCTTCGGCGCCATAGCGAAGGTCTATAGCTTCCGAAGGTGTTCACGAAGACTCGAAGTGGAAGTGAGTTCACCGGAGGTGGGCGCCAATGTTGGGGACTTGTTCTCAAATGCTAAGAATTAAGAATTAAGAACAAGGCAACACAGAAAATGTTAAATGTTAAGGTCCTTCGTCCTCCATAACGATATATCCCTTCGGGATATAAAGCATCTTGGACGAAGGTTACGAAGGACATACCTTCGTAAGCATAGCAACGAAGGATAAAGTATTCGCATAAATCATGAGATATGAAGTAAACATCATCATGAAATCATTTCTATTTCATTAACATGCAAAAATAGAAATGATTTTAGATTACAAATGTACCTTTGGTCTTGAGAGAAGATAAGAGTACAAGCGTGACGCAAAAGCAAATGCCCAGTCAGCGTGAACAGTACGGGAGTACTGTTCATCTATTTATAGACGCGGGACGCAGCCCACGTAAAATTACATCCATGTCCATTACATTTGTTAACGGCTTATGGAAATCTGTCGAGGCCCCCGAAGTCTTTTCATCTTTAAGTCGGTTCCCCCTTCTGCCATCGCGCCGAAGCTTCCCTGCGCACAGCTTCGGCTGCACTCGACCTTCGTCTGGTTCAGGCTTCGTCCTGGCCATGCTCCATATTCATAATTCTGGATTCGAAAATACCTGTTCACATAATCCACTCGGAAAACATTGTCAAATCATGTTTTTGAGGACCTTCGGAGGACGAAGGCCCCCAACACTGCCCCAGCAGCGAATCAGAGCAACCAAGCAGCCCCAACACAAGGAGGAGGCAGAGGATGTTTCCACTGTGGAGATCAAGGCCACTGGGCGATGCAGTGCCCAAAGAAGATGGCTCAGCAGCAGACCAACCCCAATGCTCCAGCAAGGCAAGGTGTACTGCAGCCGGCAGCAGGCAATCGTAACCAAGCGTACAACCGTGGAAAGGTGAACCACTTGGAGGCCGAAGCGATCCAGGATGCACCAGATGTGGCAGTAGGTATGTTCTCAGTCGAATCTCATCCCGCGAAAGTGCTATTTGATACTGGTGCAACTCATTCTTTTGTCACTGCAACATGGGTAGAATTGCATAACATCTCAGTAGAGGTAATGGTGCCACCCATGAGGATTAATTCGGTTGGTGGCAAGGTGCAAACAGATAAAATATGTTCAAACATAATGGTGGAAATAAGGGGGATAGGATTCCCCAGTGACTTAATAGTAATAGGCACCCCTGGGATAGATGTCATTCTAGGGATGAATTGGTTAATGAAGTATGAGGCAAATGTTAGTTGTGACAAGAGGACCATAACATTGAAGTCCCCGTCAGGAGAAGAGGTAGTGGCCGAGCTAAGGATGCCTAAGTCAGAAGAAGGAGTCTGTCATCAGATCTCAGTTGATAGTAAGGAGCCCAACCCGCTTGAGGCTATCAAGGTTGTGTCGGACTTTCCGGATGTGTTTCCCGAGGAGCTAACGGGCATGCCACCCGAGAGAAAGGTCGAATTTGCCATAGAGCTTATCCCTGGTACCGCCCCCATTTCAAAGAGAGCCTATCGAGTGTCTGGACCAGAATTGGTGGAACTCAAGAAGCAGATAGATGAGATGTTAGAGAAGGGTTACATCAGGCCAAGTACCTCGCCTTGGGCCGCTCCAGTGTTGTTTGTAGAGAAGAAAGATGGTACCAAAAGGATGTGCATAGACTACAGAGCCTTGAACGAAGTCACTGTCAAGAACAAGTACCCCCTGCCAAGGATAGAAGATTTGTTTGACCAGCTCAGAGGTGCCAGCGTATTCTCGAAGATAGATCTGAGATCTGGTTATCATCAACTCAGAATCCGACCCTCGGACATACCGAAGACAGCATTCATCACCAAGTACGGGTTATATGAGTTCACAGTTATGTCCTTTGGATTGACAAATGCGCCAGCCTTCTTTATGTACCTGATGAACAGTGTGTTCATGGATTATCTGGACAAGTTTGTGGTAGTGTTCATCGACGACATCCTCATATACTCTCAAAGTGAGGAAGATCATGTAGAGCATTTGAAGATGGTATTGCAAAGACTTCGAGAGCATCAGTTGTATGCCAAGCTGGGCAAGTGCGAGTTCTGGATTCACGAAGTCTTGTTTCTGGGTCACATCATAAACCAAGATGGGTTGGCAGTGGATCCAAAGAAAGTAGCAGATATCCTGAACTGGAAAGCACCGAAGGATGTTCGTGGGATCAAGAGCTTTATTGGAATGGCCGGATACTACAGACGTTTCATTGAGGGCTTTTCAAAGATTGCTAGACCGATGACAGCGTTACTAGCGAAGAAAGTTGAGTTTAAGTGGACTCAAAAGTGTCAGGAAGCATTTGAAGAACTGAAGAATAGATTGACTACAGCTCCTGTGTTAGTCCTGCCTGATGTTCACAAGTCATTCTCAGTGTATTGCGACGCTTCGTACACCGGATTGGGATGTGTGCTGATGCAAGAAGGGAGAGTTGTAGCATACTCATCTCGACAGCTGAAGATCCATGAGAAGAATTACCCCACACATGACCTGGAATTGGCAGCAGTGGTTCATGCTTTAAAGACCTGGAGACATTATCTGTATGGGCAGAAGTGCGACATCTACACAGATCATAAAAGTCTGAAGTACATATTCACCCAGTCAGAGTTAAACATGAGGCAGCGAAGATGGTTGGAATTGATCAAAGACTATGAGTTGGAGATACATTACCATCCAGGCAAAGCCAATGTTGTTGCAGATGCTCTGAGCAGGAAAAGTCAAGTCAATATGTTGGCCTCGCACCCAATGCCGTATGAGTTAGCCAAGGAGTTCGACAGACTGAGCCTCGGTTTCCTGAACAGTACGCAAGGAGTAACAGTGGAATTAGAGCCCACCCTAGAGCGGGAGATCAAAGAAGGGCAGAAGGATGATGAAAACATCAACAAGATCCGGCAGCTGATCCTAGAAGGAAGAGGCAAAGACTTTCGAGAGGATGAAGAAGGGGTAATCTGGTTCAAGGACCGATTGTGTGTTCCCGACCTCAAACCTATTCGGGAACTGATCCTCAAGGAAGCTCATGAGACAGCCTACTCCATACACCCTGGAAGTGAGAAGATGTACCAGGATTTAAAAAGGAGGTTTTGGTGGTATGGTATGAAAAGGGAGATCGCAGAATATGTCGCCATCTGTGATAGCTGTCAGAGAACCAAAGCAGAGCATCAGAGGCCCGCCGGACTGTTGCAGCCATTGCGGATTCCTCAGTGGAAGTGGGATGAGATCGGGATGGATTTCATAGTTGGCCTACCTCGTACCCGGGCCGGCTACGATTCCATCTGGGTGGTTGTGGACCGCTTAACAAAGGTGGCCCATTTCATACCTGTGAAGACGACATACACCGGAGCAACGTTAGCTGAGTTATACATGTCACGGATAGTCCGCCTACATGGTGTGCCGAAGAAGATAGTGTCAGATCGAGGAACGCAGTTCACCTCTCATTTTTGGCAGCAGCTACAAGAAGCTTTGGGCACACATTTGAACTTCAGTTCAGCTTATCACCCGCAGACAGACGGCCAGACTGAAAGAACTAATCAGATACTAGAAGATATGTTGAGAGCCTGTGCGTTGCAAGACAAGTCAGGATGGGACAAAAGGTTACCTTATGCAGAATTCTCCTACAACAATAGTTACCAGGCCAGCTTGAAGATGTCACCGTTTCAGGCACTCTACGGACGGAGTTGTAGGACTCCGCTGCACTGGGACCAGCCTGGAGAGAGACAGGTGTTTGGCCCCGACATCTTGCTTGAAGCCGAAGAGAATATCAAAATGGTTCGGGAGAACCTGAAGACAGCCCAGTCAAGACAGCGAAGCTATGCTGACAGAAGGAGAAGGGAACTGAGTTTCGAAGTGGGAGATTACGTCTATCTGAAGGTGTCACCTATCAGGGGAGTCAGAAGGTTCGGAGTTAAAGGCAAGTTAGCACCTCGGTACGTTGGACCATATCAGATTCAAGCAAAGCGTGGAGAAGTGGCCTATCAGCTTGACCTACCAGAGAGCTTGTCAGCAGTGCACAATGTGTTCCATGTGTCGCAATTGAAGAAGTGTTTGCGAGTACCAGAAGAACAGTTGCCAGTGGAGGGTTTGGAAGTCCAAGAAGATCTGACCTACATAGAGAAGCCAACGCAGATTCTGGAGTTTGCAGACAGAGTCACCCGGAGGAATACCATCAGAATGTGCAAAGTCAGATGGGGTCACCATTCGGAGGAAGAAGCAACCTGGGAACGAGAAGATGACCTGAAGGCCAAATACCCTGAACTCTTTGCTGACCAACCTTGAATCTCGGGGCGAGATTCTTTTAAGGGGGATAGGTTTGTAACACCCTGAATTTGGGGGTATAAAATTTCTTTGCTCATATTCACAAATTCAGGTGTTACTTCCTTTTCTCATCCTTCCTAATTCTTTTCTCTCTCATTTCTATAGGAGCTAAGTGCTTATTTTACTTGTAACTATAGTTTATTATGTTAAACCCTAAGGGAGTATGATTTGTTGCATCATGTTGAACCCTAGATTTCACTTTTGTTTGGTGCATAATTCTCAAAAGGTCTAATTTGAATTTGGGGCTCATTTGAATTTGAATCAAATAGAATAGGTAAAAAGAAAAGGGAAAAACAATTCAGAATAAAAGAAAAAGGCAAAGAGGCCCAACCCAGCCGCCTCCTCGGCCTTTCGGCCCAGCCGGCCCATCTCTCGCGCGCGCGCCTCCCTCCCCTCCTCTCTCTGCGCAGCGGGCCCGGCCTGTCGGCGCGGCCGCCTTCCGCGCACCCGCCTCCCTCTCTCACTGCTCGCCCGGCCCCACCTGTCGGCGCTGCCGCTTTCCCCCGCGCGCGCTCGCTCCCTCGCTCTCTCTCTGCTCGCGGGCCCGGGTTGTCAGCCCCGTCTTCCTCGCGTAACCGCCGCCCGAGCTGCTCGCGCCCGCCTTCCCCGCGCCCACGTCGCGCGTGGAACTCGCCCCCACCTCGCCCCTGGCCACTTGAGCCCCGAACCCCACTCGCCCTCACCCCCTCCCCCATTTGCGCCCCAGTAGACCCTCTCTCCCCCTCGCTACGCGCACGCAGAGCGCCACCGCCATAACCCCGCCGTCCCGAGCTCGGTTTCTCGTCGCCGGTGGAGCTCCGCCGCGCCCTTAGCCCCGGTGAGCTCCGCTCTGGCGTCCGCAACCCAGAACGCGCCCCAATTCCCTCTCCCCCTCCCTATTTCTCTCTGCCCGCGCTCACCCGTCGTCCGCCGTGCAGCCGCCACCGTCGCCCCGGGTCCCCGTCGCGTCTCCGTCGCCGCCGAGGAGTCCCCGGAGCCCGCCTTGAGGTAACGGACCACTCCCGCCCCTATCGCCCCTTGTTTTGCTCTCTGTTGCGATTGATTGCTCGCCGGAGTAGAATAACCCCACCGCCGAGCCGCCCCGCCGTGAACCGCCCCCCTCCGGTGCCTCTGCCCCGACCCAGACCCTACCGGAGAACTCCCCGCGCCCTCCCCGACCTCCCTGACCACTCGGATTGCCCCAGAGCCCCGCCAGTCGCCCGCGCCCCTCGTCTCCGGCGAGCCCTCCGCCGCGGGGACGAGCGCCGCCGCCCCAGCTAGCCGTAGGGGAAGCCCAGGCCGGCCACCCGATCCCCACCGTCCATCCCAGATCGGGCGGCCTCGTTTTAATTTGGCCAAGCCCAATCCTGGCCGTCCGCCGGAGATCCAGCGGCCCAGGCCCGCTTCCCCCTCACCCCGTCTCTCTGCCGTTTGGGCCCCGCCTGTCAGCCCGCCCGCGCGCGCGCTGTCCGCCCGGCCCAGCCTGTCAAGCCCGCCCGCGCGCGCGCTGTCCGCCCGGCCCCGCCTGTCAGCCCGCCCGCGCGCTCGCTCTGCCGTTTGGGCCCAGCCTGTCAGCCGCCCAGGCCGCCGCGCGCCCGCGCGCCCGCCCGCAGGATCTAATCCTGATCGTTCGCTTTAGATCTGACGGCTGTAGGCGCTCGATACCCCTTCGCCCGCGCTTTTCTTAAAGAGCCCCCTGTTTTCTGGAATTTGCGCCCGCCGTCCCTGGTTTCTCGCAGTTAAGTCCCTGGCCCTTTTATTTAATTAAAAATAAGTCCTTAGGGTATAATTTTAACCCCTAAACTTGTAAAATTCATAACTTTGCCATATGAACTCCAAATTAGGTGCTTCAAATTGCAAAATGTTCATAATATTATTATCTATCTGTTTATGCAATGTTTCCCTGATGTTTCCATGTATTAATTAATAGCTAATCACTAGGATAGAATTAAGACTATTGAAACCTTATTTAAGATAATTAGAAATGAGTAGACTTTAATAAAAGTTGGATTACTTAAGTTTATGGACTTAAACACTTAAGTTTAGAAACTCAAACCAGATAATTATTTAATCCCACCACCAACTTAGACCTGATTAGTGGATAGTGAATCACTTTGTGTAATCCTCTACCCCCAGACCTAGGGAACTTTAGAGTGCCTATCCCTTTTCTGTGATGAACTTGTGACCCCTCTCTGCTGTATATGTTTGGTATATTGTTTTTGTCTGTTATTTTCCCAAGTGCATAGTGTGAATGATTTCTTTGCGTAGACAACGAGCAGTCTGTGTTTCCCGAGGCAGTTGCAGAGGAAGTCCCTGATCAGCAGTTTGGTGAAGGCAAGTGTCCTCTGTCCCACTATGTCCTATTCATTTATAACTTACTACCCCGCATTACTTACTTGAAACCTAAGGATTGACTAGCTTTACACTTTACTTTGTCCTTGATGACCTACTGGGTTATTATGGTTAGCACTTTGCTACTGCTTTAACATAATCAATGAACATGATGTGGCTATTTATGATACTGTTATCCTGTTGATGTTGATGACCTTGTGATACTCTAGGGGGCTCAGGCTGTTTCCTGAGTACCTCTCCGTAAGGACTGGTTCGTTGAGAGACCACCCGGGATAACAGTGCAACCATGAGGGTGAAATGGGATGCCCTTAGCTGATTAATTAGATGAGCTAGAGGTGTAGTTGCTTAGCCGTCGTGCCGTCAATGGGGTCCAGGCACAGTGCTTGCTCTGCCGAGGCTGAGTGCCGAGGTTCTTTCGTTTTGCTCTTTGTTAGTCACTCTCCTGCGGGGAGGGGTACTGTGTTTATCAAACTGGAGAAACCTAACGGGCGGCTACGATCTCTAGGGAATCTTTGTAAAAGCTACGTAGTGATGCCCTGCCGGACCACCTAGGTAGTGGTCAATGGGGATTAGCTCTCCCCGGGTAGAAAGGGAATCATGGCTCATGGGTAAAGTGTGCAACCTCTGCAGAGGGTAGTGAAACTGGTATATCAGCCGTGCTCATGGTTAAGAGCAGCCTTGGGATCCTCTTTGATTAGAGATACAGATGGTTCGAGATACAAGGATTATGTTATGGTTTTGGTTCGACTATGATGATGATGTTCCTCGATGAGGAAATGGTTTACGGGATTGGTTAATGCTAAAATCTGGCTTCTACTAATGATAAATACCTGACCAACTAAAAGCAACTGCTTGAGCCTAACCCCACATAAAGCTAGTCCACTTCAGCCAAACGGGACATTTGCTGAGTACGTTGATGTGTACTCATCCTTGCTTTACCACAAAACACCAGGTTGCCCGCATTGTAACCACTGCTCAGGAGAAGGCGAAGCCGTGGAAGGAGACTTCCAGGAGTTCCAAGACTACGACGAATTCTAGGTGTGGGTTGGCGGCAACCCCCAGTCAGCTGCCTGTGAAGGCCTTATCTTTACTGCGTTTCGCTTAGCACTTTGATTTACTTGTTAAGACAATGACTATGTGGATGTCTATGACTCTATGATGTAATAAGTACTCTTTTATGTTATTATTCGAGCATTGTGTGATGATGTTCATTTATGTAATCGCTGTGTACGTGAGTTCTGATCCTGGCACGTACATAGTTCGCATTCGGTTTGCCTTCTAAAACCGGGTGTGACATAACCGTGCTACCAGCGGCAGCGCCGCTCGATTCTGCAGTGGAGTTTCGCCGGAGGTGAGGGCACAACCACGACAAGGGTCTAGGGCACTGGGAAAGGGCTCAGGCGAGTTCGGGGTGGCACGGCGGACTCGGCCATGGGCACGACACTGGCGCAAAGGCACTAGAGGGCACCGGTTCGCGGCGGAGTGGCCCGATAGCGGCGCAGCTCAACTCCAGCGAGCGATTGCACGAACATCAGGGTAGAAAAAGGGGAATTAAGGGCATGGGGAGGTTAGTTACCTCGAGAGACGGTTCTAGAGCGCTTGAGCGATGACGAGGACACAACGAAAGCCTTGGTCGATGACGACGGGGACACGGCTGCACGGTGAGAAGTCTGGTGAGCATGAACAGAGGGAAATAGAGGGGATGGGGTCAAACCAAAGGGTGTCTTGAGTTGCTGGTGAGGAGGCTGAGCTCACCGAGGCAACAAACTCGACAGGTGCTCGGCGGCAGTCGCGAAACGGACCCGAGGTCACGGCACACAGCGGCAGTGCGAGGGAGAGTGCGAGGAGGTCTGCAGAGGAGCACTACTGGACGAGGTGAGTGAGCGAGTGGGTGCGAGCTCAAAAGGAGGTCGGACGCGTGAGGGGAGTGGCCAGGAAACGCGCGACGTGGGTGCGTCCACGGCGGAGTGCGCGGACGTGAGGTTAGGGAAGAGGAGGTGGCTGACAGGTGGGGTTCGCGGGACAGCGAGAGCGAACGAGCAGTCGGCGCTGACAGGGTGGACCCATCGGGCAGCGAGAGGGAACCGACGCGCAAGCAAAGGAACTAGCGTTGACAAACTGGCCCCACTGAGCAGCGGGAGGGAGAGAGGAAGAGAGCGTGCGGGCGCGGCTGACGCTGTCCACCTGTCAGGCGGAGCGGGCGCGCGCAGCTAGGCTGGGCTAGATTGGGCTGAATGGGACGAATTTGTGAAAGGGAAATGGATTTAATCATTTCCTATAATCGATTTTGGTGTTTGACGTCAATCACAAGCCACGCGGACTAACTAGTTTGCCTAGTTGTCAATTATCTCAGGTGCATAAAGTTCAACATAAACTAACAAAGAAAATAAGTTAGGAACTCTACAAAATTTGGAGCAAGGACAAGCATTGGTGCTACCAGTGGCGCACCGGACATTGTCCGATGTGCACCGGAGACTGTTTGGTGCTCAGGCCGAGCACTCGATGAACTGGCTGCTCTTAGGTTTTTTCCAGAGTCACTCCGCTATAATTCATCGGATTGTCCGGTGAGCCAACAGAGCAACGATCAATTGTGCCCATCGGTCGACTGCGATGTCAAATGAACAGTGAACAATGCGCAAGTCAGAAGTCATGACTGCAAAGTTAGAACGCACTGGACTGTCCGGTGCTGCAAGAGGACAATTGACTTCAACGGTCAACCGCTCCAAACCCTAACGGTCTGCTGACGTGGCACGCACCGGATAGTGAATATTGCCATGTCCGGTGTGCCCATCGACAGCAACGGCTGGAATAGTGGTTGGGGCTATAAATACCCACCAACCACCACCATTCAAGCTATCCAAGTTTTCTGAACTCCACATTCAATACAAGAGCAAAAGACTACACACCAAGACACAATCAAAAGATCAAATCCTCTCCAATCCTCAAAATCAACTCAATTTCTTAGTGACTTGAGAGAGGGTGTTTTGTGTTTCTTTTGTTGCTCTTGTTGCTTGGATTGCTTTCTCCTTCTCATTCTAATTCTTCTAAGTGCTTTGTAAAGCTAGCAAGAGACACCTAAGTGTATGGTGATCCTTACAGGGTCTTAGTGACCCAAGTGATTAAAGAGAAGCACTCAATCGGTCTATGTGACGGATTGAGAGAGGGAAAGGGTTGGAATAGACCCAGCCTTTGTGGCCTCCTCAACGGAGACTAGGTTCTTTGGAACCGAACCTCGGTAAACAAATAGCCGTGTTCATTTGTGTTGATCTTCACTTGATTTGTTTCTCCCCTCTCCTCTCTCTAAAGTTCCTTTGCTCATTTTGTTTTGAGTTGGCTCCCAAGGTTATCCGCATTGATGGAGCAACTCATAGCAACAGGAACAATCTTCCACACTGCGAATTTATTTCTAACTCTAACCTCAAGTGTAATGCATGTGTAAAGTTTGTAAATTTCAGGTTTCGCCTATTCACCCCCCTCTAGTCGACTTTCAATTTGGTGTTCCTATTTTCTAGAATTTTCCAAATGCTTTTCTTTTTATTTTCTCTATGGATTTCAAATCAAATTCAAACCCAATTCAAATAATTCAAACATGTGCATCAAAAAAGAATAATTTAGGCTGAGCATGATGCGACATTTCATGACTCACATAGGTTTTGCTATATTAAATAAATAGTTAATCCCTCACCTAATTGACATGATTCTAATAAAAAGGAAGAGAGAAGAAGTCTAGAGAGAGAAACAAGAGGTAACACCAGAATTTGGTAGGCATTAGAGAAGAATTTTTATACCCCCAAATTCAGGGTGTTATAGCTTGCCATTCGGAGCTTGGATGATCTTGTCACAGAACGTGCAAAGCCCCTATTTTGGTTAAGAAAGGTAGACATTCAAAGTTTGCTCCCAAAGCCTTTGAAGGGTTTTTACTTGGTTATGATTCAAATACAAAGGCATATAGGGTCTTCAACAAATCTTCTAGTTTAGTTGAAGTCACTAGTGATGTTGTATTTGATGAGACTTATGGCTCTCCAAGAGAGCAAGTTGATCTTTATGACATAGATGAACACGAGGTTCTTATGGCTGCAATAAGGACTATGGTGATAGGCGATGTGCGACCATAGGAACAACAAGTGCAAGATCAACCTTCTTTCTATTGGACGTGTATTTTTATCCTATGCTAGTCTTGAGTCCATTCGTATATTATTAGCATATGCTACTCACCATTCTTTTAAGCTCTACCAAATGGACATGAAGAGTGTTTTCCTCAATGGGCCAATCAAGGAGGAGGTGTACGTGGAGCAACCCCTGGCTTCGAGGATGATAGGTACTCCGACCATGTGTGCAGGCTCTCTAAGGCAATATATGGACTTAAGCAAGCTCCATGAGCATGGTATGAATGCCTTAGAGATTTTGAAAGGGAAATAGGGTTTAACCTTTTCCTATAAATGATTTTGGTGGTTGAATGCCCAACACAGATAATTGGACTAACTAGATTATATATTTTACCGGTGCTAAAGGTTCAACACAAACCAATAAAAAGAGCAAAGTTAGGGTTCAAAAGAAAGGAGCAAAAAAACGAAGAGAACCCTGGTCTGGCGCATCGGACTATCCGATGTGCCACCGGACAGTGTCCGGTGCACCAGGGCCGTACGACTTCAAACTTGCCATATTCGGGTTTCAGAAGAACCGCTCCGCTATAATTCACCGGACTGTCCGGTGTACCACCGGACTGTCCGGTGCACTAGCCGAGCAACGGCTAGCCAGCGCAACGATCGGCTCCAATGGTCGCCTGCAACGCTACAGTGCGCTGACAGTTAGCGCAGAAGTCAGAGCAGCCGCAGAAGGCGCACCAGACATTGAACAGTGTCTGTTCCGTGCGGCACCGAACTGTCCGGTGCCACATGAAGACAAAGCTCCAACGGTCAAAACCGTCAGAACCCTAACGGTTGGGTGACAAGGCTGGAGCACCGGACTGTCTGGTGCGCCCATCGACAACAGCCTTCCCCAATGGTTGAATTGGTGGTTGGGGCTATAAATACCCCACAACCACCTCCACTCCAACCATCCAAGCATTCATAACAGTGCATTCAATACAAGAGCAAAATACAACACTCCAAGACACAAATCAAAGCCTCCGATCCAATCAAAGTCCACAATTCAACTCTAGTATTTTAGGACTTGTGAGAAGATCATCGTGTGTTCTTTGTTGTTCTTGTTGCTTGGTTGGCTTTCTTCTTTCTCTCATTCTTACTCTCAAAGCCTTGTAAGCGAAGCAAGAGACACCAATTGTGTGGTGGTCCTTGCGGGGTCTAAGTGACCTGGGAAATCAAGGAAGAAAGCTCACTCGGTCTAATTGACCATTTGAGAGAGGGAAAGGGTTGAAAGAGACCCGGTATTTGAGACCACCTCAACGGGGGCTAGGTTCATTGGAACCAAACCTCGATAAAACAAATCACCGTGCCATCCGCTTTATTTCTTGGTTGATTTGTTTTCCCCCTCTCTCTCGGACTCGGATTTTATTCTAACGCTAACCCCGGCTTGTAGTGTGTTTAAAGTTGTAAATTTCAGTTTCCTCCTATCCACCCCCCTCTAGGCGACTTTCAATTGGTATCAGAGCCCGGTACTTCATCAGAGTCTAACCACTCGAAGTGATGTCGGGAGATCACGCCAAGAGGGAGATCGTGACCAGCGGTGACAAGTCCGCAAGCACGGGAAGAACTCATTCGAGGGAGTCCGGCCACAAGCACAAGGAGGAATCCTCTTCCTCCATCAAGTCACAATGGAGAGGTGACAAGAAGAAGATGAAGAAAGTGGTCTACTACGAGACCGACTCTTCGTCACCCTCCACCTCCGGCTCCGAATCATCCTTCATCACTTCTAAGCGCCATTAGCGCAAAAAGTATAGTAAGATGCTCCTCTGCTATCCTCGCATTTCTAAACGCACTCCATTACTTTCCGTTCCCCTAGGCAAACCACCATTTTTTGATAGTGAGGATTATTGTATGTGGAGTGACAAAATGAGGCATCATCTAACCTCACTCCACAAAAGCATATGGGATATTGTTGAGTATGGAGCGCAGGTACCGAAGGTAGGGGACAAGGACTACGATTCGGACGAGGCCGACCAAATTCGGCACTTTAACTCCCAAGCCACAACTATACTCCTCGCCTCCTTGTGTCTAGAGGAGTATAATAAGGTGCAAGGGTTAAAGACGGTCAAAGAAATTTGGGACGTCCTCAAGACGACGCACGAAGGGGACGAGGTGACCAAGATCACCAAACGAGAGACGATCGAGGGGGAGCTCGGTCGATTCATCCTCAACCAAGGAGAGGAGCCACAAGCAATGTACAACCGGCTCAAGACCTTGGTCAACCAAGTGCGCAACCTCGGGAGCACCAAATGGGATGACCATGAAATGGTCAAGGTTATTCTTAGATCACTCGTATTTCATAATCCAACTCAAGTTCAATTAATATGTGGTGATCCTAGATACAAGCTAATGTCTCCCGAGGAAGTAATAGGAAAGTTTGTGAGCTTTGAGTTGATGATCAAAGGCTTCAAACATATCGTCAACTTGGAGCAAGGCAGCACCTCCACACCCGAGGTGCAACCCGTTGCATTCAAGGCGATGGAAGAAGAAAAGAAGGAACCTACGCCAAGTAGGATTCTCATCGACGCCTCCAAGCTTGACAACGAGGAGATGACGCTCATCATCAGGAGCTTTCGCCAAATCATCAAGCAAAGGAGGGGAAAAGATTACAAACCCCGCTCCAAAAGGGTGTGCTACAAGTGTGGTAAGCTCGGTCATTTTATTGCTAAATGTCCTATGTCTAGTGATAGTGACAGGGGCGACAACAAGAGGGGAAAGAAGAAGGAGAAGAAGAGGTACTACAAGAAGAAGGGCGGCGATGCCCACGTTTGTTAGGAATGGGACTCCGATGAGAGCTCCACCGACTCCTCCTCCGACGAAGATGCCGCAAACATCACCGTCAACAAGGGTCTTCTTTTCCCCAACGTCGGCCACAAGTGCCTCATGGCAAAGGATGGCAAAAAGAAGAAGGTACAATCTAGAACCACCCCCAAGTATACTACATCTAGTGATGAGGGTAGTTCTAGTGATGATGAAGATGATCTGCTAACTCTTTTTGCCAACCTTAACTGCAACAAAAAGATAAATTAAATGAATTAATAGGTGCTATTCATGAGAAAGATGAACTCTTGGATAGCCAAAAGGAATTCCTTATTAAGGAAAATAAAAAGCATGTTAAGGTGAAAAATGCTTATGCTCAGGAGATAGAAAAATGTGAAAACTTGAATAAAGAGCTTAGCATTTGCCATGACACTATTTCTAACCTTAGAACCGAGAATGTTAATTTAGTTGCTAAGGTTGAGAAATCAAATGTTTGCCATGATTCAATTGCCAATCTTAGAAATGAAAATGCTAGTTTAATTGCTAAGATTGATAAATTGAATGAATCAATTGTTAGCCTTAAAACTGAGAATGATGAGTTAATTTCTAAGGCTAAAGATTTGAATGTTTGCAATGTTTCTATTTCCAATCTTAGAAATGAGAATGCTATTTTACATGCTAAGATTGATGAATTAAATGTTTGCAAACCATCTACATCTACTGTTGGTATGTTACTATTTGTACTAGATGTAGAGATATTAATGTTGATGCTATCCATGATCACCTTGCCCTAATTAAACAACAAAATGATCACATAGTTCAACTAACGGCTAAAATCAATGAGCATGAGATAGAGAATGAAAATTTTAAATTTGCTAGAAGCATGCTCTATAGTGGGAGACGCCCTGGCATCAAGGTTGGCATTGGTTTCCAACAGGGAAGCAATGTTAAACTTAATGCCCCCAAAAGATTGTCTAAGTTTGTTAAGGGCAAGGCTCCCATGGCTCAGGATAACAAGGGTTACATTTTATATCCTGCTGGTTATCCTGAACACAAGATTAGGAGAATTCATACTAGGAAGTCTCATTCTATTTCTCATCATGCCTTTATATACAAGAATGAGGCATCTAGCTCTAGGCATTCTACCCATGTTAAAATGCCTAAAACGAAATCTCCTACTGCATCAAATGATCATAACATTTCATTTAAGACTTTTGATGCTTCCTATGTTTTAACAAACAAATCAGGCAAAGTAGTTGCCAAATATGCTGGGGGCAAACACAAGGGGTCAAAGACTTGTGTTTGGGTACCCAAGGTGCTTGTTTCTAACGTGAAAGGACCCAAGACTGTTTGTGTACCTAAGAACAAGGTCTAAAACAGTTTTGCAGGTTTATGCATCCAGGGGCTCAAG
Source organism: Zea mays (assembly GCF_902167145.1). Classification (NCBI taxonomy): domain Eukaryota; kingdom Viridiplantae; phylum Streptophyta; class Magnoliopsida; order Poales; family Poaceae; genus Zea; species Zea mays. The sequence continues at coordinate 77,311,388 of NC_050100.1, read as the reverse complement.
TTGGATAATTGATAACGGATGCACAAACCACATGACAGGGGAGAAAAGGATGTTCTCCTACGAGAAAAACGATGATCCCCAAAGAGCTATCACATTCGGGGATGGAAATCAAGGTTTGGTCAAAGGACTTGGTAAAATTGCTATATCACCTGACCATTCCATTTCCAATGTTTTTCTTGTAGATTCTTTAGATTATAACTTGATTTTAGTTTCTCAATTATGTAAAAAGGGCTACAACTGTCTTTTTACGGATATAGGTGTTACTATCTTTAGAGAAGTGATGATTCAATAGCATTTAAGGGAGTATTAGAGGGTCAGCTATACTTAGTTGATTTTAATAGAGCTGAACTCAATACTTGCTTAATTGCTAAGACTAAATGGGTTGGCTCTGGCATCGCCGACTAGCCCATGTTGGGATGAAGAATCTTCACAAGCTTCTAAAGGGAGAACACATTTTGTGACTAACCAATGTTCATTTTGAGAAAGACAAGGTTTGTAGCACATGTCAAGCAGGAAAGCAAGTTGGCACCCACCATCCACACAAGAACATCATGACGACCGATAGGCCGCTTGAGCTTCTCCACATGGATTTATTCGGCCCGATTGCTTACATAAGCATCGGCGGGAGTAAGTATTGTCTTGTAATTATGGATGATTATTATCAAACCCAAGAGACTTTAAAGGGATTCTTGAGACGGGCTTAAAATGAGTTCGGATTGAGGATCAAGAAAATAAGAAGCGATAATGGAATGGAGTTCAAGAACTCTCAAATTGAAGGCTTTCTTGAGGATGAGGGCATCAAGCATGAGTTCTCTTCTCCCTACACACCTCAACAAAATGGTGTAGTGGAGAGGAAGAATAGAACTCTAATGGACATGGCAAGGACCATGCTTGATGAGTACAAGACTTTGGACCGGTTTTGGGCTGAGGCGATTAACATCGCCTGCTACTCCATTAACCGGCTCTACCTTCACTGAATCCTCAAGAAGACATCATACAAACTCCTCACCGGTAAAAAGCTCAATGTTTCATATTTTAGAGTCTTTGGTAGCAAATGTTTTATTCTTATTAAAAGAGGTAGAAAATCTAAATTTGCTCCTAAGGTTGTAGAAGGCTTTTTACTTGGTTATGACTCAAACACAAGGGCATATAGAGTCTTCAACAAATCCACTGGATTAGTTGAGGTTTCTTGTGACATTGTGTTTGATGAGACTAATGGCTCCCAAGTGGAGCAAGTTGATCTTGATGAGCTAGATGATGAAGAGGCTCCGTGCGTCGCGCTAAGGAACATGTCCATTGGGGATGTGTGTCCTAAGGAATCCGAAGAGCCCACTCAAGCACAAGATCAACCATCATCTTCCATGCAAGCATCTCCACCAACTCAAGATGAGGATCAGGCTCAAGACAATGAAGATGAAGATCATGAGGATGAGCCACCTCAAGAGGAGGACAATGATCAAGGGGGAGATGAAGTTGATCAAGACAAGAAAGATGATCAGGGTCAAAGACCGCCACACCCAAGAGTCCACCAAGCGATTCAAAGAGATCACCCCGTGAACTCCATCCTCAGTGATATTCATAAAGGGGTAACAACTCGATCTTGAGTCACTCATTTTTGTGAACATTACTCTTTTGTGTCCTCTATTGAGCCATACAAGGTGGAGGATGCACTAAGAGACTCAGATTGGGTGTTGGCAATGCAAGAGGAGCTCAACAACTTCACGAGGAATGAGGTATGGCATTTAGTTCCACGTCCTAATCAAAATCTTGTAGGAACCAAGTGGGTATTCCGCAACAAGCAAGATGAGCATGTGTGGTGACAAGAAACAAAGCCCGACTTGTAGCCAAGGGATATTCACAAGTCGAAGGTTTGGATTTCGGTGAAACAAATGCACCCGTAGCTAGGCTTGAGTCAATTCATATATTACTTGCCTATGCTACTTACCATGGCTTTAAGCTTTACCAAATGGACGTGAAAAGTGCCTTCCTCAATGGACCAATCAAGGAAGAGGTCTATGTTGAGCAACCTCCCAGCTTTGAAGATAGTAAGTACCCTAATCATGTTTACAATCTCTCAAAGGCGCTTTATGGGCTCAAGCAAGCCCCAAGAGCATGGTATGAATGCCTAAGAGATTTTCTTATCACTAATGGCTTCAAAGTCGGTAAACCCGATCCCACACTCTTTACTAAAACCATTGCAAAAGATTTGTTCGTATGCCAAATTTATGTTGATGATATCATATTTGGGTCTACTAACAAATCCACTTGTGAAGAGTTTAGTAGGATCATGATACAGAAATTCGAGATGTCTATGATGGGGGAGTTGAAGTATTTTCTAGGATTTCAAGTCAAGCAACTCCAAGAGGGCACCTTCATCAGCCAAACAAAGTACATTCAAGACATACTTAACAAGTTTGGAATGAAGGATGCCAAACCCATCAAGACACCCATGGGAACTAATGGGCATCTTGACCTCGACACGGGAGGTAAATCTGTAGATCAAAAGGTATATCGGTCAATGATAGGATCTTTACTCTATTTATGTGCATCTTGACTGGATATTATGCTTTCTGTATGCATGTGTGCAAGGTTCCAAGCCAATCCTAAGGAAGTTCACCCTAGGGCCGTGAAAAGAATCATGAGATATTTAGTTTATACACCTAAGTTTGGTCTTTGGTACCCCAAGGGATCCACTTTTGATTTAATATGTTATTCAGATGTTGATTGGGCAGGGTGTAAAATTGATAGGAAGAGCACATCAGGGACTTGTCAGTTTGTAGGGAGATCCCTGGTGTCTTGGGCTTCCAAGAAACAAAACTCAGTAGCTCTTTCTACCGTCGAAGCCGAGTACATTGCCGCAGGTCATTGTTGCGCGCAATTACTCTGGATGAGGCAAACCCTCAGGGACTATGGCTACAAATTGAGCAAAGTCCCTCTCCTATGTGACAATGAGAGTGCCATCTGCATGGCGGATAATCCCATTGAACACAACCGCACTAAGCACATAGACATTTGGTATCACTTTTTGAGGGATCACCAACAAAGGGGGGATATCGAGATAGCTTATGTTAGCACCAAAGAACAATTAGCCGATATCTTCACCAAACCATTAGATGAGAAAACCTTTACCAAACTTAGGAATGAGCTAAACATTCTTGATTCTCGGAACTTTGATTGAAACTTTGCACACATAGTTCATATATATACTTTTGATCATATCTCTTTTATGTCTACGACTAATGTGTTTTCAAGTGTATTCCTATACTAAGTCGTAGATTGAAAGGGAAATAGAGTCTTCGGCGAAGACAAGGCTTCCACTCCACTCTATCGGTATCATTTAACCTTCACCATCACTCTACACCACTCTTCGATTGGTATAATCTTCACTCATATTTACTTGTACCAATGGGAGAGAAAAGAATAAAGGGCTCACAACGTCTCCGTTTTTGGCGATTAATGCCAAAGGGGGAGAGAGTATTAGCCTCAAGCAAAAGGACCGCACCACCACCTTTCAAAAAAATTTAATTGACATATTGGTATGTTTTCAATTGGTTAGTATTTTCAAATTGGTATCTAAATATTTTTCCAATTGATATTTATTAAAACCCTCTTGAAAGCTAAGAGGAGAATTTCATTCAGGGGGAGTTTTGTTAAGTCAAAGGAAAAGCATTTGAAATAGGGGGAGAAAATTTCAAATCTTGAAAATGCTTCTTGCAATCTTATTCATATACCTTTGACTATTTGCAAAAAGACTTTGAATAGATTTTCCAAAAGAATTTGCAAAAACAAAACAAGTGGTGCAAGAGTGGTTCAAAATGTTAAATAAAAGAAACCAACCATGCATATCTAGTAGAAGTAAAATATTGGTTTAATTCTAAGCAACCTTTGCACTTACCTTATGCAAACTAGTTCAATTCTGCACTTATACATTTGCTTTGGTTTGTGTTGGCATCAATCACCAAAAAGGGGGAGATTGAAAGGGAAATAGGGTTCAACCTTTTCCTATAAATGATTTTGGTGGTTGAATGCCCAACACAAATAATTGGACTAACTAGTTTGCTCTAGATTATATATTCAACAGGTTCTAAAGGTTCAACACAAACCAATAAAAAGATCAAAGTTAGGGTTCAAAAGAAAGGAGCAAAAGAAACCGAAGAGAACCCTAGTCTGGCGCACCAGACTGTCCGGTGTGCCACCGAATAGTGTGTGGTGCACCACCGGACAGTGTCCGGTGCACCAGGGCCGTACGACTTCAAACTTGCCACCTTCGGGTTTCAAAAGAACCGCTGCGCTATAATTCACCGGACTATCCGGTGTACCACAAGACTGTCTAGTGCACCAGCGGAGCAACAGCTAGCCAGCGCAACGGTTGGCTCCAAAGGTCGCCTGCAACGCTACAGTGCGCGGACAGTTCGCGCAGAAGTCAGAGCAGCCGCAGAAGGCGCACCGGACACTGAATAGTGTCTGTCCGGTGTGGCACCGGACTATCCAGTGCCACATGAAGAGAAAGCTCCAACGCTCGAAACCGTCAGAACCCTAACGGTTGGGTAACGTGGCTGGCACACCAGACAGTGTCCGATGGCGCACCGGACTGTCCGGTGCGCCCATCGATAGCAGCCTTCCCCAACGGTTGAATTGGTGGTTGGGGGCTATAAATACCCCACAACCACCTCCACTCCAATCATCCAAGCATTCACATCAGTGCATTCAATACAAGAGAAAAATACAACACTCCAAGACACAAATCAAAGCCTCTGATCCAATCAAAGTCCACAATTCAACTCTAGTATTTTAGGACTTGTGAGAAGATCATCTTATGTTCTTTGTTGTTCTTGTTGCTTGGTTGGCTTTCTTCTTTCTCTCATTCTTACTCTCAAAGCCTTGTAAGCGAAGCAAGAGACACCAATTGTGTGGTGGTCCTTGCGGGGTCTAAGTGACCCAGGAAATCAAGGAAGAAAGCTCACTCGATCTAAGTGACCGTTTGAGAGAGGGAAAGGGTTGAAAGAGACCCGGTCTTTGTGACCACCTCAACGGGGACTAGGTTCATTGGAACCGAACCTTGGTAAAACAAATCATCGTGTCATCTGCTTTATTTCTTGGTTGATTTGTTTTCCCCCTCTCTCTCGGACTCGGATTTTATTCTAACGCAAACCCTGGCTTGTAGTGTGTTTAAAGTTGTAAATTTTAGTTTCCGCCTATCCACCCCCCCTCTAGGCGACTTTCAGATTTCCGTATTGCTAATGCTTTCAAGGTCGGGAAAGTTGATCCTACTCTTTTCACTAAGACTTGCAATGGTGATTTGTTTATATGCCAAATATATGTCGATGACATAATATTTGGTTCTACTAATCAAAAGTCATGAGAGGACTTTAGTAGGGTGATGACATAGAAATTTGAGATGTCCATGATGGGAGAGTTGACTTACTTCCATGGATTTCAAGTGAAGCAACTCAAGGAAGGGACATTCCTCTCTCAAACAAAGTACATTCAAGATATACTAAAAAACTTTGGGATGAAGGACCCAAACCTGCTAAGACGCCAATGGGTACTGACGGACATTTGGACCTCAACACAGGAGATAAGTCTCTAGATCAAAAGGTATATCGTCTATGATAGGATCCTTGCTTTATCTGTGTGCACGTAGACCGTACACTATGCTTTCTATTTGCATATGTGCTAGATTTCAATCTGGTCCCAAGGAATGTCACCTTGTGGCTGTTAAGCATATTATTCGATATTTAGTTCATACGCCTTTCATCAGACTCTGGTATCCTAAGGGGTCTACCTTTGACTTGATTGGATACTCAGACTCCGACTATGCTGGGTGCAAAGTTGATAAGAAGGGCACATCAGGGACTCGTCAGTTTTTGGGATGGTCCCTGGTGTCTTGGAGTTCAAAGAAACAAACTTTCGTTGCTCTATCCATCACCGAGGCCGAGTATGTTGTCGCAGGCCAATGTTGCACGCAACTACATTAGATGAGGAAAACCCTCTGGGGCTTTGGCTACAATTTGAGCAAAGTCTCACTCCTATGTGATAATCAGAGTGCAATCTGCTTGGTGAATAATCCTGTTGAACACAGCTGCACTAAGCACATAGACATGCGACATCACTTTCTGAGAGATCACCAGCAAAAGGGAGATATCGATGTTTTCCATATTAGCACCGATCACTAGCTAGCCGATATCTTTACCAAGCCTTTAGATGATAAAAGGTTTTGTAAGCTTCGTAGTGAGCTAAATGTCTTAGATTTGTGGAACTTGGATTGATCTAGAGCACATATGTTTTTATGTATTGATCATGTCATTATAAGTTTAAATTATGTATCTATGGTGTTCATTGCCTTCTTACTTTGAATTTGCAATTTTTGGTGAGGCAATGAGGTTTTCGGGCCACTAGTTCTTCTGTTTTGGTGCTTAATACCAAAGGGGGGAAATTAAGGCCAAAGCAACTGGATCAGCTACCGCTTGTGATTTTTTTTTCAAAAAATCTTGTGTCAGTCTTTTGATCAAAACCCTCTTATTGTAAAACTAATCTCTTGTCAGGGAGAAAATTGATTATGGGAAAAGGGGGAGCTTTTGACTCTTGATCCAAACTAGTCTTGAAAAATGTTTTGATTTGCCAAAACTAAGTGTTTTTGACATAGGGGTAAGAAAATGAATTTGTTTTGCGAAAATAATCCAAGTGGTGGCAAAATGATCCAAATATGCCAAATATTGTGAAAATTCAATTGGTTTTTAGTTTGACTTCAATTTGCACATTTTTGCTCACATTTGGTCATGTTAGTGCATTTCGAGTTGCTTTTTGATGTGTTGCCATAAATCATCAAAAAGTGGGAGATTGAAAGGAAATGTGCCCTTGTGCCATTTCTAAGTGTTTTGGTGATTAAGTGCCCAACACAACACTTTAAACTAACATGTTTACTTTGAGTATGAGCATAGGTAAAAAGAAAGGCAAATTGAGGAATATATGAGTACAATTGCAAATCTTATTGAAATGGAGGAACAAAGGTATGAATCTAGCACTAAGTCAATTGTTTTAGCTACTAACTATGTTCATTTAAGTGTCAGGAAACTACTCAAGTCGAGCAAAATTGGAGTGGAGAACTTTGGATAAATTTGGCCAAACTTGCACCAGCCTGGGGAGCACCGCATTGTACGGTGTGCACCGGACATCGCCCGATGCCCCAGCTGGTTAGCTGGCCAAATAGGCCACTCTCTAGAATTTGGTGTGGCGGAACCACCCGAATTATTCCAACTTAAGTGCCTAAGTCCCACCTTAGAGGCTAGACCACACTTAAATAGGAATAACACGTCAGTCCCTCGGATCTAGTCCGACGAGGCCACTAACTGAATCAAGTACCACGTACTCACTCGATGGTGAGGCACAGAGCAAATACAATAAATCATAAAACCATACATTAAGGAGTATTAAATTTATTACAACATCATCGGAGTTTTAGCAAAAGTAGTGATCATTGTTCGGAATGCAGCGGAATAAAACTAACGATAAATAAATGGAGGGATGGGGAAGCCTGTCCTATCACTCCTCATGCTCCTCCTCGGCCGAGGTAGAGTCCCACTCGACTGCCCAACCCGGTGGCAAGATGGATGGCCAAGTCACTCCAGCAACCATGTCCTCCAGAGAACCTGTAAAAATTAAGCCACAAGCAACACTGAGTATACTAATACTCAGCGAGACTTACCCGGTGTGAGGAGTCTACTCCTCTACCTCTAGACATGCAGCTGTTTGGATGAGGGGTTTGGTTTGCCAAAAGCACTAGCTGAGTCTACAATCAAATTTTAGCATTTTCAAGTTTTAGTGTGATTCTCTTAAGACTAAATGTGTACCTATCTAATCATACATGGTATCAAACATTTAGCAATCAACAACTTTCTCCAAGTCATCACATTTCCACTTGTTACTCAATGTAGCAGCATGGATCAAGCAGTCTCATTAGCTGCGAGAAGCAGACGATTCGAATCGAGTTTTTAAACCTTTCAAGGTAAACCTAAACACACGACATGGCGAGGCACTCCGTCCCCACACACATCAACCGTCCCCATCGATTCCCCGTCAGCAGAGAGGGGCTCACCGTCTTGGCGTACAATGCCTCACTGACCCCGACTACCGTCGTGCAGTGACCGCACTTGTACCCACCATAACCGGAATGGGAGACCATGTCTCAGGTCGCGTGAGGAGGGCAATCTGCGGGCAGGTTCACTCAGGTACTAGGCTTACCGATTTACCATATTTCTCGGCATGTGCTTAGTACGTTCAAACGCTTGACTCATGGTACCACACCTTAATCCTTACTCTGATTTCCGTCTCGTAGACAACCAATCCCCATGGATTGTTGTCCACAAACCAACATCATTACGATATGAAAATGGATGCAACCAATTCCTGACCTCGCGAGAGTGCTAGAAAAATCACTCGACTTCTACCGAGACCCCTAATTAGTAAAGCAGCTACTCGACCTAGCATACTAGTATCTGTCTCAAAAGGAAATCCTGAGTTAATGCAACTAGGGTTTCAGGTAACTCCTACACTTAAGTGCACAATACAAGCCTACAATCATTAAGTGCAGTAAAATAATATATAGAACTGGTTATGCATAAAACCGGGGCTTGCCTTCCAAAGCTGGGGCTGCGGGGAGATCCTCGGTGGCAGGCTCTGGTGTTGGCTCCTGGACTCCTTCCCGATCAACTCCTTGCTCAGGGATGAGCACGTACTCTCCGTCAGCGAGGTTGCAATCTATCGAATGCAATGAATAAGATATTTGTATGCTATGATATGCAGAATTTAGTAACCATTATGCATAGTTAAGAAAAACTAAGGTAGTTGATAACTTAGGGTTTCCTTGTTATAAGAAGCTCTTAGTGGTTTATGCTTAGCAACCTAGGTTTCAGGTTTTGCTTAGAGGCAAACGTAGTGGATTAAGACTTGGATTGCCCCTTAAAGGTTTTAGTAGGCACTCAAGGGGTTTTGCTGGGTTGGTTAGGGTAACATTAATCTCCACTACTAATTCCCCTTTTCATTTTCTATTTATGCTCTTAAGGTGGGTTTGAACTACAATAGTGATTTCAAGTTTTCCAAAAATTCTGTAAAAATTACAGTGGGTTAATATTGGTCACTGTAGTCTGTCGTATAAATTTGAGGTCAAAAATAAATAGAATATGCCCTGGACAAAAATAACAAAAGTTGGGGCAGAGGGGTCACTTTGCACTACAACTCTTATCTAGGTGTGGGTTCTGTACTAAGAGTTATTTTGCTGGTATCTATGGGTAATAACATGCTTCTGTGCCAAAAATCACAGAGGGTTACTTAGTGGTTATTTAGTTATGATTTTCTAAAGTTTAATGCCAAAAAGACACTTATAACTAACTTGCTATTTGAAAAGTATCAAACAACAGAACTTGTAGTTTTCCTAGGTTCTTCTTAGCACAAGAGCAGTCATTCCTAAGGTAGGGGTGTTTTCTCCTTAGGATTATTTTCTTATGACTTTTCAAAGTTTTCTCTGTTTTCCATGAATAAATGTGAGTGCAATTTCTTTTCACTGGACTATGGTTCAACAGATTTTTATTGTGAACTACATCACTTAGGCATGCTAGGAAAAGTATGGTTGCCCTCTGGTTTCCATTTTCAATCCCTTTTTCATTTTCCTAAGTTTGAGCATAAACAAGTTTTTGTGAATAAATCTTCCTTAACCTTGTATACTGGGGTGTTTATTAATTTTAAACAGTGTAACTACTAGGTTAGTGTCTCCACTATTTTTCTCAACCCTGGTCTAACAACATTTCTATCTTTCCCTTTATTATTAAGTTTTGCGCAGTTTTCTTATTTAAATCAAAACTCTAGAAAACATTACAGGAACCATGGGGTTTACTATTTTTGCTTGATAGTTTATATTTCACAAAGTATAGCAAAATTTGTTTGACTAAATTTGGATGAGTGTTCTTCAAGTTATGTATTTATCAAGTTCTCTGCAGTATTTAAAAGAAAAGTAAATTTGAAATGGGAAAAGAACAACAGATTTGCGCTGAAGTCCCTGGGTTTTCTTCCCCCTTTTCTCTCTCAAATCAGCCCTCGGTCTACTATTCGCATGAGTCACTGACCTTACGCATAACCCTCTGAACTTATCCTATATCTAACTCGCGATCCTTGGCTGGCTGGAACAGTAACCGGGGCAAAGATCACGGCGGTGAGGCTTACTGGCGGCAGTAGAGCTCCGGTGGGGTGGTCGGTGACGTCGGGGAGGTCACGGTGGTCACGTCGGTGTGCGGGTCGGCGTCGGAGGTGGCTGGAACTGCTCTGGCCACGAGCGCAGGCGGCGGAGGTTGTCGGCGGCACCTGCTCCGGCCAAACCACGGCAGTAGGGTTCAATCAAGGTGCACGAGGAGCTCCTTTGGGTGATGTAGAGGCTATGCGCGCAAGGAATCGAGAAATGGTTCAGTGGGTTACCCGGCCCACGTGTTCCGGCGGGGTTACAAACTCCGGCGAGCGTGATCGCACTGTTCCGGTGGGGCTGGTCCTCGGCTCAAGCTTGGGAAAGCTTCACGGCCTCTCGAGGAAGCTATCCGAGGGCTCGGATCGAGCGGAGGTGGGCGGGAGTGGTTTGGCCACGGTGGGCGCCCTCTGGCAGCTCTGACGGGTCGCGGGGAGGTCGCCGGAGCTGCGGGCTGGCTCAGGAAAGCTAGGCGCGGTGCGGAGGGGGTGACAAGGAAGGTGGTCGTGCATGAGGGTGGGCTTTATAGCCACTCGCGGGCATGACACAGGTGTGGGAACGGGGGCGGTCAAGGGCGCACGGGGGCGAGCGTGCGGGCGTGCTCTGGGCGTGTTCCCGAGTGCCTACCCACGTCGAACACGTGGTGGTTTGGTTCTGCCAGTGTTCAAAGGCCTATTTGTTCGCCTTAGCGTGTAGATCTCAGCAAAAATCCCGTGTAAGATCTCTTCTCTGCACCATATCCTATCTTTTCCATGTGAGTTCCAAGCGAAGATATGGTCGGGGTTGAGAGATATTGTGGTGTGAAGTTGGCTCTGTCTGAGTTGTCCAGCCCGAGACAAAAACCGTGTCAAGTCGTGTCAAACGACTTAGGGTTGGGTTCAAATTTTTCCAAGGTGTTCTAGGGGTCTTTAGGCGCCATTTTGTTAATTGGGCCCTATGGTTTTGAGGATTGGAAAAATGTGAACATGTTTGATCTTTGAAAGAGGGCTGGTTTTGAAATTGAGAAAAATCTGATTTTTCTTTTATGCCCTTCTCTTTGGTGACCTTTTTGGGGTTGTTCTGAAGCCTTTTTGGGGTCACTCTCTTACTATTTTTTGTAGGGTATTAAGTTTACTACAACTTTTATAATTAGCCCAAATCATGATAATGTGGTTTACATAGCCTTTTTGCTATACTCCCCTCTAGGGCTCCATTTGCCTAAAGGGATTTGAATTAGGGTTTGAGCCATTCTCTCCTCTTTAGGTGCATGATAAGGCCAAAGCATGACTTCTAAGATGGGTTACACCTACTTAGGATCTTGACCCCCAAGTTTGGTGTCTTTTGCTCAAACTAAATCACATGTGATGATGGGTTCAATAGTGTAGGCTTGAGTGAAAACCCTAAGTAACACCTGGGGTGTTACAGCCCTCCCCCCTTAAAGGAATCTCGTCCCGAGATTTTGGGTAGGGGTCTTTTAGAGGGGGTACCAAGAAGGTGTGTTGGGGTGTTGCATTTTCCTTTATCCAAGTTTCTCTAGTTAACTGCTCTTCGAATGTCATTCTCTTTGCAACTTCAGAAGGAAGTCCTTTTAAAGTCATTTTCAAAGCTTACAATACCTTTAGCATCTAAGTTTTTGTTACATTTAGATTCAAAGGGCAGGTGGGGGTGGGGTTTATTTTTGGATTACGTACCGACTCCTTTGGGCAGAAAGTCGGGGAAGCGAGAATGTAGAAAATCCTCAGTCTCCCACGTAGCCTCTTCTACGGAATGGTGACTCCACTGAACCTTATACATTTCAATCGACCTTGCCCGCGTTGATCTCTCCTGTTGATCCAATACCTTGATGGGGTGCTCTTGATAGGACAAGTCTGGTTCTATCTCCAATTCTGGTTTAGGTAGCACTTCTGTGGGTAAGCGGACACACTTTCGCAGCTGAGATACGTGGAACACATCATGAACTGCTAACATATGGGGTGGCAACTTCAATTGATATGCTACAGGTCCACAAGTCTCCTTGATTTCATAGGGCCAAAAGTAGTGAGGAGCTAACTTGCCCTTGATTCCAAATCTCTAAACACCTTTGGTGGGTGACACCTTAAGATAAACATGATCTCCCACTTCAAACTGTAGAGGCTTCCTCCTCTTGTCATGATGGCTCTTTTGCCTGGCCTGGGCAGCCTCTAGATTTCTCTTAATGACTCTGACTTTCTCTTCCGCTTCAAGTACCAGGTCAGGTCCAAATATTTTCCTCTCTCCAGCTTGAGACCAATTTAGCGGTGTCCTACACCTTCTCCCATATAAGGCCTCGAAAGGTGCCATCTTTAGGCTTGCCTGGTAACTGTTATTATAAGAGAACTCTGCCAACGAAAGACACTTGTCCCATTCCTTCCCATAGTGTAACACACATGCCCTCAACATGTCTTCCAAAATCTGATTCACCCTTTCTGTCTGACCATCTATTTGAGGATGGTATGCTGAGCTTCTTATTACATGGGTCCCAAGTGATTCTTGCAATTGCTCCTAGAAACGTGCCACGAATGGTGCTCCTCTGTCAGATACAATAGTCCTTGGTATTCCATGCAAGCGAACTATCTGGTCAATGTAGATTTCTGCATACTTCTCTGCCTTGTGGGTGGTATGTACTGGCAAGAAATGAACTGTCTTAGTCAATCTATCCACAATGACCCAAATAGAATCGTGGTGCCGGGAAGTATTGGGCAATCCTACAATGAAATCCATGCAAATATTCTCCCATTTCCAAGATGGTATGGGAAGGGGCTGTAAGGTGCCTGCCACCTTCAAATGACTGGCCTTGACTCTTTGGCAAGTATCGCATTCTGATATATATTTAGCAATTTCCCTCTTCATTCTGGTCCACCAGTACAAGGATCTGAGATCATGATACATCTTGTTACGGCCTGGGTGCATGGAAAATTTTGAAAGGTGAGCTTCATCCAATATTTTCTTTCTGAGCTCGGGGTTCTTGGGGACAACCAAGCGGTCTCCAAACCATAGAATTCCTTTGTTGTCCTAACGGAAGCATTTGTATTTGTCCACCTTTTGTTTGATCATTTCCTTAATGACTTGAACACCCTTGTCACCAATCTGTGCCATGACTATTTGCTCAGGTAGGGTGGGTTCCACTGAAATATAACTTAAAGCACCGGAGGGCACAACTTCCATGTTCAGCTTGCACAACTCATCACACAGGGTGGTGATTTTTGCATCCATACTCACACAGTTGCATTGGGCCTTCCGACTTAAGGCATCCGCCATAACATTGGCTTTGCCAGGATGGTAATGCACTTCCAAATCATAGTCCTTGATTAATTCTAACCATCTTCTCTGCCTCATATTAAGATCAGCCTGAGTGAAGATATATTTGAGACTCTTATGATCAGTGTAGATATTACAATGAGCTCCCATCAAGTAATGTCTCCAAATCTTGAGAGCATGAACTATGGCTGCTAACTCTAGATCATGTGTGGGGTAGTTCTGCTCATGGGGTCTGAGTGCTCGGGAGGCATAAGCAATGACTCTGTTGTCTTGCATCAAGACACATCCCAATCCAGTACCGGAAGCATCGCAATAAACCTCAAAGGGTTTGGTGTTGTCAGGCTGAGCTAGCACGGGTGTTGTGGTCAAATGTTGCCTAAGTGTATGAAAGGCATCCTCACATTTCTGGCTCCATTCATACTTGACTCCTTTCTTCAACAATTCAGTCATTGGTTTGGCAATCCTGGAGAAATCCGGAATAAATCGTCGATAATACCCTGCCAATCCCAGAAAACTACGGATCTGTTGTACTGTGGTAGAAGGTTTCCAATTTATTACTTCTTGTACTTTTTCAGGATCAACTGATACCCCACCCTGAGAAATGGTGTGACCCAAAAATTTAATCTCTCTCAGCCAGAAATCGCATTTGGACAACTTAGCATACAACTGATGATCACGCAGTCTCTGAAGTACTGTATGCAAGTGCATGGTATGCTCAGCTTTATTCTTGGAGTAAACCAAAATGTCATCAATGAAGACCACCACAAATTTGTCCATCTCTGGCATGAATACTGAGTTCATCAAATACATAAAATAAGTCGAGTCATTGGTCAGCCCGAAAGACATCACCAAGTACTCGTAAAGCCCATATCTAGTAGAGAAGGCCGTCTTGGGAATATCACTAGCCCTGATTTTTATCTGATGATAGCCAGAGCGAAGATCTATCTTGGAGAATACTTTGGCTCCCACCAACTGATCAAACAATACATCAATGTGGGGCAATGGATACTTATTCTTGATGGTTACCGCATTGAGAGGGCGGTAATCGACACACAATCTCAGACTCTCATCCTTCTTCTTTATGAACAAGGCTGGACATCCCCATGGTGAAGTACTTGGGCGAATGAACCCCTTGTCCAGCAAGTCTTGTAACTGCTTTTTCAATTCTGCCAACTCCGCTGGAGGCATCCTATAGGGTCTCTTGGATATAGGGGCAGTTCCGGGTTGCAACTCAATTGCGAACTCTATGTCCCTGTCGGGTGGCATTCCTGGTAATTCATCCGGAAAAACATATGGGTAATCATAGACCACTGGGATTTTCTCAACAGGCGACTCCACCATAGTGAAGGCACAGGATCGGGTACAACCCTGGTTAGGCAAATATAATTTAGTTTCACCACAAGTAGGGGAGTGAATCTCAATGGCCCTTGCTGCAATATCAAGTACTGCCTGATGCCTGGATAACCAGTCAGTTCCCAAAATGATGTCCACACTATCCAAACCCAAGATGAGGAGGGTGGTTCTAATCACAAGACTACCAAATTTTATAGGCACCTGCCTGTTGATTTGATAGGTGCCAACCCTGCCTCCGGGTGTTAAAATTGTAATACCCCCATTGGTGTGATGGAAAGGTTACTGGCATTTGGCACTAAATTTTGTACTGATAAAACTATGTGATGCACCAGAATCAAAAAGAATGATTGCAAGATTATTCAAAATGGAAAAGATACCAGTCATGATGGGTGCTCCCTCTGGAATGTCAGCCATTGTGGTGAAGTTCAGCCTGCCTTGCCTCACTTGCACCTTCTGCCTCTTGCACTACCGGAATCGCAGGCTTTGCCGAGTGTTGTATTCTTTGCCGAGTGCCTTTTGTCGGGCACTCGGCAAAGAAGGCTTTGCCGAGTGCCGCACTCGGTAAAGTTAGGCACTCGGCAAAGCGACCTTTACCGAGTGCTGAACACTCGGTACAGGACGACACTCGGCAAAGACAACTTTGTCGAGTGTCAAACACTCGGCAAAGGGGGCTCTCGGCAAACGGTCGTCAGCGGCCGTCCCAAAGCTGACGGTCGTCAGTCTTTGCCGAGAGCCAACGGCTGGCACTCGGCACAGAACCTCTTTGCCGAGTGCCACATAGTAGACACTCGGCAAAGTTTATTTTAATTTTTTTGATTTTGTCTCCCAAAATTTTTGTGGTATGTTCCTACACTATGTAAACCTACATGTATCATTTGTGGACAATTTTAACAGAGTTTTCAATCGTTAGTAGATTTAGTTCGTTTATTTGAATTTCTTCGGAAAATTTAGATTTGAACTGCAGGTCACTCGAAACTTGGAAAACCGTGCATGCAAAAATGATATTCATGTTACTTAGCATAAGTTACGACCGATTCCAGGAGCGGACCGGAAACTTCGAGCAACATGCTCACTAAACATGGCCGTGAACTTGTCATCCACATGTTTAAAAATTGTATAAAACACAAACAAAGTCAGAAAATCCTGAAACTTGTCCACGTGTCATGATATCATATGTACAGGCTGCGATAAAAATTTTAGAATGTTTGGAGAAAGTTGTGGGACACTATGTGTACAAACCTAAGAGATCCACATTGAAACTCTATGATTTCATGTGTAGTTCTCTTAGGTTTCTACACATAGTGCCGCACTCCTTTCTCCAAACATTCTAAAATTTTTATCGCAGCCTGTACATATGATATCATAACATGTGGACAAGTTTCATGATTTTCTGACTTTGTTTGTGTTTTATACAATTTTTAAACATGTGGATGACAAGTTCACGACCATGTTTAGTGAGCATGTTGCTCGAAGTTTCCGGTCCGCTCCTGAAATCGGTCGTAACTTGTGCTAAGTAGCATGGATATCATTTTTGCATGCACGGTTTTCCAAGTTTCGAGTGACTTGCAGTTCAAATCTAAATTTTCCGAAGAAATTCAAATAAACGAACTAAATCTACTAGCTATTGAAAACACAGTTATAATTGTTCTAAAATGGTACATGTAGGTCTACATAGTGTAGGAACATACCACAAAAAGTTTCATAAACAAAATAAAAAAAATTAAATATATTTTGCCGAGTGCCCCAGCTTGGACACTCGGCAAAGAAAGCTTTGTCGAGTGCTTGTCGTGCGGCTCTCGGCAAAGTTTTTTTAAAAACCCTAATTCTAGTCTTTGCCGAGTGCCAACAGACAGGCACTCGGCAAAGAAGCCTTTGCCGAGTGCCAGATCAAAGGCACTCGGCAAAGTATATTTTTTAATTTTAAAAAAATCTTTGCCGAGTGCCAGATCGTGGGCACTCGGCAAAGAAGTTAATTATACCGACCTGCGGGCTCTTCTTCTCCTTCCTTCTTCTTTCACTTTCCCAACCGTGACACCGACGCCAGTCGCCGACCGTCTTCGCCCGAGCGCCACCAAGCCATCCGCGGCCGCCCCCACGCGCTCGGCCGGCCGGCCGGCCACCACCGCCGCCGGCCTCCCTGCGCCCGCTGCCGCCCAGCCGTCTCCCTGCGCCCGCCGCCGCTCGGCTGCCACGAGCTCGGCCGCCGCCGCTCGGCTGCCACGAGCTCGGCCGCCGCCGCCGCCCGGTCGTCCGGCGGCTCCCACGAGCTCGGCCCACCGCCGCCCGGTCGCCTACGCTACTCCCAGCGCCCGGCCGTCCACGCGCAACCGCCGTCCGGCCACCCGCGCGTCCACCATCGTCGCCGGCCCCGGCCTCGAATAGGTATAATTTTTTTTCTTGATCAAAGCTTGTACTACTACTCTACAATTAATTGTATATATATGATGTTCGAAATATTGCATATGCATTATGTTATTCGACTATATCTATAGGAAAATAACAATATTTATGATACTAATTTGAGTCTAAAATCATAAACCTTGTGATAGATGTGGTTCGACTACTTGTATATATGATGTCCAATGCATTGCATATATGTCATAGTGTCGTTGATATACCTGTGAATATCAGCCATCGTGCTGCTACTTTTATTTGCAGGTTTTGGAAACCTCCCCGTGCAGGGGAGGTGCTGCCGATTTTTTTGTCGATATATGTTAGATAGCGGTAGATAGGCACAAGTAGTGGTAGGTTTGCCGATGGCATGCGTGGTCCTAAGGATGGCGGTCGTTGATGTGAATTCATATGAACAAAGTTTGGCAATATTTTTTTGTATTAATAGACTTGTGTTTCTTTTTTACAGAGAAGATACTTGTCTTCCTAGCCGCTGCGGGTCTGCCTGCACCGCGTCGCGTCGCCACTGCACCGACCCGCCACAGCCCCACTAGCCTGACTCCACCAACACCCTAGGTATAACCTCTATTTCCGCATCATGGTCGTAGATCACGTAACCTAGTTAGGCGTCTCCCGTTCGAAAGAGATACGGTGTAGATATGCAGATCTTTGCATATCTACAAATGTATCAGTTTCGAATTGTCCATGTTTTTTGGACAGCCCGCGGTTGCGTAGATGGTGTTAGTTTCATGCTCTACTCCGGTCCGAGATAGAGTTTCGGCGTCACCTCCCTGTTGTTCTCCGGACAGTACACTCTCCCTGCCAGGACATGTATCCGGAGAACAACGGGGAGGTGCTGCCGAAATTCTATCTCGGATCGGAGTAGAGCATGGAAACTAACTCCATCTACGCAACCGCGGGTGGGATTAGGACCTATCATCACCTATTAGAAGGTAGGAACGTAGTGTACATGCATTACATGTCTATATTAAACTATACTCGGTTATATATGTTAGAGGATGGAGGACCGTGAGTGGATGTACACGGGCCGCGTTCGACGTAATGATGTCACCCCTGAATGGATTAGGAAGACCGATGCTTTCGTGGAACGGGCATATGGCGAAGCTGCTAAAGGAGCTAGCCTAGTCCCTTGTCCGTGCAGCAAATGTGACAACCGGAAAAGAAAACCAAAGAAGGCCATGGTAGAACATATTTGGAAGAATGGATTTACGCCGGACTATACTCAGTGGATCTTCCATGGTGAAGCGCATCGCACGAGAGAGGAGGTGGTGAGACAACGCGTCGAGGATTACGATGCTGATGCCGGGGTAGCGGACATGTTGAACGACTATCACGAGGCACAGTTCGCCGAAGGACGTACGGAGGACGAGCCAGAGGCGACCGCAAAGGCATTCTACGACATGTTTGACGCGGCACAGAAACCCCTTCACGGCAAGACAAAGGTTTCTCAACTGGATGCCATTGGGCGTATAATGGCGTTCAAGTCGCAGTATAGCATGAGTCGAGACGCCTTCGATGGTTTGTTGACAGTTATTGGCAGCCTGCTTCCGGAGGATCACGTTCTGCCAAAGAGCATGTACGAGGCACAGAAACTCCTTCGTGCACTCAAGATGACGTATGAGCAGATACATGCTTGTCCGAAGGGCTGTGTCCTATTTAGGAAAGAACACACTGAGGCAAAGTACTGTCCGAAGTGTAAATCGTCTAGGTTCATGGAGGTAGACTCTGGTGATGGACAGAAGAGGCAGCTCGACATCCCCGTGACAATCCTACGCCACCTTCCGTTCATACCGAGGATCCAGCGTCTATACATGACAGAGGAATCCACGAAACAGATGACATGGCACAAAAAAGGCAAACGATACAATCCTGACAAGATGGTTCACGCATCCGATGGTGAAGCATGGACCCACTTTGATGTCATTCACCATGAGAAAGCCAAAGAGGCTCGTAATGTTCGTGTTGCGCTGGCCACAAATGGGTTCAATCCCTATGGAATGACCGCTGCCCCATACACATGTTGGCCCGTGTTCGTTATCCCCATCAATCTCCCCCCCCCCCCGGCGTATGCTTTCAAAGACATAACATATTCGTGTCGTTGATAATTCCTGGACACCCGGGGAATAAAATGGGTGTGTACATGGAGCCTTTGATTGATGAATTGGTCCGTGCTTTGGAGGAAGGGGTATGGACGTACGACCGAGCTACGAAGACAAACTTCAAAATGCATGTTTGGTACCAGTACTCCATGCATGACTTTCCAGCGTATGGGCTATTTTGCGCCTGGTGTGTTCACGGTAAGTTCCCATGCCCACTTTGCAAGGAAGCTCTTAGGTTCATTTGGTTGAAGAAGGGTGGCAAATATTCGTCATTCGATAAACATCGACAATTTCTCCCTCCTGACCATGCATTCCGACTAGACATCAAGAACTTTACGAAAGGTGTCGTGGTGACAGATCGCCCACCTTCAATGATGACTGGTGCCGAAGTTCGCGAACAGATAGATGGTCTCGTGGCCAACCCAGAAGGTGGTTTTGTGGGATATGGTGAGCAACATATGTGGACACATAAGTTGGGCTTGACTCGGCTCCCCTATTATGATGACCTGCTCCTTCCACACAACATTGACGTGATGCACACTGAAAAGAATGTCGCCGAGGCACTTTGGGCAACAATTATGGAGATTCCTGATAAGTCAAAGGATAACGTAAAGGCAAGAGTGGATCTGGCAGAGTTATGTGATAGACCAAACCAAGAGATGAAGCCGCCTAGTGGTGGTAAGACATGGAGAAGGCCTAAGGCCGATTTCGTCCTGAGCAGGGCCCAGAGGAAGGAAGTACTACAGTGGATCAAGATGTTAATGTTCCCTGATGGGTATGCAGCTAACCTTAGTAGGGGGGTGAACTTATCTACTCTGCGAGTCTTAGGGATGAAGAGTCATGACTTCCACATATGGATTGAACGAATTCTTCCGGCGATGGTTCGAGGCTATGTCCCTGAGCATGTCTGGCTAGCGCTTGCAGAGTTGAGCTATTTCTTCCGCCAGCTTTGTGCAAAAGAGTTAGCTCGGACCATGATTGCAGACTTGGAAAGGATGGCACCCGTGTTACTGTGTAAGCTGGAGAAGATCTTTCCACTCGGCTTCTTCAATCCGATGCTGCATTTGATTATTCATCTCCTGTATGAGGCACGAATGGGGGGGCCCGTGTAGGGACGTTGGTGCTATCCAATCGAGAGATGTCTAAAGAGTATCCGAAAGAAATGTAGAAATAAATGCAAAATCGAGGCTTCCATTGCAGAGGCATACATACTGGAGGAGGTGTCAAACTTCACAACAACTTACTATGGTGACAAACTGCCGAGCGTGCATAATCCACCCCCTCGTTACAATGATGGCGGCAATGAATCGAACCTCAACATTTTTCGAGGGCAACTCGGAAGCGCGAGTGGTTCGACCACCAAGACCCTGAGACATGAAGAGTGGCGCCATATCATGCTATATGTATTGACCAACCTTGAAGAGGTGACGCCATACATGGAGCAATTTCTTCATGAATTCTGGCGTCGATCAAGGGACCCAACTCCACAGGAATATGATACCCTTCTTAGAAAGGGTGCAGGAAATGGATTGCCCGATTTCATTTCCTGGTTTAAACATAAGGTACGTGCTTAGTTTGTCATTTCAAGTTGCTCTTACGTGCGAATAATATAACAATCTAGCGTGTTTGAACTTGCAGGGCCAAAGAGAGCCGTCTATGAGTGCCGAGTTGAGATAAGTAGCCAATGGCTTTGCCTATAGGGTCAGGAAATTTTCTGGGTATGACGTCAATGGATACCGTTTTCGCACAACAAGCTACGACCAAAGTCGGCCCAATCGAAAAACCACGTGTTCTGGA
The DNA here is from genome assembly GCF_902167145.1 of Zea mays. Lineage (NCBI taxonomy): Eukaryota > Viridiplantae > Streptophyta > Magnoliopsida > Poales > Poaceae > Zea > Zea mays. The sequence goes on along the minus strand of NC_050100.1, from coordinate 77,290,244 downwards.
GTCTTTACGCCCGGGCTTGACGAGGTCGAGTATTATGGAAGAATTGAAGAAATATATGAACTCAATTTTTATGGTTCCAAACATCTTACTCCAGTGATATTCAAATGTATGGGTTTGACCCTGAAGTTACGAGACGGACACATTCTAATCTTGGGCTAGTCGAAATTCGACAGGATTCCACCTTACCAGGAGACGATGTCTATATTGTGGCCCAACAGGCCACACAAGTGTATTATCTTCCATATGCGTGCCAAACGAAACAACATCTTAAGGGTTGGGATGTTGTGTATAAGGTATCACCGCACGCTAAATTACCTGTTCCAAACAATGAAGATTATAACTAGACCCGGACACATATGACAGAGAGTTCTTCCAAGAAGATGGGCTCGAAGGGCAATTTGAGATAGACTTAACCGAAGCGATCGAAATGGAAGTAGATATTGAAATGGTTGTTGATGACGAGGATGATGAGGTGCAAAATGAGAATGACTTAGAAATACTTGAAGGCAATGCCAATGACGAAATTGCGCCTTCAGATAATGTTGACTATGAAATGGTTGATAGTGATGATGACACTTATGATCCGGCTAACCCGGACACATATGAAGATTATTTTTAATCGATGTAATGCTATATTTCATTTATTTTGCATATGTTTCTAAATACATATTTTTTATCTGTGCTTAATTGTTTACTCTAAAATTACAGGTTGTTGGACAAAGATGGTGGGCGGTGGGACGAGGACGAGGAGGGGGAGGGGGAGGGGGAGGAGGAGCACCCGTAGGACGGAGGAGGAGGCGCAGCAGGATGACGTCGTACAGCAGCAGGTGGAGCAGCAAGCCGCTGTCGATGCGGCACAGCAGGACGACGACGATGCGGCACAACAGGACGACGACGACGACGACGCCGCTCAGCAGGACGTCTCAGGTTCTGGCTCCTCAGGTTCGAGGAGTATCTACCGGCGCGGTCCCGCGAGCCTCCCTAAGCGACCCATACTTCATGACAGACGTCCGCTGATACGACCCGATGGAGAGAGGTAGGTAACTTTAGATGTTGTTGCTGCTTTTTCATATTATATGTTCAAATTAATAATAGAAACTAATACTTCATCTTAATCACTTGGACAGGTCTTGGATGGTTTTGGAGACTGCAGGGGGTCACGACCGCAACCCCAATGGCATCCTTGGCCTTCTATGTCGGGAACACTTCCCTGGACTTGTCGAGTACGCCGGAGTGACGAGCCCAGCATACACCTTCGACCACTACGCCGTCGCCCCCGATGCAGTAGATCGGGACGGCAGACAATTCAACAACAAGGCGGAGCGGGTGAAGCAAGAGTTGTGGGTAAGTCTTCCTCGCACTATATTGTTTAATAAGTCGCATTTGTTGCATATTCTTGAAATAATGTATGGATACATCGTCTTTGTATGTAGGATTTCTTCAGGTGTGATGCTGGATACGAGGCCAGGGCGGATGTGGTGTCTACGACGTGCTGTAAGAAGCTCGTCGTGGACATGCACTATGAGGCGCGCATCCAGGCCATCATCACTTACCACGGCTCCGTCCTTGGGGAGAAGGTGAACAAGAAGGACGCCCGAACCATGTCATTGACTCCGGACCAGTACTTGCAGGTAAATACAAAACTTTATTATTGGTACTAAATATGCTTATTCTTATCTTCTGATATGCGGTGTACTTATATTTTTTTAGATGATTCCTCATTGGTGCGCCGCGCATCCTGAGTGCTGGGAGCAGATGGTGCAGAGGTGGTGCTCGGCTGAGTGGGATGAGGCGCACAACGCTAGCCGGGAACGGCGTTTGCTGATGCAAGGTCCCTCCCACCATCAAGGCAGCCGCAGCCTGGGCAAATACGCAGAAGCATGGGTACGCGCTCTTTTTTATTTAGGTATATAACTTTCGATTAGACATGATTTCTAACCATCTCGTTGGTTTTCTCGCAGTCGGCGGCACATGGTGGCGCGCCTTGCTCCACGTTCTCGGCATATGCCATGGCCCACAAGGGGAAGGCGACGTCCGACGTCACCTACAACCCGGATGACAGGCCCGAGGCGTACACCAACCCCGCCATCCACAGCCGACTCAGTGAGTACACCGCCATGGCCAAGGAGGTCCATGGGCCAAATTACGATTCGAGGACCGAGGACATCGACGGAGATGTCCTCATGAGGGTCGGAGGAGGCAAGAGGCATGGGCGGTACTGGATTGCCGACAGGGCAATCGACTCGTCCTCCACTCCCACTCTCTCTCAGGTGCGAGCAAGGAGCACGAGCGCGAGCCCAGCCATACGACCTCGGCAGGACACCTCACAGCATCGTATCCAGCAACTCCAGGTTATTCCTTATCTATTCATCGTTCATTGATTTTTATATATCTTCTCTTTGCATTATCGTAACATTAGGGCGAAATATTACAGACTCAGCTAGATGATGAGAGGAGGCAACGTGAGGAGCTGGAGAAGAGGATGGCGGAGATGTTCGCGTACATGCAGAGCCTTGGCGCCGCACAGGGTCATGCTCCACCACCTCTGTTGTTCCCTGCAGCTGACCCTACAGAGTTCACTACTCCTGTGAGTATCAAAATTTTAGTACTGCATGATATATATTCATATGTTCTCACACATACAATCTCTTCTCTGTGCAGGGTCAATTGGCGGCGTCGAACAACCCTCATGCTTCGTCCAGCCCTTCGCCGAACCAGTCCAGATGCCCACCTCGTTGATGATCTGTTTTGTGATGATCTAGACTTACCTTTATGAGTGTTGGTGATGTTAGTTAGACTTTATCTTGTGAGATACTTGGTGATGTTAGTGATGATGCAGACTTATATCTGTTTTGTGATGATCCTGACTTATATTTGTGAGACTTTTGTGAGACTTTGTGATATATATGGTGTTGATGATAAATGTGTTCATTCTGTGATGTGATTGATATATAATGTGATGTGAATGATATATGTCTTTTGTTTGTTTGGATGGAACAACAAAAACAAATAAAAAAGGGACATCCTGGTCACTTTGCCGAGTGTAACACTCGGCAAAGGGTCGCTTTGCCGAGTGCTATGACCATGGCACTCGGCAAAGAAGGAAACCTGGGAACCGGTAAAGCCATCTTTGCCGAGTGCTGACAATGGCACTCGGCAAAGAAGGAAACCTGGGAACCGGCAAAGACATCTTTGCCGAGTGCTGTTGCCAAGGCACTCGGCAAATATACTGGCAAAGGGGCCCACTGGAAGGTTCTTTGTCGAGTGCCAGTCCACCAGACACTCGGCAAAGAAGCCTCCTTTGCCGAGTGCCTACTAGAGCTCTCGGCACAGGGACTGGCGGTGGGGCCCACTGGATCAGTCTTTGCCGAGGGCCTCTCGAGCAAACACTCGGCAAAATTGGCCTCTTTGCCGAGTGCCACAGAAGGCACTCGGCAAAGGATCCGTCACCGTCACTTGGCGCCGTGACGGTGACTTTTCTTTGCCGAGTGCCAAATGGCACTCGGCAAAGTCTTTGCCGAGTGCCCGACGAAAAGTACTCGGCAAAGAGGCTGTTGCCGATGTACAGTTCACCGAGCGTTCTTTGTCGAGTGTTACACTCGGCAAAGCATTTGTCGAGTGTAAAATAGCCTTTGCCGTGTGTCTCAGACACACGGCAAAGGAGCTGATTCCGGTAGTGTTGCCTTGGTTCTGGTTGGAATTCTGTCCCTGCCTCTGTTGATTCCTGGGGCAATTTTTGGCATCGTGTCCAGTGTTACCACAAGTGAAACACATGTTGTCATTGGCTTGACGGTACTGCTGCTGCTATGGCTGATTGTGGTTCCTCTGAACTGGGAGCTGAGAGCGGTTGGGTGCCTGCTGCTGCTGCTGTGGTCGGATCACCCAACGTCCCTGCTGCTGCTGAGGTCCCCTGTTCTGAGTGTTAGATACAATCCTAAAGCGATGTGGCTGAGCTGATGATCCTGCCACAGGGGTCTTCCTCTTCTTTTCTGCTTGACGGGCTGTGATGCAGTCCTCCTAAGAAATGACCATGTTGACTAACTCATTGTAACTGTTGGCCCTGACGGTGTTGAGACGGTCGCGGAGCTTAGTGCTAAGCCCCCTCCTGAACCTATCCCTCTTCTCATCAGTGTCTGCATGATATCCGACATACTGGCACAGGTCATTGAAGGCCTGAGCGTACTGCAACACAGTGTGATTTCCCTGAGTAAGTGCCAAAAACTCATTGAGCTTGCGGTCCATAATGCCTGCTTGTATATGATGCCCCCTGAAAGCTGCCTTGAACTCCCTCCATTCCACCACATGGTCAACTGGCTGCATAGCAAGGAAGTGGTCCCACCATGTTTGCACGGGGCCGCGAAGCTGCTGGGTGGCGAACCTGACCTTAGCCACATCTGAACAAACTCCATTTAGTAGTGGAAAATTGGATTCCACTACCCTAAGCCATACATCAGCATCAAGTGGGTCCTCTGCCCGAGTGAACAATGGCGGCTGAGTGCTAAGGAAATCCTGATAAGTGGTCGCTGCTGGGGGACGTTGATGGTGATCACCACCACCATAATGCTGAGGTGGCGGCTGACACTGAGCCAACTGTCGCAGAATCTCATTCTGCTAAGCCATCAACTCTTGCATGGTAGGAGGCGGTGGCGGTGGTGGAGGAATGCGTTCATTCTATCCACGACGTGCGCTTCCCGCCAGCTGAAAAATTAAGGATGCTCTCAATATCATACTCATGATGTTAGGGTTCATACGTGGCAAAAGATTTGAAAGGGTAAAACCAATATTTTCTTGCATAATTCATAAAAGATACTACGTGGCATAAACTTTTCTTCATAAATTAAAGCTGACATCATTCATCATCCATACTTCCCAAAAGAGTTTGTCACGATTATATCAGTGACCCAAAAGACTCAACTCTGTCTAGCCTAGTACCCCAAGGGTGTAAAAGCTAAGCTAGCTTCGAGGAGTTCTACCGCCACACACTTCTAACTCTATCCCTGCAACCTAGTGAGCAAACGAGGCAACACTCGACTCGGGGGAAGGTGGTCTCCCTGAGCCAGCAGTGTCCAAGCTGGATGCAGGCTCCGGCTCCTCTCCTCCGTCGATATTGACATCCTCGTTGGCCTCCATGTCCTGGATCTCCTGGTGGTGCATATCCAAAATGTTGGTTAGTTTCCGCAAGTTGCTGCTGAGTGTTGATTAGCTGATCCTCGAGAACCTCAATGGTGTTCTCCCTGGTTCCCACTAGCTCCTCAAGTTCCTGGATCTCGTTGGACATTTGTTCCACCTGCAGGTCCTTTTCCACCATCTCAGTGGATAGGTCTACCACCAGTTCCTCTCTGTTGTCTAGGGTGATCTTGGTAGCCTCCAACAATGCCATTAGCTAAGACATTGCATCTCCTCGCATCACTTGCAGACGATACAAGGCATCCATGCACCACACCGTCAAGTGAGCAGTCTGCCCTGGGTAAAGAGCCCATATATCCTTGGCATGCTCCACTCGGTCCTTCCACATTGGGTCGTCCTCCTTCTCAGCGGGGAACAAGCCAATGGGATGAGTAGACAGCTCCAAGGGGTGAAAACCACAGAAGGTCGTCAGCCCGTGGAGAGCAATGGCCTCGATAGTATCCTCAGCCCGGTATCCGAAAGACTCGGAGTCCAACGAACGCCAGCCTGGCTATAAGGGATGAGGCTCTAGGGTCATCCTCATCCTACAGCGGGGCACCCGGTGCTTCTCGAACAGCTGCACCGTGTACTGGGGAGGCGTCGTGTAACCGGCTCCCTGAAGTACCTCCCACAAGATACGGGGAAAACCCTCTCATGCAACTCTGTCCGTGTGGGAATGTGTGTTCCCTCCATCCGAGGATCCGTGAGAAGTCATCTATGTACGGTTAAGCGTAAGCGAAAAAGAAAAAGAATTATAAAAGTAAAAAGGGGATCAAGGCTTGGCCTATTGAAGGTCACGATAAGGTCACTGAATGTACTTAATCTTTCATTATCATGTATTTAAAGTTCTTACCCAATTACCAAGTAGTTTAAGTAAGGATGCATGCATGCTCGTCCTAAACGACCTCATTTCAACTTAGAGGGAATAGGGAAGAACTCCCATCCCTTATAGTAGCCTGTAGGGCTTACTCAAATAGCCACCTAGCTAACCCTCTATTATTCTAAGGCTTCACGTCCTAGGTCTATCCTTATCGTCCTAACGATCTAGCCAACATTTGTTTCTAACAAGTTTTACTTTTGAAAAGGATGGTATTTACATTTTATTGATTCCTCTGTGGTGGTACGAGCTCTGATACCAGCTGTGGCGGAACCTCCCGAATTATTCCAACTTAAGTGCCTAAGTCCCACATTAGAGGCTAGACCACACTTAAATAGGAATAACACGTCAGTCCCTCGGATCTAGTCCGACGAGGCCACTAACAGGATCAAGTACCACATACTCACTCGATGGTGAGGCACAGAGCAAATACAATAAAGCATAAAACCATACATTAAGGAGTATTAAATTTATTACAACATCATCGGAGTTTTAGCAAAAGTAGTGATCATTGTTCGGAATGCAGCGGAATAAAACTAACGATAAATAAATGGAGGGATGAGGAAGCCTGTCCCATCACTCCTCATGCTTCTCCTCAGCCGAGGTAGAGTCCCACTCGACTGTCCAACCCGATGGCAAGATGGACGGCCAAGTCACTCCAGCAACCATGTCCTCCAGAGAACCTATAAAAATTAAGCCACAAGCAAGGCTGAGTATACTAATACTCAGCTAGACTTACCCGGTGTGAGGAGTCTACTCCTCTACCTCTAGACATGCAGCTGTTTGGCTGAGGGGTTTGGTTTGCCAGAAGCACTAGCTGAGTCTACAATCAAATTTTAGCTTTTTCAAGTTTTAGTGTGATTCTCTTAAGACTAAATGTGTACCTATCTAATCATACATGGTATCAAACATTTAGCAATCAACAACTTTCTCCAAGTCATCAAATTTCCACTTGTTACTCAATGTAGCAGCATGGATCAAGCAGTCTCATTAGCTGCGAGAAGCATACGATTCGAATCGAGTTTTTAAACCTTGCAAGGTAAACCTAAACACACGACGTGGCGAGGCACTCCGTCCCCACACACATCAACTGTCCCCATCGATTCCCCGTCAGCAAAGAGGGGCTCACCGCCTTGGCATACAATACCTCACTAACCCCGACTGCCGTCGTGCAGTGACCGCACTTGTACCCACCATAACCGGAATGGCAGACCACGTCTCAGGTCGCGTGAGGAGGGCAATCTGCGGGCAGGTTCACTCAGGTACTAGGCTTACCGATTTACCATATTTCTCGGCATGTGCTTAGTATGTTCAAACGCTTGACTCACGGTACCACACCTTAATCCTTATTCCGATTTCTGTCTCGTAGACAACCAATCCCCATGGATTGTTGTCCACAGACCAACATCATTACGATATGAAAATGGATGCAACCAATTCCCGACATCACGCGAGTGCTAGAAAAATCACTTGACTTCTACCGAGACCCCTAATTAGTAAAGCAGCTACTCGACCTAGCATACTAGTATCCATCTCAAAAGGAAATCCTGAGTTAATGCAACTAGGGTTTCAGGCAACTCCTACACTTAAGTGCATAATACAAGCCTACAATCATTAAGTGCAGTAAAATAATATATAGAACTGGTTATGCATAAAACCAGGGCTTGCCTTCCAAAGCTGGGGCTGCAGGGAGATCCTCGGTGGCAGGCTCTGGTGCTGGCTCCTGGACTCCTTCCCGATCAACTCCTTGCTCAGGGATGAGCACGTACTCTCCGTCAGCGACGTTGCAATCTATCGAATGCAATGAATAAGATATTTGTATGCTATGATATGCAGAATTTAGTAACCATTATGCATAGTTAAGAAAAACTAAGGTAGTTGATAACTTAGGGTTTCCTTGTTATAAGAAGCTCTTAGTGGTTTATGCTTAGCAACCTAGGTTTGAGGTTTTGCTTAGAGGCAAACATAGTGGATTAAGACTTGGATTGCCCCTTAAAGGTTTTAGTAGGCACTCAAGGGGTTTTGCTGGGTTGGTTAGGATAACATTAATCTCCACTACTAATTCCCCTTTTCATTTTCTATTTATGCTCTTAAGGTGGGTTTGAACTACAACAGTGATTTAAAATTTTCCAAAAAATCTGTAAAAATTACAGTGGGTTAACATTGGTCACTGTATTCTGTCCTATAAATTTGAGGTCAAAAATAAATAGAATATGCCCTGGACAAAAATAACAAAAGTTGGGGCAGAGGGGTCACTTTGCACTACAACTCTTATCTAGGTGTGGGTTCTGTACTAAGAGTTATTTTTGCTGGTATCTATGGGTAATAACATGCCTCTGTGCCAAAAATCACAGAGGGTTACTTAGTGGTTATTTAGTTATGATTTTCTAAAGTTTAATGCCAAAAAGACACTTATAACTAACTTGCTATTTGAAAAGTATCAAACAACAGAACTTGTAGTTTTCCTAGGTTCTTCTTAGCACAAGAGCAGTCATTCCTAAGGTAGGGGTGTTTTCTCCTTAGGATTATTTTCTTATGACTTTTCAAAGTTTTCTCTGTTTTCCATGAATAAATGTGAGTGCAATTTCTTTTCACTGGACTATGGTTCAACAGATTTTTCTTGTGAACTACATCATTTAGGCATGCTAGGAAAAGTATGGTTGCCCTTTGGTTTCCATTTTCAATCCCTTTTTTCATTTTCCTAAGTTTGAGCATAAACAAGTTTTTGTGAATAAATCTTCCTTAAGCTTGTATACTGGGGTGTTTATTAATTTTAAACAGTGTAACTACTAGGTTAGTGTCTCCACTATTTTTCTCAACCATGGTCTAACAACATTTCTATCTTTCCCTTTATTATTAAGTTTTGGGCAGTTTTCTTATTTAAATCAAAACTCTAGAAAACATTACAGGAACCATGGGGTTTACTATTTTTGCTTGATAGTTTATATTTCACAAAGTCTAGCAAAATTGGTTTGACTAAATTTGGATGAGTATTCTTCAAGTTATGTATTTATCAAGTTCTCTGTAGTATTTAAAAGAAAAGTAAATTCGAAATGGGAAAAGAAAAACAGATTTGCGCTGAAGTCCCTGGGTTTTCTTCCCCCTTTTCTCTCACAAATCAGCCCTCGGTCTACTATTCGCATGAGTCACTGACCTTAAGCATAACCCCCTAAACTTATCCTATATCTAACCCACGATCCTTGGTTGGCTAGAACAGTAACCGGGGCAAAGATCACGGCGGCGAGGCTTACCGGCGGCAGTAGAGCTCCAGTGGGGTGGTCGGTGACGTCGGGGAGGTCACGGCGGTCACGTCGGTGTGCGGGTCGGCGTCGGAGGTGGCTGGAACTGCTCTGGCCACGAGCGCAGGCGGCGGAGGTCGGCGGCGGCACCTGCTCCAGCCAAACCACGGTAGTAGGGTTCAATCAAGGTGCACGAGGAGCTCCTCTGGGTGATGTAGAGGCTATGCGCGCAAGGAATCGAGAAATGGTTCAGTGGGCTACCCGGTCCACGTGCTCTGGCGGGTTACAAACTCCGGCGAGCGTGATCGCACTGTTTCGGTGGGGCTGGTCCTTAGCTCAAGCTTGGGAAAGCTTCACTGCCTCTCGAGGAAGTTATCCGAGGGCTCGGATCGAGCGGAGGTGGCCGGGAGTGGTTTGGCCATGGTGGGCTCCCTCGGGCGGCTCTGATGGGTCGTGGGGAGATCGCCGGAGCTGCGGGCTGGCTCAGGAAAGCTAGGCGCGGCGCGGAGGGGGTGACAGGGAAGGTGGCCGTGCATGAGGGCGGGCTTTATAGCCACTCGCGGGCACGACACGGGTGTGGGCACGGGGGCGGCCGAGGGCGCACGGGGGTACGCGTGCGGGCGTGCTCTGGGCGCGTTCCCGAGTGCCTACCCACGTCGAACACGTGGTGGTTTGGTTTTGCCGGTGTTCAAAGGCCTGTTTGGTCGCCTTAGCGTGTAGATCTCAGCAAAAATCATGTGTAAGATCTCTTCTCTGCACCATATCCTATCTTTTCCATGTGAGTTCCAAGCGAAGATATGGTCGGGGTTGAGAGATATTGTGGTGTGAAGTTGGCTCTAACTGAGTTGTCCAGCCCGAGACAAAAACCATGTCAAGTCGTGTCAAACGACTTAGGGTTGGGTTCAAAATTTTTCCAGGGTGTTCTAGGGGTCTTTAGGCGCCATTTTGTTAATTGGGCCCTATGGTTTTGAGGTTTGGAAAAATGTGAACATGTTTGATCTTTGAAAGAGGGCTGGTTTTGAAATTGAGAAAAATCTGATTTTTCTTTTATGCCCTTCTCTTTGGTGACCTTTTTGGGGTTGTTATAAAGCCTTTTTGGGGTCACTCTCTTACTATTTTTGTAGGGTATTAAGTGTACTACAACTTTTATAATTAGCCCAAATCATGATAATGTGGTTTACATAGCCTTTTTGCTATACTCCCCTCTAGGGCTCCATTTGCCTAAAGGGATTTGAATTAGGGTTTGAGCCATTCTCTCCTCTTTAGGTGCATGATAAGGCCAAAGCATGACTTCTAAGATGGGTTACATCTACTTAGGATCTTGACCCCCAAGTTTGGTGTCTTTTGCTCAAACTAAACCACATTTGATGATTTTTCAATAGTGTAGGCTTGAGTGAAAACCCTAAGTAACACCTAGGGTGTTACATTTGGCCGAGTGCTCTTGCTAAATTTTACTGGACTATCTGGTGCGCCAGGAGGCCAATGGCTCTCGCTCATGCCAATGGTCGGCGCGCAATCAACGGCCGCCATGTGTACCGAGCCAACGGTCCCAGGACGCACCGGATTGTTCGGTGTGCCATCGAGCTGTCTCGTGTGCCCTGGGACCAATGGCTGGCAACGGTCGACTTCGCCAAATAAGGAAGGGAATCACACACTTCCATTGTCTGGTGTCCACTGGATAGTCCGGTGCGCCCACGGACAAAAGGCAACCAAGGCCTTCCAAATGAAGAACAAACAGCTCTCTTGGCCCTTGGGATATAAAAGGACCCCTAGGCGCACGGAGCCTTGACCCAAGCATTCTTTGAACATCCTACAACACTGAGACCTCGCGACCATGTTGCTGCTTCGCTAGATAGAGATTTGAGCATGTTTTTGAGCTGTAACTCTGCTCTGTTGTTCCTTGCGCTCTCTTCTTGACTCGTGTGCGTGTGTTGATGTAGTTTTGAGTTCTTGTGTGTGTTTCTACCCCCCTCCCTTACTCTTGTGCTTTGATAGAGATCAATTGTGTAAGTCATGAAAGACTCCAACTTATGGAGACTCCTCACAAAATGGGAAAACTTGATATAAGGAAAAAAATTGTGCTACTCAAGTTTGATCTTTAGATCACTTGAGAGGGGTTTAGTGCAACTCTTGACCGAAGGAGGTCACCACAACGTGGAATAGGCATTGGCTGAACCACAGGATAAAATTGTAGTGCCTTTTGTGTTTTACTTTTGCGATTGTCATCTTCCATAGAGTTCTCATATTTCACTTATGTTATTGTTCCTAGTTTAATACACATCTTAAAGGAACAATCAAGTGAAGAGATTCTCTCTCCTCATCTATTCATCATGAATTGGTTTTAGATCCTACTAACACTTGTTACAAATCAAGTTTGTCTTGTTTAGAGTTAAGTTTTGCAGGATCACCTATTCACCCTCCTCTAGGTGCTCTCAGGGCACCAAGTGGGTGTTTTGCAACAAACAAGATGAGTACGGGGTGGTGACAAGAAACAAGGCGAGACTTGTGGCAAAAGGTTATGCCCAAGTCACAGGTTTGGATTTTGAGGAGACTTTTGCTCCTCTAGCTAGGCGTGAGTCTATTCGTATATTATTATCCTATGATGCTCACCATTCTTTTAAGCTCTACCAAATGGACGTGAAGAGCGCTTTCCTCAATGGGTCAATCAAGGAGGAGGTGTACGTGGAGCAACCCCCTGGCTTTGAGGATGACAGGTACCCTGACCATGTGTACAAGCTTTCTAAGGTGCTCAATGGACTTAAGCAAGCCCCAAGAGCATGGTATGAATGTCTTAGAGATTTCCTTATTTCTAATGCTTTCAAGGTCATGAAAGCTAATCCTACTCTTTTCACTAAGACTTGCAATGGTGATTTGTTTATATGCCAAATATATGTCGATGACGTAATATTTGGTTCTACTAATCAAAAGTCATGTGAGGAGTTTAGCAGGGTGATGACACAGAATTTCGATATGTCCATGATGGGAGAGTTGACTTACTTCCTTGGATTTCAAGTGAGGCAAATCAAGGCAGGGACATTCCTCTCTCAAACAAAGTACATCCAAGATATAATAAAGAAGTTTTGGATGAAGGACGCCAAGCCCGCTAAGATGCCAATGGGTACTGACAAACATTTGGACCTCAACGCAGGAGGTAAGTCCGTAGATCAAAAGGTATACCGGTCTATGATATGATCTTTGCTTTATCTTTGTGCAAGTAGACCAGACATTATGCTTTCTATTTGCATATGTGCTAGATTTCAATCTGATCCCAAGGAATGTCACCTTGTGGCTGTGAAGCGTATTCTTCAATATTTAGTTCATACGCCTTTCATCGGGCTTTTGGTATCTGTCACACCCGGTTTTGGAAGACAAACTGAATGCGAACCATGTACGTGCTAGGATCAGAAACCCACGTACATAGCGATTACATAATTGGACATCATCACACATTGCTCAAAGTAAATAGCGAAAAGGTACTTTATTACATCAAGATGTCCAAGACATCCATAGAGTCTATAACATAGCCATTAATATTATCAAAGTGCGGAATACGAAACGTAGTAGATAAGGCCTTCACAGGCAGCTGACTAGGGGTTTGCCACTAAGATAACTGGAACTCGTCATAGTCCTGGAACTCCTCAAAGTCCTCCATGTTGCCAGCATCTCCTCCTGAGCACTAAATACAGTGGGGACAACCTGGGTGGGTGGTTTTTAAAGCAAGGGTGTGTACACATCAACGTACTCAGCAAATGTCCCGTTTGGCTAAAGTGGACTATTTGTATGTGGAGCTAAGGTTAAGCATTTGCTTTTAGTTGGTCAAGTATTTATTACTATTAGTAGAGACAAGTTTTAGTAATAAACTCAGTTATTACCCAAATGTACTCCCTCCAAGAGGAAATACCAGAAATCATAATTATAACCATCATTATTAACCATCATCATAAAAGTATCCAAAGTTCTTGTAATCAGAGAGGATCCCAAGGCCGCTCTTAAGTGTGAGCTCGGCTGATATACCAGTTTCTAACACTCTGCAGAGGTTGCACACTTTACCCACAAGTCGTGATTCCCATTCTGCCCGGAGATCATGACTCTCCATTGATCACTACCAAGGTGACCTGGCAGGGTCTCACTACGTAGCCTTTACAAAGACTCCCCTGGTGCATAGCTGCTCGTTAGGTTTCGCCAGTCGTACAAACGCATTACACCTCCCTAAGGTGGGTGAGTAACAAAACCAAATCGAATGAACCTCTGCACCCCCCTTGGCAGAGCGAGCACTATGCCACGACCCCCATTGACGGCCCTCTGGCAAAGCCAACTACGCCCCCAGGTTTATCTAATTATTCAACTAAGGGTGTCCCATTCCACCCTCATGGTTACAGTGTTATCCCGGGTGGTCACTCAACGAACAGGTCCTTACGGAGAGGTACTCAGGAAAATGGGCTGAGTCCCTTAAAACATCACAAGATCATCATCAGGATAACATCATCATATCATAAATGTTCACATCATGTTCATTGATTAAGTTAAAGCAATAACATAAGCTAACCATGATTGCCCAAAACGTAATAAAGGATAAGGTAAATACAGTCTAGTCAATCCTTAGGTTTCAATAAAGTAATGCGGGACGGTGAATTATAAAGTATCTAGGACATAATAGGTCAGAGGACACTTGCCTTCACCAGGTTGTTGCTCAGGAAGATCTTCGGCAACACACTCAGGAACCACAGGCTGCTTGTCGTCTAAATAAAGCAATCATACATTCAATACATTTGGAAAATGACAAATGAACAGCACACCAATTATGTATAAACTATGGAACACATCTCAAAAGGAAAAGTATAAACTCAAAAGGGAGTTTAGGTTATAGGAAGAACTAATCATATTCAGTAGTTTGTTATTCGCTAAGTGTTGTCTATCTCCATGGTTACATAATCTGATTCTACTCATTTTAATGAGACATAAGAGTTAAACTAGGGATAAATACATATTCTACCTATTATTAATCTCACAGGATTAAGCATCTATTTACCACTAGGGTTTTCCTTTTTACATATCTTATTAAATAAATAACTCATCACATAAATTAACCTATAGCCTAGGCCTAAAATTAGAATGCACCAATAGTGAATGATCCTAATTTATCTGAATAGAGAATAATTCTATGAGCATTTTGCAATTTGAATCACTCAATTTGGAGTTCATATGCAAAAGATATGAAATAAACAAGTTTTGAAGTTTGAATTACAAAATAAGGTCCAAAATTGTGAATACTAAAAAGGTCAGGGGTCTGTTTATAAGAATCCAGGGGCATGCGCGCAAGTCCTAAAGGACGGCGGGTTGAATACTAAAGATCTGGGGGTTTCTTTAACAAAAACACGCGCGAAGGGGTATCAGACCATCTCAACCATCAGATCATAGATCCGCGGCCGAGATTAGATCCCGCAAACGAGCGCACAGGCGTGGGCACGCGGCGAGCGCTGATAGGTGGGCTCGGGTGTAACACCCTGAATTTGGGGGTATAAAATTTCTTTTCTAATATCCACCAAATTCAGGTGTTACCTTCTCTTTTCCATAATTTTCTTTTCCTTTTCCTAAATAATGGAGAGTTAATTTATTATATAATAGGTATATATATAAGTTGTTAGTGTAGTAAAATAAAATCCTGGAGAAGCTTTGATTGTTGCATTCATGTCGTTGCATAGTGTTTATAAGTGCAAATATTTTCAAACTTTATCGGATTATTTTGTTTATGTTTCCGGAAAACTTTCGGGAACCCTCGAAATGTTTCTTCGAGTATTAAATATGCATTTCAGTTTTTCTTTCTAAATATTATTTAAATGCCTAAAATTTAGCATTTGCGAAAAACTATAAAATTCTGGAAACTCGATAATATATGTTTATATATTTTTCCTCTAGTCGAGTCCGTTCTAGATCTCATGTCCTTTTCGCGGGGTCGTTAAAACATCTCTCCTCACAAACGTCATGCTGGTCGCGTCTACCCCGTCGTCTACCCTCGGCATGTTACCCCGTCTATTCCTATGTTTGTCCTCCATCTAGCTTTGTTTTTGTCTAACGTTGGTACTCCCAGTTGTCGCTTCACACAATTATTCCATCCCTTTTTAGTCATCGCTCGACAACCGCCTCTCTCGTCCAGTTATGTCGCGATCCGCGGAGAAAATGGCAACCACCTCCCTCGTTCTCTTTTATATAACCACCCTGCTGTCACATAACCTCTAGTCTCCCTCCCCATATCCAAATCGCGCAGAAGCTGTCGTCCCTGCGCATGGCGGTTCCAGGTGAGCCCTCTCATTCTCTCTCTCTCTCCCAGCCTTTCTTCTTCCTGTTGTAGTGTGTTGTGTAGCGATGCGAGCGCTCCCCGGCGACGCTGGCGGTCGAGTCCCTCCTAGCACGTGCAGCAGGTTGAACCGGTGCCCATCTCGATCTCCGGTGTGCGCTCGTCGCGCCCCTCCCCCTGCGTGCGCAGCATAGGCCCCTCCACCTGCAAGCGCACCCTGGCCGCAGCGGCGCTGCTGCAGCTCCGTCCCGGAACGTCCTGCCCCATCCCTCTCCTTCCAGCACCCATGGTCAGCCTCGCCCCTAGCCGACCCCAGGCCCCTGCAGGCACGCCCAGGCTCGGCAGCTCCTGGTCGCGACTCCCTGCCCCCGCGCCAGCAGCTCCTGCGCGCGGTAGCCGGCCGGCCAGCCGGCCTAGCCCCCACGCGCGAGCTCTGCCCCTGCCCTCTACGCGAGCTTCGGTATGGTCGTCGTCGCCCGTCGTGCGCAAGGACAAAGAAACCGTCCAGAGATCTTGCATTCCGTAAGGTTAGAAAATGTCTTGTGGGCCCTGGTGAGCTCATCCCAGGCCCCAGCACCCCGGCGTGTAGGCCTAGCGCGCCCTCGCCCTGCTCCCTCGCGCAGCCGCTGCCCCTGCGCGCGGCCTGCTGGCCAAGTGCCCTTGCCGGGCCTCGTCCTCCCCCTGCTGCTCGTTTGTCCCAAGGAAGAAGAGAGGGAGATGGATGGTTGAAGAACTTGTCAGTTCGTTCGTGCGTGCGCAGGAAGAGGAAACAACCGCTTCCTTTCATCCACACAAAATCCCATCCTTTCCGATCCTCTGTGCCCACTATTCTGTGGCCATCTGCGCGACCAGCCCCTCGGCCAATCAGAATAAGCCACATCACTTTAATCCGTTGTTTATTAATTACGCATTAACGCTTGTGTTATAAATTCGTTTTGTACAGTTTCAGCTGCGTTAGTTTCATAGTGATGTCTTGTACATATTAAAAAAGTTGTTTTATCGTAACACATACTTTAGTTAATTATTTAATTATTTATTTATCTGTTGGTTTTTAAAAGATCAACTTAGTTAAAACTAATTTATAGTTTTAAGAGGTGTTTTTATTAGTACGCGTTAATTTGGTTAATGCCAACTCAAATGATTTAAATTAATACTTGCTTAGTGTATGCGTGTCCTTTGCTTAAATACTTCTCGCATGTCGCGCATGTTGTTCCATGCGCGATGGCGTGCTGGATCGCGCGTCGCTCGTGTGCTGCTTTGCGCGTCACTCGCGCATGTCGCGTGTTGTCCGCACACTACCCACCTGTATTGTTCCCGTACGCTATCACCACCCTTCCCTCACGTGTCACTTGTGTCCACACGACGTTCGTATGTGCTGTTCACATGTCGTCGTTCACGCGAGTCGCGATTCGCACGCCTTAATAAAATTGTTCATTAGCCATGAATTGTTAGCTATTTCATTTATAATGTGCCATAAAGCCGTTTCTATTTCGTTTCGGTCGCTTTAACTTCGTAACCTCGTCACCAACATGTTAGTAACATTATTTCATCGCAAGGCGTGTTTTAATTAACTAGTTGATTATTTACTTATTTATCCGAGTCATTAAAGTAGTAGTTTAGTTAAACTAATTTATACTTTTAGCCACACTTTATTTATATCTGTTAACAGGATTATATCTACTCAAATGTTTTAATTAATATTTGTTTAGTATAGGCACGACGTAACTTAATAATTCTCTTACGTTGTGTCGTTCGGTGTCAAGTCGTCGTGTGTCGTTCGCGCATCGTTCCGCGCTGTCGTGCGCGTTGTTTCGCGTGCCGTCCGCGCGCTGTCTCGTACAGTGTCGCGTGTCGTCACACGTCGTGTCCGTGCGTTGCGTGTGCCATTTACACGTGTCGCTTACCTTGTCGCGCGTCATTAACGTGTATCTCGCATGTCGATCACGTGTGTCGCCCGGCGTCTGCGCGTGATAATCAATAGTTTGCCACTTATAAACACTCATGTTAGTGATGTTAGTTCGTCAGGTCATATATTTTAGAAAATTAACTTAATGTTTGCTCGACTAATATTTATTAGATTAATATTCTAATTAGATTAAATGTGTAGTGTTCTTCTTGGACTTTTATAATAAATATTAACATGGAAAATATTAACTTAACTACTTTCTATTTATTTAATATTTGTTTAGTATAAACGTGTCACCTATTTAGTTTTCCTCGCCTGTCGTGCTGTTTCGCACGTGGTGGCGTGCTCGTTCGCGCTGGTCGCGCGCGCTGTTTCAGTTGTCGTCAGCGTGCTATGTCGCGCGTGTCCGCGCGTCATTTGCATGCTGTTGTGTTTGGTTCACCGTCGTCACGTTCACGCTAGGTCGCGTGTGGCCGTGCTGTTTCGCGTGTCATAAAATCACCTCGCTTAGAATCCCTCACTTTAATTAAATAATAGTTATAATTTATATTTAATAACACCGAATTAAATGTTATAGTTAATATTTGTTTAGCATAAACCCGTTAACTTCTTGACCGTAGCTTCGAGTTCAACGTTTCTTTTCCTCGTGTGACCATAGTAGCACGCTCTATTTCGTATTGCATGTTTTATTATGTTTCTCTTTGAATGGTGTAATGTTCTTATGCATATATATGTTTGTTTGCTTGTGCCTGTTTGTCTTCGCTTTGCGTCGCGAATAGATTGCGATCCATTTCCAAGCTTCGAGGAATCGAGGATCAAGCGTTGGCGACCAAGTGATATAGCTCTTCGAGTTCTACAGAGTTGAAGACCCTAAGCATCTGTTTGGTGAAGGCAAGTGTCCTCTGACCTATTATGTCCTACTCACTTATATTTCATTGTCCCGCATTACATTATTGAAACCTAAGGACCGACTAGTCTCTATTTACCTTGTCCTTGATTACCTTTTGGGTTATTATGGTTAGCTTCATGCTATTGCTCTAATTTAATCAATGAACATGATGTGAATATTTATGATACGATGATGTTATCCCGATGAGGATATTGTGATATTTTAGGGGACTCGGGCCATTTTCCCTGAGTACCTCTCCGTAAGGACCTGTTCGTGGAGTGACCACCCGGGATAACAGTGCAGCCATGAGGGTGGAATGGGACGCCCTTAGCTGATTAATTAGATGAACCTGGGGGTATAGTTGGCTTTGCCGGAGGGCCGTCAATGGGGACCGGGGCGTAGTGCTCGCTCTGCCAAGGTTGGGGTGCAGAGGTTCTTTCGATTTGGTTTTGTTAGTCACCCACCTTGGGGAGGTGTACTGCGTTTGTACGACTGGCGAAACCTAACGAGCAGCTATGCACCAGGAGAGTCTTTGTAAAGGCTACGTAGTGATACCCTGCTAGGCCACCTAGGTAGTGGTCAAAGGGGATTAGCTCTCCCCGGGCAGAAAGGGAATCATGACTCGTGGGTAAAGTGTGCGACCTCTACAGAGGATTAGAAACTGATATATCAGTCGTGCTCACGGTTATGAACGGCCTTGGGATCCTCTTTGATTAGAGATACAGATGATCTGAGATTCAATGGTTCTATTAATGATTTTGGTTCAACGATGATAATGTTGTTCCTCGATGAGGAAATGGCTCACGGGTTGGTTATTGCTAAAATTTGGTTTCCACTAATAATAAATACATAACCAACTAAAAGCAACTGCTTGAGCTTAACCCCACATAAAGCTAGTCCACCTCAGCCAAACGGGACATTTGCTGAGTACGTTGATGTGTACTCACCCTTGCTTTCACAAAACACCAGGTTGCCTTTGGTGCAATCTATGCTCAGGTAAAGAAGAAGGTGTCGAGGCGAATCTCCAGGGGTTCCAGGACTTCGACGAGTTCGAGGATTAGGCTAGCGACCTCCCCCAGTCAGCTGCTTGTGGTGGGTTAATTTACGTTGGCTACATTTCTATTCTGTGTACTTTGATTATATTATATAAATGACTCTAGTCTTTCATATTATTACTTACTCTTTATTGTTATTCGAAGCATTGTGCTATGATGAGTCATTTATGTAATCGCCGTGTATGTGAATTCCTGATCCTGGCACGTACATGGTTCGCATTCGGTTTACCTTTCAAAACCGGGTGTGACATAAGTGGTATCAAAGCCGTGCTGACTGTAGGACCGCTGACCTAGAGTAGCATTGGCTGTTTTAAGGACTTATTGATTATTACTTCACCTCATCCTTGATTCTGCTTCAAAATATTAGTCACCTCGACTAATTTTATGTTGTGCTCCTATATGCCCCCTTGCCAAAAGTATTTTATTCTAGTATGGTCTATACTTCTCTCAATCTATTAGATCTGATCTCACTCTTGTGCTTGCGACATCCTTGTAGATGCCCCTGACCATAACCTTCTTGTCTTTTGTGATTCTTGTCTCTTCCATTATTAAATTGCTACCATTTGACCATCTCTATTCGCTTGGTATTGACATGCCCATAACCCTAGATTCCTCAATACTCTTGTTTCAAATGCTTACATCATAATTTGTATTGCCTACTTAAACTTTTTAGTTTATATGTCCATGAACTTCTTGTCTTCTAAGACCCCTTCTTATTCTGTCGTTAAATTGTTATCCTTTGGCCTTTTCTATTCCCTTGTCTTGGTATGCCTGCATCCTTGGAATCTTACATATTCTTATATTCTTATGTATGCTTATTTTTCATACCCCAACAAATGTTATTTCAGTTAACATGTCCTTGGCCACCCTTGTTTCTTAATGACCCATGAGTGATCATTCTATTTCACACATCCTTGATGATCTCATTGTCCCCTTATAACATCCCTCGGTAATAATTTCTGCTACTTCAACCATCCTGTTGGAACCTTATCTAACTCACCCTGGGTTGCCTTATCCAGTTCGCCACTTCATAAGTTTTGCCTTAACTCTATCCTTGGTTATGCTTACGTGATTATAACCTTTACCCTTATCACCTCTATATCTTACCTTGATGTTTATCTTATGTTGGTCCTTTAAAATCCCCTCTCTTCCATCTCAATCTGAGAGTTGAATTTTACCTACTTTTCCCTTGGTCGTATCCTCTTCCTGGTCGCTTGCGAGTTTTTAACTTCATCCTTTGTTGTGCTCCGGTTGGGTAGTACCTTTACCTTTCTCATCTTTTCCACGTGCAAATCTTGCCTTAACACCATTCTCTGTTGTACTCATACCCTTGGTTCTTCTATACCTTTACCTCTTCTCTTACACCCTTTTCTGTTATCGCATTCAACCCTTGTAATACCTATATATTTACCATGACGCTTACTTTGAACCTAGCCTTTGGAGCCTTCTCCTTTCCATCCTAGTTCAGGAGCGGTGTTTTACTTATCTCACCCTTGACAACATCCTCTTCTTTACCGTGTGTAAGCTTGGACGTGACTCCATTATTTGTTGTACTCATACCACTGGCTCTTCAATGCCTTCATCTTTTCTCTCATACCCTTGTCTGCTGTCGCCTTTGACCCTTGCAAGGCCTTCTACCTAAATGCTTACTTTGAACTTATCCTTTAAAAGCCTCTCCTTTCTTTCAACCCAGTTTGAGAGCTGTGAGTTACCTATCTCTCTCTTGATTTCTTTTCCCTCTCTATCACCTTACAAGTTTTGTCTTAATTCAATCCTTTGATGTGTTTTTTTATTTGCTATCACCATCACCTTGTTATCCATCGATCTTGCTTTGATACTTATCTTTATGCCTACTCTTTAAAAATCTCCTCTCTTCCACCTCAATTTGAGAGTGGCATTTTACCAATCTGGCCCTTGGACGTACCCACTTCTTTTCCACTTGTAGGTCATGTCCTAACTCCATCCTTTGTAGTACTAATTATGTCCTTTGTTCTTATTCCTATTTACCTCCTCTCCTACATCCTTGTCCGTTATTACCTTTAAAACCCTCGTGATATCTATGTCCTTGCCTTCTTGCTTACCTTGAACCTACCCTTTGAAGCCTTCTCTTTTCATCCATGTTCGGGGGTAATGCCTCACCTACTTCACCATTGATTGCTTCCCCTTCTTTGACGCCTTGCAAGTTTTGTCTAAAATACATCCTTGATTGTGTGTTTGTCCGTTATCACCTTAACCCTTGTCATCCCTCGATCTTTACCTTGATACTTATCACGTACCTGCATTTTAAAGCCGTGTCTCCCATTTCATTTCAAGAGTGATGTTGAGGACTTGTTCTCAAATGCTAGGAGTTAAGAACAAGGCAACACAAAATATTAAATGTTAAGGTCCTTCGTCCTTCGAAGCATTATTTCTCTTAGGATATAATGATCTTCAGATGAAGGTCATGAAGGACATACCTTCATCATTGTAGTATACGATAATAAAAGGAGAATCATATGGAATGTAAGAGATAACATGAACAAATATGTAACATTATCAGCTCATTTCTATTTTATTATCATGGAAAAATAGAAATGACATCAAATTACAAATGTACCTTCGGCTTGAAAGAAGATAAAGGTACGAGCGTGACGCAAAAGCAAATGCCAAGTCAGCGTGAACAGTACAGGAGCACTGTTCATCTATTTATAGGCACGGGACGCAGCCCATGTAAAATTACATCCATGCCCTTTACATTTGCTAATGACTCTATAGTGATCCATCAAGGTCTAAATAGCCTTTTCCCTTTTAAGTCGGTTCCCTTTTCTGCTATCATGCCGAAGCTCCCTTGAGCATAGCTTCGGCTCTGCGTCAACCTTCGTATTCTTCGTGCTTCTCAACTGGTTCTGATCCAAGTCCGAAGGTACCTGTTCATGTATTACACTCCAGAAACATTGTTAAATCATGTTTTTGAGGACCTTCAGAAGACGAAGGCCCCCAACAGTAGCCCCTCGCAAGGTTAATTTGTTAGAATAACGAATTCAGATTGCGATATGGACGAAGGCCCTAAGCCAAAGATCCGAAAAAACACCTTCCCTTTGCTAGAATAGCAACAGTCAATGACAGACGGGGCCCTCCAACTTGGAGCGCGTTGGGCGTATAAATAAGAACTCACCCCGAGCACATTTGGTACGCCTGCTTTGCTTTGCTTAATTTCTTAGCTCTTGCTTGCCAACAGTTGCTTAGTTTGTTAGATTTTCTAAGCTTCGGATTTAAGGACACATTTTCGTGATTTCCGAAGTTAAGATGTCTCAAGATAAAAAAAAAGTTGTTGCTGAGATAAAGCTGGGCGAAGAGGAGAAGCTCCTTGAGGAAAAGACTGTTGGATTCATTGAGTCAATTGCAAAAACAAATACAGAGAAAATTAAAAAAGAAATTCTAGAAGGCTTATATGAAGATACTGATGATAGCGACAGCTATGATGTAGAAAGTGGGGGCGAAGACTCCAAAGATCGGCCCTGGCGACCAAGCCATGCAGTTTTCGGGAAATCGACTATCAAACAGAGTCATCTTAATAATATGAGAGGAAGGTATTTTCGAGATATGTCTATTGTGAGGGATGACAACGGAGACAGGGTTGTTCCTGTTCCCGAAGAAAATGAAGTCGTAATCTACCGAAGCTTCTTCAAGGCTGGACTTCGGTTCCCCCTAAGCAGATTTGTGGTTGAAGTTCTAAAGATATATGAGATTTTCCTTCACCAGATTACTCCCAAAGCAATTATTAGAATGGGGATCTTCGTCTGGGCCGTGAGGAGTCAAGGTTTAGAGCCAAGCGCAAGATGTTTTTGCGGTATGCACGAGCTTTCGTATGAGACGAAGCCCTGGGGTAAGGAACAATATCATAAAAATTTTGGGTGTTATAGCTTCGTTGCTCGCTCTGGCGCAAGCTGCCCGGTGCCAACTTTTCGGAAGAGATGGCCCGGAGACTGGATGAAAGAATGGTTCTATGTGAAAAATGATTTAAAGGCACGAGAAGACATTAAAGAGATCATCATGCGCCCCATCTGGTCACGCTTCGGCCTCCGAAAGCCGAAGGTAGAGATTGATGAGGCAGTCGAAGGATGCCGAAGGGCCTTCGGGACAGTTTGCTCTTTCATCGGGACAAGGGATTTAGTCCAAGAGCATGTGGCCTATAGGATATGGCCACTGATAGACAACTGGGAAATGCCAAAGGAAACCATCACTAACCCTAGTGAAGGTGGTTTGGTTCGATTAAAATATACCTTCAGGTTTGGAGACCAAATTATCGAACCAGACGATGACTGGTTGAAGTGTGTTGAAAACACTAGTGATGAACTACTTGGAGCATACTCCAAGTCTGAAGATAACGCACTATATGCGGCATTCGGGAGCCAAAAAAAGAAGAGGCTAAATAGAGTTTTTGATGCTATTGGATTTATGTACACTGACTATCGCTACCCGCCACGGGGGCAGAAGAGAAAGAGTGGAACTTCTAGGAAGGATGTTGCTTCAGCCGCTTCAAGCGAGCCCACGCCGAAGAGGAAAAAGGTGAAGGTTCTTACTCACCGACCACGCTACATTGAACCGGCCACAGTGCCTGAATTTGGCGGTGAAACCTCTTCGGCTACTGAAGCCAAAGGACCTGCTCTTACACAGAGGATTGAAGAGTCGGCTGCAATGTCGAAGGCTGACAAAATTGAAGAACCGAGAACCGAAGAGACGAAAACATCAGAAGTTCTAAGCCCTTCGGAAGGAGTTGAGGCGCCGAAGACACAAAAAGATCTAGCAGCAAACCCCAAGAGAAAAAGGATGGCTAGTGTATTAGATGTGCTGGAGACGATAAAAACTTCAAGCTCTACTCCAGGAAAAATTGCCAAGGCTTCGAAAATACAGATTGAAACCGAGACAAAGCTGATCGAAGCCGAAGCTATACTGAGCCAGGCCGACGCCGAAGCTGGGCCTTCAGTGCCTGCCAAGGAGAAATCCTCGGAAACTGGAGAAAAGGCAGCAGAAGAAGAGGGTATAGAACAGATTTTGCCTGAAAAAGCTACCTCTCCTGCTCCCGAAGCGTCTTCCGAGGACCTTGATTATATTATTCGACACGCTTCGGGAAAAAGATTATCCGAAGAAGAAATTTTTGAAGCTAAACACTATGCTCGAGAACTGAAATACCCAAAAGGGGCCTTAGTGTTTAATGGCACAGACGAAGATGACTTCTTATATTGCCTCCTAGACAACAAAGAATTATCTGTATGCCGGGAGATGGCCAGAAGTATGGGCTTTCCGAAGCTCGAAGTTGGCCTTTGTGCCATGACGAAGGACGATCTCGCGGATAGCCTTGCGTACAACAGTCTGAAGGTACAAAAATTGTGAATTTGGAATTTTATGAATTTCGAGTTAGTCTTTGGTTCTTATATTGATCCATTCATTCTTTCGTGTAGGGCTTAATACTTAGCAACGCCTTAAGGGCGCAAAAGAATGCCGAAGACGAGAGTTGCAGTATTGCTCTCAATAACCTTCGAACATAGGTTATTAAGCTGAGGAACGAAGCTTTGGAAAAAGACAAAATTCTGCTTACATTGGTGGACAAAGTAAAGAGGGACGAAGCTAACTTTAAAACCCAATCTGAAGCCCAAAAAATTGAGATTGAAGACCTTCGGAAGCAACTAGCCGAAGCTAAAGAGAAGTGCGCAGTCGCAGAAGCTAAACGAGGAATTAGCGAACAGTGGACAAATCATTTAGAGAAAACGTTGAAGAACTTCACATATCCAAGGAAAGATGCTTTGAAAAATCTATGGATTGCGTGAAAAAGATAAAAACTAGCTTCGCTAACGTTGGCGCATACTCAAGCGAGGACAACTTCATAAGAGGCGATCCTGAGGGCCCAATTGAGTGGATCAGCAGCGAAGCCGAAGCTTTTGAGGAAATTTTTAGTGATCGAGGGGACGTTTGTGCCTTCTCTGGTGCGAGGGGAGTTACAGCTATCTTGGAGAAAGCAGGGTGCGAACATGTTAAAACTTTGGCCCAAGCCGAAGCTACTTTCTCCATTGATGATACGAAGGACCCCTCGGCCGAAGCAAGCTTAATAGGCGGAAAAATTTTCACTGACATCTGGGAAAATGGTGGCCGAGGGATGGCTCACGAAATAGTAAAGAAGAGCGAAAAAGATACTCATGACACTAGAGAAGCAACAAAAGCAGCTGAAAAGGCTGCGGAGCTTGAGAGACGAATAGGTATTACTTAATGATTTTTAACTTTGTTGTTTACTTTTGTGACTTCGAACTGATTTACGTTTTCTATCGCAACTGAACTATCTCCTCCCCCGGAGCCCTTCGAGTCACTGGCCGAAGCAGAGGCAAAGAAATCATCAGAAATTATTAACATGGCCGAAACTATTATAGACGAAGTCGTTACCCAACTGCTGGCCGAAGCTGCAGATAAAGTTTTGAAAGAAGAAGAATAGTTATTGTAAAAACATTGCTAGATTATTAATGTAACATTTGCTAAACTATGCTTGTAATATTTGGTGCTCATGGGTTTTGAATGTAATATATGAATGGCTTTGTAATTCATTCCTTTGGGATGCATGAAACTTTTATGTACATACCGTTTTTGAGCCTTCGGCGAAAAAACACCTTCCCTTCTTTTCATGCTTCGTAAAGAAGAGCTTTTATGCTTCGTGAAAAATCCTCCAATCGTCGCAAAAACATTAATGCTTCGTCAACAATAGGTTTTTTCCTCCACATCAGAGTGCTTCGTAAAAAATCCTCCAAGCATTGCCAAAACATTAATGCTTCGTCAACAATAGGTTTTTCCTCCACATCAGAGCTGATGAAGTTGTATTTCTTCAAAACTTACTTTGTGCCTTAGCACAATTTCACTTTTTCGAAGCATTCTCCGAAGGTCAACATTGTTTCCCCTTCTTGTGCCATTGATGCAACATGATGTATGATGTTATGTTATGCGAAATGATGTGATGATGTTATGCTATGCAAAATGATATTTGTGCCGAAGACACACACACATCCCCATAGTGGAATACACAATCTTTTTGCCGTTTATTTTTCGGCTTCACCGCTTATTTTTCGGTGTATCAGCGCTGACTTTTCGTTGTAAGTTCTGCATTCCCTTAGGAACGTCTTTTGAACTTCTTTGCCTTCTATTTCGGCGGTATTCGCGTTGACTTTTCACGCTTCGCCTTATATTTTGGTGGTATTTGGCTCTACATTCCCTTTGGAACGACTTTTGAGCAGAAAACTTACGCTGCGCTCCCTTAGGAACGACTTTTTGTAGCTTCGGTGAAACTTACGCTGCATTCCTTAGAACGACTTTTTGTAGCTTCGGTGAAACTTGTAATGTGATTTTTAGCCCCGCGTTCCCTTAGGAACGACTTTTGTGCTTCAGCGACTTTTTTTTTGAACTTCGTGAGTCTGTGGAGAAGATATATTATACTATGGCAAGAACGAAGCTATTACAGGAAATTGAAGAAATTGAAAACAACAAAAGAACTAGGGTTTCAATGATTGTTCCTTATTAAAAAAGAAAATTATAACGAATGTAAAAACTGTTTCAGGGGTAGGATATCTCTTAGTAGATATGCTTCGATTCTGGCACAGTACTGTTGACTGTGCGAGCTTCGGACTCCTCCCTGAAGTCTCGCTGCTGATGAGTCTGTTGGCTCCCTTCTGGCTGCTGGCTTCGTGAATATACAGGTTGTAGTGGTGGCGGAGGTGGAGGTTGTTGCTAAGATGCCTGTGGCTGGCTAGCCGAAGCAACAGAAGCTGCAGGATGGTTACCCACATACTCTGGTATGTATGGCGAGTGATACGAAGCAGTGTGCATGACCTGCTTCGGCTGGTTCTGTTGAGCTGCGGCTTCTGCTATTTCCTTCTGTTTCTGAATGGTGACATGGCACATCCTTGTAGTATGGCGCTTGTCCTCACCATAGAATAGGCAATAAATTTTTCTAGGGTGATCCCCAAACCTTCCTCCGAAGCCCCTGGCGTTTCTGCCTCTTGGAGCTAGCGGCCGGAAAGAGCTTTGTTGTTGCCCCAAAGCTTGCGAGGAATATTGGGGCCTCTGTTGTTGACTTCCTCTGTCATCACTCTGAGTGGAATGGATTGACCTGACATGCCTTGGGTGGATCCTTCCTCCGAAGCCCCTAGTCATCTCAGAGGACCTGTAGGCTTCCTCCCTTCTTTGGCGAAAGTCATTGTCGGCCCAGATGTATTCATCCATCTTTTGAAGCAACTTCTCCAAAGTCTGTGGAGGCTTCCTAGCAAAATACTGGGCAGTAGGTCCTGGACGAAGCCCCTTAATCATGGCCTCAATGACAATTTCATTGGGCACTGTAGGCGCTTGTGCTCTCAGGCGCAAGAACCTTCTGACATATGCTTGGAGATACTCCTCATGATCTTGCGTGCATTGAAAGAGAGCTTGAGCTATGACTGGATTCGTCTGAAAGCCCTGGAAACTTGTCACTAGCATGTCCTTGAGCTTCTGCCATGAGGTAATAGTTCCTAGCCGAAGAGAAGAATACCACATTTGGGCCACATTCTTAACTGCCATGACGAAGGACTTGGCCATGACAGCTGTGTTGCCTCCATATGAAGATATGGTTGCTTCATAACTCATCAAAAACTGCTTCAGATTTGAATGCCCATCATACATTGGAAGCTGAGGTGGCTTATATGATGGGGGCCATGGGATAGCCTGCAGTTCTACTGCCAAGGGAGAAGCATCGTCAAAAGTAAAGGTACCATGATTAAAATCATCATACCATCCATCATCGTCGAACAAGCCTTCTTGATGAAGCTCCCTGTGTTGGGGCCTTCGTTCTTGTTCATCTTGAGCAAGATGGCGTACTTCTTTAGTGGCTTCGTCAATCTGCCTTTGAAGGTCAGCTAGTCGAGCCATCTTTTCCTTCTTCCTTTGTACTTGTTGATGAAGCATCTCCATGTTTCTGATTTCTTGGTCCAACTCATCCTCCTAGGGTGTTGGACTAGAGGCCTTCCTCTTCTGGCTTCGGGCCTCTCGAAGAGAAAGGGTCTCCTGGTTTGGGTCCAGCGGCTGCAGAGCGGCAGCCCCTGTCGCTGAAGCTTTCTTCGGTGGCATGACGAAGGTCAGTGCTTGCCAAAGGTGGTCGAAAAGGATTCACCGGAGGTGGGCACCAATGTTGGGGACTTGTTCTCAAATGCTATGAGTTAAGAACAAGGCAACACAAAATATTAAATGTTAAGGTCCTTCGTCCTTCGAAGCATTATTTCCCTTAGGATATAATGATCTTCAGACGAAGGTCATGAAGGACATACCTTCATCATTGTAGTATACGATAATAAAAGGAGAATCATATGGAATGTAAGAGATAACATGAACAAATATGTAACATTATCAGCTCATTTCTATTTTATTATCATGGAAAAATAGAAATGACATCAAATTACAAATGTACCTTCGGCTTGAAAGAAGATAAAGGTACGAGCGTGACGCAAAAGCAAATGCCAAGTCAGCGTGAACAGTACAGGAGCACTGTTCATCTATTTATAGGCACGAGACACAGCCCATGTAAAATTACATCCATGCCCTTTACATTTGTTAATGACTCTATAGTGATCCATCAAGGTCTAAATAGCCTTTTCCCTTTTAAGTCGGTTCCTTTTTCTGCTATCATGCCGAAGCTCCCTTGCGCATAGCTTCGGCTCTGCGTCAACCTTCGTATTCTTCGTGCTTCTCACAGTGGTTCTGATCCAAGTCCGAAGGTACCTGTTCATGTATTACACTCCAGAAACATTGTTAAATCATGTTTTTGAGGACCTTCGGAAGACGAAGGCCCCCAACAAGTGATGTCTTACCCATCCTGCTCTTGTTTGTTCCCCTTTTCCTCTGTTGTGTTGCAAGTCTTAGCTTTTGTTCAATATCACCCTTACCTTCCTAATATCTAGAACTTTCCATGATGCTTATCTTATGCCTACCTTTTGAATTATCATCTTTTCGATCTCGATTTGAGGATGGTGTTTTATCTATCTTGACCTTGGTTGCATTCTCTCCCTTGTCGGTTACAATCCTTGCTTTAGCTTCATCCTTTATTAAGCTCATGCCCATATCCTGCATGTCTTATCATTCCCCTTGTCCTTCGATGGTCTTAGAGTAGTTTCCCCATTGTAAGGAAAGGCCACCATCTAGTTAACATTAGCGTATAGCAACGAGATGTTTGTTATTGTATGCTTGTGTTGTTTGTCTTTGTGTGATGACTGATTTGATTCTTTGTGATGAGTGTTGATGTATTGTGGCCTTTGGTCCACAATGACATCAGTTTACTAGCTGAGTGCAATAGAGTTAGGTAGTTGGGTGCTCTTCCTTTTCTCTCTTTAATCCATCTATGCTTACCTTTTCTACCTATATTCTTCCCTCTCGCACCTATGCAATTGGCAACCTCCAGCTCCTTTTAACCAATTAAGATCAGAGTCGGCAGCATCTTCATCAAGTGCATATCAACGCTCCTGTTAAGGGGGTTAGCCGCTAACCCCAATGAAGACAATGTGATCAACATCAACTGACAAGATCAAAGTGGTGCAACGAAAGAGTGTGCGGGCCTAACCCACAGGTCCAAGGGATCCTCAAGAATTATATCGATCGGTCTCAAGCATCTAAAGGTCAAAGAAACCAGTCCGCAAGTTAAACCTGCCAGAGTCAGAGTTGAGTCAGAAGAAGCCTTGAACAACCTATGAACCAACCTCGTTTTCTTGCTAGCTTCTTCTTGAATCTCGGGGGCGAGATTCCTGTTAAGGGGGTTAGATCTGTAACACCCTGAATTTGGGGGTATAAAATTTCTTTTCTAATATCCACCAAATTCAGGTGTTACCTTCTCTTTTCCATAATTTTCTTTTCCTTTTCCTAAATAATGGAGAGTTAATTTATTTTATAATAGGTATATATAAAAGTTGTTAGTGTAGTAAAATAAAATCCTGGAGAAGCTTTGATTGTTGCATTCATGTCGTTGCATAGTGTTTATAAGTGCAAATATTTTCAAACTTTATCGGATTATTTTGTTTATGTTTCCGGAAAACTTTCGGGAACCCTCGAAATGTTTCTTCGAGTATTAAATATGAATTTCAGTTTTTCTTTCTAAATATTATTTAAATGCCTAAAATTTAGCATTTGCGAAAAAACTATAAAATTCTGGAAACTCAATAATATATGTTTATATATTTTTCCTCTCGTCGAGTCTGTTCTAGATCTCATGTCCTTTTCGCGGGGTCGTTAAAACATCTCTCCTCACAAACGTCGTGTTGGTCGCGTCTACCCCGTCGTCTACCCTTGGCGTCTACCCTCGGCATGTTACCCCGTCTATTCCTATGTCTGTCCTCCATCTAACTTTGTTTTCTTCTAACGTTGGTACTCCCGGTTGTCGCTTCACACAATTATTCCATCCCTTTTTAGTCATCGCTCGACAACCGCCTCTCTCGTCCAGTTATGTCGCGATCCTCAGCGAAATTGGCAACCACCTCCCGCGTTCTCTTTTATATAACCACCCTGCCGTCCATAATCTCTAGTGTCCCTCCCCAGATCCAAATCGCGCAGAAGATGTCTCCTTGCGCATGGCGCAGTCTTTCTTCTTGTTGTTGTAGTGTGCTGTGTAGCGATGCGAGCGCTCCCCGGCGACGCTGGTGGTCGAGTCCCTCCTAGCGCGTGCAACAGGTTGAACTGGTGCCCATCCCGATCTCCGGCGTGCGCTTGTCGCGCCCCTCCCCCTGCGTGCGCAGCATAGGCCCAGGCCGAGTTGGCCTCCTCGCGAGCGCACCCTGGCCGCAGCGGCGCTGCTGCAGCTCCGTCTTGGAATGTCCTGCCCCATCCCTCTCCTTCCAGCACCCATGGCCAGCCTCGCCCCCAGCCGACCTCAGGCCCCTGCAGGCATGCCCAGGCTCGGCAGCTCCTGGTCGCGACTCCCTGCCCCCGCGCCAGCAGCTCCTGCGCGTGGCAGCCGGCTGGCTAGCCGGCCCAGCCCCACGCGTGAGCTCTGCCCCTGCCCTCTGCGCGAGCTTCGGTATGGTCGCTGTCGCCCGTCGTGCGCAAGGACAAAGAAACCGTCCAGAGATCTTGTGTTCCGTAAGGTTAGAAAATGTCTTGTGGGCCCCGGCGAGCTCGTCCCAGGCCCCAGCGCCCCGGCGTGCAGGCCTAGCGCGCCCTCGCCCTACTCCCTCGCGCAGCCGCTGCCCCTGCGTGCGGCCTGCTGGCCAAGTGCCCTTGCCGGGCCTCGTTCTCCCCCTGCTGCTTGTTTGTCCCAAGGAAAAAGAGAGGAGGAAGATGGATGGTTGAAGAACTTGTCAGTTCGTTCATGCGTGCGCAGGAAGAGGAAACAATCGCTTCCTTTCATCCACACAAAATCCCATCTTTCTGATCCTCTGCGCCCACTATTCTGTGGCCATCTGCGCGACCAGCCCCTCGGCCAATCAGAATAAGCCACATCACTTTAATCCGTTGTTTATTAATTACGCATTAACTCTTGTGTTATAAAATCGTTTTGTACAGTTTCAGCTGCGTTAGTTTCATAGTGATGTCTTGTACACATTAAAAATGTTGTTTTATCGTAACACATAGTTAATTATTTACTTATCTGTTGGTTTTTAAAAGAGCAACTTAGTTAAAACTAATTTATAATTTTAAGAGGTGTTTTTATTAGTACGCGTTAATTTGGTTAATGCCAACTCAAATGATTTAAATTAATACTCGCTTAGTGTATGCGCGTCCTTTGCTTAAATACTTCTCGCATGTCGCGCATGCTGTTCCGTGCGCGATGGTGTGCTGGATCGCGCGTCGCTCGTGTGCTGCTTCGCGCATCACGCGTCACTCGCGCATGTCGCGTGTTGTCCGCACACTACCCACCTGTATTGTTCGCGTACGTTATCACCACCCTTCCCTCGCGTATCACGTGTGTCCACACGACGTTCGTGCATGTTGTTCACATGTCGTCGTTCACACGAGTCGCGATTCGCACGCCTTAATAAAATTGTTCATTAGCAATGAATTGTTAGCTATTTCATTTATAATGTGTCATAAACCCGTTTCTATTTCGTTTCGGTCGCTTTAACTTCGTAACCTCGTCACCAACATGTTAGTTACATTATTTCGTCACGAGGCGTGTTTTAATTAACTAGTTGATTATTTACTTATTTATCCGAGTCATTAAAGCAATAGTTTACTTAAACTAATTTATAATTTTAGCCACACTTTATTTATATCTATTAACAGGATTATATCTACTCAAATGTTTTAATTAATATTTGTTTAGTATAGGCACGACGTAACTTAATAATTCTCTTACGTTGTGTCGTTCGGTGTCAAGTCGCCGCGTGTCGTTCGCGCATCGTTCAGCGCTGTCGTGCGAGTAGTCGCGCTGACTCGCGCGCTGTCGTGCGCGTTGTTTCGCGTGCCGTCCGCGCGCTGTCTCGTACAGTGTCGCGTGACTCGCGTGTCGTCACACGCCGTGTCTGTGCGTCGTGTGTGCCATTTACATGTGTCGCTTGCCTTGCCGCGCGTCGTTAGCGTGTATCTCGCATGTTGATCACGTGTGTCGCACGGCGTCTGCGCGTGATAATCAATAGTTTGCCACTTATAAACACTCATGTTAGTGACGTTAGTTCGTCAGGTCATATATTTTAGAAAATTAACTTAATGTCCGCTCGACTAATATTTATTAGATTAATATTCTAACTAGATTAAATGTGTAGTGTTCTTCTTGGGCTTTTATAATAAATATTAACATGGAAAATATTAACTTAACTACTTTCTATTTATTTAATATTTGTTAAGTATAAACGTGTCACCTATTTAGTTTTCCTCGTCTGTCGTGTTGTTTCGCACGTGGTGGTGTGCTCGTTCGCGTTGGTCGCGCGCGCTGTTTCAGGTGTCGTCAGCGTGCTATGTCGCGCGTGTCCGCGCGTCGTTTGCATGCTGTCGTGTTTGGTTCGCCGTCGTCACGTTGTCTGCGCGTGCCGCGCGTGGTGTGCACGCTAGGTCGCGTGCGGCCGTGCTGTTTCGCGTGTCATCGCTTAGAATCCCTCACTTTAATTAAATAATAGTTATAATTTATATTTATAACACTGAATTAAATGTTATAGTTAATATTTGTTTAGCATAAACCCGTTAACTTCTTGAATGTAGCTCCGAGTTCAACATTTCTTTTCCTCGTGTGACCATAGTAGCACGCTTTATTTCGTATTGCATGTTTTATTATGTTTCTCTTTGATTCGTGTAATGTTCTTATGCATATATATGTTTGTTTGCTTGTGTCTGTTTGTCTTCGCTTTGCGTTGCGAATAGATTGCGATCTGTTTCCGAGCTTCGAGGAATCGAGGATCAAGCGTTGGCGACCAAGTGATATAGCTCTTCGAGTTCTACAGAGTTGAAGACCCTGAGCATCTGTTTGGTGAAGGCAAGTGTCCTCTGACCTATTATGTCCTACTCACTTATATTTCATTGTCCCGCATTACATTATTGAAACCTAAGGACCGACTAGTCTCTATTTACCTTGTCCTTGATTACCTTTTGGGTTATTATGGTTAGCTTCATGCTATTGCTCTAATTTAATCAATGAACATGATGTGAATATTTATGATACGATGATGTTATCCCGATGAGGATATTGTGATATTTTAGGGGTGTCGGGGACCATAATTAGGGGTACCCCCAAGACTCCTAATCTCAGCTGGTAACCCCCATCAGCACAAAGCTGCAAAGGCCTGATGGGTGCGATTAAGTCAAGGCTCGGTCCACTCAAGGGACACGATCTCGCCTCGCCCGAGCCCAGCCTCGGGCAAGGGCAACCGACCCCGGAGGATTTACGTCTCGCCCGAGGGCCCCCTCAAGCAACGGACACACCTTCGGCTCGCCCGAGGCCCAGCCTTCGCCAAGAAGCAACCTTGGCCAAATCGCCACGCCAACCAACCGTATCGTAGGAGCATTTAATGCAAGGATGGCCTGACACCTCATCCTGACGCGCGCCCTTCAGTCGACAGAGCCGAAGTGACCGCAGTCACTTCGCCGCTCCACTGACCGGCCTGACAAGAGGACAGCGCCGCCTGCGCCGCTCCGACTGTTGTGTCACTCGACAGAGTGAGGCTGATAGCAGCCAAGTTCGGCCTCGGGCGCCATAGGAAGCTCCGCCTCGCTCGACCCCAGGGCTCGGACTCGGCCTCGGCCCCGGAAGACGACAAACTCTGCCTCGCCCGACCCTAGGGCTCGGCCTCGGCCCCGAAAGACGACGAACTCCGCCTCGCCCGACCCCAGGGCTCGGCCTCCACCCCGGAAGACGACGAACTCCGCCTCGCCCGACCCCAGGGCTCGGACTCGGCCTCGGCCCCAGAAGACGACGAACTCTGCCTCGCTTGACCCCAGGGCTCGGACTCGGCCCTGGCCTCAGCCGACGGTCTCCGCCTCGCCCGACCCAGGGGCTCGGACTCGACCTCGACCTCGGAAGACAGACTCGACCTCGACCTCGGAGGCGCCTCGCCCGACCCAGGGCTCGGACCGACCACGTCACAGGAGGGGCCATCATTACCCTACCCCTAGCTAGCTCTGGCTACGGGGAACAAGACCGACGTCCCATCTGGCTCGCCCCGGTAAAACAAATAATGATGGCGCCCCGCGTGCTCCATGACGACGGCGGCTCTCAGCCCCCTTACGGAAGCAAGGAGACGTCAGCAAGGACTCGACAGCCCCGACAGTTGTCCTTCCGCCAGGCTCCAGCGCTCCTCCAACGGCCACGACATCTCATGAACAGGGTGCCAAAACCTCTCCGGCTGCCACAACGGCATGTACTTAGGGCACTAGCTCCTCTCTGCTAGACACGTTAGCACAATGCTACATCTCCCATTGTACACCTGAACCCTCTCCTTACGCCTATAAAAGGAAGGTCCAGGGCCCTCTTACGGAAGGTTGGTCGCGCGGGGAGGACGGGACGGCGCGTGCAGGCCTCTCGCTCCCTCCCACGTGGACGCTTGTAACCCCCTACTGCAAGCGCACTCGACCTAGGCATGGGACAAACACGAAGGCCGCGAGTTTCCCCTATTACGCCTGTCTCCCTCCGGTTCCCCCCCCCCCCCTTTTTACTCTGTCTCGCACCGACCCATCTGGGCTGGGGCACGCAGCGACAATTTACTCGTCGGTCCAGGGACCCCCCGGGGTCGAAACGCCAACAGTTAGCGCGCCAGGTAGGGGCCTGCTGCGTGTTGACGAGCAGCTTCCCGTCAAGCTCCAGATGGGTAGTCTCCAGCAACCTTTCCAGCCCGGGACGGTGCTCCGTTTCGGGAGTCTTGAGTTCATGTCCCTCGACGGCAGCTACGATATGATA
Organism: Zea mays; assembly: GCF_902167145.1. Lineage (NCBI taxonomy): Eukaryota > Viridiplantae > Streptophyta > Magnoliopsida > Poales > Poaceae > Zea > Zea mays. The sequence goes on along the minus strand of NC_050100.1, from coordinate 77,254,469 downwards.
CTCCTTCCCCCGCCGCGCGACAGCGACAATGGTGGCCGACAACCCGCCCGCCGGCGGCGGAATCGACGACGTCTTCCCCACGTGGCGGAAGAACAACATTCGGGTTTGTCCCGTCGCCTCCCCCACCGACGGAGGAGGAGGCGGGGCAACCAAGGCCAAGCAGGAGGCGACACCTCGTCGGCTATCGAGCGAGTCGACGGCGTCGGCGCCCCAACGGGGGACACGTCGGGCATCGACCTCGCGTCTGAGACGAAGACGAGCGTCGTTTCCCCGCAACACGCCAACTCCAAGCGGACGGACGACGCCAGCACGCTCGCAAAGGTCTTGCTGGGCGTCACCCTCGTACCTAAGACGACGGTGCAGTCTTCCCCTGACGTGACTTCGTCACCGCCCGTCGACCAAGAGGTACCGACCGATTCCCATCTCGTGCCTTTTGGATTCATCCTCGACCCACCAAGCGACTTCGCTTCGGTGGACGCTTTCATAGAGGCAAGTCCAAACCTCCGGGGTACGGTATGCGGTCACCCTGGGACCGGACGACAGCCGTCTCGACCTATGGGCCCTCGGGTTCCGAGGAAGATGACGAGCCCGACTTTTGTTGGGATTTCTCCGGACTTGGTAACCCCAATGCTGTGCGGGACTTCATGACCGCATGCGACTACTGCCTTTCCGATTGTTCCGACGGTAGCCGCAGCTTCGGTGAAGAGGACTGCGACCCAAGTCGTGAATGTTTCCACGTCGATCTAGGGGGTCCCGGCGAAGGCAACCATCTTGGTATACCGGAAAACGGTGATCCCCCTAGGCCTGCGCCTCGCGTTGACATCCTTCGGGAGCTAGCTGTGGTCCCAGTCCCTGCGGGGGGTCAGGACTCACAACTCGAGCAAATCCGCGAGATGCAGGCCAGGCTCGACGAGGGAGCAGGAACACTTGAGCCATTCCGCCGGGACATCGGGCAGGAATGGGCAGGCCAACCTCCGGCTGGAGAAGCGCGTCATCTACCCCAGGGCATCTAGCACCGCATCGCCGACGATGTCAGGACAAGGCCGCCACTGGCTTCCAGTGGGGTCGGCCAGAACCTGGCTGCAGCGGCAATACTTCTCCGCGCGATGCCGGAACCATCAACCACCGAGGGGCGGCTTATCCAGGGAGAGCTCAAGAATCTCCTGGAGGATGCCGCGGTCCGATGGGCCGAAAGATCTGCCTCCCGAAGGCAGGGGTACCCCTCGGAGCATCGCGCCGCGACTTCCTGATTCATGCGGGAAGCCTCGGTCCACACCGGGCGCACGCGCAACACAGCGCCTGCGGCCCTGGGTCACCTCGGCAACGAGCACCATCACCGCAACCGTCGAGCCCACCTCGATGAGAAGGTGCGCCGAGGCTACCACCCCAGGCGTGGGGGACACTACGACAGCGGGAAGGATCGGAGTCCCTCGCCCGAACCACCCGGTTCGCAGGCTTTCAGCCGAGCCATACGATGGGCGCCGTTCCCGACCCGGTTCCGAACCCCGAATACTATCACAAAGTACTCAGGGGAGACGAGGCCGGAACTGTGGCTCGCGAACTACTGGCTGGCCTGCCACTTGGGTGGAACGGACGATGACAACCTCATCATCCGCAACCTCCCCTTGTTCATCTCCGACACCGCTCGAGCCTGGCTGGAGCATTTGCCTCTGGGGCAGATCTCCAACTAGGACGACCTGGTCCAAGCCTTCACCGGCAACTTCCAGGGCACGTACGTGCGCCCTGGGAACTCCTGGGATCTCCGAAGCTGCCGCCAGCAGCCGGGAGAGTCTCTCCGGGACTACATCCGGCGATTCTCAAAGCAGCGCACCGAGCTGCCCAATGTCACCGACTCGGATGTCATCGGCGCGTTCCTCGCCGGCACCACCTGCCGCGACCTGGTGAGCAAGCTAGGTCGCAAGACCCCCACCAGGGCGAGCGAGCTGATGGACATCGCCACCAAGTTCGCCTCTGGCCAGGAGGCGGTTGAGGCCATCTTCCGGAAGGACAAGCAGCCCCAGGGCCGCCCGCCGGAAGATGTCCCCGAGGCGTCTACTCAGCGCGGCACTAAGAAGAAGGGCAAGAAGAAGTCACAAGCGAAACGCGACGCCGCCGACGCGGACCTTGTCGCCGCTGCTGAGTATAAGAACCCTCGGAAACCTCCCGGAGGCGCCAACCTCTTCGACAAAATGCTCAAGGAGCCGTGCCCCTATCATCAGGGGCCCGTCAAGCACGCCCTTGAGGAGTGCGCCATGCTTCGGCGCCACTTTCACAAGGCCGGGCCACCTGCGGAAGGTGGCAGGGCCCACGACGACGATAAGAAGGAGGATCGCAAGGCAGAAGAGTTCCCTGAGGTCCACGACTGCTTCATGATCTACGGTGGGCAAGTGGCGAATGCCTCGGCTCGGCACCGCAAGAAAGAGCGTCGGGAGGTCTGCTCGGTAAAGGTGGCGGCGCCAGTTGTCGGCGTTTCGGGACAGGGGGTCCCTAAGCCGACGAGTGAGTGTGCTGCGTGCCCCAGCCCAGATGGGTCGAGCGCGTGGGCGAGCGCGAAGGGGGGAGAGGCGAGGTGGCCGGAGTCGAGCGTGAGAGAGGTGGAAGTCCCGCGGCCTTCGTGTTCGTCCCGCGCCCAGGTCAGGTGCGCTTGCAGTAGGGGGGTTACAAGCGTCCACGCGGGTGAGGGAAGCGAGCGGCCCCAAGAGAGCGCTTGTCCCGTCCTCGGTCCCGCGCGGCCAACCTTCTCTAAGAAGGCCCTGGTCCTCCCTTTTATAGTCGTAAGGAGAGGATCCAGGTGTACAATGGGGGGTGTAGCAGAGTGCTACGTGTCTAGCGGAGAGAGAGCTAGCGCCCTAGGTACATGCCAATGTGGCAGCCTGAGAGATCTTGGCACCTTGCTGGCGTGATGTCGTGGCTGTCGGAGGTGCGTCGGAGCCCGGCGGAGGGACAACTGTTGGAGCGGTCGAGTCCCTGCTGACGCCGTCCTGCTTCCGTAAGAGAGCTGGGGGCCGCCGTCGTCATAGAGTTTGTGGAGCGCCATCATTGCCCATCCGGCGGAGCTGGCCGGATGGGACGCCGGTCTTGTTCTCCGTGACCCGAGTCGATTCGGGGTAGGATGATGATGGCGCTTCCTGTTGACGTGGCGGGTCTGTGCCCTAGGCAGGGTGACGTGGGGGCTCCTCCGAAGCCGAGTATGTCTTCTGTTGCCGAGGCCGAGCCCGAGCCATGGGGTCGAGCGAGGCGGAAGTCGTTCGGCCGAGGCCAGGGCAGAGTCCGAGCCCTGGGGTCGGGCGAGGCGGAGTTTCATCGTCTTCCGGGTGTTAGCCCGAGTCCGAGCCCTGGGGTCGGGCGGAGCGGAGTTCACCGTCTTCCGGGTCTTAGCCCGAGTCCGAGCCCTGGGGTCGGGCGGAGCGGAGTTCGCCGTCTTCCGGGTCTTAGCCCGAGTCCGAGCCCTGGGGTCGGGCGGAGCGGAGTTCGCCGTCTTCCGGGTCTTAGCCCGAGTCCGAGCCCTGGGGTCGGGCGGAGCGGAGTTCGCCGTCTTCCGGGTCTTAGCCCGAGTCCGAGCCCTGGGGTCGGGCGGAGCGGAGTTCGCCGTGGCGCCTTTGGCAAGGCCTGACTGCCTGTCAGACTCACTCTGTCGAGTGGCATCGCAGTCAGAATGGCGCAGGCGGCGCTGTCCTTCTGTCAGACTGGTCAGTGGAGCGGTGGAGTGACGGCGGTCACTTCGGCTCTGCCGGGGGGGCGCGTGTCAGGATAAAGGTGTCAGGCCACCTTTGCGTTAAATGCTCCTGCAACTTAGTCAGTCGGTGTGGCGATTTAGTCAAGGTTGCTTCTGAGCGAAGCCAAGGCCTCGGGCGAGCCGGTGACGTGTCCGCCGTAAAATGGGGGGCCTCGGGCGAGACGGAAGTCTCTCGAGGTCGGCTGCCTTTGGCCGAGGCTAGGCTCGGGTGAAGCGTGATCGAGTCACTCGTGTGGACTGATCCCTGACTTAATCGTACCCATCAGGCCTTTGCAGCTTTATGCTGATGGGGGTTACCAGCTGAGAATTAGGCGTCTTGAGGGTACCCCTAATTATGGTCCCCGACAGTAGCCCCCGAGCCTCGAAGGGAGTGTTAGCACTCGCTTGGAGGCTTTCGTCGCACTTTTTTGCAAGGGGACCAGCCTTTCTCGGTAGCATTTTTTTCCGGTGGGTGCGCGCGAGCGCACCCGCCGGGTGTAGCCCCCGAGGCCTCGGAGGAGTGGTTACACTCCTTCGAGGTCTTAATACCTCGCGTAACGCTTCGGCTAGTCTGGTCGTTCCCTCATGCGAACTGGCCGTAGCCCGGGTGCACGGTCGGGGCCCAAGCTCTCGGGCTGGTATGTTGACGCTGTCAACGGTTTGGCCGGAGCCGGTTTTTGCGAGAGCAGCCCCCGAGCCTCTGCTCAGGGCGAGAGGACGATCAGGGACAGACTCGACTTTTTACATACGCCCCTACGTCGCCTTTCCGCAAGGAGGAGGGGGGGAGTGTGCCATGTTACCCTCGATGGGCACCGAACATGGTGTCTCCGGTGAGCTGCAAGCGGGTAATCCGAGTGGACGTCCGTGCCCCGTTCGTTGGGGGTCGGCTAGGGGCCCAGAGGCACGCCCAAAAGTACCTGCGGGTGATTTGCCGGACCCGGTCCCCTGGCGACGGGGTCCGAGGGCTCGATGCCTCCCTCCGATGGGATTCCGTTACAAGATCGTTCCCACTGGTCTCGGAAATGTCCTAGGGTACCTCGGGAGCGCAGCCCGAGCCTCGGTTATGTATCGAACGTACCCCTGGTCATCCCTCGCTCGGTGTCTGAGGCGACTGTGAACCCTTCGGGGGCCAGCCTTCGAACCCCTGATCAGTAATGGGCGCGGAGCCCGAGTAGCCTGAGGCGGCCATGGAACCCTTCGGGGGGCTGGCCTTCGAACCCCTGACCAGTAGTGGGTGTCGGGCCCACGCGATCTGAGGCGACTGTTGAACCCTTCGGAGGGCCAGTCTTCGAACCCCTGATCAGTAGGGGGGGCTCGGAGCCCGGTTCCTTCGCAGAGAAGGATCCTTTTCGGGGTATCCCCCTTTCTCGGTCCCTGTTGCAAGAGATAGAGAAAGAGGAAAAAGGAAAAGGATACGAAATCGAACGACGTGGCGTACCTCTTTTTGGCGCGGTTATTACGGCGAAGGCGAAGCGTCGCGCGCTTCTCCCGCCAGAGGCGCCGCGTGTCCTGCCGCGGAGTTAATGCGACGGGGCGAGTGGTTGGCGGGGCGGCCGTTGCGCGTGCGCGATCCGTTCGAGGAACGGGTCACGGGTGCACCGTCTTCACGCCGTGAGAGGAGGCTCTCTTGCTATCCCAGGATGGGACGTGAGCCTGGCTGATGACGTGACTGCTGCGCCCGCCCGCCTGCCACCGCCATTACTGCCGGCCCACTTTCGGTCGCTTTGACCGACGCGCCAGGCTGGCGCTGCTGGGTTGCCTCAAGTCGCGGCATAGGCTCCGCAACTGAAGAGGCGTCACGGTGGCACAAGTGGCGGTGCGGTTGCTTGCATGCAGCAACTGGCGCGCCGGTTGCTTGACGCGTGGGCCTGGGCTTCCAAGCTGGCGTGTCAGAAGTCGGAGAAGCGCGTCCACCTGGCGCGGTTGCATGCCGCCTGCATGGCTGCCCTCCCCTTCCGCCCGTTGGTCTGGGCCAAAGTGGGGGGTCGCTTGTAACCGCTGGACGGTCGTGCGCACCACGCGCGACGGTTTGGCTTCTTCTGCTCTGAGCCGGTTTGCATGACATGCGGGACCCAGCCCCCGAGTCGCAGGGGAGGGCCTTGGAGCGTGTTGGAGAAGACTCAGCCCGCGGCGTCTGGGGGCGCACGTAGGGAGAGTTGCCTTTAATAGGAGGGGGACTCCTTTCAGAAGGCAACCATGTCTTCTTCCTCCCTTATGCGTCGTGTCTTTCCATCTTCCAAGCCCCCGGATGGGGGGTATCCGCCGCCTTTCCGCCTCCTCGTGGGAGGAACGCAACCCCATGGGGGTTGGTACCTCTCAGCCATCGTTCGGCTTCAAGGATTTTCATCAGGCAGCCTGGTTGCTCCCTTCCGCCGGTGGCCACCCAAGACGGTGACCTCCAGCTCCTGGATGGGGAGAGGCAAACCAGGCTGTGATCCCGCCCTCAGCATCGGGTGTGTTCGTCATCCTTGCTGGGGCGGGGGTCGAGGCGAGCCGGGGCTCTACCTCGTGTGCGGGTCGGCGAACCACCTCCTCTTCCAGCTTCTGGTGGTGGCAATCGTCCTCCCGCGCTACGACGGAGTCGTCCTCCAGTCATGCCGGGGAAGGCGAACTGTTGCCGTCCAGCTAGGATGCAACATTTCGTCTTCCCCCTCGCGTTTGAGGCGAGGACGGCAGCGAGGATCTACCGGAGCGCTTGGGAGCGGCCCGCTCTTTGGCTTTGATGGCTTGTTCGCATCCCTTGAGCGGGACCGCGAACAAGAGCCTTCCGGTGGCCGCGTTCACCTGGGGCCATGGCTGCCGCTGCAGAGGCCGCTGGCGAGCCTCCCGGCGTTCGTCACCCCGCAGGCCCGAGGTCGCTTGTACCCTCGGGGACGGAACCGGAGTTCCGTTTGTGATGGCACCTTGAATGCTAGTGTTTTTTGTTCATTGTGGCTGTCGGGGCCTGAATATGTATGTAATTTCGGCACGGAGCCGTGTTTTTTCCTCATTTTTGAGCACTAAGTCTCGCCTGTTGATTATCTGAACCGCTTTACCAAGCATGAGTCGCCCCGTGTCAAGGTGACGAGTGAGGTATCCGTATCCCGGAGGCGTAGGAATCCCTCGGCCCGATCGGCCTTGTTGTCTGGGGCTCCTCTAGCTTAGTTAAAGAGACCCCTCGGCCGCCCTTCGATGGGCCGAGGCCAGGGGTAGCGGTATCAGTATGAACAGAGGCGGAGTTGGCTCGAGAATGGGAACCTGGTTGGCCGGAGCCTAGCCGTGTTGTCCGTCAGCGGAGCCGATGCCAAAGTTGATCAGCCGAGGCCTCGGGTCGGGCTGGCGCCCTTGGAAGCCGGTTGGCCGAGGCCCCATGGGTAACCGGTCGAGCCGCCTGCTCGGGCCGGATTCCCGGAGGAGTCCCTGGACCGCGTCGCCGTCCGAGGCTGGGTCGGACTTTGCTGAAGACGTCGTCGATGCCGAGGGTGCTGTAGCTCCCTTCGGCGTGAAGACCCGAGCCTGCAGGATCAGATCGTCTTGTAGCGTGTGCCTTCTGCGGCCACCGAGGCCGGAAAAAACACACCCTCGCCGCGCTTGCGAAGCTGCGTCTTTTTTCCTCTTGTTTCGAGCATCTGGACCCTGTCGGTAACAGGGATGTTTGTGCGAGCGAGAGTTGCTTCTCGCGGAAGGGACGAGTGAGGTATCCGTATCCTAGAGGCGTGGGAATCCCTCGGCTCGGTCGGCCTTGCCGTTTACGCGTACTTTCACCCGTCCATGAGGCCCTGTCCCCGACTTAGTCGAGAAAGCTTGAAGGACTGCTTCGGCAGGAGAGCTTCCGAACGTGAAGACTTGTTCGGTCCACGGAGTCGCTTTATCCGAGCGCGAGTTACTTATCGCAGAAGGTGATGAGTGAGGTGTCCGTATCCCGGAGGCGTAGGAGTCCCTCGGCTCGGTCAGCCTTGGCTGCTTACGTGTACTCCGTCGTTTCCAGGATCCGCTTTTCGAAGTAGTCAAGAAGCACGAAAGAAATCCTGCTAAAAAGAGATCCTTTTTCGAGGAAAAGTTCGACGCAGAGGGGGTCTCCCCCCTTTTAGCCCCCGAGGGAGGGTCGGGCTTTGCCGAGGCTAGGCCGACCCTTCCTTGACGACTAAACTTTGCGTAGGTGCGAGGTATATGAACAACTTGAAAACATCTCAAGGGTAGAAGCGACGTAGCTGTTTGATGTTCCAAGCGTTGCCGTAGATCTCGCCTTGATTGTTGGCCAGCTTGTATGTTCCTGGCTTCAGAACTTTGGCGATGACGAATGGCCCTTCCCAGGGGGGCGTGAGCTTGTGCCTCCCTCGGGCGTCTTGCCGCAGCCGAAGCACCAGGTCGCCCACCTGGAGGTCTCGGGACCGGACCCCTCGGGCGTGGTAGCGTCGCAGGGACTGCTGGTACCGCGCCGAGTGTAGTAAGGCCCTGTCCCGAGCCTCCTCCAGCTGGTCCAACGATTCCTCTCGGCTAGCTTGGTTGCTTTGATCGGTGTAGGCCCTCGTCCTCGGGGAGCCGTATTCCAGGTCAGTGGGCAAGATGGCTTCAGCCCCGTAGACCAGGAAAAACGACGTGAAACCTGTGGCACGACTCGGCGTCGTCCTTAGGCTCCAGACCACCGAGGGGAGTTCCTTCATCCACCGCTTGCCGAACTTGTTGAGGTTGTTGTAGATCCGAGGCTTGAGCCCTTGTAGAATCATGCCGTTGGCACGCTCTACTTGCCCATTCGTCATGGGATGAGCCACGGCGGCCCAGTCCACCCGGATATGGTGATCCTCGCAAAAATCCAAGAATTTTTTGGCGGTGAACTGGGTGCCGTTGTCGGTGATGATGGAGTTCGGGACCCCGAAGCGATGGATGATGTTGGTGAAGAACGCCACCGCCTGCTCGGACCTGATGCTGTTCAGAGGTCGGACCTCGATCCACTTGGAGAATTTGTCGATGGCGACCAGCAGGTGCGTGTAGCCCCCGGGCGCCTTCTGCAAGGGACCGACGAGGTCCAGACCCCATACAGCGAAGGGCCAGGTGATGGGTATTGTCTGCAGAGCCTGAGCGGGCAGGTGGGTCCGCTTCGCATAGAATTGGCACCCTTCGCAGGTGCGGACAATTCTAGTGGCGTCAGCCACCGCCGTTGGCCAGTAGAAGCCTTGTCGGAAAGCATTCCCGACAAGGGCTCGGGGCGCTGCGTGGTAGCCGCAAGCCCCCGAGTGTATTTCTTGCAGCAGTTCCCGACCTTCGGCGATGGAGATGCATCGCTGGAGGATGCCCGAGGGGCTGCGATGGTAGAGCTCCTCTTCTTCGCCCAGCAAGACGAATGACTTGGCGCGTCGCGCTACCCGCCGAGCCTCGACTTGGTCGAGGGGTAGCTCTCCTCGACGGAGATATTGCAGGTACGGGGCCTGCCAATCTCGATCTGGCGTGGCCCCGCTCTGCTCTTCCTCGACGTCCAGTGCCTCGCCCTCGGGGGCCGAGGGTACCTCGGGCTGTGCCGAGGGTGCCTCGGGCTGAGCCGAGGGTACCTCGGGCTGTGCCGAGGGTGCCTCGGGCTGAGCCGAGGGTACCTCGGGCTCGGGCGCGTCGCCGATCTTGACGGAGGGTTGATGCAGATCCCGGGAGAAAACGTCCGGGGGGACCGTCGTTCGCCCCGAGACTATTTTAGCCAGCTCGTCTGCGGTTTCGTTGTAGCGCCGAGCGATGTGGTTGAGCTCGAGCCCGAAGAACTTGTCTTCCAGGCGCCGAACCTCGTCACAGTAGGCCTCCATCTTCGGGTCGCGGCAGTGGGAGTTCTTCATGACTTGGTCGATGACGAGCTGCGAATCACCACGGGCGTCGAGGCGTCTGACCCCTAGCTCGATGGCGATCCGCAATCCGTTGACCAGAGCTTCGTACTCGGCCACATTGTTGGACGCCGGGAAGTGGAGGCGCAGCACGTAGCGCAGGTGCTTCCCGAGGGGTGAGATGAAGAGCAGGCCCGCGCCGGCTCCCGTCTTCATCAGCGACCCGTCGAAAAACATGGTCCAGAGCTCCGGTTGGATCGGAGCCGTTGGCAGCTGGGTGTCGACCCATTCGGCCACGAAATCCGCCAACACCTGGGACTTGATGGCCTTCCGAGGGGCGAACGAGATCGTTTCGCCCATGATTTCCACCGCCCACTTTGCGATCCTGCCCGAGGCCTCTCGGCACTGGATGATCTCCCCCAGGGGGAAGGATGACACCACAGTTACCGGATGAGACTCGAAGTAGTGTCGCAGCTTCCGCCTTGTCAGGATCACAGCATACAGCAGCTTTTGAACTTGTGGGTAGCGGATCTTAGTCTCGGACAGCACTTCGCTGATGAAGTAGACCGGCCTCTGAACGGGCAATGCATGCCCTTCCTCTTGCCTCTCGACCACAATCGCGGCGCTAACCACCTGAGTGGTCGCGGCGACGTAGACCAAGAGGGCTTCTCCATCCGCCGGGGGCACCAAGACAGGCGCCTTTGTAAGGAGCGCCTTCAGGTTGCCGAGGGCTTCCTCGGCCTCAGGGGTCCAAGCGAAACACTCGGCCTTCCTTAAGAGGCGGTACAGAGGCAGACCTCTTTCGCCGAGGCGTGAGATGAAGCGGCTCAGGGCCGCGAGGCATCCCATGACCCTCTGTACACCTTTTAAGTCCTTGATGGGTCCCATGCTGGTGATGGCCGCGATCTTCTCCGGGTTGGCTTCGATGCCTCGCTCGGAGACGATGAACCCTAGGAGCATGCCTCGGGGCACCCCGAAGACACACTTCTCAGGATTGAGCTTGACTCCTTTCGCCTTGAGACATCGGAATGTCACTTCAAGGTCGGAAAGGAGGTCGGAAGCTTTCCTTGTCTTGACTACGATGTCATCGACGTAGGCCTCGACTGTGCGACCGATGTGTTCGCCGAACACATGGTTCATGCACCGCTGGTACGTCGCGCCCGCATTCCTCAAACCGAACGGCATGGTGACGTAGCAGTACATGCCGAACGACGTGATGAAAGAAGTCGCGAGCTGGTCGGACTCTTTCATCCGGATCTGGTGATACCCAGAGTAGGCATCGAGGAAGGACAGGGTTTCGCACCCAGCGGTGGAATCCACGATTTGGTCGATGCGAGGCAGAGGGTAGGGAACCTTCGGACATGCTTTGTTGAGACCAGTGTAGTCTACACACATCCGCCATTTCCCCCCTTTCTTCCTCACAAGCACAGGGTTGGCAAGCCATTCGGGATGGAATACCTCTTTGATGAACCCCGCTGCCATTAGCTTGTGGATCTCTTCGCCAATCACTCTGTGCTTCTCCTCGTCGAATCGGCGCAGAGGCTGCCTGACGGGTCGGGCTCCGGCCCGAATATCCAGCGAGTGCTCGGCGACATCCCTCGGTATGACGGGCATGTCCGAGGGACTCCACGCAAAGACGTCAGCGTTTGCGCGGAGAAAGTCGACGAGCACTGCTTCCTATTTGGGGTCGAGCCCGGAACCGATCTGGACCTGCTTGGTGGTGTCGCCACTGGGGTCGAGAGGGACGGCCTTAACCGTCTCCGCTGGCTCGAAGTTGCCGGCATGGCGCTTCACGTCCGGCACCTCCTTGGAGAGGTTCTCCAGGTCGGCGATGAGGGCCTCGGACTCGGCGAGGGCCTCGGCGTACTCCACGCACTCCACGTCGCATTCGAACGCGTGTTTGTACGTGGGGCCGACGGTGATGACCCCGTTGGGGCCCGGCATCTTGAGCTTCAGGTAGGTGTAGTTGGGGACGGCCATGAACTTCGCGTAGCATGGCCTCCCTAGTACGGCGTGGTAGGTTCCTCGGAACCCGACCACCTCGAACGTCAGGGTCTCCCTTCGGAAGTTGGAGGGCGTCCCGAAGCAGACGGGGAGGTCGAGTCGCCCGAGGGGCTGGACGCGCTTCCCAGGGATGATCCCGTGGAAGGGCGCAGCGCCTGCTCGGACGGAGGACAGATCGACGCGCAGGAGCTTGAGGGTCTCGGCGTAGATGATGTTGAGGCAGCTGCCCCCATCCATCAGGACCTTGGTGAGCCTGACATTGCCGACAACGGGGTCGACGACGAGCGGGTATTTCCCCGGGCTCGGCACATGGTCGGGGTGGTCGGCCTGGTCGAAGGTGATGGGCTTGTCGGACCAGTCTAGGTAGACTGGCGCCGCCACCTTCACCGAGCAGACCTCCCGGCGCTCTTGCTTGCGGTGCCGAGCCGAGGCATTCGCCGCTTGCCCTCCATAGATCATGAAGCAGTCGCGGACCTCGGGGAACTCTCCTGCTTGGTGATCTTCGTTCTTGTCGTCGTCGCGGGCCCTGCCACCCTCGGCGGGTGGCCCGGCCCTGTGGAAGTGACGCCGAAGCATAACGCACTCCTCGAGGGTGTGCTTGACGGGCCCCTGATGGTAGGGGCACAGCTCCTTGAGCATCTTGTCGAAGAGGTTTGCACCTCCGGGGGGCTTCCGAGGGTTCTTGTACTCGGCGGCGGCGACAAGGTCCGCGTCAGCGGCGTCGCGTTTCGATTGCGACTTCTTCTTGCCTTTCTTCTTGGCGCCGCGCGGAGCAGACGCCTCGGGAGCCTCTTCCGACGGGCGGCCCTGGGGCTGCTTGTCCTTTCGAAAGATAGCTTCGACCGCCTCCTGGCCAGAGGCGAACTTGGTGGCGATGTCCATCAGCTCGCTCGCCCTGGTGGGGGTCTTGCGACCCAGCTTGCTCACCAGGTCGCGGCAAGCGGTGCCGGCGAGGAACGCGCCGATGACATCCGAGTCGGTGATGTTGGGCAGCTCGGTGCGCTGCTTCGAGAATCGCCGGATGTAGTCCCGGAGCGACTCCCCGGCTGTTGCCGGCAGCTTCGAAGGTCCCAGGAATTCCCGGGGCGCACGTATGTGCCCTGGAAATTGCCAGCGAAGGCTTGGACCAAGTCGTCCCAGTTGGAGATCTGCCCCGGAGGCAGGTGCTCCAACCAGGCGCGAGCAGTGTCGGAGAGGAACAGGGGGAGGTTACGGATGATGAGGTTGTCGTCGTCCGTCCCACCCAGTTGGCAGGCAAGGCGGTAGTCCGCGAGCCACAGTTCCGGTCTCGTTTCCCCCGAGTACTTCGTGATAGTAGTCGGGGGTCGGAACCGAGTCGGGAATGGCGCCCGTCGGATGGCCCGACTGAAGGCCTGCGGACCGGGTGGTTCGGGCGAGGGACTCCGATCCTCCCCGCTGTCATAGCGCCCCCCACGCCTGGGGTGGTAGCCTCGGCGCACCCTTTCGTCGAGGTGAGCCCGACGGTCGCGTCGATGGTGCTCGTTGCCGAAGTGGCCCGGGGCCGCAGGCGCGGTGTTGCGCGTGCGCCCGGTGTAGACCGAGGCTTCCCGCATGAATCGGGAAGTCGCGGCATGAGGTTCCGAGGGATATCCTTGCCTTCGGGAGGCAGTGCTCTCGGCCCGTCGGGCCGCAGCGCCTTCCAGGAGATTCTTGAGCTCTCCCTGGATTCGCCGACCCTCGGTGGTTGATGGCTCCGGCATCGCGCGGATGAGCATCGCTGCGGCTGCCAGGTTCTGACCAACCCCGCTGGATGCGGGCGGCGGCCTGACCCTGACATCGTTGGCGACGCGGTGCTGGAGACCTTGGGGCAGGTGACGTATTTCTCCGGCCAGGGGTTGGCCCACCCATGCCTGTCCGACGTCCCGACGGATCGGCTCAAGCGCTCCTGTTCCCTCGTTGAGCCTGGCCTGCGCCTCGCGGGCTTGCTCGAGTTGTGGGTCGTAACCCCCCGCCGGAGCGGGGACCACAGCTAGCTCCCGTGGGATGTCGGCGCGAGGCACCGGCCTAGGGAGATCACCGTCCTCCGGCATGCCAAGATGGTTGCCTTCGGAGGGATCCCCTAGCTCGATGTGGAAACATTCGCGGCTTGGGTCGCAGCTCTCGTCGCCAAGGCTGCGGCTTCCGTTGGAACAGTCGGAAAGGCAGTAGTCACATGCGGTCATGAAGTCCCGCATGGCACTGGGGTTACCAAGTCCGGAGAAATCCCAACAGATGCTGGGATCGTCATCTTCCTCGGACCCAGAGGGCCCGTAGGTCGAGACGTTCGTCAGTCGGTCCCAAGGCGACCGCATACGAAACCCCAGTGGGGTTGCACTCGCCTCAATGAGAGCGCCCGCCAAAACGAGGTCGTTTGGCGGGTTGAGGCCGAGTCGAAATGACGCAAGATGGGAGTTAGTCGGTACCTTTTGGTCGACGAGGAGCGACGTAGTCACATCGGGGACTGGTTGCACCGTCATCTCAGGTACGAGGGCGACGTCCTGCAGGCTTTCCGCGAGCGCGCCGGCGTCGTCTTCTTGCTCGGGGTCAGCGTGTCGCGGGGGGATGGCGCTTGCCTCCGTCTTGAACGCGAGGTCGACGTCCGGCGTGCCTTCCGTCGGGGCGTCGGGGGCGTCGATTCGCTCGACGGCCGACGAAGCGCGGCCTCCCGCCTGGCCTTGAAGGCCCCACCTCCTCCTCCGTTGGCGGGGGAGAGAACGGAGCGAGCCCGAATGTTGTTCTTCCACCACGCGGGGAAGATGTCGTCGATTCCGCCGCCGGCGGGCGGGTTGTCGGCCGCCATTGTCGTAGTCGCGCGGCGGTGGAAGAAGTATCATGTCGTAGCTGCCGTCGAAGGACATGAACTTAAGAGTCCCGAAACGAAGCACCGTCCCGGGCCGGAGAGGTTGCTGGAGACTGCCCATCTGGAGCTTGACGGGGAGTTGTTCGTCAGCACGCAGCAGGCCCCTACCTGGCGCGCCAACTGTCGGCGTTTCGGGACAGGGGGTCCCTAAGCCGACGAGTGAGTGTGCTGCGTGCCCCAGCCCAGATGGGTCGAGCGCGTGGGCGAGCGCGAAGGGGGGAGAGGCGAGGTGGCCGGAGTCGAGCGTGAGAGAGGTGGAAGTCCCGCGGCCTTCGTGTTCGTCCCGCGCCCAGGTCAGGTGCGCTTGCAGTAGGGGGGTTACAAGCGTCCACGCGGGTGAGGGAAGCGAGCGGCCCCAAGAGAGCGCCTGTCCCATCCTCGGTCCCGCGCGGCCAACCTTCTCTAAGAAGGCCCTGGTCCTCCCTTTTATAGTCGTAAGGAGAGGATCCAGGTGTACAATGGGGGGTGTAGCAGAGTGCTACGTGTCTAGCGGAGAGAGAGCTAGCGCCCTAGGTACATGCCAATGTGGCAGCCGGAGAGATCTTGGCACCTTGCTGGCGTGATGTCGTGGCTGTCGGAGGTGCGTCGGAGCCTGGCGGAGGGACAGCTGTTGGAGCGGTCGAGTCCCTGCTGACGCCGTCCTGCTTCCGTAAGAGAGCTGGGGGCCGCCGTCATCATAGAGTTTGTGGAGCGCCATCATTGCCCATCCGACGGAGCTGGCCGGATGGGACGCCGGTCTTGTTCTCCGTGACCCGAGTCGATTCGGGGTAGGATGATGATGGTGCTTCCTGTTGACGTGGCGGGTCTGTGCCCTAGGCAGGGTGACGTGGGGGCTCCTCCGAAGCCGAGTCTGTCTTCTGTTGCCGAGGCCGAGCCCGAGCCATGGGGTCGGGCGAGGCGGAAGTCGTTCGGCCGAGGCCAGGGCAGAGTCCGAGCCCTGGGGTCGGGCGAGGCGGAGTTTCGTCGTCTTCCGGGTGTTAGCCCGAGTCCGAGCCCTGGGGTCGGGCGGAGCGGAGTTCGCCGTCTTCCGGGTCTTAGCCCGAGTCCGAGCCCTGGGGTCGGGCGGAGCGGAGTTCGCCGTCTTCCGGGTCTTAGCCCGAGTCCGAGCCCTGGGGTCGGGCGGAGCGGAGTTCGCCGTCTTCCGGGTCTTAGCCCGAGTCCGAGCCCTGGGGTCGGGCGGAGCGGAGTTCGCCGTGGCGCCTTTGGCAAGGCCTGACTGCCTGTCAGACTCACTCTGTCGAGTGGCATCGCAGTCGGAATGGCGCAGGCGGCGCTGTCCTTCTGTCAGACTGGTCAGTGGAGCGGTGGAGTGACGGCGGTCACTTCGGCTCTGCCGGGGGGGCGCGTGTCAGGATAAAGGTGTCAGGCCACCTTTGCGTTAAATGCTCCTGCAACTTAGTCAGTCGGTGTGGCGATTTAGTCAAGGTTGCTTCTGAGCAAAGCCAAGGCCTCGGGCGAGCCGGTGACGTGTCCGCCGTAAAATGGGGGGCCTCGGGCGAGACGGAAGTCTCTCGAGGTCGGCTGCCTTTGGCCGAGGCTAGGCTCGGGTGAAGCGTGATCGAGTCACTCGTGTGGACTGATCCCTGACTTAATCGTACCCATCAGGCCTTCGCAGCTTTATGCTGATGGGGGTTACCAGCTGAGAATTAGGCGTCTTGAGGGTACCCCTAATTATGGTCCCCGACACCAGTCTACCTAGACTAGTCCGACAAGCCCATCACCTTCGACCAGGGCGACCACCCCGACCGCTTGCCGAGTCTGGGGAAATACCCGCTCATTGTCGACCCCGTCATCGGCAACGTCAGGCTCACCAAGGTCCTCATGGACGGAGGCAGCTGCCTCACCATCATCTACGCCGAGACCCTCGGGCTTCTGCAGATCGATCTGTCCTCGGTCCGGGCAGGCGTGGCGCCTTTCCACGGGATCATCCCCGAGAAACGCGTCTAGCCCCTTGGACAACTCGATCTACCCGTCTGCTTCGGGACTCCCTCCAACTTCCGAAGGGAAACCCTCACGTTCGAGGTGGTCGGGTTCCGAGGAACCTACCACGCAGGTTTGGGGAGGCCATGCTACACCAAGTTCATGGTCGTCCCCAACTACACCTACCTCAAGCTCAAGATGTCGGGCCCCAACGGGGTCATCACCATCGGCCCCACGTACCGACATGCGTACGAATGCAACGTGGAGTGCGTGGAGTACGCCGAGGCCCTCACCGAATCCGAGGCCCTCATCGCCGACCTGGAGAGCCTCTCCAAGGAGGCGCCATACGTGAAGCGCCATGCCGGCAACTTCGAGCCAGCGGAGACGGTTAAGTCCGTCCCTCTCGACCCCAGCAACGATGCCTCCAAGCATATCCGGATCGGCTCCGAGCTTGATCCCAAATAGGAAGCAGTGCTCGTCGACTTTCTCCGCGCAAACGCCGACGTTTTCGCGTGGAGTCCCTCGGACATGCCCGGCATACCGAGGGATGTCGCCGAGCACTCGCTGGATATCCGAGCTGGAGCCCGACCCGTGAAGCAGCCTTTGCGCAGATTCGACGAAGAAAAGCGCAGAGCCATAGGCGAGGAGATCCACAAGCTAATGGTGGCGGGGTTCATCAAAGAGGTATTCCATCCCGAATGGCTCGCCAACCCTGTTCTTGTGAGAAAGAAAGGAGGGAAATGGCGGATGTGTGTAGACTACACTGGTCTAAACAAAGCATGTCCAAAAGTTCCCTACCCTCTTCCTCGCATCGATCAAATCGTGGATTCCACTGCTGGGTGCGAAACCCTGTCTTTCCTCGATGCCTACTCAGGGTATCACCAAATCAGGATGAAAGAGTCCGACCAGCTCGCGACTTCTTTCATCACACCTTTCGGCATGTACTGCTATGTTACCATGCCATTTGGTTTGAGGAATGCGGGTGCGACATACCAAAGGTGCATGAACCACATGTTCGGCGAACACATTGGTCGAACAGTCGAGGCTTACGTCGATGACATCGTAGTCAAGACGAGGAAAGCCTCCGACCTCCTTTCCGACCTTGAAGCGACATTCCGGTGTCTCAAGGCGAAAGGCGTAAAACTCAATCCTGAGAAGTGCATCTTCGGAGTCCCCCGAGGCATGCTCTTGGGGTTCATCGTCTCCGAGCGGGGCATCGAGGCCAACCCGGAGAAAATCGCGGCCATCACCAACATGGGGCCCATCAAGGACTTGAAAGGCGTACAGAGGGTCACGGGATGCCTTGCGGCTCTGAGCCGTTTCATCTCGCGCCTCGGCGAAAGAGGCCTGCCTCTGTACCGCCTCTTAAGAAAGGCCGAGTGCTTCACTTGGACCCCTGAGGCCGAGGAAGCCCTCGGGAACCTGAAGGCGCTCCTCACGAACGCGCCCATCTTGGTGCCCCCCGCTGCCGGAGAAGCCCTCTTGATCTACGTCGCCGCTACCACTCAGGTGGTCAGCGCCGTGATCGCGGTTGAGAGACGAGAAGAGGGGCATGCATTGCCCGTCCAGAGGTCAGTCTACTTCATCAGTGAGGTACTGTCCGAGACCAAGATCCGCTACCCACAAATTCAGAAGCTGTTGTACGCGGTGATCCTGACGCGACGGAAGTTGCGACACTACTTCAAGTCTCATCCGGTGACTGTGGTGTCATCCTTCCCCCTGGGGGAGATCATCCAGTGCCGAGAGGCCTCGGGTAGGATTGCAAAGTGGGCAGTGGAAATCATGGGCGAGACAATCTCGTTCGCCCCTCGGAAGGCCATCAAGTCCCAAGTCTTGGCGAACTTTGTGGCTGAATGGGTCGATACCCAGCTCCCGACAGCTCCGATCCAAGCGGAACTCTGGACCATGTTTTTCGACGGGTCGCTGATGAAGACAGGGGCAGGCGTGGGCCTGCTCTTCATCTCGCCCCTCGGGAAGCACCTACACTACGTGCTACGCCTCCACTTCCCGGCGTCCAACAATGTGGCCGAGTACGAGGCTCTGGTCAACGGGTTGCGCATCGCCATCGAGCTAGGGGTCCGACGCCTCGACGCTCGCGGTGACTCGCAGCTCGTCATTGACCAAGTCATGAAGAACTCCCACTGCCGCGACCCGAAGATGGAAGCCTATTGCGATGAGGTTCGGCGCCTGGAGGACAAGTTCTACGGGCTCGAGCTCAACCACATCGCCCGACGATACAACGAGACTGCGGACGAGCTGGCTAAGATAGCCTCGGGGCGGACAACGGTTCCCCCGGACGTCTTCTCCCAAGACCTGCATCAACCCTCCGTCAAGACCGATGACGCGCCCGAGCCCGAGTAGGCCTTGGCCCAGCCCGAGGCACCCTCGGCCCCCGAGGGTGAGGCACTGCGCGTCGAGGAGGAGCGGAGCGGGGTCACGCCTAATCGAAACTGGCAGACCCCGTACCTACAATATCTCCACCGAGGAGAGCAACCCCTCGACCGAGCCAAAGCTCGGCGATAGGCGCGGCGCGCCAAGTCGTTCGTCTTGCTGGGGGACGGGGAGGAGCTCTACCACCGCAGCCCCTCAGGCATCCTCCAGCGATGCATATCCATCGCCGAAGGCCAGGAGCTCTTACAAGAAATAGACTCGAGGGCTTGTGGTCATCACGCAGCGCCCCGAGCCCTTGTTGGAAACGCCTTCCGACAAGGTTTCTACTGGCCGACCGCAGTGGCCGACGCCACTAGAATTGTCCGCACCTGCCAGGGGTGTCAATTCTACGCAAGGCAGACCCACCTGCCCGCTCAGGCTCTACAGACGATACCCATCACCTGGTTGTTTGCTGTGTGGGGTCTAGACCTCGTCGGCCCCTTGCAGGAGGCACCCGGGGGCTACACGCACCTGCTGGTCGCCATCGACAAATTCTCCAAGTGGATCGAGGTCCGACCCCTAAACAGCATCAGGTCCGAACAGGCGGTGGCGTTCTTCACCAACATCATTCATCGCTTTGGGGTCCCGAACTCCATCATCACCGACAACGGCACCCAGTTCATCGGCAGAAAGTTCCTGGACTTCTGCGAGGATCACCACATCCGGGTGGACTAGGCCGTCGTGGCTCACCCCATGACGAATGGGCAAGTAGAGCGTGCCAACGGCATGATCCTGCAAGGACTCAAGCCACGGATCTACAACGACCTCAACAAGTTCGACAAGCGATGGATGAGGGAGCTCCCCTCGGTGGTCTGGAGCCTGAGGACAACGCCGAGCCGAGCCAAGGGCTTCACACCGTTCTTTCTAGTCTATGGGGTCGAGGCCATCTTGCCCACAGACTTAGAATACGGTTCCCCGAGGACGAGGGCCTACGACGACCAAAGCAATCGAGCTAACTGAGAAGACGCACTGGACCAGCTGGAAGAGGTTCGGGACATGGCCTTACTACACTCGGCGCGGTATCAGCAGTCCCTGCGACGCTACCACGCCCGAGGGGTTCGGTCCCGAGACCTCCAGGTGGGCGACTTGGTGCTTCGGCTGCGACAAGACGCTCGTGGGCGGCACAAGCTCACGCCTCCCTGGGAAGGGCCATTCGTCATCGCCAAGGTTCTGAAGCCTGGGACGTACAAGCTGGCCAACAGTCAAGGCGAGGTCTACAGCAACGCTTGGAACATCCGACAGCTACGTCGCTTCTACCCTTAAGATGCTTTCAAGTCGTTCGTACACCTCGTTCACACACAAAGTCTAACCATCAAGGAAGGGTCAGCCTTGCCTCGGCAAAGCCCGACCCTCCCTTGGGGGCTAGAAGGGGGAAACCCCCTCCACGTCAAAATTTTCCTTGGAAAAGATCTTTTCTGCCAGAACGTCTTTCGTGCTTTTCGACTACTTCGAAAGTGGGATCCTAAAAACGACGGAGTACACGTAAGCAGCCAAGGCTGACCAAGCCGAGGGACTCCTACGCCTCCGGGATACGGATACCTCACTCATCACCTTCTGCGATAAGTAACTCACGCTCGGATAAGTGATTCCGCGGACCGAACAAGTCTTCACGCTCGAAAACTCTTCTGCCGAAATGATTTTTCGGGCCTTCTTGACTATATCGATGGCAGAATCCTATAGACGAGTAAGAGTACACGTAAGCGGCAAGGCCGACCGAGCCGAGGGACTCCTACGCCTCTGGGATACGGATACCTCACTCATCACCTTCCGTGAAAAGTAACTCTTGCTCGGACAAACAATTCTGTTACCGACAAATAAGTCCATATACTCGAAACAAGAGGAAAAGAAACGCAGCTTTACAACACGACGACAGTATGTTTGGACCTCGGCGGCCGCAGAAAACATACGCACACTACAAGATAAACCGATCATGCAGGCTCGAACCTTGACGGAGGGAGAGCAGCAGCACCCTCGGTGTCAACTACACCTTCGGCAAAGCCCGACCGAGCCTCGGACGGCAACGCGGTCGGAGGATCTCCACTCCGAAGGACGACATCAGCACCACGCCCGGGCCATCGCCGCCAGGGTCTTCTCCAGGAACCCGGCCCGTGCAGACGGCTCGGCCGGTCACCCCGAAGCCTCAGCCAGTTGTCCCCCGAGGACATCAGCCCGGCTCATGGCCTCGGCAACTCAACTCCGGCGTTGGTCTCGCCGGTGGACGGCCCGGCCAGGCTCCGGCCAACGAAGTCTTCTTTTTGAGCCAACTCTGCCTCTGTCCACACTGACACCGCTGCCTTCGGCTTCGGCTCATCGAAGAGCGGCCGAGGGTTCCTATAACTAAGCAAGAGAAGCCTCGGGCGGCGAGGCCGAACGAGCCGAGGTACTCCTACGCCTCCGGGATACGGATACCTCACTCGTCACCTTCGCACGAGGCAACTCACACTTGGTTAAGCAGTTCAGTTAGTCGACAGGCGAGTCCTAGTGCTCGGAATGAGGAAAAAACACGGCTCCGTGCCAAAAATACCTACATGTTCAGGCCCCGACAGCCACAATGAATAGACACTGGCACTCAAGGTGCCATTACAAATGGAACTCTGGTTCCGTCCCCGCGGGTATGAACCACCTCCACACCAGGGAGCCTGCGGGGCGACAAGCTCCGGGCGACTCGCCAGCGACCTCTGCAGCAGCAGCCATGGTCCCTGGACGGACGCAGCCACCGGAAGGCTCTCGTTCGCGTCCCCACTCAAGGGACGCGAACCAGACATTAAAGCCAAAGAGCCGGAGGTCGGTCCGTAGGCGGCACTGACGGCCTCGACGATGGGGAAGCTTTCTCCAGCTGCCACCACGTCAGCACCGACGGCGGCGTCCGCCTGTCCACCAACGCCGCACCAGCGAGCGCGGGCCGCTCCAAAGCGCACCGGCAGGTCCTCGCTCCCGTCCTCGCCACGAAAGCGAGGATAGAAGATAGAATGTTGCATCCTAGCTGGGCAGCAACAGTTCGCCTTCCCTGGCATGGCTGGAGGACGCCTCCTCCGCAGAGCTGGAGGATGGTTTCCACCACCAGAAGCTGGAAGAAGAGGTGGCCAGCCGACCCATGCGGGAGGTAGAGCCCCGGCTCACCTCGCTCTCCGCCCCAGCAAGGATGATGAACATCCTTGAAGCTGAGGGCGGGGCAGAGATCGCAGCCCGGCTTGCTTCTCCCCACCCAGGAGCTGGTGGTCACCGTCTTGGGTGACCACCGGCGAGGGGATGCGGCCGGGCTGGCTGATGAAAATCCTTGAAGCCGAACGATGGCTGAAAGGTACCAACTTCCGCGAAGTTGCGTTCCTCCAACGACAAGGCGGAAGAACTGCGAGTGTCCCCCATCCGGGGGCTCGGAAGGTGGGAAGACGTGATGCATAAGGGGAGCGCGAAGACATGGTTGCCTTTCAAGGGGGCCACCCTCCTTTTAAAGGCAACTCTCCCCACTTGCGTCCTCACCATCGCGGGCTGAGTCTTCTCCAACACGCTCCAAGGTCCTCCCCCTACGACACGGGGGCTGGGTCCCACGCGTCATGCAAGTTGGCCTAGGGCAGAAGAAGCCAAACCGCCGCGCGCGGTGCGCACAAATACCCGGCGGTTACGAGCATTCCTCCACTTCCACCTAGGCCAGCGGGCGAAAGGGCGAACCGCCATGCAGGCGGCATGCAACCGCACCAAGGGGGCGCACCCTTTCGACTTCGACACGTCCAGCATGGAGGCCCAAGCCCACACGTCATGTAACCGGCGCGCCGGTTGCTACGTGCAAGAAACTGCACCGCCACTCGCGCCACTACCGTGCCTCCTCGACTGCGGAACCAGTACCGCGGCTCGAGGGAACCCTGCGCATGACCCAACAGTGCCAACCAGGCACATCGGTCACGGGTCAGTCAGCCGCGGGAGAAGGCGCAACGGTCGATACGGCCAGAAATGGGCCGGCAGTAATGGCGGTGGCAGGCGGGCGGAAGCAGCGGTCAAGTCGTCAGCCAAGCTCACGTCCCCTCCTGGGACAGCGGGAGAACCCTCTCCCACGGCGTGAAGACGGCGCGCCCGTGTTCCGTTCCTCGAACGGCCCGCGCACGCGCAACGGCTGCCCCGCGAATCACTCATCCCGTCGCATTAACTCTGCGGCAGGACAGGCGGCACCTTTGGCAGGAGAAGCCGGCGACGCTTCACCTCCGCCATAATGACCGCGTCAAAAAAGGTGTGCCACGTCATTTGATTTTGTATCCTTTTCCTCTTCCTCTTTCTCTCTCTTACAACAGGGACCGAGAAAGGGGATACCCCGAAAGGGATCCTTCTCCGCGAAGGAAACGGGCCCCGAGCCCCCCTACTGATCAGAGGTTCGAAGGATGGCCCCTCGGAGGGGTTCAACAGCCGCCTCAGAGCGCTCGGGCTCCGCGCCCACTACTGGTCAGAGGTTCGAAGGCCGGCCCCTCGGAAGGGTTCAACGGCCACCTCAGGCCACTCGGGCTCCGCGCCCACTACTGATCAGGGGTTCGTAGGCTGGCCCTCGAAGGGTTCGACAGCCGCCTCAGACGCAGAGCAAGGGATGACCCTGGGTACGTTCGATACATAACCAAGGCTCGGGCTACGCTCCCGAGGTACCCTAGGACATTTCCGAGACCAACGGGAACAATTTTGTAACGGAATCCCATCAGAGGGAGGCATCGAGCCCTCAGACCTCGTCAAAAGGGGACCGGGTCCGGCAAATCACCCGCAGGTACTTTTGGAGCGCGCCTCCGGGCCACTAGCCGACCCCTAACAAATGGGGCACGGGCGTCCACTCGGATTACCCGTTAGCAGCTCACTGGAGACACCATGTTCGGCGCCCTCCAAGGGCAACATGGCGCTTCCCCCCCCCCTCCTCCTTGTGGAAAGGCGACGCAGGGGCGTATGTAAAAAAGTCGAGTCTATCCTTGACCGTCCTCTCGCTCTGTGCGGAGGCTCGGGAGCTGCTCTCGCAAACCCGGCTCCGGCCAAACCGTTGACAGCGTCAACATACCAGCCCGAGAACTTGGGACCCGACCGTGCACCCGGGCTACGGCCAGCTCGCATGAGGGAACAACCAGACCGGCCGAGGCATCACGAAACGCATTAAGACCTCGAAGGAGTCAAACCACTCCTCCGAGGCCTCGGGGGCTACACCCGGCGGGTGCGCTCGCGCGCACCCACTGGAACAAAACGCAACCGAGAAAGGCCGGTCCCCTTGCAAAAAAGTGTGACAAAAGCCTCCAAGCGAGTATTAACACTCCCTTCGAGGCTCGGGGGCTACTGTCGGGGACCATAATTAGGGGTACCCCCAAGACTCATAATCTCAGCTGGTAACCCCCATCAGCACAAAGCTGCAAAGGCCTGATGGGTGCGATTAAGTCAAGGCTCGGTCCACTCAAGGGACACGATCTCGCCTCGCCCGAGCCCAGCCTCGGGCAAGGGCAGCCGACCCCGGAGGATTTACGTCTCGCCCGAGGGCCCCCTCAAGCAACGGACACACCTTCGGCTCGCCCGAGGCCCAGCCTTCGCCAAGAAGCAACCTTGGCCAAATCGCCACGCCAATCGACCGTATCGCAGGAGCATTTAATGCAAGGATGGCCTGACACCTCATCCTGACGCGCGCCCTTCAGTTGACAGAGCCGAAGTGACCGCAGTCACTTCGCCGCTCCACTAACCGGCCTGACAAGAGGACAGTGCCGCCTGCGCCGCTCCGACTGCTGTGCCACTCGACAGAGTGAGACTGACAGCAGCCAAGTTCGGCCTCGGGCGCCATAGGAAGCTCCGCCTCGCCCGACCCTAGGGCTCGGACTCGGCCCCGAAAGACGACGAACTCCGCCTAGC
Source organism: Zea mays (assembly GCF_902167145.1). Lineage (NCBI taxonomy): Eukaryota > Viridiplantae > Streptophyta > Magnoliopsida > Poales > Poaceae > Zea > Zea mays. The sequence continues at coordinate 77,229,904 of NC_050100.1, read as the reverse complement.
CCGACCCCAGGGCTCGGACTCAGCCTCGGCCCCGGAAGACGACGAACTCCGCCTCGCCTGACCCCAGGGCTCGGGCTCGGCCTTGGCCCTGGAAGACGACGAACTCCGCCTCGCCCGACCCCAGGGCTCGGACTCGGCCTCGGCCCCGGAAGACGACGAACTCCGCCTCGCCCGACCCCAGGGCTCGGACTCGGCCCTGGCCTCAGTCGACGGTCTCCGCCTCGCCCGACCCAGGGGCTCGGACTCGACCTCGACCTCGGAAGACAGACTCGACCTCGACCTCGGAGGAGCCTCCACCTCGCCTGGCCCAGGGCTCGGACCGACCACGTCATAGGAGGGGCCATCATTACCCTACCCCTAGCTAGCTCTGGCTACGGGGAACAAGACTGGCGTCCCATCTGGCTCGCCCCGGTAAAACAAATAATGATGGCGCCCCGCGTGCTCCATGACAACGGCGGCTCTCAGCCCCCTTACGGAAGCAAGGAGACGTCAGCAAGGACTCGACAGCCCCGACAGCTGTTCTTCCGCCAGGCTCCAGCGCTCCTCCAACGGCCACGACATCTCTTGAATAGGGTGCCAAAACCTCTCCGGCTGCCACGACGGCATGTACTTAGGGCACTAGCTCCTCTCTGCTAGACACATTAGCACACTGCTACATCTCCCATTGTACACCTGGACCCTCTCCTTACGCCTATAAAAGGAAGGTCCAGGGCCCTCTTACGGAAGGTTGGCCACGCGGGGAGGACGGGACGGCGCGTGCAGGCCTCTCGCTCCCTCCCACGCGGACGCTTGTAACCCCCTACTGCAAGCGCACCCGACCTGGGCGCGGGACAAACACGAAGGCCGTGGGTTTCCCCTTTTACGCATGTCTCCCTCCGGTTTTCCCCCCTTCGCGCTCCGTCTCGCGCCGACCCATCTGGGCTGGGGCACGCGGCGACAATTTACTCGTCGGTCCAGGGACCCCCCGGGGTCGAAACGCCGACAAGGGGGCTCAGGCCATTTTCCCTGAGTACCTCTTCGTAAGGACCTGTTCGTGGAGTGACCCCCCGGGATAACAGTGCATTCATGAGGGTGGAATGGGACGTCCTTAGCTGATTAATTAGATGAACCTGGGGGTATAGTTGGCTTTGCCGGAGGGCCGTCAATGGGGGCCGCCCACCCCCGCGCTACACACTAATTTTGTGCACGGCGGCGCCCAACCCCGCGCTAGTCGTCGACGTGATGCTCTGCAGAGTCGTTTTGGTGCCCCCGTTCGAGGAGGAAGGAGGTCACCAGGGCTCGCTTTTATAGTCCGAAGGCGTTGGCAAGTTGGTCATGTCGGCCCCCAAGGATCTCGTGGATACTGTTGGCCACCTGCGATCTCCGTGGGGATTCCATGGCAGCGCCCACGACGTTCTAGTAAAGGGACGAATCTGACCTGACGGCCCCACATGCTAGAGACACGCGATGCAGACGAGGACGGGACACTGGCGGGCGGGCCCCATATAACAGTGAGTCCGTGCGGGCGCAGCTGAGGAGAGGCCGACGCGCGGGGTGACTGGCTACCAGGGCCCGACTGTTAGTGGACCAACGCGCTGGGGATTGGCTTAAGGTTGGGCCGGCTGAGAGGAGGAGAAGTGGGCCAGCGCGGGCGAGTATCTGGGTCGACCTGGTCAATTTGGCCCAAACCGAGACCCATCAATCCTTTTCTCTTTTCTTTTCCAACCTTTTATTCTTTATTTCCATTTCAATTTATTCAAACTAAATTCAAATTCTTGTTTTGAACTCTAGATTTCAAATATCAAACAAAAGTCTACATGAAGTATATTTCCACTGTCTAAAACAATATTATTTATTATTGTTATCTTATAATGTGTATTCTTTTTTATTTCTACTTTATGTTTTTATTTAAACTTGGAGGTCAAGTTTATGTTTTCCTTAAAATGCATCACCGCAAAATTATCATCAAGAGATCAACTTTTTATTTATCTATTTATTAGTTACTTAACTAATTTAATATTATTGTTTGAATATGAGGAGGGAGAGTCCTAATAGATTTTCAAAGGTCTTCAAATATTCTCACCACACTATTATATATACTTTTATTTCTTTATTTTATTATTTTATGATATATATTTTTTTCTCCTACCAATTTTAGGCTTTACAAATTATTAAGTATTACAGAAGCTTCGTTACCAGAAAAGCTTCGGTTTTGATCAAAGGAGGTGCGACGAAGCAAGCTTCGTTACGATGACGTAGGAAGATGGCATAGGAAGAAGGTGTTCATTCAAACTGCTAGGTGCAAATGACAAAATTGTCCCTGTGACATTTGTAAACCTTGTATGTATTCTTCGAGGACACAAATGTAATATCGTACAAAGCTATATGATTGCCTATCAATAGGTGAACAATACCCACATACTGTTCACGCAGGACTGTAACTGCATTCACGTTTTTAACTTCAATCAAGCCGAAGGTATCAATGTAATGTATATCTTGATATCGTTTAGACATTCAATACGAAATGAATAAATGGCATAATATTACATTTGTAACTATGTTTTTATTTGTGAATGATGAAGACCTGTTCTTCATGACTGTTGGGGTCTTCTTCTCTACCGAAGGTCCTCAAGGCAAAAAAACCTTTGGCAAAATAACATGAAGGCTCATTGAAGCTATCTTCAGCCTCGGTCTAGCCCCTCAAGACGAAGACTCTACTTAGAAGCAACAATGCAGAATGTCGAAGCTCAGTAGCTTTGGCCCAGACCAAGCAGAGAAGGAAAAAGGACTAGATAGACCTTATCAGTTTGAGTTGTTTGTAAACAAATGTTCAAGGGCATGGATGTAATTTTACCTGGGATACGTCTCGTACCTATAAATAGATGAACAGTACCCTCGTACTGTTCACGCTGGATTGTATTCACTCTCTCGCATCCTCGCCTTCGAGCAAGCCGAAGGTATCAATGTAATATTAACATTGTTGATATTCATATATATATTATGGAATGCAAGAATAAATGAATTATCATGAATATGATTTTCATGTTCGTTTCTTCGTATTTCCTTTTGTATATTAATATGATAAAGGTTTATCCTTCTCAACCTTTATCTGACGAGCATTATACCCCTGAGGAAATAATGCTTTGAAGGACGAAGGTCCTTAATGATTAACAATTGTGTTGCTTTGTTCTTGATTTACAGCACTTGAGAGCAAGTAACCAACATTAGCACCACCTCCGGTGAACTCACTTCCACAATTGTGACAATGACTTCGCAAGTCAACCAAGCTGTGGCACCTTCAGCTACGAAGCTGATGCTCCCAATCACAGGTGGCTCAAGTTCTGAACCAGCCAACAAGAAGCAGAAGAAAGAAGCACATAGAAGGGTACAGCATGTTGGAGTGCAAGGACCCTTCATCAAGTCCAAATGGTCTCACATACCAATCACCTTCTCCCAGGAAGACCTTCAGCTCATGGATTATCCCCACAACGATGCAATGGTCATATATTGTGTCATCAACGGATTTTTGGTCCACAATGTCATAGTGGACACGGGCAGTGCGGCAGATATCATCTTCGCAAAGGCTTTTAGGCAAATGCAAGAGCCAGCTGACAAGATACATGATGCAACACACCCCCTTTGTGGTTTCGGAGGAAGACAGATCGTGGCGCTCGGCAAGATAACTATGCCAATCACCTTCGGCTATGTTCATAACACAAGGATAGAACAGGTTGTCTTTGACATTGTCAATATGGAGTATCCCTACAATGCAATCATTAGTCGAGGGACACTGAACGCCTTTGAAGCAATACTTCATCCAACATATCTTTGCATGAAGATACCTTCGGAACAAGGGCCCATTGCTATACATGGAAGCCAAGAGGCCGCCAGGAGAGCCAAAGGAAACTAGACGGATTCGAAGGCCATCCATAACATAGATGAAGCCGAAGCTCATCAGCAATATAAGCATAAAATATAAAAGACTGCTTCAACAGATCAACCAAAGCCCATGCTTTTGTGTGAAGACATAGCTGAGAAGAAAGTGTTATTGGGATCTCAATTATTTGACGAACAAGAGAAGACTTTAATGAGATTCATGTTCAACAACAAAGATGTTTTTGCTTGGCTAGCCAATGATCTCTGTGGTGTCAATAGAGATATCATTGAGCACTCACTCAATGTAGATTCGGGCTTTAGACCAAGAAAGCAGAGGCTTCGGAAAATGTTCGATGATAAAGGGCAAGGCCCTCGCCCTCACCCACACCACCCACCAAGAGGCCACAGAAGACGACGCTCTCCGCACCTGCGGCTCTGAAGGACAGCCGCAACCTCCCCCAGACTTCGCTCCACCGGAGGGCGCGGACCTCACCGAGGACGGCGAAGTCATCGGTGTCTCAGCGGAAGAACAGCTACAGCTGCGCGCCCTGCGCATCAAGAACCGCAATCTCCAGAAGCAAAAAGAGATACTTGAGGCCAAGCGCCAACGGGTGTCCGCACAAGCCAAGGTGCGGCAAATGATATGAGACGAAGAGCAGAAGGCCCAGGAGCTCGAGCAAGAGATCGTGCTAATGCAGCGCGAAGGCCACTTCGGCCTGCAACACGGGCCACCCCTGCAACAGCGCGCACAATTCGAAGACCTGCACTTCCCCCAGCGCGACCACGCCATCCCACACGCCGCGGCATTCCAAGGTGTCAACTACCTCGACGAGCGAAGTCCGCTGGCGCCAAACCTGCAAGTGACACCCTAGCCTGCCAACTTCCGGGCAGGGACCTATCCTAAGTACAACGGCAGCACTGACCTAGCACAGTACATCATGAGTTACCAGGTCGTCGTTGCATCTTCCGGAGGAGACGACGCCACGATGGCCAAGTCTTTCATCATCGCCCTCGAAGGCCCAACTCTCACCTGGTTCACAAGGCTGCCCCCGTTGTCCATTGACTCCTGGAGAAGCCTCCGGGACAAATTTCTGCTCAACTTCCAAGGGTACCGCCCAGACACCGACGCCTTGGCTGAACTCTCACTCTGCAAGTAGCTGGAAAAAGAGACTCTATGGGAGTACTACCGCAAATTTCTGACACTCAAGTCACAGCTGCCCTCGGTCGACGACCAGATCGCCATCCATTACGCCATCAGTGGCCTTCGGGCTGGCGTCCTTTACAGCCACTGCATCAAGGATCCACCCAAGAACCTCCAGGAGTTGTATCAGCTATTTGAAAAATACGCCAAATCCAAAGAGCTCCACCAGCGCAAAGTCGAGTCTCAGAGGAAACCCAAAGACGCTCCACAGTCCAGTCGCATGTGGACGAGGACTCCGTAGCCAGACTCCGGTCGGGACGGCCGCAATCAGCAGCAGGTGCACAACATCGCCAACCAGCCCCCCGCTGGTGAGGCCCCTCGCCGCCAGGAATATCCCCCCCAGGGCCGCGGAAACGGAACTCGCGGACGGGGCCGGGGACGTGCGCAGCCGCCACGCCAATTCTACTGCCTGTTTCACGACGAAGACTGCGCCCACCAAACCAGAGACTGCCCAGAGACGAAGGCCACCAGAGACAGGATGGCACGGGCGCAACCAGCCGACAACCCTAGAGTTGTCGCGCACACATATCAGCAACCCCCTCCACCATACATCCACGCCCCCGCTCCGCATCCACAGCACCACGCATACCAACACCACCAGGAAGTACAAATCGTACCTCCCCCACCCCCACCTCCACACTAGCAACAACAAAACATCCACCACCCCCACGCCCCAAAGCAAGAAGACTTCGCCGATCAGCCGTATCGCGGAGTCATTCACATGATCACTGGGGGGTCCAGCACCGACTTCGACACGAAACGGCAGAAGCGGGACCACTACCGCAGCATCAACCACGTCGCCATCACCGGTCCGGTCGTGCAGACAAAGTGGTCCCATGTGCCGCTAACCTTCGACGCCCGAGACGTCGATCTGCGAAGCGCCCCCCACATCGATGCCATGGTTATCAACTGCAACGTGGTAGGCTGGGACCTGCATAAAGTCCTAGTCGACAATGGCAGTCAAGCAGACATCATTTTCCTCCATGCCTTCGACCGCATGGGCATAAGCCACAGCCTGCTCAAGCCTTCGGACAACCCGTTGTATGGTTTCGGCGGCAAGGGCACATTTCCAGTCGACAAAATAGAGTTGCCTCTCTCCTTCGGTGTAGCACCCAATGCCCGAAGTGAGCAAGTGACCTTTGACATCGTCGATATAATGTATCCGTACAACGTCATCATGGGCCGAGGCTCCATCAACAAGTTTGAGGCAGCCATTCATGGGCTTTATCTGTGCATGAAGATACCAGGTCCGCTAGGCGCCATCACGGTCTACGGCAATCAGCAGACTGCGCGAAACATAGAGCGGGACTTCGTCCCCGGGCAAAGAAAGGTGCACTGCCTCACGGCCCAGCGCAAGGTCCCCACGTCCGCCAGCCAAGCTGACAAAGAACACGACAAAGCACAGCTGCAGAGCAACGACGGGACCAAGACTGTTCCCCTCGACCAGGCCACGCCCAAGCAGACGGTCACCATCAGCGAAGACCTCACTTCGCATGACGAGGAGAAGCTCCTCTGCTGTTTGTCCAAGAACAAAGACGTCTTCGCCTGGTCCGCCCTTGACCTGGTCGGGGTCAGCCGATCCATCATCGAGCACAGCTTGGGAATCGACCCTTCGGTGAGACCGAAAAAACAGCGGCTCCGCAAAATGTCTGATGAGAAGACAGAAGCCGCCAAGGCCGAGGTACATCGCCTCCTGGAGGCCAAATTTATCAAGCCAGTGGCCTACCCCACGTGGCTCGCCAACGTTGTGATGGTGCAGAAAAAAAGCGGCAAATGGCGGATGTGCATCGACTTCACCAGTCTCAACAAGGCCTGCCCAAAGGACAACTTCCCGCTACCCCAGATCGACAAAATAGTCGATAGCGCGGCCGGGTGCGAAGTCATGTCACTCCTCGACTCCTTCTCCGGTTACCATCAAATATACATGAAGGAGGAGGACAAGGCCAGCACCAGCTTCATAACACCCTTCGGCACGTATTGCTTCATCAGAATGCCGGAGGGACTCAAGAACGTCGGGTCCACTTTCTCCCAGCTTACCAAAACGGTGCTCGAAGGGCAGGTCGGCAGAAATATATTCACGTATGTGGACGACATTGTCGTCGCCAGCAGAAGCAAGGAGGATCATCTTGCTGACCTCGCCGAAACGTTTGCGAACATGCGGGACGCACGTCTTCGCCTAAACCCCGAAAAGTGCGTCTTCGGCGTTCGCCAGGGAAAAATATTGGGCTACCTGGTGTCATACCGCGGAATCGAGGCCAACCCAACCAAAATTCAGGCCATCATCAACATGACGCCCCCGCAATCAGCCAGAGACGTCCAGCGCCTGACAGGCAGATTGGCCGCCCTGAACAGATTCATCTCCAAGTCCGCAGAGCGAAGTCTCCCCTTCCTCAAAACTCTCCACGGCGCAAAAGACTTCGCTTGGGGACCAGAGCAGGCAGCAGCCTTCGCCTCATTAAAACAGTACTTATCGGAATTGGCAGTCCTTACAAGCCCCAACTCTTCGCTACCCCTGTTGCTTTATGTTGCGGCTTCGCCGCATGCGGTCAGCGCGGCACTGGTTCAGGAGCAGACAGTAGAGGGCGTGATCAGGCAGTGTCCAGTCTATTACGTCTCCGAAATGCTAACACCATCAAAATGTAATATGACAGAACTGGAAAAGATTGCCTATGCAGTTGTTATGACTTCGCACAAATTGCGCCACTATTTTGAAGCATTCAAGGTCCGGGTCACCTCAGATAGGGGACTAGGCGAATTGTTCAGAAACCCGGAGGCATCAATCAGGATTGCCAAATGGGCGGCCGAACTCTCCGGCTACCACATCACTTTCGAGCCCAGGACAGCCATCAAGTCACAAGTTCTGGCAGACTTCGTCGTCGACTGGACTGGGCCAATAACACAGCCGGACCCGTCCGCAGAGAAGGTTTGGACAATCCACTGCGACGGCGCATGGTGCCATGCGGGGGCAGGCGCTGCTGCAGTCATCACCTCACCCGCCGGGGTCAAGCACAGATACGCGGCACGCCTGAGCTTCGCTTTGGAATCTGACAGATGCACAAACAACATAGCAGAATACGAAGCTGTCATCCTTGGCCTCCGCAAGCTAAGGGCTCTTGGTGTCACCACCTGCATTGTCAGAACAGACTCCAAGGTAGTCGCCGGCCAAGTCGAGAAAGACTACGCAGCAAAGGACCCCGCACTTATGCAATACCTCGTGGCCATCCGAAGTCTCGAGAGGAAATTCAAGGGATTCACCTTGCAGCATGTGGACCGGGCCAAGAATGAAGAAGCCGACGCATTGGCCAAGGCTGCCGCCAGAGGCGAGTCCCTGCCCTCCGACGTATTCTACCATGTTATCGGCACGCTAGCCGTCCGGAGCCCCGAAGGGCTCCAAATAACCAATGACTGCGAGGGCCACCGCATAGTCAACCTTATTATGACCGAAGACTGGCGGGCACCAATAACCCTGTTTCTACAGGGGTACTACCACCCAACCGACATCAACGAGGCCAAGCGCCTCAAACATCGAAGCCGGGACATCACACTAATTGAGGGCCAGCTTTAAAAGAAGGGGGTCAGTCAGCCAATGCTTAAATGTGTCACCGAGACCGAAGGCGTCCAAATCATGCGCGAAGTCCACAGCGGTACTTGCGGCTCTCACGCAGGGCCAAGGGCCCTAGCCGCAAAGGTGATCTGTCAAGGTTTCTATTGGCCCGCAATGATCTGCGCTGCAAATCGGGTCACAAGGTCCTGCGAAGCCTGCCATAAGTTTTCACCTCGATCAGGCAGCCCTTCGCAATTCACAAAACTAATCACCCACACATGGCCTCTCCAGCGCTGGGGCCTGGACATTGTCGGGCCCCTGCCCACGGCTCAGGGGAACCTCAAGTTCACCTTCGTCACTGTCGAGTATTTTACCAAATGGATCGAGGCGAGGGTTGTATCCACAATAACATCAAAGACTGCACAGAAATTCTTCTAGCAAAACATTGTTTGCCGCTTCGGAGTACCGTCCGAACTCACAGTTGACAACGGCAAGCAGTTTGACAGCCAAGACTTCAAGGATTTCTGCTTCTCCATTGGCACCAAGCTTGCCTTCGCCTCAGTATACCACCCGTAGTCCAACGGAGTTGTGGAACGCGCCAATGGCAAAATTTTCACAGCTGTCAAGAAGATGCTCCTCGACGAGAAAAAGGGCAGGTGGGCCGATTTGTTACCTGAAGCGGTCTGGGCGCTAAACACGACTGAGTGCAGGGTGACTGGGTTCACCCCTTTCCACCTTCTATATGGATCGGAGGCCATGACCCCGCAGGAAATAAAGCATGGGTCCCCACGGACAGTCTCGTCAGCTGTCCCCGACGTGGACGAACCCACTTCGAAGGATCTCATCGATGGATATCGCGTCTTCGCCCTACAGACTCTAAATAAATACCAAGCCCAAACAAAAGCATGGCGCGACCACGCAGTCATCCCGAGGGAATTCAGCGAAGGGGACCTCGTACTCGTCCAAACAGCTCGGACAGAGTCCAGGGGCAAGCTGGAGCCCAAGTGGGAGGGCCCTATCATTGTCAAGACGAAGGCATCCCCCAGCGCATACAGGCTCGCAACGCCAAACGGCGAAGACTTGGAGCATTCCTGGAACATTGATAATCTTCGGAAATTTTTTGTTTGATTCATCAAGGCCAGCTCGCCCTTGTAATTCGCAAAAAACAATTTTATTCTGGCCCGCACTCTTTTCCTCCCAGGGGGTGAGGTTTTTAACGAGGCGGAGTCATGTAATATACAAGTGAAAAATCCCCCGCAAAAATCTACGTCGAAAAAAGACCGTGCTGATGGTCTTCGACATTCGACCAATACAAAGTCACTGCGAGGTCCAGCGCTAGCTACCCTCGCGTGCGACACTCCGCGCAGAAGTCGGCCTAAGGGTGCAGCCGGACTAGCACAACAAGTGCGAAAAATCGAAGTCTTCCTCAAAAAGACTATCCGTGCAAAAGTCACCTAAGGGTGCAGCCGAACTAGCACAACAAGTGCGAAAAATCGAAGTCTTCCTCAAAAAGACTATCCATGCAAAAGTCGCCTAAGGGTGCAGCCGGACTAGCACAACAAGTGCGAAAAATCGAAGTCTTCCTCAAAAAGACTATCCGTGCAAAAGTCGCCTAAGGGTGCAGCCGGACTAGCACAACAAGTGCGAAAAATCGAAGTCTTCCTCAAAGAGACTATCCGTGCAAAAGTCGCCTAAGGGTGCAGCCGGACCAAGCACAACAAGTGCGAAAAACCGAAGTCTTCATCAAAAAGACTACACCAAACTGTCCGCGCAAAGATCGACTACATGCTCGTCGGACCGACATAACAAATACACCAGACCAAGCGCGCAACGCCTTTGTGAGCATAGCCGAATGTGCGAAGGCGCACAACCTCATCATACAAGCCATTACATATGTACAGCGAGGGCATCACACCTTACATCGGTTCAACCTTCGGAATGATTCCCATCTCCCTATAGTTAAATAGCATTATCCTCAGCTCCTCACCCTCAAAAAGACTTCGCAGCTCCCCTCACCTACACTCGCAACGGCCGGCAAGGACAACAGTTCCTGTTTGCCAGCCCTGCCCACACGAAGCCGATCGTCGTCCGCCTCACTCACTCTACGCTTTGCAACCGCCCTTCGCCGCCTACGCCCAGCACTTGGACCAGGCACAACTTCAGCATCCGCAGCACGCGGCGAAGCCTCCGCCGCCGCCACATCCAAGGCCGCAAAGTAATCTAAGTCCTCGTCCGACGACTCTTCCGTCCACTCAACCGAACTCCCAGAGTCACCAAAGTCAAAAAACTTAGACGCAGACTCATCCGATTCATTCCCAGCATCCACGGTCGAAGCCGCCAAAAAATTAGCAGTAGCGGTTGCGTGCGCAGGCCCAAAATCTTGAACTTGCGCAGCAACCAAGGTTCAGCAACACATACAAAAATCCCTAACTACCCACACCCACTAAGCCACCTACGACGACCCAGCCGCCGTGGGATCCTCCGCTGCCGGCTCCGTCGCCGTCTTCGGGGGATCCTCAGCCCTCGGCACAGCGGTTGGCGACGACCCATCGCCGGCCGCAGTAGCTGCGAGGGCATCGAGGGAGCCTTCGACGGTTTCTGGGGGCGGCGCCGGGGCGCCCTCGGGCCCAGCCGCCACCGGGTTCGACTCCGCCTCAGGCCGCGCGCTGTTCAAAGCCCCGAAGTCGTCCACTTTCTCGTCACGCGCCGCCTGAAACACAGCACACAGATTCAGTAAGCCCACATATAACCCACATTCAACAACACCAAACAAAAGTCAAACATTACCTGACCCCTCGCCGTGTCGGACCGCTCCCTGACCACCTCCCGACCGTGGGGGCCCCACATCCGGTCAAAGAGGGCTCCCGCGGATTCCTTCACCACATGATCCTCAACCTTGTAAATCTCGCGCTCGAAATCCTCATCAGATCAGTCGAAGACCTCATAGTGACGGCACCCTTCGTGGGACAGCGCGTTCATCGCCCCTTCGCAGGTGACCAGGGAGGCATAGGACATAAATCCCTCCACAATGGTCGGGAGCGCCAACAACTCCTCTTGCAGCCACTCGAGGCAGCGAAGGCCTGACTCTCGGTCAGGCACTTCGAAGTCAACGGTTCACGCGCCCAGCTCATGGTATGAGTCCATAAGCTGCTTGCGCGTCCGCTCCACTTCCGAGCGCGTAGAAGCCTCGGCCCTCTCCAGGCGGGCCTGCAGAGCGTTGAACCGCTCCTCCCATTCCTCGGCACGTTGTCTGGCAAGGCTACCCTCCACCCGCGCCACATTGGCCTCCGCCTCCTCAGACTGCGCCTTGGCGAGGGCCTGATTAGCTTCCCTCCTCTCCTCCGCCAGCTGGCGCCGGAGCTCAGTCCTCTCGCCCTCCAGCGCGGCCACCTTCTCCGCCAGGTTGCGGCACTTGCTATCGGCGGCCGACTTTTCCCGGATGGCCTCAGCATGCTGCGCCCGAAGTCTCTCGACTTCGGCAGACACAACTGCCGTCAGGGACCCTGACGCCACGCGATCAGCGAAGTCAGCCGCCTGAAAGACACACATAAGACCACAATCCCAACGAAACCGATAAAAACCAAAGTCTAGCGCAACTTACCTGACTTAGCCGCTGCGACGCCTCTTTCAGCCGGCGGGACACAGCGCCCGCCTCCTCCTTGACGGCAGCAAGCGCCGGAATCTCACCACAAGCGCTGAGAGCGATACCCTTCGCCCCAGACACCGCGGCAGACACCGCGGTCGCCACCGCTGGCGGAACAACAACAAGTTGCCCCTCGTCTGACCCTGCAACATATCAACAGTCAAAAAAAACTCGGGCTAACGGCTTACCGACAAGATAATCGTCCACGCAAATATCGGTGGCGAAGTCGGCGACACGCCTCGCCGGCGAAGGCAATTCTCGGGTCTTCGCGGCACCGGCCGAGGCGGACTTGGTTCCACCGACTCCGGCTGCCTTCACGACCTCCGGCACCTTGCTGGACCCAGGGGCGGCAGTCTTCGCCGCCAGCGTCGACTGGCTGCCGCCGGGTGCGGCAGACTTCGCAGTCCCCCGCGCCCTCTTCGGCCTAGCCTCGGGCAGCCTGACGACTGCCCGACGCTTCTGCGCAGCCTCCTGACGATCCTTGTCCATCACTGCCGACACAACAGCAGCAATATTCCGCCCATAAGGAAACACTCTCATATCACGAACAATGCGAGATGTAAAAAAGTCTTCGCCGGCCGCGTGGAGGATAGGAACGTTCTTAGGCCACCAACCCCCGGTAACCTTCAGCATCCGCGCCGAAGACTCCCGGAGCTCGGGCGAAGACATCCTTCCCCCGAGGGCCGCGCAGGTCCCCATCAGCTCCATAGCAAAACTATCGGAGACCCCCAGTCCTCCCATCGCAGTACCTAGCTTTCTCTTCTTGGTGGACGGGGCGGCCGCCGGCGCGGGGTCGTCTTCAGTCTCGGCCGCCGGTATTTTCCCGCGGCGGTCGACATCGTCCTGCCTGGGATAACCGCCATACGGTAGACGGTTCAACTCGAAGACTCTATTCAAACGATCATTGGATCCGCGTATGTCCCAACTACGCTGGCCCTCCGTCTTTGGCACGTAGCGACCAACAATCCGCGCCGCCCCATCCTCCGCCTCACGCACGAATGCGGCGGGATCTCGGCCATGCAAGTCCAGTGCGAAGGCGGGACTCCGCACCAGCATCCCGCCACGGGAAGGCATCTAGCGAGGGCATACTTCGCCCAGCGCCCAGCCACGCGCCAAAGGCCACACCCCATATGCGACGAACTCCTCAACCAGATCGCGCCCGCTACTTAGGCCGGCCGCGCACCGCAGGGCCCCTTCGTCTGCATCCTCCTCCGCTACTTCAAACTGCGGGTACACAGAGTAATAATGCGAACACATCTCGGCCACGGGAAGCCCCGGATGGTCTTCGACTGTGCCCTCGGCAACATAAAACCAAAATTCCCACCAGTTGCCCCATTTATTGCGGGCACAAGGAACCAACTCAACGACCTCCATCGAAGTCTTGCCCGTCTTCGGTGTAAACGTGCAAGATCCAAATTGAGCAATCTTATTTCCAATTTTCCTTTTCTGCCAGTGCAGACAATAATACTTTGTGAAGACTTCGACCGAGGGCTGCCCGCCGTACGAAGTCATTGCCCAGACGTATTTCGCCAGAGCCACCACGGCATTGGGCGTCAACTGGTGGACCTGGATGTTGAACCTTCGCAGAACTTCTCCCACAAACCGATGTGCGGGCAGACGAAGTCCGGCAGCGAAAAAAGCCTCGAACACAACCAATTCGCCTTCCGGCTCGGGGACCTCCTCCGCCCCCGGGACATGTGCCACTCCGCCGCCGAAATAACCAAGCTGTTGCATGTCTTGCACGCGGACCGAGGACATCCGCGACACACCGAACTCAACTGTGTCACCGGCGCACAACTCCTCCGCCGCCACAGTGCTCAGCGTCTCCTCGGATGACGCGCCGGCCGGCGGTGTAGCGGCAGCAGAAGAGGAAGAGGACAGCATCGCTACGTACCGTCGGCGGCGACGGACGGTCTGCTTCACACGGGCCAGATCTCCGACGAGCAAGAGCAAGGAGGGCAGACGAGCAGCGAGCGATTTTAGAAGGCGGTTAGGGTTTTCGCGGAGCGCGGAAAGATAAAGTTCAAAACGCGCCGCCCCCCGCCCCCTTTTATACACAGGGCGCGGCGCTTCGGGAGACCCGCAATCCAACAGTACCGCGTCAATCAACGGTCATGTCAAAAACCCCCGTGGCACCACTTCGAGCGAGGGCAGCGTCTCCACCATCTAGCGACGTCTTCGGCACCAGATGACTCAGTCGAACTGGTCCCTCGGAGGGCAAATGTTGGGGCGAAGGCGAAGACACCACCCTTCGCTCGATGCATTCGCTGACCTCGCTGGATCAACGAAGACAAGACGACGGACAGACTTACCCTTCGCCCGACACGCCGCCGGACGAAGACCTATGACGAGGTCATCTCATCCCACGCCCTCGTCCTGCCTGGAGGCCCACGTGTGATCCGGCCCATTGTAACAGGCCCTGCGTGGTCGCTGCGCGTTACGGGCCTATTTTGTAAAAGTCTCCCTGTAATTACGGTATGTAACCCTGCTTTATGGGAATATTCCAGGGATAACCTAGGCGCCTGGGGGCACATGCGTCCTTAACACTGGACGCTGGGCACTCAGATGCCTATAAATACCCCCGCACAGTGCCCTTGAGAGGCTAGATTAACAGAGCTATTGCCATCTCGTGCAAAAACCCTGTTTGTGTTGCTACACTCCCCCGTTGGATTAACTTGCACCGGAGAGCAAGTTCCAACAATAAAGTCGAAGGTTCACGAAACGAAGTAAAAAGACTTTTGAGTGTCGGTGTTATCCGAGAAGTGACATACCTAGAGTGGCTAGCTAATACTATGATGGTAAAGAAAGCTAATGGAAAATGGAGAATGTGCATCGACTTTACAGACCTCAATAAGGCATGCCCGAAGGATGAATTCCCATTGCCAAGAATAGATTCCCTTGTGGATGCAGCAGCTACTTTAGAGCTCATGAGCTTATTGGACTGCTACTCAGGCTATCATCAAATCTGGATGAAGGAGGAGGATGAGCCGAAGACAAGCTTCATAACTCCTAGTGGTACCTATTGTTTACCTTCAGATGCCTGAGGGGCTCAAGAATGCTGGAGGAAGCTTCAGTAGGATGACTACCAAAGTTCTTCACTCCCAAATTGGCAGAAATGTGCTAACATATGTTGATCATATCATAGTAAAGAGCACAAAGCAAGAAAACCACGTTGCTGATTTGCAAGAGACATTTGCAACTTCAGACGGGCCGGTCATAAACTAAATCCAGAGAAATGCGTCTTCGGAGTGAAGAAGGGCAAGTTTCTTGGTTGCTTGGTATCAACAAAGGGTATCAAAACTAATCCAAATAAGATAGAAGCCATACTTCGAATGGAGCCACCAAAGTCAAGAAAGGGTGCCCAAAGATTGACAGGAAGGCTAGCATCATTGAACATATTCATTTCAAGGTCAGCAGAGAGGAACTTGCCATTCTTCGAAGTGCTAAAGTCAGCCAAAGTCTTTCAATGGGGACCAAATCAGCAAAAAGCCTTCGAAGAACTGAAACAATATTTGATAGAGCTGACAACCTTAACTCCACCTTCGTTAGGAACTCCATTGCTGATGTATGTAGCTACTTCCCACGTTGCGGTTAGTGCAGCACTGGTGCAAGAGAAGCAGGAGGGCCAGGCAAGAAAACAAGTGACAATCTACTTCGTTTCCAAAATGCTTAGTGCATCAAAGAAAAATTATACAGAGTTAGAGAAGGTACTATATGCTGTACTAATGGCTTCCAGGAAGCTTCGGCATTATTTTCAAGCATACCACATCATAATACCTTCTTCACAACCTCTCAAGGACATAATGAGAAATAGAGAGGCCACGGATAGAGTTGGAAAATGGGCTGCAGAACTGAACGAATTCACTATCGATTTCGTTCTTAGATCTTTGATCTAATCCCAAGCGTTAGCAGACTTCATTGTTGATTGGACGTCAGGGGCTCAAGACGAAGAGAAAATGACCGATGCCAAAGCCTGGACAGTATTTTGTGATGGGTCTTGGGGAACCTTCGGCGCAGGAGCAGCAGTTGTCTTGATTTTACCATAAAAAATAAAAACCTGCTATATAGCAAGATTGGACTTCAATTGCACAAATAATGTTGCAGAGTACGAAGCCCTTTCTCTTGGGCTCAGAAAGCTTAAGGAAATTGGAATAAGGGCAATACTTAAATCCGACTCACAGGTCATCTCAGGTCATGTTGACAAAAGCTGCAAAGCAAGAGACCCGAAGCTAGAAAAATATCTAGATGCAGTCTGAAGGATGGAAGCCTCCTTCGAAGGTTTTTCTCTAAAAAATATCCCGAGAGGAGAAAATGAGCATGCAGATTTGCTAGCTAAATCAGTGGCACATGGGCTTCCGTTACCTTCGGAAGTATTCTTTGAAACAATAAAAGCACCTTCGGTCGAGCTCATGGAAAGAGCGGTGCTCACAATTTCACCAATACATAGTGAAGATTGGAGGACTGAGATTGTATCTTTCCTCCAAGGCAATTGTCTTTCGGATGACAAAGTTTACAATAAAAGAATGGAAGCAAGAACAAGACCATATGTAATCATAGAAGGGGAGCTATACAAACACGGAGTCTGCTCTCCATTACTCAAGTGCTTGTCCAGAGCCGAAGGTCAAGAATTGGTGAAGGAAATACATGCAGGATTATGTGGGGCTCATATTGGGTCTAGACCTCTACTAGGGAAGATTTTCAGACAAGGATTTTACTGGCCGAAGGCAGCTTCGGATGCAGCAGATTTGGTTCAAAAATGTGAAAATTGTCAAAGATATGCCAGAGACCAGAAACAACCTTCGTCTCTAACCCAGCTAATACAGTCAACTTGGCCACTGCAAAGGTGGGGCTTGGATTTGTTAGGTCCACTTCCACCAGCACAAGGCAACTTGAAATATGTTGTGGTGGCAGTGGAGTACTTTTCTAAGTGGATCGAAGCAAAGCCCTTAGCTACAATAACTTTGGCCACAATACAGAAATTCTTTTGGCAAAATATTGTTTGTCGCTTCGGCGTGCCGAAGGCTATAACTGTTGATAACGAAACTTAGTTTGATGCTAAAACATTCAAAACCTTTTGCAGCCAGATTGGTACAAAAACACATTTTGCATCAGTGAGGCATCCGGAGTCAAATGTACTGGTAGCAAGAGCAAACGGAATTATAACAACAGGAATAATGAAGTCAATCTTCAACCAACCTAAAGGAAAGTGGCCAGACGAATTAATAAAGGTGGTGTGGAACCACAACATTGTTGTATCAAGGTCAATAGGATTTACCCCATTCAAGCTTCTATTTGGTGACGAAGCAATAACACCGAAAGAAGCAAGAACGGGTTCAATAAGAACCTTAGCTTCGACAGAAGATGAAGGTGATTGCTAAATAACAAAAGACACCATAGAAGGGACTAGACTGCAAGCAATAGAACACATCAATAAGTACCAGGCCGAAACAATCAAATGGCGTGATCTAAAGGTAAAATTGAAGAATATCAAGCTAGGACATTTGGTACTTCATAGGGTGGCCAACCCATATACAGTGGGAAGCTTCAACTCAGATGGGAAGTCCCTTTTTGGTGGTATCTTCGTCGAGACCTGGATCCTACAGGTTGAAAGACATGGATGGCAATGACATACCAAGGTCTTGGAATGCAGATGAGCTTCGAAGATATTATGTGTAAATTATGTAATTTTCTTATTTTCTCCTATGGCATCCTTTTCCTTTCAAGAGGGGAGAAAGAATTTTAATGGGGCCATAGGTTCTAATTTTCTTTTTTTGTTTTTAGCCCTGAGCAATACAAGGGCCAGATTCCCCCACATGTAAAATGTAACATCAGTTACCACACCATCGAGTGCAAATAGCCATGAAGAAGCTCAAAAGTCGTCCCTAAGGGGATGCAGAGCTAAAATGTCACCTAAAAGGTGAAGAACCTACAAAGTCATTCCTAAAGGGACGCAGAGTAAGTTACGAATCTCCAAAGTTGTTCCTAAGGGAATGCAGAGCTAAAATACCACCTAAATCAAAGGTGAAGAAGCTCCAAAGTCATTTCTAAGGGGATGCAGAGCTTAAATGTCACCTAAGTAAAAGGTGAAGAAGCTCCAAAGTCATTCCCAAGGGAATGCAGAGCTTAAATACCACCTAAGTAAAAGGTGAAGAGACTCAAAAGTCGTTCCTAAGGGGATGCAGAGTTTGGGTGTGTTTCTGGCATACATTTGCACATTTCACCACATCATCTTTTGCATTCATAAAGCCATACATTAGACATCCATAGGATCATCATCATGGCATAAAAGCATTGACATTGACAGGAAAAACTGGGGATCCCGTTTTCGACGAGAAAATGTTTCGAAGGTGCTTCGTATCAAATGAAACTTCGTCCTATAGAAAGATGCTTCGTTTGCAAAGGGAACATGGTTGCATAAGTAAATGCTTCGTTGTGAACAAAAAGAAGGGAAGGTGTTTTTCGCATTTGGCTCAAAAGGCATTGCATTACAGGATATTTAAAAATGTTTACAATAATTTGTTCACTGTCAGTTACAGCCTTTTATCATATGGTACAAAGGATTTCTAAGTGTTCCTACAGATAACTACAAAAGGAGATTTCAAGGTCTTCTTCAGCATTTCAGAAGCAACTTCGGCTTATCAACCCTCAGCGCCATCATTCTGCAGAGTAATAAAAGTATAAGGTAATCAGAAATTTGATGAAGGAAGACCAAGGTAAAAAGCAAAGGTAAAATTTCATATTGTGTCAAGCAGCTTTCGGGCTTCGTCTCCAGCTAATTCACGTCTGCCCTCAGCCCAAATTTGAGTAATAAATCTATTTCCTATGCTTCGGGCTTCAGTTGGAATGTCAACCAAATCCGATGTTGAAAGATTGAAATTTGGCCTGTTGACAGCCTTCGCGTGATTACACCCGGCTTTTATGAAGACGGCAGTTGTACCACGAGAAGCCACCAGCGCACAGAAGTCTCCATGGCCGGTTATGACTTTGTCAAGGACATCAACCTCCTTTTCAATACAATCGAGTGCCCCAGGTATATCTTCGGCTGAGAGGCTGGTTTCTTCGGATACAGCTCCAACTAAATTGAATATACTCCTCAATCGAGCGGTGCATCGGCTTGCAAACTCGAAGCGTCCTTCTTTCAAAGCCTTCACCGCTTCACTAAGCTTCAAATTCTTCTCAGATTCAACCTTAAGGCTTGCCCTCAGAGCTTTGTTTTCTTGTTCAAGTCGAGTAGAGGTTTCCTTCAAAATTGCTTGAGTGTTTGACAGGTCTTTGCTTAACTTTTTGTTCTGAGTTTGTGCTTCGACAAGAGACCCTTCGGCTAACATAGCATTTTTTCTTTCTCCTTCAAAGAGTCTTCAAGCTCTTTGACTTCATCCTCTAAGCCCTTGATAATGACTTCATTTTTCTTGTCTCCGTCGTCTTGTTGCATCTTCAAAGCTTTACTCAGTAGTAAACTCTGTAAAAAACAGGAGCAAACTTGGAATATTTAACCTAATGCAGGCACATCAGGGCTAACTTAAAAGAAAGCATTTACCTTAAAGTTGGAATAAAATAGGCTCCCTGTGATATGTTGGCACCTGTAACAGCTGATATCCCTTTCAAGTTTCAAGAATCCGATGCTCTTTGACAGGGTGCCTATAATCTTTGCACCAGCACGATCACGGATACATCCTATAACTTCTTCGTCCATCCCGCCAAAGAGCATGCACCCTGAATGGTAGCCGCAGTTGATAGCAAAATCCTTCAGCTCCGCCATATCTTCTTCAGACAATTGCTGGCCACCCAGGTGTCGTAGGTCGAAGTCTGCTTCTTCCGAAGAGACTTCCTTAGCCTTCTTCCCTTTGTCTGACACTTCTGTGGCCATCACCTTTTCCACAGCCACATCTGATATAATCTTGTCAATTTTGGACATAGTGGCTGTGAGGTCTTCTTCTTCAATTGCGACGACAGCTTTGGCATCGGTAGATTTGGCAGTCTTGTCTGCCGAAGCTAGAGGCGGGGTTTGTTCAATCGCATGTAGTATGTTCATCATGTGTCGCTTCTTTTGACCCTCGTCTTTTCCGTCGGCAGCCGAAGGGTTTTCCCTCTTCTGTAAAAGGCTGGTCAGTTCTGATCTCAGAGGACTTATCAATTTGAATGGTGGGGATTCAGTCATTACCTTCAAAATTTCTGACACCTCAGCAGCAGAAGGCGATAGATGGCTCAAAGTTTTCTCCGGCGCTTCATATACCTACGGTTCGGCAGAAGGTATCTCATCAAGTTTCCTTTTCTTATGAGCTGGTGCCTTCGGCTCCATCGTTGCTTTCACTTTCTTCAGAGCCTCTTCGTCTGCCTTCACGGACCGGGCAGCTTGCCTGCTGAGAACGCTGACAACTCTTTTTCTTTTTGTTCCCCGGCCCCTTCGTCAAGTCTCTCATAATTCAGATACCCGAAGTTCAGGGCATCCATTACCCGATTTAGCCTTCATTTCGGTCGGGTGCCGAAGGCAACAGTCATTAGTTGATCCTCTTTCTTCGTGTAAATTCCAAGAATCTCATTACACATAGTTTCAACCATATCAAGCCCTTCAGTACATGGTTGCTTGAATTGCTTCTCAAATTTGAAGCGGAAGGGGAGTCGAACAAGCTCATATTTATTCCCCCTTCCTTCTTCTTCTTCGGCATACCCAGCCGCTAGAGGTTGGAAAGGTCCTATTTGCCAGGTATTCCTGCACCAGGTCTCTAGTGCTCATCTCAGCAGCTACCACTCTAAAATGGACTTCAACCACTTGGCATGGGGAGCCGAGCTGCACATTGCATAATGGTCTTGTCATTCCGAAGCTCAATCTCATAGGACTCATAACCATAGTCATCAGTTTTTCCCTCTTCTTCTCATCAGCTTTTATGTAGAACCATTCATTTGTCCACTTGGTTGGCCACTTCGTGTGGTAGCCAATTACCGGGGCCTTGGTGTCTTTTCGGTACGCAAAGTTATAGCATCCAAAGTTTTTGTGAAGGCCATCCGCCCTACCCTTCGTCTGATAGTGCAACTCGTGCACTCGGCAGAAACCTTCGGCATTGGCACTTATGCCCTGGCTTCGGAGAGCCCATATGTAAACACTCAACCTGACAATGGCATTTGGTGTCAGCTGATGAAGATATATCTCAAACCTCTTCAAAACCTCTCCTATTATATCATAGAGAGGAAACTGAAGCCCTGCCCTGAAGAAGCTTTTAAAAACAACAACTTCATCCTCCTTCGACTCCGGAACCACTTCCTCGCCAGCAAAACGAATAAGCTTACTCTCAGTTTCCCCGAAATAGCCTAGCTTCTTCATCATAACCAAGTCCTCTGCTGACACGGTAGATTTTCCAAATTCAATATGGCTTGGTTTCGATGGGCTCAGAATATTGTTGTCTTCTTCAATTTCATCATCACACCCGTCCTTAACTACAGTCTGCTCAGCTTCAGCAGTTTCACCTTCGGCAGCAGCTTCTTCCAGCACTACTAGACCCGATCGCCTCATCATTTCTGATATTGGCGTCGTTTCTGTCATTTTAGCATCATCTCCCTCATGGGACACTCTAGTAGTGGATCTTACTTGGGCCATCTCAAGTGTCGCGGTTCCTTAAGACGAAGCTGACTTCGAATGACGAAGAGTGTGTTTGGAAAGAGCAATCCGGAAAGCTTCGGCTTTGTTAAAAATTTTAACAGCACAACAGTGCAATGACAATGAATGTTGTGGTAACTCCTCACCAACCTGTCTGTTTATATAGTGTTGCAGGGGAAGAAGGCAAACCGCCAGACCGCCTACACTGGCAGAGTGGTGGACCGTTCGACGCTCAGAATATTTTAATCGTTTTTCGATAACAAGCTCAGGGAAGGTGTTTTTTCGGACCTTCGGCATTCCGAAGCCTTGGTGTCTTTCGCGGATCAAGCTCGTTACGAAAAATGATCTAGCACCGTGAAGGGGCTACTGTTGGGGGGTCTTCTTCTCTGTCGAAGGTCCCAAGGCAAAAACACCTTCGACAAAATAACACGAAGGCTCGCCGAAGCTATCTACAGCCTCGGTCTAGCCCCTCAAGATGAAGACTCCACGTAGAAGCAACAATACAGAATGCCGAAGCTCAGTAGCTTCGACCTAGACCAAGCAAAGAAGGAAAAAAGGACTAGATAGACCTTATTAGTTTGAGTTGTTTGTAAACAAATGTTCAAGGGCATGGATGTAATTTTACCCGGGCTGCGTCGCGTACATATAAATAGATGAACAGTACCCCCATACTGTTCATGCTAGATTGTATTCACTCTCTTGCATCCTCGCCTTCGAGCAAGCCGAAGGTATCAATGTAATATTAACATTGTTGATATTCATATATATATATATTATGGAATGCAAGAATAAATGAATTACCATGAATATGATTTTCATGTTTATTTCTTCGTATTTCCTTTCGTATATTAATATGATGAAGGTTTATCCTTCTCAACCTTCATGTGACGAGCATTATACCTCTGAGGAAATAATGCTTCGAAGGACGAAGGTCCTTAATGATTAACAATTGTGTTGCCTTGTTCTTGATTTAGAGCACTTGAGAACAAGTAACCAACAATGACCTTCGTCCGAGATTCGTTATACCCGAAAGGGAATAATACTTCGAGGGACGAAGGTCTTTTATAACACCTCTAGTGATTAGCATACTCATACATGACATGTGCATCATGAAATCATTATCATGAGCATCATCAATCATTCACCACCCACCATAAAATCTTAAACGGTCACTAATTGTTGTGAAATGAACTCTTGCTTGAACCAATTGGAGGCCTAGGTTTCATAGCCATATATTATTATGGAGTCCTAGTGTGTGTAAGTAAATCCACCTAGATAATTTAGATTGATAATGGTTGTTCTGTCAACTCTTGAGTTCATGTGATGATAGTCTCTTAAACTATATGTGATGATGTGATTTAGTAAATGTTGTGCTTGAATAAATGAAATTCTCTCAAAAACCAAAACTTAGGAAGCAATCATTTGACTTCTAAAACTATTACTTATAAGAATTCAAATCCCAAAAGAAATGAAGCTCCAAAAGAAATGAAGCTTAACCAAGAATGAAAGACTGGGAAATAGGTTAAAGAAATGGGAACGACCCTGATTTTTCTAAGTCTAATCTTGTACCTCTTTTCAAACGCCAACATGTTCAACCAAAAATAATCTTCAAATCACATTGCACCAATTACAAAAGTTGTAGATACTTACTTAGGGCACACCCTGTAAAAAGTTGGCAAGATTTTGAATTCGTTTGACATGTTTTGACACAGTTAAACAGTCAATTTCCAATGTTTTGCGCAGTGCTGACAAACCAAAGTTTGGAGGCCTGAAATTCAAAAACTAGCAACCAAATCACCCAAATCCATAGAACAAAATTTTAGCCGGTAGAGAGGGGAACAAATCAGCTGAAGTGGACGACGCTTCGAGCTCTCCATTTTGTCTCACTCGCGCCTGCAAGTGCCATAGGCCGCGTTCACCATGTGACAGCTGCAGGGACGCGTGGAGCTCGCGCCCTGGCGCGCATGCAACGTTCCTCCTCGCGTGCACGCCTCGACCGCGTCGTGCCTGGATGCTTAGGCCGAAGTGGAGCATGCCACACCTTGCAGCGGTTCATTTCCTCCGCTCTCCACTCGTTTCCCTCGCTCTCGTCTCTTCTTCTACCCGATGTCGGCCACCATGGCCGACGCGAGCTGAGCTCGTGGCCGCGCCGTCTCTCATTTCCCCACCGTCCAAACCAAGCACCATCCCTCGATTCACCATCCAGTCGAGAACTCGGAGCCCTTGCTCGAGCTCGGAGAAAGTCCCGAGCACCACCGTCGATGCCGCCGTTCCTCGATCCTCGCTGGTGCGCGTGGAACGAACGTTTCCATCCACGACCCACCGAGCCAAGACAACCGTCTAGTTTGCCTTCGTTGACCGCACCTGTCCGCCACCTTGCCTAGCCATCTCCACTGCCGGTAAGCCATCACCCGAGCCACACCTTCTTCTCTCTCTCTCTCTAAACTGTCATAGACCCATGCGAATAGTGTCCGAGGACCTTGAAGTGGGATCTGCATTTAGTTAGAACCCGAGGGACTGACATGCAAAACGATTTACTGATTTCATTTTTCTTCTTTCAGTTAAAACGCAGAGAACCTTGAAAATACGTAACTCGAGTTTTTAAACTTGAAAATGGTGAAATAAATTTTGTAGGACTACGTTGGGTCAGATCTACGGTTTAAAAATGTTGCATGTCAAGGTTTGAATGTTTTTCACGGTTTGAATTTAAATATGAAAATCGAGTTTCTTTATAAGTAATAAAATAAATAAATCTGAGGCCAGAAAAAATAGGAGCCCAATTTTTATTAGGTTCCCTTAGTCATGGTCTACCTGTGATAAATAATTTGGGAGTATGTTCTGTTGATTAATTTATGTTTATGGATTAAAAGATTAAGTTGCTGATTCCTTAGAAATTAGAAAATAAATAGCAAAGCCTCTAATATTGTCGTGAAACTTTTTGTGATCAAATTATGTGTCATCGGCCACCTCTGAAATTAATTTGAACTAGCAATCATGTAGAAATTTTGGATAATAAATTAAAAACAGAAAATGATGATTTTTTTAGAAAGCCATGGAAAAATATTTATAAAAGAAATGTCTGTGTAAATTTTTATGTCATGTTGTTAGGCCAATTAGGATATAGGAAAAATATGGCATTGACTATTTGACTAGTTTAGTAATAGAAAGTAGTTCAAATTATTTTCTACACAATTTCTTGTTATCTTTGTGCAGTCAAAAGCATTGGTTCAAAACCATTGAAATTTCTGTGGTAAAGTATGGTAGAGGAATACTATCTGCTAGAATTTTTGCAATAAATTTTGAAGTAATCGAGTGGTAGTCTCAATATAAGTCCAACTAAATGGTATACAAAAGTTTAAATAATTAGGAGAAATTTTAGTTCAATAGTGAGTAAGTCTGAAATAATTTAGGAGTTAATTATTGTTGAGATATTTATAGTTTGAACAAATCCCTTTCACAAAGAAATAACTAACCTCTAAAAGAAAAGGGGGCTCAATGAATAATATTGCTTAGTGTGTCTACACCCACATGTGTAAGGTAATCTGAAATATATTATAACACAACTTGTATTAAGTTGTGTGGATTCTTTAGGTAATACCCGGCTACGGGAGACGACTAAGCCCAGGGCAAGGCTTCCCCCATTCTCGTCTCATGCTTTTGGTGGGTTGACATACCCAATGTTGGCACAGTATTTCCAAAACCCCGCAGGTGTTGTGGGTGCTAGTTAAATAAATGCTTCCGCTAAACTTATCATTTCAGTGAATGCTACTTGGAGTTATTTGGGGCATGTGTGCCACCTATATTGTAATAACTCTACATGCTCTGTTATGTTGAAAACTCTGTGGAATGTTGTAACACTTGATGCAGCGAATGTCAGTTCATTACAATCTTGGTTGCGAAGGAAAAGTTTGAGATCCTTCATGATTTCACTAGACCTTGGGTTTATATGGGCTCAAGTGTGTGATAATCACTGTGAGGCATGTGATTTGCATACTTGATCTCTTATAAATCTGGTCGAGTCGATGCATCTTTAACGTTTAACAAATGTGTTGCCTTGTTGTTGGTTCACAGCAATCGAAAACAAGTGACCAACAGCTCCCACTGCCTTCTTCCTGATGGCCTCGGTGTGATTGTTGTGGCGCCGCTTGAGATCGATGACGAGCATCTTGAGATGTTGATTTTCAGCCTTTCGGCATACGCCGATGAATCCTCCTCGGCTTAGCTTGTCGGTTGACGAGTGGGGTGTCATTGGTAAGGAGCCAGGCTGTGCGCTTAGCTCCCCTACCTGGCACGCCAACTATCGTGGTTTCTGGAACTAGGGGACAATAAGATTTGTGTTTAGCAGGGGTGTTAGCGCGGACTCACTCCGAATGGTGAGCTACGAGGGGTTCGAGGATAAATCTGAGGCGAGTTGGTTATACTGGTTCAGGTCGGAGCCCTAGTCCGGTGCAGTGCTGATCGTAGTATTGCTTGGAGCGTGTTATAACTGGGTGCTTGTGTGAGGTTGTAGAGATATGGGATCATGTTTGGATGGGGGTTGTCTTGCCCTTTTATAGCCCAAGGGTAGACGTTACAATGAGGACTAGTATTCTACTGGGGTGGAGTTTGGCCTCCTTTTGGGCCTCGTAGCACTTGTGGTCTCATCTGTTGGGTCATGCTTCTGGGCCTTGTAGCTCCTATGGAGTCGCCTGCTGAGGCGTGCACCGCCATACCTCTGGTATGGCGTCGCGTTCTGTCTGCCTTTCTGTAGCTACTCTGACTTAGACGTGGCAGTGCTTGGTGGGTTTTGTTGAGTCAGCTCAAGGTGTGGTTTAGGGATGTCTTCAGTACAACTTCATCTTTCGTCATCCCCTAGCGTCATCTTTTAGCATGTGTAGACGCACACCTGGTACGACGTATTGTCCCATCCCTTTCGGTGTATGGGTCACTGTAGAGACCTCGATGCTGAGGTTTCTACAGCTGGGTCGTCCGGTCTCACTGGTCAGCATGGATCCACATTCATCGTCGTGTTTAATAGAGACCCCTCGGTACATCTTCCACCATCCAAGCATGGCTTGGTGATGTTCCATCATGCCAACATGGCTTGATAGTACTAGGTCGGTCGACTGTAGTCTTGCTGGGTTGCTCGGTGGGCAGGTTGGTCGATAGTCTCACCTCGCTCGGTTGCTCGGCAGACGGGTTGGTTGGTAGTCTCGCCTCGCTAGGTTGCTCGACGGATTGGTAGGTCGGCAACCTCGCCTCACTGGGTTGCTCGGAGGGCAGGTTGGTCAACATCCTCGACGCGCTGGGTTGCTCGGCGGGCAGGTTGGTTGGCAGTCTTGCCTCGCTGGGTTGCTCGGCGGATAGGGTGCTCGGAAGCCTCGCCTCGCTAGGTTGCTCGACGGATTGGTAGGTCGGCAACCTCGCCTCACTGGGTTGCTCGGAGGGCAGGTTGGTCAACATCCTCGAAGCGCTGGGTTGCTCGGCGGGCAGGTTGGTTGGCAGTCTTGCCTCGCTGGGTTGCTCGGCGGATAGGGTGCTCGGAAGCCTCGCCTCGCTAGGTTGCTCGACGGATATTTGTTCGGTGGGCCTGTCGGCTTTGCGGGTCGTCCCTTCTCACCGAACTGCTTGGCGGGCGGGCATTTTTGGGAGGTCTTGTGGCCTTCTTTGGATACCCTATTCGTAGGTACCCAACACATATCTTAGGCGGGCTCCAGCAAGGTTCGCCAAAGCCTCCTGTACTCTAAATATAGAGTTTCAAATGGTCATCGACGCTCTCCAGCAGCATCCTCTAAACGGTCCTCTAAATTTAGAGGACGTTGTTGGATTCTCTATATATAGAGTTTCTCTAAATGGTCCTCTATCCATTTGAATACTTTAAATAACCGATTTAACAAAACTAAATATGTACAATATATTTGAGAGTATAATAAATACGTATGTACAAAAAATAAAAATTTAAAAATGTCTCTAATATAGGTATTTGCGTATAGGGGACGTGATTTAGAGGGCGTTGTTGGAGAGGAAGAAGATATAGAGGATGAAATCTTTTAGATGAGACTGTAAAGGACGGATATAGAGGATGGATATAGAGGATGTTGCTGGAGACAACCTTAGACTTAGAGAACCGTGCTAGAGACGTTCCTTCATCAAAATATACACCTTGTGTTTTTTGCACTTACTCCCTTAGATATAGATTATTTATTTGAGTTTTACATGTTCTTAGAGGTTGTTTCAGAACAGGAATCTCAACGACTCCCGTCGGCCAAACTAATTCATGTCGACTTTTTTGAAAACCGATAAGAATAACATAATCCTTGTCAGCTAGATCGTAGCCGACGAGAGTAATGTAATTCCCGTCGGCTCAGACCCTAGCCAACGAAAATTACGTAAACCACGTCGGCTCAAGCCCTTATACCGACGAGGAATACTTAATTTTCGTCGATATAGGACTAATTCCCGTCGCCAACAGGAGTTACATGAATTCATGTTGTGTTTAGTCCCACAAAACTAAAGTTTAGTCTTTGTCACATCGAATGTTTGAATAATAATTATACATATTAAATATAATCCAATTATAAAGCTAACTACATAGATAAAGACTAAAAACATGATGAATTTGATACGACACGAACTAAACTTTAGTCACAGTAGCCAAACACCCTTTTTAGATGGGCGGGTAAGCATCTGAAGTAGTTCTCTAAACATGTTCCTAAATATAAGTTTAAGAAGTTGTCATTATAAATGGGCTTCAACAATTATCTAAAAAAGGTTATTAAATTTACAAAGTCCCTACCCAATCCAATAGTTGCTAAGGGAATGTTTGAATAATTGAATGCACTAGAGCTAATAGTTAGAGGTTGTTGGTTACTTGTTCTCAAATGCTGAAGATCAAGAACAAGGCAACACAATTGTTAATTATCATGGACCTTCATCCTCCGAAGCATTATCTCCACATGGGAATAATGCTCATCAGACGAAGGTCATGAAGGACTTACCTTCATCATTTAATATATGAATGGGAATATAAAAGGATGAAGATAGTAACTGCATTTCATCAATTCATACATATTAGTATTTCATAAAACATATATGAATGTTAACAATATTAATATTACAATGATACCTTCGTCTTGCTCGAAGGTGAAAACACGATAGAGTGATTACAATTCAGCGTGAACAGCACGGTGTTACTGTTCATCTATTTATAGGCACGGGACGCAGCCCGGGTAAAATTACATTAATAACCCTTAACATTTGTCTACAGATGACCTGGATTGTCAAGGTCTATATGGTCTTTTCTTCTGCTGCTTTAGCTGAATCGAAGCTGATGATAGCTTCGACATTCTGCATAGTTGCTTCTACGCAAGATCTTCATCTTAGGAAGCTGAACCGAAGCTGATGATAGCTTCGGCGGGCCTCTGTATTATTTTGCCGAAGGTGTTTATGTCTTGAGGACCTGTGCGGGGAAGAAGACCCACAACAATGGCTAAAATTAGTTGGAGACAATCAAACAACCTATCAAATAGTTCAACTATTAACTATTTTTAATAAATTAGTTAATAGTTAGCTATTTATTTGTTAGCTAGCTAATTCCACTAGTGATTTTTTAGCTAACTAACTATTAGCTCCAACATATTCAAACATCATCTAAATGTAGCAACCTCTTGTTCAGTTCCAAAACCCAGATGCGTGCCAAAAAAATGATGAAAACTGTGTCATGGCACTTTCACAATAATGTGTACGGAATTCAAAGTCAATTTCTTCAGTGTAGACTATCATTATTTTTGCACTAGTCATGTGCCCGTGCGTTGCTACGGATTCTATATATCACATAGGTAAACTCTGTTTAATTGGGATATATAGTTGTTCAAACATGTACAATAATATTAATTCGACATATTTCAGTGGCAATCTTTGAATATTAAGGCAAATGTAAAAGATAAAGAACTCACAATTGTTCATAAATAAAAATGAAAAACAAAATTTACATTACGAGTACTTCAAATGTGAGAACAAATCCTTATGTATTACGGTAGTGCCAATGTGCCATTATACAGGAACTAATCCTTGCCCAGTTCAATGCACTCTCAGTGTGTGCTAGAGCTGTTGATGACCATAATTTCCATCTCTCACTGTAAATTTAATGGAACAACAATATTGGATTCGAAAATTTAGTTAATCATCACTAATAATCTAAAGAATGATCCTAGAGTACGAACATTCAACTAAGGAAGAAAGAAGCTAGTTTTGGGGCACTGGTTGAAGTGTTTAGAAGAGCGATAACGGCACAGAGCTCGCCGATTCAAGTTCAATCCACGACAAGTCTTGTTGGCTATAAGTATAGGATAGTAAAAAAGGTTTAAGTTCAATCAAAGCGAACTCTTTGAAGTCTAAAATAGTAACCTAGACGGAAGACATTTATTTGACTTCACGAAAGAGAGCCATGGGACGAAGGTCCTCAAAAACACCAACAGACTTTCATATCTATTGGGGGCCTTCATCTTCCGAAGGTCCTCAAAAACACGACTAACATGTTTTCCAAGTATAATATATATACAAGGACCTTCGGCCTTGGGACGAAGCTGTACACGATATGACAAAGCGCGGTCCAGAAGAAGGATGAACCAGTTCCAAAGCTACCTATGAAGAAGCTTCGACTTAGCGGTGGAAAACGAAACCGATTTAAGGGGGAAAAGGCTGTCTAGTCCTCGATAGATTATCCCTAAGTCAATAGTAAATATCAAGGGCATGGATGTAATTTTACACAGGCTGCGTTCTGTGCCTATAAATAGATGAACAGTAGCACTGTACTGTTCACGCTGACTTGTATTCACTCGCACGTCACTCTTGAGCTCACACCTTGTGTCAAACCGAAGGTACAAATGTAATTCATTATTGTTATTAATGTTTGTACATGAAGAGATAAAGAAAATAATCTGACAATTCAATATAATTGCTCATATTATTTTCCATGTTTCATATGCTTCTTTACTTTCATATATGTTGAGATGATGAAGGTATGTCCTTCATAACCTTCGTCTAAAGATCATTATATCCTTAGGGAGATAATGCTTCAAAGGACGAAGGTCTTTAATTATTAACATTTTGTGTTGCCTTGTTCTTAACTCATAGTATTTGAGAACAAGTCCCCAACATTGGCGCCCACCTCCGGTGAACTCATTCGACCACCTTCGGTAAAGAAGTGACCTTCGTCATGCCACCGAAGAAGTCTTCAGGGCTAGGGGCTGCACTGCAGCCACTGGATGTCAATCAGGAAACAATGCGTGAAGCTAGAAGCCAAAAAAGAAAGGCTACAAGTCCCACGCCATAGGAGGAGGAGCTGGACCAGGAAATAAGAGACCTCGAAGCCATCCATCAACAGGTCGAGAGGAAGAGAGAGAGAAGATGCTTCGTCTCTCCGATCTACAGAAGAAGATCGATGAGGTTACTGAGGAAATGTGTCATCTCACTCAAGATGACCAGGACCGAAGACCTCCACGCAGAGAGCTTCGTCAGGACAATTCCTACGATGATGATGATTGGTATGATGATTTCCATCATGGAAATTTTGCTTTTGATGATGCTTCTCCTCTGTCGGCAGAACTGCAGTCTACCCCATGGCCCCCATCATACAAGCCACCTCAGCTCCCCCATGTATGATGGGCACTCAGATCCGAAACAGTTTCTGATGAGCTACGAAGCAACCATATCTTTGTATGGGGGCAATACCGCAGTCATGGCGAAATCCTTCATCATGGCAGTCAAGAATGTCGCGCAAACCTGGTACTCCTCTCTTCAGCCAGGAACAATCACATCATGGCAGAAGCTAAAGGACATGCTGATCACCAGTTTCCAAGACTTTCAGACGATGCCGGTTACTGCTCAAGCTTTGTTTCAGTGCACGCAAGATCACGAAGAATACCTCCAGGCGTATGTCCGAAGGTTCTTGCGTCTGAGGGCACAAGCGTCCATAGTGCCCAATGAAATCATCATTGAGGCCATGATCAAAGGGCTTCGGCCAGGACCTACGACTCAATACTTCGCCACGAAACCCCCTCAGACCCTGGAGAAGCTGCTTCAGAAGATGGATGAGTACATCCGGGCCGATAATGATTTCCACCAGATAAGGGAAGAAGCTTATAGGTTTTCTGAGATGACTAGGGGCTTCGGAGGAAGACTCCACCCTAGGCATGTCAGATCAATTCACAATTCCACTCAGAGTGATGATAGAGGAAGCCAGTTTCAGAGGCCACAACATAGCTCACAATCTTCAGGGCAACAGCAAAGCTCTTTCAGGCCACCAGCTCCAAGGGGCAGAGGCGGCAAGGGCTTCGAAGGAAGATATGGGGATCAACCCAGGAAACTCTATTGCTTATTCTGTGGTGAAGACAAGGGCCACACTACAAGAACATGCCAGGTCACCATTCAGAAGCAAAAAGAGATTGTCGAAGCAGAAGCGCGGCAGAATCAGCCAAAGCAGGTTTTACATACTGCTTCGTGCTACTCTCCCTACATACCAGAATATGTGGGCAATCAACCTGCAACTTCTGTTGCTTCGGCAAGTCATTCACAAGCTTCCTAGCCTCAACTCCCACTGCCACCACCATTGCCACCTACTCATACCCGAAGCCAGCAGCCAGAAGGGCACCAGCATGACCAACAGCAGCGCGACTTTAGAGAGGAGTTCGAAGCTCGTACAGTCAACAGTACTATACCAGAGTCGAAACATATATACTGTGGAATATCCTACTGTTGATGTACTTTTATCTTTTATGTTATTTTATTTTCTCCGTGAGAAACAAGTAATGAAGAACTTAATTTCAAATTTCTTGTAATAACTGTGCCTACACCAGAGTTAAATCTATCTTCCTCATGGATTTTCGAAGCTCAAAAGTCGTTCCTAAGGGAATGCAGAGCCAAAAATTACGATCTGAAGCTTCAAAAGTCATTCCTAAGGGAGCGCATCGTAAGTTTTCTGCTCAAAAGTCATTCCTAAGGGGATGCAGAGCCAAATACCACCGAAATATAAGGTGAAGAAGCTCAAAAGTCATTTCTAAGGGGATGCAGAGCTTAAATGCCATCGAAATAGAAGGTGAAGAAGCTCAAAAGTCGTTCCTAAGGGGATGCAGAGCTTAAAGACTCAAAAGACGTTCCTAAGGGGATGTAGAGTCTTGTGTATTCCAGTGTGGGCGCGTGGGTGTGTGTCTTCGGCATACTCATCATTTTGCATCATATCATCATATCATTTCGCATAACATTACATCATACATCATATTGCATTGGCGGCATAAAAATTGAATACGAAGCAAATCTTCGGTAAATGCTTCGTCAAAATAAAAATGTGCTGAGGCACGAAGTAAGCTTTGGGAAATACAGTTTTATCAGACTTGCGATAGAAGGGACCTCTTTCTTTACGAAGCATGAAAATAAGGGAAGGTATTTTTTCGCCGAAAGCTCAAAAACGGTATGTGTGTAAATTTCACGCATCGTAAAGAAATATATTACAGTAATTTACATGTCTCATCAATTGTTCTATACACCAAATGTCATAAGGCATTTTTACAATAAAGTTACGAAGTATTATTACAACAAAGTCTACTCTTCTCTAAGGATCTTTTCTGCGGCTTCGTTTAATAACTTATCGACAACTTCGTCGATAATAGAATTTGCAAGGCTCATAACATCCAGTGCTTCCTTCATCTCCGGATCAGCCAGGGGATTGTATGGCTCCGACAGCGGTGATAGCTCAGCTGTAATAGATAAACTACTAGTTCGAAGCCACAAAGCAAGTATCGAAGTTAAAATTCAAAAAAAACAATACCTATGCGCATTTCGCGCTCAGCAGCCTCTTCAGTTCGCCTAGCTTCGTCTCGGGCGTCATGGGTGTCTTTTTCATTCTTTTTTATAATTTCATGGGCCAATTCTTGGCCACCATTTACCCAGACATCGGAATAAAATTTTTAACCCATTAAAGTTGCTTCAACTGAAGGATCTTTTGTATCATCTATGGAGAAGGCAGCTTTGGCTTGGGCTGTACTTTTGACGTGATCACATCCGGCCTTCTCCAGAATAGCCGCAATCCCCCGGGCGCCAGAGAAAGCGCAGATATCTCCACGATCGTTCAGAATTTCCTCAAAAGCTTCGGCTTCCCCGCTTATCCATTCAATAACGCCTTCGGGGTTGCCTCGAACAAAGTTCTCCTCAGAGGAGTAGGCACCTACCTTTGCAAAGCTGTTTTTCAAATTTTTCACGCAATCCAAGGATTTTTCGAAGCATCTTTCCTTGGATTCGCGAAGCTCCTCAATATTTTTCTCTAACCTAGCTTGTGTCCATTCACTGATCTCTTTGTTAGCTTTGGCAACTGCACAATTTTCTTTGGCTTCAACAAGTTGTTTCCGAGGTTTTCAACTTCGGTTCTTTGGGCTTCGGCCTGAGCGTTGTACTTAGCTTCGTCTTCTTTCATTTTATTCACCAATGAAATTAAAATCTTGTCTTTCTCCAAACCTTCATTTCTCAGCTCAATTACCTCTGAGCGAAGGTTGCTGAGAGCTATTGTGCAGCCTTCGTCATTGGCGCTCTTTTGTGCCCTCAAGGCATTGCTAAGAATTAAGCCCTGCAAGGAAAAGGAAGAATTAAGCATAACAATGAAATACTTCATTTCCAACTTTAAAGTTAACTTCTATACCTTTATATTGTTATACGCAAGGCTATCAGCAAGATCATCCTTCGACATGGCCGAAAGGCCTTCCTCAAGCTTCGGAAATCCCATACTTTTAGCTATCTCCCGGCAAACGGATATTTCTTTGTTGTCCGGGAGATAGTATAGGAAATCATCTTCGTTAGTGCCATTGAACACTAAGGCCCCCTTCGGATATTTTAGTTTCTGGGTGTAGTGTCTGGCTTCTAAGATTTCTTCGTTGGATATTTTCCCCGAAGCATGTCGAATAATGTAATCAACATCTTCGGTCGAAGCTTCGGAGGTAGGGGATTTTGCTTCTTCCATCATATCTTGCCCCGATGTCATGCCAGTATCTGAAGTTTGTTGTTCAGTTTTATCTTCAGGCGTGGCAACCTTCGTTTTAATAGGCACTAAAGGCCCAGCTTCGGGTTCGGCCTGGACTTTGACAGCTTCGGCAACTTTCTTGGTAGGAGCAGGGCTCAAGGCCTTTGTGGTCTCCATGATAGGGTCTAGCATGCTGGCCATCCTCCTCCTCTTGGGAGTTGCGGCAGGAACTTTTTGCACTTTCGGCAATTCTGCCTCTGCTGGTGGGCTCAGAATTTCTGGCATTTTTACTGTTTTTTCCACTTTTGGCTCTTCGGCCGTATCATTCTTGGCTTTGGCTGGATCGACTGTAGGCACCTTCGGCACTACAATCGATTCTTCAGCGCTCTACACGATGGGAGCAGCTTGTTTTGCTTCGGCAGTCGAAGAGGTCCCTTCGCCAAATTTAGGCACTACGGTCGGTTCAAAATATCGCGACCGATGGGTCAGAACCTTCATTTTCTTGCCCTTCGGCACAGCAGTGGTGGCCGAAGCGGCAGTTTTTCTCTTCTTTCCTTGCCTTCGTAATGGGTAGTGATAATCAGGGTATACGAAGCCAATTGCATCAAACACCCTGTTCAATCTTTTCTTGCCTCGACCCCCGAAGGCTGCGGACAAGGCATCATCTTCGGCCTTCGAATATGTCCCAAGCAGCTCATCGCTGGTAGCTTCAATGCATTTCAACCAATCATCATTTGGTTCATCGAATTTCTCTCTGAATCTGAAGGTATATTTCAATCGAACCAGGCCACCTTCGCTAGATTCAGCAGTAGTCTCCTTCGGCATTTCCCAGCTATCCACAAGTGGCCACACCTTATAGGCTATGTGCTCTTGGATTATATCTCTTGTGCCAATGAAAAAACAAATAATTCTAAAGGCCTTTTGGCACGCTTCGACATCACTCTCGACAGCCACCTTCGGCCTTCGAAGGCCGAAGCGAGACCAGATGGGGCGCTGGATAATTTCCTTGATATCTTCCCTTTTAATCAGATCATTTTTAACATTAAAACCATTCCTCCATCCAGGCCCTGGGCCATCTTTTCCGGTATGTCGACACTGGGTAGCTTGCATTAGGGCGAGCAATAAATCCATAATAACTGAAGTTGTTGTGGTACTGCTCTTTGCCAGCAGCCTTCGTCTCGTATAAAAGCTCGTGCATATTGCAGAAGCACTTCGCACTCGGCTCCAGCCCCTGCCTTCTTACAGCCCAAACAAATATCCCCATCCTAATTATAGCTTCGGGGGTGATCTGATGAAGAAAGATATGGAATATCTTCAACACTTCAACCACAAATTTGCTCAAAGGGAACCGAAGGCCAGCCTTCAAAAAACTTCGGTAGACAACAACTTCATTTCCCTCAGGAGCAGGGACGATGCTATCTCCTCCAACCCTCACAATAGACATATCGCGAAAGTATCTTCCTCTCATGGTGTCAATATGACTTTGTTTAATGATCGATTTTCCGAAGACGGCATGACTTGGTCGCCAGGGCCGGTCCTCAGAATCTTCATCTCCACTTTCCACATCATAATCATCACTGTCATCAAAATCTTCAGACAAATCCTCCATTATCTCCTTGGTAATTTTTCTCTGTATTTGGTTTTGCCATAGATTCATAAAAACCAGCAATAAAAGGATCTGTAACTTTCTTCTCTTCATACAGCTTCTTCTCCTCTGTTATCTTCTTCTCCTCTGTCATCTTCTTCTGCTCAGACATAGAACAAGCATGTCTTTAAACCGAAGCTCGAATATCAGGCGAGAGCCGATAAGCAAGAGCTAAAAATTTGAGAAAATATGCAAACAACAGAGATGGCGCATCAAATGCTGCCGCTGTGGGTTCCTATTTATACGCCTAGCGCTGTGCAACTTGGCAGGTCCCGTTTGTCATTGACTTTCGCTATTCTAGCGAAGGGAAGGTGTTTTTTCGGACCTTCGGCTTAAGGCCTCCGTTCTTTTCGCAGTCTAAATTCGTTGTTACAACAAATTAATACTGCGAGGGGCTACTGTTGGGGGCCTTCATCTTCCGAAGGTCCTCAAAAACACAACTAACATGTTTTCCAAGTATAATATATATACAGGGACCTTCGGCCTTGGGACGAAGCTGTACATGATATGACAAAGCGCGGTCCGGAAGAAGGATGAACCAGTTCCAAAGCTAGTTGTGAAGAAGCTTCGACTTAGCGGTGGAAAACGAAACTGACTTAAAGGGGAAAAGGTTGTCTAGTCCTCGATAGATTATCCCTAAGTCAATAGTAAATATCAAGGGCATGGATGTAATTTTACACAGGCTGCGTCCTGTGCCTATAAATAGATGAACAGTAGCATTGTACTGTTCACGCTGACTTGTATTCACTCACACGCCACTCTTGAGCTCACACCTTGTGTCAAACCGAAGGTACAAATGTAATTCATTATTGTTATTAATGTTTGTACATGAAGAGATAAAGAAAATAATCTGACAATTCAATATAATTGCTCATATTATTTTCCATGTTTCATATGCTTCTTTACTTTCATATATGTTGAGATGATGAAGGTATGTCTTTCATAACCTTCGTCTAAAGATCATTATAACCTTAGGGAGATAATGGTTCGAAGGACGAAGGTCTTTCATTATTAACATTTTGTGTTGCCTTGTTCTTAACTCATAGTATTTGAGAACAAGTCTCCAACAATATCTAAATTTACCACTCACATATATATCACAACTAAGCTGATATATATACAAATTTGACATCTTTATACATGAAGACAACATTTCATCTTCGGTCATAGCCGATAGAGAAATTCCTCTATCATGATTCATGAACCAAAGAAGCAACTTTTCTGTAGTGTTTACCCCAAGCATGAATCATTGAGTTAAGTGTAACAACACTTTTGCCCTCCCACAAACCTCTATTCTCGTACTCTACCAATAGCCTTTAAAAGGTGAAGAAAAAAACCATCAATACAACCACCTTTTAACTCGTAGATCTGAACAAGACTCGACTGATGTAATAATGTATAGCCAGCTAATAGTTAGCTGGTTAATATTAGTTGTAAACTATTAGTTATCGTTAGCTAACTATTATATGCCAGTGGATCCAAATGAGGCCTAAGTGCTACTCCCCTCACCATTCAATCAAAATTAAAGGTTTCATTAGTTATGTTCTAAGTCAAAATTTTCTAATTTTGGCCAGAAAAATATAGTGACGTATATGTTGGGGGCCTTCGGCTTCCGAAGGTCCTCAAAAACATGATTTAACAATGTTTCTGGAGTAAAAGTACATTAACAGGTATCTTTGGACTCGGATCAGAGCCACGGTACGAAGAAGCACAAAGAACACGAAGGTTGGCGCAGAGCCGAAGCTGTGTGAAGAAGAGCTTCGGAATAGTGGCGGAAAAAGAAACCGACTTAAAGATGAAAAACCAGATTAAACCTCGAAGAGTTATCATAGAGTTATTGATAAATGTAAAGGGCATTAATGTAATTTTGCATGGGCTGCGACCCATGCCTATAAATAGGCGAACAGTATCCCCGTACTGTTCACGCTGATTTGGCATTGGTTTTTGCGTCACACTTGTACTTTTACCTTCTCACGAGCTGAAGGTACATTTGTAATTTGATATCATTTCTATTTTTCCATCATAAAAAAATGGAAATGATTCGACAATAATACACAACTGTTTATGTTATCTTTTATGTTTCATATGATTCCTTATTCATTATTATATTTTATGCTGATGATGGTATGTCCTTCATAACCTTCGTCCGAAAATCATTATATCCTTAGGGAAATAATGTTTCGAAGGACGAAGGATATTAACATTTAACATTTTGTGTTGCCTTGTTCTTAATTCACAGCATTTGAGAACAAGTCCCCAACATTGGCGCCCACCTCCGGTGAACTCACTTCCATTTTTTGAGTCTTGAGCACTTTCGGCAAGCATCACCTTCGTCATGCCGCCGAAAAAAGCTTCAGCGACAGGGGCTGGTACTTTACAACCGCTAGATCCCAATCAGGATGTCCTTTCTCTTAGAGAGGCCCGAAGCCAGAAGAGGAAGGCTGTTAGTCCAACACCTCCGGAGGATGACCTGGATCAGGAGATCCAAAACCTGGAGATCCTTCAGCAACAGGTGCAACGCAAGAAGGAGAAGATGGCTCGTCTAGCTGATCTTCAGAGACAGATAGACGAAGCTTCTGAAGAGGTTCGTCATCTTGTTCAAGATGATCAGAGCCGAAGGCCTCCACGCAGAGAGCTTCATCAGGAAGGCTTCCACAATGAGGATGACTGGTATGAAGATTTCCATCATGGAAATTTTGCTTTTGATGATGCTTCTCCTCTCTCAACAGAATTGCAGGCTACACCATGGCCACAGTCTTACAAGCCACCCCAGCTCCCCATGTATGACGGTCACACAGACCCGAAGCAGTTCCTAATGAGCTATGAGGCAACCATATCTTCGTATGGTGGCAATACGACAGTCATGGCAAAATCTTTTGTCATGGCCGTCAGGAGCGTTGCTCAGACTTGGCACTCTTCTCTTCGGCCAGGGACAATCACTTCTTGGCAGAAATTGAAGGATATGCTGATAACTAGCTTCCAAGGGTTTCAGATGAAGCCAGTCACCGCTCAGGCTCTCTTCCAGTGTACCCAGGACCATGAAGAGTACCTTCAGGCGTATGTCCGAAGGTTTCTGCGCCTGAGGGCACAAGCGCCAACAGTGCCCAATGAAATTGTCATTAAGGCCATGATTAAGGGGCTTCGGTCGGGACCATCAGTGCAGTACTTTGCCAGGAAGCCACCACAAACGTTAGAGAAGCTGCTCCAGAAGATGGACGAATACATTCGAGCTGACAATGACTTCCGCCAAAGAAGGGAGGAAGCATTCAGGTTCTCTGAAATGACCAGGGGCTTCGGAGGAAGATTTCACCCGAGGCATGTTAGGTCAATCCATAACTCTGCTCAAACTGATGATCGAGGGAGCCAGCAGCAAAGGCCACAACACTCTTCACAAGCTTCGGCCCAACAGCAGAGTTCTTTTCGGCCGCCAGCGCCAAGGGGCAGAGGCGCCAGGGGCTTCGGGGGAAGGTTGGGAGACCATCCAAGAAAAATATATTGCCTATTCTGTGGTGAAGACAAGGGCCATACTACCAGGATGTGCCATGTTACCATCCAGAAGCAGAAGGAAATAGCGGAAGCAGCAGCGCAACAGAGTCAGCCGAAGCAGGTCATGCATACTGCTTCGTATCACTCACCTTATATTCCAGAATATGTAGGCAACCACCCTGCAGCTTCTGTTGCTTCGACGAGCCAACCCCAAGCATCTTGGCAGCAACCCCCACCGCCACCGCTGATCCAGCGAGGACAACAGCCAGAAGGGAGTCAGCACAATCATCTTCAGAGGGATTTCAGAGAGGAGTCCGAAGCTCGCACAGTCAACAGCACCGTGCCAGAGTCGAAGCACATTTATTGACAAATATCCTACCTCCACAACAGTTCTTTTGCATTTTTCTACATTCGCTATTACCCTTTTGTTAATAAGGAACAATTATGAAGAATTTAAATGTCTTTAATTGAATTTCAATTCCTTGTAATACTTTCGTCTTTTACCATAATAAAAATATGTTTTTTCCATAGGCTTGAGTTGCCGAAGCATGCGAACTTATACTGATTTGAAGGACCTTTGTATTATCAAAAATTTGATCTAACGGACACAGTACAAATTGTTCGAAGCAGTAAAAAGTCGTTCCTAAGGGAGCGCAGTGTAAGTTTTCTAAACATACAGCGAAAAATAAACGCTGATTCCGCTGAAAGTAAAAGGCGAAGAAGCTCCTAAGGGAGGCTTACAGCGAAAAATAAACGCTGATTCCGCTAAAAGTAAAAGGCGAAGAAGCTCCTAAGGGAGGCTTACAGCGAAAAATAAACGCTGATTCCGCTGAAAGTAAAAAACGAAGAAGCTCCTAAGGGAGGCTTACAGCGAAAAGTCAGCGCTGATATAAAAAGTATGTGTGCTTTATTACAGGGATATGTATCTGCGGCACAAATATCATTTTGCATAACATAAAATCACCACATCATTTTTGCATAACATAAGCATCATACAGCATAATGCATCTGGAACAAGAAGGGGATACAGTGTTGACCTTCAGAACATATTTTGGAAAAGAGAAAATCGTGCTAAGACACAAGACAAATCGAGATAAAGTATAACCTCATCGGAAACGCAACACAAAATTTTTTTTACAGCTTCGAACAATATTTCACGAAGCTTGGACATTTTTCATCAGAGAAGTAAGCAAATTCTTATGGTATAGAAAGGATTTTCTTCACGAAGCATGAAAAGAAGGGAAGGTGTTTTTTCGCCGAAGGCTCAAAAAATGGTATGTATGCAAAGTTTCATGCATCGTAAAGAATTAAACTATAAATAGATTGTATATTACATTTAAAGTTACAATATATTACACACTTTTATGTTTCAAATGTTTCTACAATGGCATTCAATCCTCTTTAAGCACTATCTCTGCAGCTTCGTTCAATAGTTGGTTGACAACCTTGTCCATAATGGCTTCGGCCATTTTTCTAATTTCATCGTCCCCCTTCGGGTGGGGGCCCGGAGATGCCTCAGCAGGTTCTGAGGGAAGAAAAGATACGGCTACATTACTATTACAAACCGAGATCAGAGTCTGGAATTAAAATTACAGCATGATAAAAACCACTAATTAATACCTATTTGCCCTTCGGGCTCTGTACTTTTCTCGGCAGCTTCCGCTACTTTTCTAGCGTCGTGGATGCCTTTTTCACTCCTTTGAATAATTTCTTGCGCCAATTCTCGGCCGCCGTTATCCCAGATATCGGTGAAGAATTTCCCGCCGACCATGCTTGCTTCGGGTGAGGGGTCTTTAATGTCTTCAGTAGACAAAGTAGCTTCGGACTGTGCTAAGGATTTTACATGCTCACAGCCTTTCTTCTCCAAAGCAGTAGCAATCCCTCTAGCACCCGAAAAAGCGCAGATGTCGCCGCGGCTGTTCAGAATTTCCTCGAAGGCCTCTGCTTCGTGACTGATCCATTCCATTGGACCTTCAGGATTGCCTCTTGAAAAATTCTCTTCACTAGAGAACGCGCCAACGCTGGCGAAGCTAGATTTTATCTTTTTGACGCACTCTATGGATTTAACATAACATTTCCTCTGGGATGCACGAAGCTCTTTAACACTTATTTCCAAATGATTGGCCAATTGGTCACTAAGCTCTCGTTTTGTCTCTTCAAGTATACGTTCTTCTTTAGCTCTAGCTAGCTGTTTCTGAAGATCTTTAATTTCACGTTTTTGAGCTTCGGCCTGGGCCTTTGAAGCAGCTTCGTCCTTTTTTACCTTGTCTACCAATGTAAGCATAATTTTATCTTTTTCTAGAGCTTCGTTTCTCAGTTTAATAACTTCTGATCGCAGATTGTTGAACGCAATTTCATAGCTCTCGTCTTCGGCACTCTTTTGTGCTCTCAATGCGTTGCTTAGAATTAAACCCTATATGAAGAAGAGTTCGTATAAGAATAAAAGAATGAGTTACGAATTATAAAATTTCCAAACGTCTAATCCCCATATCTTCAGGCTATTATACGCAAGACTATCCACGAGATCTTCTTTCGTCATAACACATAAGCCAGCTTCGAGCTTCGGAAACCCCATACTTCTAGCCATCTCCCGACAGACGGATAATTCTTTGTTGTCTAGGAGGCAATATAGGAAATCTTCTTCGTTCGTCCCATTGAACACTAGTGCCCCCTTCGGATATTTCAATTCTTTGGCATAGTGGTTAGCTTCAAAAATTTCTTCTTCCGACAACTTTTTCCCCGAAGCATGTCGCACGATATAGTCATATATTTTGGAAGATGCTTCGGGGACAGCAGTATCAATTTCTTCGGCCAAAATAGGCTCTGACATTTTTATTTCTTCAGTTGCCTTTTCAATTTTTGCTTCTTCTGCTTCCAAAGGTATTACCTTGGTTGGTTCTGAAGGCCCAGATTCAACTACAGTCTGTTGCTTCGGAGCCTTAGCAACGGATACTTCAACAAGCGCCTCAGAAGTTTCAGCAGTCTTCTTTGGGGTTGTGCTTGGAAGTTTAATTGTTTCCAAAACATCTAAAACATTGACCATTCTTTTTCTTTTTGGGGTCACTGTTGGCC
Organism: Zea mays; assembly: GCF_902167145.1. Lineage (NCBI taxonomy): Eukaryota > Viridiplantae > Streptophyta > Magnoliopsida > Poales > Poaceae > Zea > Zea mays. Next base: position 77,186,881 of record NC_050100.1, on the reverse strand, counting down.
CCTTTTTAATTTTTGCTGCTTCGACTTCTTCCGAAGGACTTAAAATTTCTGATATTTTCACTCCCTCAGCTGATGCTTTCGCTTCTTCCGTCTTTGGTTCTTCCACCTTTTCTGTCCCTGGCACTTTGGCCATTTCTGTGACTTCTGGCAACAGGGTTGGCTCTGTAACCTCGGTGGCCGAAGAGGTCTCACCAGTGAACTCAGGCACTGTGGCTGGTTCAATATAGCGTGGTCGGTGTGTAAGAACTTTTATCCTTTTTCTCTTCGGCGCTGGCTCGCTAGAAATAGCTGCAGCTGTTTCTTTCGCAGAAGTTGTGCCTTTTCTTTTTTGCCCTCGTATTGGATAGCGATAGTCGGGGTAGACAAACCCGACTGCATCAAACACTCGGTTGAGTCTTTTCTTTTTTCGGCCTCCGAAGGCCGCTGCCAATGCAGTGTCCTCGGCCTTCGAATATACCCCAAGCAATTCATCACTTACAGTCTCAATACTCTTTAACCAATCATCATCTGGTTCAACAAACTTGTCTCCGTACTTGAATGTATACTTCAACCGGACTAGCCCACCTTCGTCAGTTTCTTTAACAGTTTCTTTCGGCATTTCCCAATTATCTGCAAGAGGCCACACTCTGAAGGCAATGTGTTCTTGAGTTAAATCCCTTGTACCAATAAAAGAGCAAACAACTCCGAAGGCTCTCTGGCATTCTTCGGCTGCTTCATTCATTTCCACCTTCGACCTTCGCAGGCCGAAGCGTTGCCAGATGGGATGCATAATGATCTTCTTTATATCCTCTCGAGATTTCAAGTCATTTTTCACGTAAAACCATTTCGTCATCCAGTCGACAGGCCATCTTTTTCGAAAGGTCGGCACTGGGCAGCTTGACCCAGACCGAGAGAAGAAGCTGTAGCAGCCAAAGTTGTTGTGATATTGTTCCTTACCCCAGGGCTTTATCTCGTATAACAATTCGTGCATGTTGCAGAAGCTTTTTGCATCAGGTTACAAGCCTTGGCTCCTCACAGCCCACACAAAGATATTCATCCTTATGATTGCTTCGGGGGTAAGTTGGTGAAGATGGATTTCAAATATCTTCAGCACCTCCACAACAAAACGGCTCAGGGGAAATCGTAGTCCAGCTTTCAAGAAGCTTCGAAATACTACGACTTCATTTTCCTCAGGAGTTGGGCAAGTCTTCTCTCCTTCGTCAGCCCTTACAACAGACAAATCCCGGAAATATCTTCCCCTCATGTTGACAAGATGATTGTCTTTAATACTTGATTTGCCGAAAACTGCATGGCTTGGCCGCCAAGGTCGATCTTCGGAGTCTTCACCACCACTATCTGCATCATAATTGTCGCTATCACCAGTATCTTCAGATAAACCTTCCAAAATTTCTTTAGTGATCTTTTCTGTATTAGTCTTCGACATAGATCGAAGAAAACCCAGATGCATCTCTTCAGAAAGACTCAACTTCATTTCGGCAGCAACCTTCTTCTCCTCAGACATCCCTTCGGAATTTTTGCCTCTCGCTTCCGAAGCTTAAAACTAGGGAGACAACCAAATATTTGTGGGCAGAAAACTATTTGAGCAGGTAAAACAGATGGCAAGAGAGCGTGCCGAATAAATTGTGGCGAGCCCGTATTTATAAACCCATTATGTCGGAGACTGGAGGGCCCCATTTGCCAATGACTGTTGCTATTCTAGCAAAAGGAAGGTGTTTTTTCGGACCTTCGGCTCATAGCCTTCGTCCATTTCGCAATCTGAATTTATCATTCTGACAAATTAATATTGCGAGGGGCTACTGTTGGGGGCCTTCGGCTTCCGAAGGTCCTCAAAAACATGATTTAACAATGTTTCTTGAGTAAAAGTACATTAACAGGTATCTTTGGACTCGGATCAGAGCCACGGTACGAAGAAGCACAAAGAACACGAAGGTTGGCGCAGAGCCGAAGCTGTGTGAAGAAGAGCTTCGGAATAGTGGTGGAAAAAGAAACCGACTTAAAGATGAAAAACCAGATTAAACCTCGAAGAGTTATCATAGAGTTATTGATATATGTAAAGGGCATTAATGTAATTTTGCATGGGCTGCGACCCATGCCTATAAATAGGCGAACAATATCCCCGTACTGTTCACGCTGATTTGGCATTGGTTTTTGCGTCACACTTGTACTTTTACCTTCTCACGAGCTGAAGGTACATTTGTAATTTGATATCATTTCTATTTTTCCATCATAAAAAAATGGAAATGATTCGACAATAATACACAACTGTTTATGTTATCTTTTATGTTTCATATGATTCCTTCTTCATTATTATATTTTATGCCGATGAAGGTATGTCCTTCATAACCTTCGTCCGAAAATCATTATATCCTTAGGAAAATAATGTTTCGAAGGACGAAGGATATTAACATTTAACATTTTGTGTTGCTTTGTTCTTAATTCATAGCATTTGAGAACAAGTCCCCAACAGTATACAATTACAAATACATGTATTATCAATAAATATTTCATGGAGAATTTAATGGTACTAATTTGATGCTGTAAATTAATGGTACTCCCTCGTATAGATCAAACGCCACACCAAACCTCATATTACTGCAACACCAAATCTCAAATTACTAAATGATAAACTACCCAGAATCATAATCATGGTCGTCTACTTAAGATTACCTAAACCAAACAACTATTTTAGACACTAACTTTACCCTAGCTCCCGAATCAAACTCCACCACTACCGCTATAACTCCTAGAACCAAGCAGCCAACAACAAGGTACCCAATCCACCACCCTTCCTTCCTTCCTACTCACTCATAGTTATTCTTCTAACCTAAAGACTTCACCTTCCCACTGAAGCGAACCGAACTGCAAGCGATCTGTGACCTGAGCACCTAACTTACTAATTCCTACAATCTGTCCATGTGTCTACAAAGCCAGTAGTCTTTAAAGTTGAACTATGTGCTGATTTGATAGATGCAAGCCGGGAGGGTTTGACAAGTCAATGCGAAAATAAATCTGTGGAAGTCGGAAGACAACAAAAGCAGACCAGTCACTAGACAACTGGAGAGATGCTTGCACGATGGTGCTTTAGGAGCTGCACTACCTGTTTCAGTTTCCACATGCCACCCTTAGTCCCTCAATCCCCTCCTCTATCTCTATGGAATAACAAAAAGAAAAGGTGTGAGAGATGAGACAAATCTCAAGCCTAAACAAAATGGGTTCACAAAATAACAAGATTGATAGCACACAACACACCTGATACAAAAGACAAACCTAATAGAAAGTCCAAAAACATTACAAGATACAAGGTTGGCCCATCATTTTAGGCTTTTGATTATAAATCGAACAGCTAAGAAATTTGACCAGTAGTTAAACAAATCCTTAAACTGGCGATGTAAATCTGAAAAAGAAACACCTTTAGACATAATAATAAATTAAAGCAAAGAAGAACGAGGAAGAAAAGGCATAACCTTAGGAAGGCCATCTGCTTCAACCCTTGCAGAGAAGTTTAACAATTATACAAATTGTTGCTTTAGTAAAAATGATAACTTTCACACCTTCGACTGGTAGAAGCAAACCTTAATTAAATCATTTCAGAATTTTAGTGAATCTACCAATGGATTAAATCAACTTCAAGTCTTAGATCATGATTTTGATGAAATCATTTTAAGTTGAAAACCTTGAGATATATCTTCATAACTGAAGTTGTGAACACTGTGTTTATGGGGACCCTAGCATCATACTCCAAAGAGAAGACATCCGGCCATGATCGCCATCTCCAATGACCCTAAACCTAAACAATAAACAAGTATGTTTGATCTGGTGAAGAACAACCTATAAATTGTTTTCCCTAAAAGAAAAAAGCAATGTAGTGTTAACTTTGGGTTTATATTGAGGTACAATTTAATAAAAAGTTGATGTGGATCCTATGAACCCCATCTTATTCACCAGAATTTTATTACATCAGATATGACCAAACCTAAACCTGAATTTTTGTGTAGCATTACTTAATTGATGGTCCAGATGAAGCATGATTAATTTCGCAAGACCTGGTTGAACAAACAACTAAACATGTTATGTAGTAAAAATGAAGGACCAGAAACACACTCAGACTGCATGAGGCCTATCCTAAATCACAATACATCTACAGTGTGTTGTGGACAGAGCAAGTAGTGATCAGTAGACATTTTAATACACACAGTGATAAAATACCAGAAATCTACGAACCAAAGTAAGAAAAAAGGAACCTGGGACTGTACCAGCTGCCACGATTGTTTTGGAGGCTTGATCAGTTATAAATGAGAAGCGAAATAAAAATAGCAGTAGCTAATTTGTGCTGGTATTAATTTAGTACTAATTGTGAATTTATTGCTTTGTATCTTAATTGAAATTCCCACTGTATCCTATTTCAAGAAACTATTAGTCCACCTCCAGAACAAGCATAGGCTTGAGAGCAGTTACTTGTGCTCTTTTTATGGGCATGGTTAACAAATAGTAAAGTGACATTTGGGGACATTGATATGATGCTCACCACCAACAGCTCTTGTTGGCTTTGCATTTCCAAATTGGCAACACAAGTATCTTCCAGAACCATAACAGAAACCTTCACTCTTAAGGAGTTGAAACTTATGTCGGTCTAGGCTAACTGAAAGAAAATCGAAATAAAATATAGGATCAAGACCATAAAAAGAGTGGCTAACTGAAAAAAATCGAAATAAAATAAGAAAAAAATATGTGGAATATGCCTATTGTAAATAACGGTCATTGAATATTCTCATATAACATCTAGCCTGCCTAAAGGTTACCTAGAAAATACATCATACAATTTGCCAAAACAACATGAAATGTCTATGTAAACCAAAACATTAACAAATGAGTTGTAAATTGTAATTGCTACATGAAAATATGTTTCTGGTTAATATCAAATTATCAATCACGGGCCTTGAGAAAAACATGGAATGTCTATGTAAACCAAAACGAGTTACATATAAGAACATCAACCTGACAATGTATAATCAGCCAACATCCTCGCAACACACGGGCCTTGAGTTCGGCGTCGGCACTAGGGCACTCACACAGCACAAACAAGAGCCGACTGACGACGATAGTAGAAGAGACAAGCAGGCGCAGGCGCAGCACGAGTGCCATATCTACAGGCTCGGCTTTAAGATGGGGCAGGTGTTGGGCGGCCACATAAGGAGAGCTGAGCACCGCTGCCAAGGATTGGACCGCCAATGGATGGGGATTGGAGAGCGGTGCCGCCGAGGATGGGGATTGGGGTGGAAGCAAATCTCTATTTTTGGGGGCGATAGGGATTGGGTTGGCATGTTCTTTAAGGATCACCATTGATACACCCAGCCCAGGTGGGGTTGGCCGAGGCCCAACAAATTAGGGTTGCCCGGAGCCCAACAGTTCATTAAGCACACCCAACTCAGGGAAAGGCCCAATCGCCCCAAAAGACTAGTCCAATGGGAGAAGGGTGGCTCTCCCTTTTAAAGTGGCTTCCTCCTCCCAAGTTAAGCGAGGTGGGATAATTCTGAGGCTCACACGGTCGTCATCCGACTACAATTGGGCTAACTGGGCCAATTGTGTCTTTGCCAACGGTAATAGTGGAGGATGTCCTCATCATTCCCACCTTCTTAAAATGGGCCCTAGCTCTGATACCAGATGATACACTCAGCCCAGGTGGGGTTGGCCGAGGCCCAACAAATTAGGGTTGCCCGGAGCCCAACAGTTCATTAGGCACACCCAACTCAGGGAAAGGCCCAATCGCCCCAAAAGACTAGTCCAATGGGGGAAGGGTGACTCTCCCTTTAAAAGTGGCTTCCTCCTCCCAAGTTAAGCGAGGTGGGATAATTCTGAGGCTCACATGGTCGCCGTCTGACTACAATTGGGCCAACTAGGCTAATTGCGTCTTTGCCAACGAGTAATAGTGGAGGATGTCCTCATCAACCATACTCGGTGTGGAAGGGAGGTTGGCGTCGATTTGGGGCGAGGATGTTGACTGATTGACTCTCGTGGATGGTTGGGGTGGCGAGAGTTGTGGGATTTGGGGATCGCGAGTTTTGTGGAATCTCGCGGATGGTGACCTCGACGCGTGCGTGGGGAAGGAAGGTGATGGCATAGATGGCGGCCTCGACGCGTGGGGAATGAAGGTGATGGCAGCCTCGACGCGCACGTGGGAAGGAAGGTGATTGCGTGGATGGCGACCGAAGCGAGTGGGGACTTGCGGTGATGGCGCGGATGGCGGTCAAGGCGCGTGGGGAAGGTGATGGCGGGCAGTGATGGCGCGGTGGCGGCCGAGGCGCGTGGGGCGGGCGTGATGGCGCGGTGGCGGCCGAGGCCACATGGGCAGAGGGTGTGGAAGGGGAGAGCAAAGCACTGCGCGCTCGAGGAAGAAAGGAGAGATAGGGGTAGACACTAACATGTGGGTCTAGGGCTGGACGAAATGCTCGTGGCTCGTTGGCTCGCTCGGTTCGTGGTCAGCTCGGCTCGGTTCGGATCAGCTCGTTTGAATTTTTTCACGATCTGAGCTGACATTCTAGCTCAGTTCGTTAACGAGCCAGCTCGGTTCATTAAAGAGCCAGCTCACGAGCTAAATGAGCTACCACATTCTAGCAAAATGAAACTATATGCATATCATTTACAGAATAATTGATGAACATGTTATATGTATGCGAGGTGTCTATGGCTTATGAGTTAAACTAATGATTAATGAAATATATTTATGTGTTAAATTATGCTATACACATATAATTGTGGGTTAAATTGACAAAAATATATGTGAATTGTGAATTGATGAGTGATGAATTGTGCTATTTTTGTGTTATATTGACGTGGTTGGTGAAACTATGAGTATAATTATTATTTTCTATTGTTAAATTAGTTTGAAATTAACTAAAAATTAATTATTATGTATATATTATTTTTTCTGTTCTGGCTCGTGAGCTAAACGAGCCAGCTCGAGCTCGTAAACGAGCCGAGCTGAGCTGACTCTGTGGCTCGTTAACTTAACGAGCCAGCTCGAACTCGGACAAGCCGAGCCGAGCTGGCTCGTCATCCACCCTTATGTGGGTCGTACGTGCCGTGGAGATGCAAAACCACGGTGCACGAATGGTCTATATTAAAGTCTTATATAAAGTAGTAGAGATTTTGGTTACCGGCCATTTAAATAAGCTTAGCTAACATATTTGAAATATTTGATAACTAAAAGTAAAATAAAGAACTATTAAAGAACATAAATTTTTTAACTCTATGTTATCATTTAACAAATTCTTATTGAAGTTTTTTTTATCCCAAATTCCCAATAGTTAAAAGTTAGCGTGCAGCACGGTCCGGTCCAAACGCCGCAAGCACAACACCGAACCGCTAAACCCACTCACGCACTCGCGCCCGCATCACTCACCGACCAGCGACGGCGGCGGGTTTCTCCGTCCGCCGCCCTGCCCGGTCACCCATGTGGAAGCGCCTCCTGGAGACCACCAAGCAGGTCGTCTCCTCCAAGCAGGCCATCCCCTACGCAGCCGTCACCCCCAAGCCCGCGACCCCCGCCGCCGCCCCGTCGGCATCCAAGCGCGGCGCCCCTGTTGCTGCGCCGAAGCTATCCACCCTGAAGAGTCCCTCCTACAGGCGACGCGCCGCCGCCGGCCCAGCCACCACCGTCACGCAGGCATCCCTCCTGCGGCTCAAGCAGGCCGCGGCCTCGAAGAAGACCAACTTGCCGTCCTCCCCCCCACTGAATGACGCCCACGCCCTAGGTAATAAGCAGTGCGGGAACTACCACCTCCGTCCTCTCCCTACCTCTCTTCTCATGCACACTAGCTTCTAGCTTCGCTCTCACCCTTCTCCCTTTTGCGCAGATGAGGATGACCCGCCAGAGGCTCTCACCAAGGCGCTCATGTTCGTCATAGATGGTACCACTGTACTTTAATATGAGCCTGAAACAATTCCACCTATAACAGTGGCTGTAATTGACATTATTCGCTCGATGCTCAGCACCTGAAGAGGTGGAATGTACGACTTCCCCGGAAGCGCTACCGGAGGGCTCCGAAGATGTTGGGGAGGTTGCCAGGGGCAATAAGATATTGGACTTTGAGTGGTTCCAGGCCGAACCATCGAGGGACCCGCTGATGCTTTGGAGGAGGGAGGTGGCCAGGGAGAAGAAGAAACACTACATATTCAAGAATGTGGAGAGCCACCACTACACAAATTTGATGCGTATTTGCGCTAATAAGCTTGGGATGGAATCGACAATAGAATTTCTTGGAAACTTGGGGCGGGAAACAGGGGTCAAGGAGTTCAATTCGATGATTAAGGTTTGCCTAGGCAAGGCAAAGGCTTGCAGGGATATTGACTCTGCTGTGGAGTATATTTATCGGGCGTATCACCTTTTCAATACCATGAAAGATAAGGGGTTCACGATTGAGAAAGATATCTATGACCCATTCCTCTTGTATCTTATGGACACGGGGATGTTTGAGGAATTTGAGGTGTTCAGTGCATTCTTTAAGGAGGCGAATCCGAAGTCCTTCTCTAGAATAGCTTATTATGAGATGTTGCTTTGTATTAGAGTTCAAGATGAAGAAAAAATCCAGGAACTTTGTCACTCTGTTGAAGACTACGATGAGAAAGTTCACTATGACCTAGCAGGTGACAACTGAGAATCACTGCGAGATTCTTCTTTTCTATTTCTCGTTTTTGTAATTGGAAGTTTTGTTTCACATTGTATAATTTGATCAAGCTTGCATGCTGACAGATGGCTCTCATAATAGTGCCATGTTGAATGCGTCTGTTTTGTAGAGAGTTACATGCTGGCCTTTGCTGAAAGCGGCAGAAAGGAAGATCTGGTTGCCTTGTTGGATTTGGTTGATCTATCCAAAGTTTCAGGTTCAAAGTACATAACTAATATTTTCAAATCATTGGGCAAGCTAGAACTAGAGAATTATGTGGAGAAACTTCTTGAGAGGATGATGTCAAAAGGTAATAAATTGTGTGCATGTTCTCCATATTTAGTTCATATTTCTTTGTATCTCAATAAGATGACACCCATTATATTTTATTAGCAGAAAATCTTTTCATTGAAGCAGTATTTCTTTACTAGTAAATACTGCTGCTTTTCTTTTCCTTCACCCCTTTTGTAGTTTATGTAGAAAGATAGATGGGAAACACCACACCCTTAGGTGGTGGTGGTGGTGGGGGGGTTGACCTTCATATACATGTCCAAGTCCAAATATGGCTTGGAGTACAAGGCAATTACAAATCTAAAAGATATGCTTAGTTACAACTTACAATCTCTAACACCTGTTCGTAGCCGCAACGGGAGAATCACGGATGCATAGATTGGACCGAAAATCAGTAAACAACTGAACAAGCAAGCTCTTGGTCATGATGTCGGTGAATTGGCGAGAGGACGACACGTGGAGCACTCGAATTTGGTCCAAGACGACCTTCTTGTGGGCGAAGTGTATGTCAATTTCAATATGTTTCGTGCAACAGTGATGCATCAGATTTGCCATCATATATACAACACTCACATTATCACAATACACAATGGTCGTCGAAGAAACAAAGATGTGAAGTTCCTGTAGCAGTCGCCGTAACCGAAAGGTACTCGACGACGACATGGTACTCTGCCTTGCACTGGAGCGGGACTCCAGTCGTCTGGCTCTTTGAAGACTAAGAGATGCGATTATTACCAATGTATACATAGTAATCGGAGGTAGAACACCATGAATTAGGACGACCAACCCAATCTGCATCTGTGTATGTAGTCAAGGACCGAACCAGGCAAGGTCAAAGACATAGTGGGAGATGATGACATGAGAGTGGCAAGGTCGAGGCAATGGTATCTGTTGTGAGATGAGGGATAGCCGATGAAGACAAGCCATGAATTCGGAAACAAGTTTATTAGGGGCAATGGCGGAGAGGTTAGAGAAGCACATGCGGCCCAAAACTCTAAGATGAGTGAGGTTTGGTTGCGTGCCATGGAGAATCTTGAAGGGCATGCGATTGTGGATGGTGGAGGAGAGGCGTCTATTGAGGAGGTAGGTGGCAGTTGCTAGGGCCTCGACCTAATAAGGGGGCGACGTGGAGGCATGAAGGAGCAGGGTGCGAACGAAGTTGTTAAGTGTATGGAAGATGCGTTCAACTTTGCCATTTTGATCAGAGGTGTAAGAGCAGAATGGTTGTAACAGGGTGCCTTGAGAAGTAAGAAAGGAGCTACTGGCATTGTTAACAAATTCTCTGCCATTATCAGCCTGAGAACACTTGATGAGCGAGTTGAACTGGGCACGTGCAAATTGAAAGAAATTAGTGATGAGATGGTGCACTTTAGACTTGCGTTGCATAGGGAACGTCCAACAATAATGATTGAAATCATCCGAAATGACAAGATAGTAAAGACAACCCGAAATACTAGGAACTGGAGAAGTCCAAACGTCAAAATGAAGAAGCTCAAAGGGAACAGAAGTGCATGAGTTTGAACTAGCAAAAAGTAACATCATATGTTTGCTGGGGTGACAGGAGTTGCAAATAGAGTGGTCTATTTTATTACAAGAGATGACTGATATTCTGTGTGGTAGCTAAGGTAGCTGGGGCAGGGTGACTAAGACACTGGTGCTGTAAGCAACGAGACTCTTACTCTCATGGAGAGGATGACACTACGAGTTGGGGCAATTTTCTGTTTATTTTCTCAAACACTACACAATGTCATAGCCATCTAAAGGTTGGGATACATATTTATAGCCCAAGAGGCTACAACATATGCTTCCTAGAGATGCGAATATGCTGTTCTACAAACCGCACTAACCACTACACAAAGATGCTGTCCTAGTCAAAAGAACTGCAACAATGTACCGCTGTCCTCTACCCATCGTGCTGTCCTTTAAGCAGTCAAAACCGCAGTAAGGAAAGGTGCTGTCCTGCCTGCTGTCCTACGCCTCCACAAAAGGAGATGCTGTCCTAAAGCAAAGACCAAAAAGGACTGTTGCTGCAGACCAACAACAGATGCTGCTGTCCTTCCCACAGACCATGAGACTTATTTCAACAATTCTCCCCCTAAGTCTTGTGCGTCGTCTTGTTGGACAGTTGGGCCATCCCGGACCTAGAGCAAAGCTCAAGAAACTTGATCCTCCCAAGGGGCTTGGTGAGCAAGTCCGCTAGCTGATCCTTGATGTTGATGTAGCGCGTCTTGATGCTCCCTTCCAAACAGTCACAAATGACGTGGTACCTCACCCGGATGTGCTTGCTCCGTTCATGAAACATGAGGTTCTTGGCCAATGCCAGAGCGGACTGATTGTCCACCCACCGCTCCACTGTCTCTCCCAAGGAGATCTCGAGCAATCGAGCAAGCCAGAGCGCCCGAGTTGAAGCGTTGGAGGCCGCTATGTACTCAACCTCGCAGTTGGACGTGACCACCACCTGCTGTTTGACCGGCTGCCAGCTGATGGGGCACTTGCCGAGGAAGGAGAGGATCTCGCTTGTGCTCTTGCTGGTATTGATGTTGCCGGCGTGGTCATTGTACCCGACAAGGTGTGCCTCCCCAGGGCACCTCGGGTAGTAGAGATCGTGGTCGAGAGTCCCCACAACATAGCGGGCGCTCCTCTTCACAGCCTACTCGTGCTCCGTCGTCGGTTGCTGCAGGAACCGACTAATGTAGCCGATGGAGTATGCCAAGTCCGACCGTGTGTGGACGAGGTAGCGAAGGCTCCCCACAAGATGCCGGTACCGTGTAGCGTCCACCTCCTCCGTCGTGCTGTCGTGACTCAGCTTCAGTCTCTCCTCCATCGGAGTGAGAGCTGGGTTGCAATTGGTGAGCCCAGACAGCTCAACAATGCGCTTAGCGTAGGCCGTCTGGCGAAGTGTGATCCCAGAGTCAACCTGGTGCACCTCAATCCCCAGATAGAAGGAGAGATGCCCTAGGTCACTCATCTAGGAGGTGGCCTTCATCTCTTCCTTGAACGCTGCCACCTCTGCATCCTTGGTGCCGGTGATCACCAAGTCATCGACGTAGACACCCACTAGCAGGGCATTTCTCCCATTTCTCCGCCTATAGATGGCCGCCTCATGCGGGCTTGGCATGAAGCCCATCCCCTTGAGCGTGGAATTCAGCTTGGCATTCTACGCCCTCAGTGCCTGTCAGAAGCCATAGAGGGCCTTGCGCAGGCGCAACACCTTGCCCTCTTTGCCAGGGATCTCAAATCCTGGTGGCTGGTGTACGTAGACCCGATTTTTTTGCATTTTGGTCCTTTCTCGGAAAAAAATTCACGTTTAGACCCTAGAAAATTTTAATGTCATTTTTGGACCCTTTGCTCAGCGCCGTAGCCTATGGCGCCGAGGTAACACAGCTCGGCGCCATAGGCTATGGCGCCGAGGTACGTGATGCGCTGGCACAAACGGACGTCGTGGCGCTGACGTGGCACCGAGCTCGGCGCCATAGATCTTGGCGCCGAGCTCAGTTGTGTACACGAAACCTATCTAGCTCGGTTGGTAAAGCACAAGGCTATTAACCTTGTGGTTGTGGGTTCGAGCCACACAGTGGGTGTTTTTTAATACTTTTTGTCTTTGTCACTGATTTGTTTTTTTTGTTGTCCAGATTTTTCGTTTATGTCACTGATTTGTCCGTCCAGATTTATTTCTCATCCAATTTTTTTTGTTTTTGTAACTGATTTGTTTATTCGTCAAGATATTTTTTTTGTTTATCCGGCGAGCACAGCGGCTGTGTGCCACAGTGGCTGCGAGCCGTCAACTTCCCCCCTTGTTTGCTCAACTAACCTACACCTAGGAAAATCAAACTGAACCGCAAATAGATTATAATGTTTAAAACTTTTTTTGGAAATGCAATTTGAAGATTAGCATAGGAATAACAATTATGTTTCTCTTTTATCAATCAAAAAGTGACCTACAAAATAATAGCATGGTTAGATCTATGCATCGTTCCCTTGATGGGAACTCAAGCATTGAATGGAAAGGTTAATTAAATTCGCGGATTAACTATACTGTTTAGTTTAGTAGTATGTAAATTAAATATAAAAGTGAGGGACTGTACAGTTCCCCTACACACAGACACAAGCTCACAAAGTATTTTGTCCACTTGAAAAACTTAAATTTGTTTGAAAAACGTCATGGTAAATAGAGGGAATGGAATTAGGTATCACCTAGTGGAGTAATTTATGCAGTAAATTCTAAAATATATCATCCATGAGACAAGTATATAATGGAGTATACTTTTATTTAGTGCAGAGGAAAAAAAGATGAATATGTGTGCTTCTTTTTATTGGGAATATGTTATTATGTATTTAGAATTTATGTTCAAAAGAACTCAATGAAAATATAATATTTTTATTTGGTCACGATTGAAGTAAGAGTATTCTCATTTGATTTTTATTGTGGTTAGCTGAGCAAACAAGGGGAGAAGTTGACGGCTTGCGACCACTGTGGCACACAGCCGCTGTGCTCGCCGGATAAAAAAAATCTGGACGAATAAACAAATCAGTCACAAAAACAAAAAAAAGCTGGATGAGAAATAAATCTGGACGGACAAATCAGCGACATAAATGAAAAATATGGACAACAAAAAAAACAAATAAGTGACAAAGACAAAAAGTATTAAAAACGCCCACCATGGGGTTTGAACCCATGACAACAAGGTTAAGAGCCTTGTATTTTACCGACTGAGCTAGACAAGCTTTCTGTACAGAACAGAGCTCAACGCCAAGATATATGGCGCCGAGCTCCGTACCACGTCGGCGCCACGACGTCCGTTTGTGCCAGCGCAGCATGTACCTCGGCGCCATAGCCTATGGCGCCGAGCTGTGTTACCTCGGCGCCATAGGCTACGGCGCCGAGCAAAGGGTCCAAAAATGACATTAAAATTTTTTAGGGTCTAAACGTGATTTTTTTTTCCGAGAAAGGACCAAAATGCAAAAAAATCGGTACGTAGACCTTCTCCTTTAAGTCGCCGTTAAGAAACACCGACTTGACATCCATGTGATGAACACGCCAGCCCTCCTGGGCTGCCAGTGCGAGGAGTCGCACGGAATCCATCCGTGCTACGGGGGCGAAGGCATCATCGAAGTCGATCCCCTCCTGCTGCAAGAAACCGCGTGCCACCAAGCTAGCCTTGTGCTTGATGATGGCACCAACTTCATCCCTCTTCAGTTTGAACACCCACTTGAGGGTGATCACGCGGTGACCATGAGGGAGATCAGTGAGCTCCCAGGTGCGGTTCGTCTCAACAATGTCCATCTCCAACTGCACCGCGACACACCAAGCCACGTGTTTCTCGGCCTCTGCGAAAGACCGAGGCTCGCCATTGTCGCACACAATATGCAACTCCCCCGCCAGAATGCGAAATGCCAGGCCCGACAGCGACAGGTCGATGAGAAGGCCCTCCATCGTACGATATCGCAACGGCTCGCCATCGTAGCACGTGTCGACGCGCTCGTCATTGTGGGAGAGGGTAACGAGCTTCACTGGGTCGTGCTCGACACGAGCTTGCGTCGGAAAGGACGTTCCCGAAGGGGTTACTGTCGGTGCTGGAGCACATGGTGGCGAAGAGCTCGCTGTAGCCGGAGTCGTGGCTAGGGAGCGTGGTGGCGAAGAGCTCGTTGTAGCCGGAGTCGTGGCTGGAGAGCGTGGCACTGGGGTCGGTGGAGACTTGGGGGCTGGGGTAGACCTGCTCGGAGAATAGTTGCCTACTCCCCCAGCTCCCTCAAAGTGGACGTACCCGATGGTGACGTCGGAGTCGTGCCGTCGTCCATTGCCTTGTCTCATGCCCATCCTTGCCCTTCGTCGAACACTACATCTCACGCCGTGCGCACGCGCTGTGTTCCTGGGTCAAGGATGTGGTAGGCCTTCGAGCCCTTCGAGTAGCTAATGAACACCCTCGATGTGGTCAAGCTCCTTGGTGAACGCGAGGCAGCCGAAGACCTGTAGGTGAGAGACCGCCAACTTGCACCCATGCCAAGTCTCGTACGTTGTCATTCTGTTGAGTGCTTTGGTGGGCGAGCGGTTGAGGATGTAGACCGCTGTCACCACCGCCTCTCCCCAAAAGACAACTTTCATTCCCCTCTGCTTGAGGAGAGCCTGAGCCATCCCCACAACCGTCTGGTTGCGCCGCTCGACGACGCTGTTCTGCTGCGGGCTGTACGGCGTGGAGTAGTGGCGCTGAACGCCCTCATCCGCGCAATACGACGCGAACTCAGCCGCCGTGAATTCGCCGCCGTTATTGGTGCGCACCACACGCAGTTTGCGGCCGCACTCCGCCTCTGCAGCGACTTGCACACGCCTGATGGCGTTCGCAGTTTCTCCTTTGCTGCCAAGGACCATTACCCACATGTAGCGGGAGAGGTCGTCGACGAGCAGTAAGAAGTAGCGCCATCCTCCTAGTGTGGTTGGTGTCACCCCGAGCGTCTCCTTGGCTCGGAAGCTCGACTGCTGGGGAAATGTAGCACCCCGAAAATTCAAATCTTAAAAATTTCTCAAACTCGCTCTAAATTCAAAATTAATTTTAAATTTCGTTTCAAAATGTTTGTTTCTGAGTTGATCTCAACAAATAAAATATAGTGGTCTATATTCTCTCCAAAATCCTCCTCAAAATACACTACAAATATTCCCCAGTGACCCCCTCAAATTCTTTCCAGAAATACTGCCCAAATATTCTACCGATATTTCTCCAAATATCTTCCTCCCGAGAAATACCTTCAGCATCATTTTAAAGTCCCTCCAAATATTTTCTTAATAATTTTCCTCGTGCTCATACGTATACATACGCCTCCGGTGTCATACAGTGAGCTCTACAAGCTAATTTCACTTATACACGACTAATACATGCTTATCTCCCACTAATCCTCGCCTCCTCCCCCTAATCTCCCCCACCTTGCCTATAAATAGAGGGGCAAGGGCCTCCCCTCATATGCCACCCCAAGCCATTTCATGACAACTCACCTCCCCCCACTCTCACTCCCACACAAGCACAACACAAGCACAAGATCGTTTGGTCGTTCCTTTCGGTATGGTGGCTGGGGAGCACCGGGAGGACAAGGAGGGGGAATGTTTTGTCCTGGTTTGGCCATGGAGGTGGCCTTGTCCCTTTCGGTATAACCGCCAAGGTAAAGCCGTGCTGCCATCGCTGCTTTCGCTGCAGCTGCCGCTCGCTCGAGTTCTTGTGCTGCATCGACCTCGGCCTCCTGCTGGCGCCGCGCACTCGAAGTGACCGAGCGTAGGGACATTATGTGATAGTGAGGGCTCACTGCGTTTGGAAGAGGCTGTCTCATACGAAAGGCTGCTCGTCCGAGCAGGATAAGAAGAAACAGTTGGAACTCTTGCTACGACTGAGTATGTGGAGAGGCGCGGAAAGGAGATGAGCAAGAGATGCTTAGGCTGCAGGATAGTTTGGGTCTGATACCAATTGTAAGCAACATGACTTACTCTCATCGATAGGATGACACTACGAGTTTTTGTTTATTTTCTCAAACATTACACAATGCCATACCCATCTAAGGGTTGGGATACATATTTATAGCCCAAGTAGATGCAGCATATGCTTCCTAGAGATGCGAATATGCTGTCCTACAAACTACACTAACCACTACACAAAGATGCTGTCCTCTAGTCAAAAGAATTGCAACAATGTACCGCTGTCCTCTACCCATCCTCTTGTCCTTAAAGCAGTCAAAACTGCAGTAAGGAAAGGTGTTGTCTTGCCTGCTGTCCTATTCCTCCACAAAAGGAGATGCTGTCCTAAAGCAAAGACCAAAAAGGTCTGCCGCTGCAGATCAACAACAGATGTCGATGTCCTTTCCACAGACCATGAGACTTATTCCAACAGGTGCCACACAGTGGAGGGTACAACAAGGTCGGCATGAGTGTCAGCAGCGGCAGGGAAGGTGTAGAGATCGCCGTCACTCGTGCAATGAAGCATCTCTTGTCTGGTCCATAGAGAGCAAAGGCTGTTGCTAGTAAACTGATGAACGGACAGTAGATTACGAACGAGAGAGGAGACAGCAAGAACATTGCCAATATGAAAAGTAGAGGATGAAGATGAAAGAAGTGGTCCTAGGCAAGAACTGGGGGTTGCCATGCCAACAATAATGGTAAAGTGGGAGGGAGGGAAGCGTGAGAAGAGTATACCATCCAATGATGACATCTAGGAGGTGGCGCCAGCCCAGGGGCTGGATCTATGGAGTTGTAGCTGCTACAGGGCAGCCAACAGACCCAGGGGAGTTGTAGCTGCTAGGGGAGGGCGCCTGCTGCCACCCAGGGGTAGGCTGAGAGCCTGAGACTAGCCCCACGGGTTGAAAGAGACCCACAGGCCAGAAGGACACAACCCTGCGTGCTGCTGTTCCCGTGGCTCTTGTACCAGTTGCGGTGACGGTTGCCGCCCGTAGTAGTTGTGTCTGTGTTAGCTGGTGTCAGGGCTACAAGGCCCTTGTAGCCGTCAGAACAGAGCTCACCACCGCTAGTGCCGTTGGCGAGGAGGACGGTAGCCTGGGCATTATTGACGTCGTTGGCGAAACACAGTTCTTTGAGGACGAACATGTTTCATGCTTCGACGAAGAATGTCATGGGTTTGACATTGGCGATGTCGTTGATGGTGTTGGTGTAGCGGGCGTTGAGGCTGCGAAGGAGGTTTAGGACAACCTGAGGATCATCCATGACGGCACCGACATCATGAAGGGAGTCGACGAGAGTCTTCTTCCGCTTGCAATACTCGTTGATGGACAGATCACCCGGGTCATGAAATGAAACTTATGGCTTAGGAAGATCTTGCCCATGGAGCTCTATTTGCGGTGAAGAGACTTCCGATGGTGATCCAAAGCTGGTGCACAGTGATTGGAGCCTGCGGCGAGATCAAGGACCTCATCGGAGACGGATTTGCAGAGCCAGCTACGGTAGCAGTCTGCCCGTAATCAAGGACCTCATCGGAGGCTGTGGCTGTGGTGCAGTCGATGTGCCCCATGAGTCCGAATTTGTCGTACATGGCTGTGAAAAAGTTGGTCCAGCGAGTGTAGTTAGGGTTCTGAAGTTTCAGGATAATATGACCATGGGATTTGACACAGATTGTGGCGTGGGGCTGGAGTGCAGGAAGACTACTGCTGGTCTGTGACGTACTGGTTCCCGAGGTGGTTGAGGTGATAGACGACCTGATGCAGTCCGGCGATTAGGGATGGAGAGGAGTGCCGACGGGTGTGTGTGTGTAAGTGTGTGGGCAGAGGAGGCACCCGAGGGGATGATCGTCGGGCTGGTGGGCTAGGATAGCAAGTGAAAATGTAGACTATTTATACCATATTGAAAGATAAATGGGAAACATCATACCCTTAGGGGGGTGTGGGGGGACCATATATATAGGACAATATGGCTTGGAATACAAAAAAAAACTCGACCTGCGGGGGGTAAGACAGCCCTGGACATTATATTAAGAAGACTTTCTCACGCATGTCGAGCAAACCCCCGAACCCCTGCCCCACCCATACACAGCGGCACCGTAGCCCCCACGACTGGGTTTGAGCCTTAGATCCGTGCTTTGGCGTGTGACAAACGAGGGGATTTTTTTAACCATAGACTGAAATTCGCTCCCATGGGGAGTCGAACCCAGGACCTGAGGAGTGCTACTCGGACCAACTAACTAACTCGGCGAGAGGCCCTTTCGCATGGCTTGGAATACAAGGCAATTACAAATCTAAAAGATATGCCTAGATACAGTCTATAATAGTTTACCTAAAGATTGTTTTGGTTTCTTGTTTCAGAATCTTCTATCTGCTAATTTATGGATTTTGTTGTTTTAGGATGTGCTGATCACGACATTTCATCCTTGATTTTGGAGTATACCGCAAATATACCGAATATAATGGTGAGGAATCTTTTATGGTGACTACTGGTAATATTTGTTGATTCTAATATAAAAGGATCTTTAAATGCAATTCATTGAATCGGAATGAACTGCTAATTTGCTGTATAATCATAATTTAGCAATAACTTTACAAAGTAAAAATTGTTTTGATTTTACATTTTTGTTATACGCAAAAAGAAGTATGCTAAACTTCCAAATTTAAATCTCTTATCTGTGGAGTACATTGCATCGGGAGTAAATACTGAGAGTAACAGAAATTGTTCAAAAGATTAGTCAAACCATTTTTCATTTAGAAGGATGACATCTGTCATCATGGTCCATGGATGGCTACCATACCTTATATTGCTATCTTCTCAATTGACCATATGCTTTGTGGGTTCTTGAGGTATCCTTTTTTTGTCTTTGTGAAGCTATACACGTAGTATTTTTAGAGTTGCCTTAAGTCAAGTTTTTCTAACTTCGACCGAATTTATAGAAAAGAGCAGCAAAGATTTGTGAGACCAAATTAGTATCATTATATACACCATAAACTATATTTTGTAATTTGCTCATTTAGTGTCACAAGTATTTGTACCTTTTTTCTAATACATTTGGTCAAACCATACTCACAAAGTTCCCGGATCGAGGAATGTGGTATGCTACCCGTGAGAGTTTTTTACATGGTGGTAACAGAAATGACCCCGCGTTTCTGGGTTGGGGACGACGTTTCCGGGTCGAGGGTTGCTACCACTGTACCCGTTTCTTGTGACTATGGGTCAAACGCAAAAAAGTTTGACTTTCTAAGAATCGATTGATTTATAGACGGTGGGAGTACTATGTTATTAATTGTTCTCTTTTCATGGTTATTACATCAGGACTTCCTTATAAAAAATATTTGCTTCCCCTGTTTCCTATTTTCCTCAATGCAAAGAAGAATCTATCCATGTTTGAAGCTAATGTAGGCGGATTTCAAGTTAAGAACAACCCTTATAGCTAAACTTTCTTTTTAGACAACCTTTTATTAATGTTTCTTCTTTAAGGTTGAAGACATGCTAGTGGCATTTCATAAATGGCATGAGAAGTTTGAGGTAGCACCCTCTATTGATGCATATGACAAGATCGTCTCTATCTGTTGCGATTCATCAAAGGTAATACTGGAAGCATTTACAGCTTTCTCATCATCCGATGAATGATATGATATACTGTCACAGTGTCACCTTATCAATCTTTATCAAATAGTGGCAGCTGCTAAACTACTACTGCCATTTGTCCCAGACCCCAGGCATACAAGCGTTGCTTCTGTGTTTTTTTTAGATTAGGGTTGCTTCTATGCTTGCCATATTCATAAATGCTTATATTAACATTTCATTTTTCCTTCTGCTGGCTTGTGTATTACTGAAACAATTTTATATTTCGAAAATATGTTGCATAGTTAATACATGTTGTTAGAGGTAGACAGAGTGTTTTGCCGGGGCTATTAACCTCAGCTATCATTGCTTGATTATATAGAAAGATGAGTCACATTGATTACATAACAGCTCATTAGAGCTTAGCTAATCTGATAGGAGCCTTGGCAGCCGCACACACCTGTTGAGCTGCTCAAGGTCTTTAATGACTATAATTAACTAGCACAAGTAACTAGGAGAATGCTTAGGAAACAGGACATGCTTAGGAAACAGGACTTAATAACAACATTTCTCCCCCTAAGGCCTGTTTCAACTGATCTTGATCTCCTTGATCCCAATTCTGCTTCTCATATCTTCCAACTTGGTCTTGCCCAAGGCTTTGGTCAGTATATCAGCAAGCTGATCTGCAGTGGGAATAAATTCTGTTTTGATGCTACCTTCTTCCACACAGTCCCTGATGAAGTGATGCTTGATTCTAATATGTTTGCTCCTGTCATGGAAAACAGGATTCTTTGCCAAAGCTAGAGCAGATCTATTGTCTACTCTAAGTTCCACCACCTCAACTTCTCTTCCCAATAATTCTGCAAACAGCCTTGACAACCACAAGGCTTGGGTTGCAGCTGTTGTCATTGCCACATATTCAGCCTCACAGCTTGACAAGGCAACAACTCTCTGCTTGATAGATTGCCAGCTGACCAGACTGTTTCCAAGGAAAAACAAACATCCAGTAGTGCTTTTACTTGTATCAATATCTCCAGCCAAGTCTGAGTCACTATAACCCACAAATCTTGCCTTGCCTGTCATTCTAGTATAGCATAGCCCATGATCTAGAGTACCAGCCACATATCTCAAGATTCTTTTTACAGCCTGAAGATGTTCAGCTGTTGGCTTCTCCAGAAATCTGCTAACATACCCTACAACAAAAGCCAAATCTGGCCTTGTGTGCACTAGATATCTCAGGCTACCAACTAGTCTTCTATACTGAGTTAGATTTACCTCCTTTGCTGTACTTTCCTTGCTCAGTTTCAACCTTTCTTCCATGGGGGTGGTGGCTGGATTACAGTCTGCCATACCACCGAGCTCAAGTATCTTCTTAGCATAATGAGTCTGTTTCAGAGTAATGCTTCCCTCTGATTGTCTTACCTCAACTCCAAGATAGAAAGACAACAGACCCAAATCACTCATTTCGAATGTCTGCTTCATTTTTGCCTTGAAAACTTCAATCTTCTGCTGATTGACTCCAGTGATGATCAAATCATCAACATAGACTCCAATTACCAGCAAAGAATCACCTGAGCCTTTCCTGTACATGGCAACCTCATATACATTCTGCTCAAAACCCATCTGCTTGAGAGTCAAATCAAGTTTGGCATTCCAAGCCCGAGGAGCCTGTCTTAGGCCATACAATGCCTTGTGTAACTTGTACACTTTCTTCTCTTCTCCTGATACTTCAAAGCCTGGTGGCTGAGTAACATAAACCTCTTCCTTGAGTTCTCCATTCAGAAATGCAGACTTCACATCCATGTGATGTACTGCCCAACCTTCTTGTGCTGCTAGAGCAAGTAAAACACGTACTGATTCCATTCTTGCAACTGGTGCAAAGGCATCTTTATAGTCAATCCCTTCCTTCTGAACAAAGCCACGGGCCACAAGTCTTGCCTTGTGCCTGATTACAGCACCATGTTCATCCTTCTTCAATTTAAACACCCACTTCAATGAAATTGGGCGATGACCTGGACTAGGAGTAACAAGTTCCCAAGTCCCATTCCGCTCAACTGAGCTCAGCTCTTCCTTCATTGCTGCCTGCCAATCTGGGTCATCTTTGGCCTCTTCATAGCTTGTGGGCTCACCGGCATGAACGAGGTTCAGTTCTGCAAACAACCTCTGTGCCGGCAAAGGGGTTGGCTGATTACCAATAATATCATGGATCTTCCTATAACGAAGCTCTTCACCATCATGATAAGCATCCACCCTTTCACTATCATTCTCCAGAGGAGTCACATGCTCTATCTGCGGGCTTGCTGGAGCTGGTGTAGGTGTTCTAGGCGACACAGACACCTCTGTCTCCATTGCGGATTCCTCTGCTTCTGCTGCAGACTCTCCTGCACTCACCAAAGGGAGACTAGGTGATGTAGGATGTGGCTGAAGAGGTGGTGAGGGTAACACTGAACTCTCTGCTTCAGAAAACTCTTCTGCCCATGGAAACTCAACAACAAAATCGCTGTCTGCTGCCTCTGAAGTACTTGCTGCCGCTGATGCCCAGTCCCAGCCACGTCCTTCATCAAATACCACATCACGGCTGACTCGCACGCGCTGGGACACTGGATCAAATACACGATATGCCTTGGCCCCTTCTGCATAGCCAATGAACACTCCAGCCTCACCACGATCATCAAGTTTCTGGAGCTGAGTAAGCCGCCGGGTATAAGCCACACAACCAAATACCTTGAGATGACCAACTGTTGGTGCCCGGCCATGCCATGCCTCATACGGAGTGACATTCTTCAATGCCTTTGTTGGAGATCGATTCAGAATGTGCACACCCGTCATCACAGCCTCCCCCCAAAACCGAGAAGGCATCCGACGTTGCTTGAGCAGAGCTCGTGCCATGGCCACCACAGTTTGATTCCTGCACTCAACCACACCATTCTGTTGCGGTGAATAAGGAGCACTGAAATGCCTTTTAATACCTTCATCAGCGCAGTATGCGGCGAACTCCGCGACGGTGAATTCCCCGCCATTGTCGGTGCGCAGGACCTTCAACTTGCGCCCGCTTTCCACCTCTGCTGCCGCCTTGATCTTCTTGATTGCTTCCGCCGCTGCGTCCTTGGATGGCAGCAACACAGCCCACATAAAACGGGTGGCATCATCGACGAGCAGCAGGATGTAGCGGTTGCCCGCCGATGTCGCTGGCGTGACTGGGCCGCATAGATCACCGTGCACCAATTCGAGTTGATTCTGGGCGCGATATGCTGCTGCGGCCGAAAAAGAGCGCCGCCTCTGCTTCGTGTTGACACAAGTGTCACATACCTGCTCCACATGATCGACCACCAGCATCCCACGCGCCATCTCCTCCTTGCTGAGTCGCCAGAGTGCATCGAAGTTCAGATGGCCAAAACGTTCGTGCCACTGCCATGCCTCAACATCCTTGCGCGCCGCGAGACAGATAGGTTGTGCAACCTCGAGGTGCAAAATGTACAACCTGTTCTTCCCTCGATGTACCTTGGCCAACAATCGGTGATGATTGTCCCAAATGCGGAGCACGCCATGGTTAATCACAACCTTGGACCCTCCTTCATCAAGCTGTCCCAGACTTAGTATGGAGTTCTTCAGTGCTGGAATGTAGTAAACGTCGTGAAGAACTCTCTGCTCACCAGTCTTGGCTTGAAAAATGATGGATCCAACTCCCTTGATTTCCACCTTCGATGCATCCCCGAACCGGACCGTTCCTCGAACGCCAGTGTTCAGATCAGCAAAGAGTTCTTGACGCCCGGTCATGTGATGTGTTGCGCCAGAGTCTAGGTACCAACCGCTGTCCATATCTTCTTCATCCACGCCAAGGTAGGCACAGGCACATGGCTCAGAGAGCTCGACGTGCTGCGCCGTGTAGCTGTGCGCCGGCGTGCTCTGTTCCAGGCTGATAAAGCCATGTGCCAGAAACAGAGCACCATCTTCTTCACATTCGGCGTACTGGACGCGCGCCTCATGCCTTCCTTGGTTCTCGCCACGCTGTCCAGCCTGATTTCCGCCGCCGCGACCTCCACCACGGTTGCCACCGACGCGGCCAGCACGGTTTCCACCGCCACTGCCGCGCTCTGCATCCTCACGGCGCGGCTGCGGACACTCACGTGCCCAGTGGCCTTCCTGGTTGCAGTTGAGGCAGGTGTTGGGACCGACACGGCCAACAACATTGCCGTCTCCTCATCCGCCACCACGTCCACCTCCTCTGCCTCGTCCTCGTCCACCACCGCGGCTGCGTCCACCGCCACCGCGCTGGTTCCTGGAACTAGAGCCACCTGCATCGTCTCCCTTCTTCTCCTTTCTGCATCGCGCTTTCCACTGCTCCTCAGTGTACAACAGCTTGCCATTGATGGCCACCGGCTCGGTCAGTACTTGTTCTTCGCGATTGTCCACCGCCTTAAGCCTTCCAGTCACCTCCTCAAGAGTCAGTGCCTCAAAATCAAGGAACTGCTCAATGGCGATGACGATCTGCGAGTACTTGGTCGGCACCGTGCGCAGGAATTTCTCCACCACGCGCTCCTCAGTGATGTCCCTATCACCATGGATGACAAGCTGCTGGTGCAGAGTTGACAACCGCACAGCAAAGTCATCCACTTGCTCACCAGGATTGACGCTGATGTTCTTTTTTTTTCTCGAACACGCAGGAGAGCTGCGTATCATTATATTAAAGGAAGAAATAAACAAGGTCTAAAATAGACCGGGGTACAACTGACGCCTTACGGCGGCCTGAACGAAACTAGCATAGACTGACTCATCTATAAAAACTCTAGGCTACATGAGATAGGGAGGCAACAAGGGATGTCAACCCCTTGGCCCCGGCAGTCTCCCACAGACGGCGCTCATCCCCCACATGGATTAGGAAATTAGCAACATTAGGGGAAAGACCATCAAAGATGCATCTGTTCCGGTGATTCCACAAAATCCAAGCTCCCAGCATAATGAGGGAGTTTAGGCCATCTCTGAAGGACCCCTGAATAGCTTCATTTGTTTGATGCCACCACTTCATAAAATTAATATCCGTTGGTTGGGGGGCCAAACCCTGCAGCCCGAATTGCCTTAGAAGGAGGAACCAACATTCTCTTGAGAAAACACAATTCACAAGCAGATGGTCAATTGTCTCCCTTTCCTGCTCACATAAAGGACATTTTTCCGGATGATCCAGCCCCCGCTTCTCAAGTCTATCTGCTGTCCAACATTTCTTGTGAGCCACCAGCCACAAGAAGAATCGACATTTGGGCGGAGTCCAAGTTTTCCAAATCCGCTCAAAAGGTTCAAACTCCACAGATCCAATGAAGAGCCCCTCATAAGCGGCTTTAGTCGAATATTTGCCATTAGCAGCCAACCGAAAAATATGTTTGTCCTCCTTATGGGGGTCCAGATCAACATGTGCCACCAAATCCCAAATACGCAGGAAGTCTGCAAGTGCACCAACAGATAAACTCCCAGGAATATCATTAATCCAGCCATTATCCTCAATCGCCTCCTGAACTGTCCTTTTGTTAATCAGCTTCATAGGAATGGTCTCAATAAGTCGGGGAGCGATATCCCCAATCCGCTGCCCATCCAACCATCGATCACTCCAGAAAAGGGTAGAAGCTCCATTTCCAATCTCAGAATACAAGGCTACTTGTAGAAACTCTCGAATTTTTTTCGGGGTATGCAAAGGCAGGGATGCCCAGGGCCGACCTGGCTCAGTTTTTTGCAGCCAAGCCCAACGCATTTTAAGGGCCCAACTCAGTTCAGTGATGCTGAAAATACCCAGTCCACCAAGCTCTCGAGGTCTGCACACACTGCCCCAGGCCACTGCACAATGGCCACCCATGGCATTTTTACGACCACGCCAAAGGAACCCTCTTCGAATTTTATCAATGTCCTTCAAAGTAGTAGAAGGCAAGTCTACAGCCATAACACTATAAATCAGCACCCCTGTCAAAACAGATTGCACCAATACACTTCTTCCTGCTTTAGTCAACAAATCAGCTTTCTATCCAGGTAGTTGATTAGCTATTTTATCCACAATGGGCTGCACCTGCTCCCTTCTTAATTTATGTAACGACAGGGGCAGCCCAAGGTACTTGCAAGGAAAGCTAGATATCTCGCAGGGCCAAAACTGTTGAATAATCTCTAAATTGTCTTCATGGCATCTGATGGGGTAGACACTAGATTTCTGATTATTATTATATAAACCAGAAGCCTCACCAAAAAGCTGAAGGATGTCTGAAATCATAGTCATGTCCTCTGCCACGGGATTAATAAAAAGAACCACATCATCAGCATAAAGAGAAACCCGGTGTTGAAGCTGCCTAGTAGAAAGAGGTTGTAATAAACCTTCCTCATCTGCTTTAGAGACAAGTTGACCAAGCACATCCATGACAAGCACAAACAGCATCGGAGAAAGAGGATCCCCCTGTCGCAGCCCTCTTCTATGAGAAATTATGCTTCCCGGATGACCATTAACTAACACTCGAGTAGAGGAAGTGAGAAGCAGCCCTGAAATCATATCTCTCCAATCACGGCGTAGGCGCTGCAGCGTTGCTCGACGGACCCTGTCCACGCCGATGCGGGTCGCAGCGATGGCGTCCCACGCCTCCTTCGCCGTAGCCTTGTCGAGCAGTGGGAGACCCATCTCCTTGGGTACAGCCTCGACGATCACCTCCAGTGCGCGTCTGTCATCGCGGAACTGGACAGGACCGCCTTCAATGGCGTCCCAGAGATCGCGCGCCTGCATCCTCAGCTTCATAGTCTGGCTCCACTCGTAGTAATTCGTCTTGTCCAGCATCGGTCACGCCGTGCCGCTGCCAGAGTCCCGGTACACCACCCTTCCTTGCGGCGACTCGTAGCGACCACCGCCGCGGCAACGCCTCCAGTCCCGCAGTGGTGACTGCGAACGCCTCCGGTCTCGCGGAGGAGTCCGCGGCCTCCGATTCCTCTCCATCTCCTCTTCCTCTTCCTCGACCTCCTCATCTTCTCCCTTCTCGGCGGCGATTTCAGCCCGCAGCTCCTGCGCCGTCCTTGCCGCCGCCTCTGCTGCAGCCGCTGCCTGCTTTGCTGCCTGGACTGCCAGCGCCGCTGCTTCCTCTGCAGCCTTCAGGCGCGCAGCCCGGCTGGAGAAGTCGCCCAGCTCTCCTTCGCTGGTTCCCTTGGCCTTGAGCCTGGCAGCGCGCTCAGCAGAGGTCGACATGAGTAGAGAAGAGAGGAGTCGGCCTTGAGGCTCTCAGGTGTCTAACCTAAGCTCTGGTACCAAATGTTAGAGGTAGACAGAGTGTTTTGCCGGGGCTATTAACCTCAGCTATCATTGCTTGATTATATAGAAAGATGAGTCACATTGATTACATAACAGCTCATTAGAGCTTAGCTAATCTGATAGGAGCCTTGGCGGCCGCACACACCTGTTGAGCTGCTCAAGGTCTTTAATGACTATAATTAACTAGCACAAGTAACTAGGAGAACGCTTAGGAAACAGGACATGCTTAGGAAACAGGACTTAATAACAACACATGTTTCACCTATTATTTTATTTGTCTATCTATCCTATATTTTATTTTGTAAATTTATTTGAATGGGGTGTTAGAGCTGCCACCACCACACTGAAGGCAATGTTTCTTCTTGCTTATTTGAATATGAATGATTTTTGTTTGGTCGCTTGGAGCCTTGAATGATCTGGTTCTTGATATTGGGTGAGCTGAGAAAAGCACAAAGGTGGCATGCTGCAATACTGTTGTAGTGTTGTGTCACATCTGTTTAGTTTAAGTGCATTCTCGGTATCAACTACCAACTTGAAATACCCTTCAACTTTATTTTTCCCCTTTTCTTGACTCTCAAAAACATTTTCTTGCAATTGACACCAGTTTTGCATCAGTTTGTCGCTGAACATTGTATATTAGAACTTAAATATATTTATCCCACCTCAAACCAATATCATATAGATACACATGGGTATGCTAGTGTTAAGGCCCATTAGGCCCAGGCCTACAGCCTATATATATTATATAGTCCTTAGGGACTCATCATTATTGATTAATCCCAAGGTTAGTAACATGGTAACAGAGCGGGTTACGATTAGGGTTTCTCAGATTTTTTAGCCGCCGTCGTCTCCTCCTGGCCGCCATCGCGGTCTTAGTGCGGCCAGATCTGCTTCGCCGACCGCCGTCGCGGCCCTCCCACTCCCTCCCGGCCGCCGTCGCGGCCTGCTTCTGCGGCCTTTCCCGGCCGCCGTCGCAGCCCTTCCCGGCCGCCGTCGCGGCCCCATCTGCCGTGCGCCGTCGGCCCCTGCGCTCCAGTTCGCCGTCGAGGCCGCCGCTCGTCCGTACTCGCGGCTGTCGTCGCGAATTCGCAGATCCGCCCGCAACGAATCGGCCGCCATCGGGGCTGCCGTCCGCCGTCGCAACTGCCGTCTCTGTGCAGATCCGCCGTCCCTGCGCAGATCGCGGATTCGCGCACAGATCCGCCGTCGACCTGCCGTCCCTGCGCAGATCGCGGATTCACGCAGATCCGCCCGCCGTCGCAGCTGCCGTCCCTGCGCAGATCCCCCGTTGACGGCCTGCTGTTTCCTGCACCGGCACCTGTGCAGATCCGCCGTCCACGGAGTGCGCAGATTCGTCTGCTGTCAGATCTGTCTGCTGTCAGATCCGTCGACGGCCTGCTGTTTCCTGCACCAGCACCTGCGCAGATCCGCCGCACAGATCCGTCCAGGGTGTGCGCAGATCCTTCTGCTGTCAGATCTGTCCGCCGTCGGCCTGCTGTGTCTGCCGTCCTGCTGTCCCTGTGCAGACTCGTCTACAGTCGGTCTGCTGTCCTATGTACCTGCACCAACACAGTCACACCTCGCCACGGCACGTCCAGATTCTGCCTGCCTTTGTGCTGATCTGCACAGTTTTGTTCAGGCTATCTGCCCGGAATTTTGGTATTCTCTGTTATTCTTCAGTGTTTTCTTGCTCTTTAATATGTCGACCAACGCTATTATTGTCAATATTGTGCTCGATGGCCAGAATTATCCCGAATGGGCTTTCTGTGTTCAGACTGCATTAAGAGGCCATGGTTTACTGTTTCATTTGACTGAAGATTCACCCGTCTTAGCAGCCGATAGAAGTAATGTTGCTGCAATCAAGACTTGGCAGATCAATGATGGCAAGGTAATGGCTGCAATGGTCAATAGCACTAAACCAACTATGATTATGAGCCTGTCTAAGTTCACCACTGCTAAGGCTATCTGGTCACATCTAAAAGACCGATTTGTTCAGGACAGCGGTGCTCTTTTACATACCCTTATGCAACAGACTCATGTCATTGAGCAACATGATATGTCCATTGATGAATACTATTCAGCCTTTGATCGTCTTATGAATGCTTTGACCTCTATGGTGCCTGCTTGTACAACTGTGCCTTGCCCAGCCCACAAGTTCATTGAGAAGTTTTTCACATACAGATTTGTTATGGGAGTTCGATCTGAATTTGATTCTCTTCGTGCAAGGTTGCTTCACAGTTCTGATACTCTCACTATGGCTCAGGCGTTATCTGAATTACTTGCTGAAGAGACTCGTCTTAAGTCCATGTCTTCTATTACTGGTGTGAGTTCTCACAGTGTGTTGGCTGCTGCTCAGAAGTCCAGAAACACCTCTTTTCAGCCTTGTGAACATTGCAAAAAGACCACTCATAGGTCTGAGAACTGCTTCACTAAGTTTCCAGAGAAACTGGCTGATTTTCGTGTCCGTCGTGCTACTCGTGGTCGTGGTACAGGACCATCTCCTAGAGGTTCAGTTGCGGTGGCTGCTACTTCATCTGCTGGTGCTCTGTCATCATCTTGGGTTCTTGATTCTGGAGCTTCATTTCATGTGACATCTGATCAGTCACGGCTGGCGACTACTACACCTGTGACCGAGGGTACTTCTGTTCAGACTGCTGATGGTACATTATGTCATGTCACCCACAAGGGTTCTCTTTCTGATCCAAATTTTACTGTCCCAAATATATTTTTTGTACCTGATCTATCCATGGATCTACTATCAGTTGGTCAAATTACCGATCACAATTGTTTTGTTGGATTTGATGACTCATCTTGTTTTGTACAGGATCGCAAAACAGGGGATGTGATTGGGACTGGCCGTCGCCGTAGAACTTCGCCCCGCCTCTACATCTTGGATACTCTGCGTCTTCCTTCATACCATACCACTACACCTCATGTGCTTGCTGCTTCGGGTCCCACGACGTCATTTGCCCAGTGGCATCATCGTCTTGGTCATTTATGTGGATCTCGTCTGTCTACTCTAATAAAGTCAGGATGTTTAGGTCCTACACATGTTGAGTCTAGTTTTCATTGTAAAGGTTGTCATCTTGGAAAACAAATACAACTCCCATATTTTCCTAGTAATTCCCATTCTGCTAAACCTTTTGATCTAATTCACTCTGATGTTTGGGGTCCAGCTCCGTTTGTTTCTAAAGGTGGTCATAAATATTATGTCATTTTTATTGATGATCATTCTCGTTATACTTGGATTTACTTCATGAAACGTCGCTCTGAATTGCCTTCTATTTACAAGTCCTTCACTCGCATGGTTCACACCCAGTTTTCTGCTACTATTAAAATTTTTCGTTCTGATTCTGGTGGTGAATTTTTATCTGATACTTTTCGCCAGATATTGACCATAGAGGGTACTCTAGCTCAACTTTCTTGTCCTGGTGCTCATGCCCAAAATGGTGTTGCTGAACGCAAACACCGTCATATTATTGAGAGTGCTCGTACTCTTTTGATATCTTCTTTTGTTCCTTCACACTTTTGGAGTGAAGCTGTTTCCACTGCTGTGTATCTCATTAATAGACAACCATCATCTAAACTTTCTGGCAAATCACCGGGTGAAGTTCTTTTTCGGACTTCTCCACGATATGATCATCTTCGTGTGTTTGGATGTATATGTTATGTCTTGTTACCACTTCGTGAGCGGACTAAATTGACCGCTCAATCTGTAGAGTGTGTATTCCTTGGATATAGTCCTGAACACAAAGGCTATCGTTGTTATGATCCATCTACTCGTCGTATTCGAATTTCTAGAGATGTGAGTTTCAATGAAAATCACCCCTTCTTTTACAAACAGTCTACTCACTCCTCATATCATCCCACAGAATCTACTTCTTTCATGTGTCTTCCTTCCATTCCTGCCGCTAAACCATCTTCTACATCTACATCTGATGTTCTCATTCCCATAACACCACCTTCCACCTCCACGTCATCCTCTACTTACTCTTCCAAGCCACCTATCATCCAAACCTACATTCGTCGTTCCCGGTCTATTCCTGCGGCTGGTCCTGATACTGATCCTGTACCTGATTCTTGTACTAACAATTTTGAGTCTAACGGTGTTTTTAATCAGGGATATCGTCTTCGTGATCGTGGTACCATTGAACCTCCAGATCGCTATGGTTTCCCACGAGCTGGTGTGGCAATTGTTGAACCCACTACTTATCAGGAAGCCTCTGGGATTCTTGAGTGGCAGCTAGCTATGATTGATGAATTGGCTGCTCTTGAACGCACTGGTACATGGGATATCGTTCCTTTACCCTCGCATGTTGTTCCTATCACATGCAAATGGGTCTTCAAAATTAAGACAAAATCAGATGGCTCCATTGAGAGGTATAAAGCTCGTCTTGTGGCTCGTGGTTTCCAACAGACTCAAGGACTTGATTATGATGAGACTTTTGCTCCTGTTGCACATATGACTACTGTGCGAACCTTGATTGCAGTTGCAGCCTCATCTTCTTGGACTATCTTCCAGATGGATGTCAAGAATGCTTTTCTCAATGGTGATCTACGTGAAGAAGTTTATATGTATCCTCCTTCAGGGGTTGATACTCCCTCAGGGCACGTTTGTCGTCTCCGTCGCGCATTGTATGGGCTGAAACAAGCTCCTCGTGCTTGGTTTGAGCGATTCATCTCTGTCATCACAGATGCTGGTTTCTCTTCTAGTGAACATGATCCTGCATTATTTGTTCATGTGTCTCCAAAAGGGCGCACTTTACTTCTATTATATGTGGATGATATGCTGATTACAGGTGACAACTCAGAACATATTTCTCATGTCAAGCAGCATCTTAGTAAGGAATTTCAAATGTCTGATTTGGGTCCACTTAGCTATTTCTTGGGTATTGAAGTTCAACAGACTTCAAAAGGTTTTTATCTGTCTCAGTCCAAGTATATACAAGATCTTCTTGATCGCTCAGGAATTACTGATACACGGACAGTTGCAACACCAATGGATATTCATTTAAAACTTCGTCCGCAGGATGGGACACCTATAGCAGACCCCACTCGATATCGTCATATTGTGGGTAGTCTTGTTTATCTCACCATCACCAGACCTGATATTGCTCATGCTGTTCATATGTTGAGCCAATTTGTATCCACACCAACCTCAGTTCATTATGGTCATTTGCTTCGTGTGCTTCGATATTTACGCGGGACACGATCCAGATGCTTACTCTATGCTTCTGATAGTCCACTTCAGCTACATGCCTATTCTGATGCCACTTGGGCAAGTGATCCTGTTGACCGTTGTTCTACTACAGGTTACTGTATTCTTCTTGGATCCTCTCCTATTGCCTGGAAATCCAAGAAGCAAGCGGCCATATCTCGTTCTAGTGCTGAAGCCGAACTTCGGGCTCTTGCTACTACCACTGCTGAAATTATTTGGCTGCGCTGGCTATTGGCTGATCTTGGTGTTTCTTGTGACACTCCTACACCTCTATTATGTGATAACTTGAGTGCTATA
The DNA here is from genome assembly GCF_902167145.1 of Zea mays. Taxonomy (NCBI): domain Eukaryota; kingdom Viridiplantae; phylum Streptophyta; class Magnoliopsida; order Poales; family Poaceae; genus Zea; species Zea mays. Next base: position 77,154,152 of record NC_050100.1, on the reverse strand, counting down.
CAGATTTCTCATGATCCAGTGAAGCATGAACTTACTAAACACATTGGTGTCGATGCATCATTTACTCGATCTCATTGTCAGCAGAAGACTATTGATCTTCAATATGTACCCTCGGAATCTCAATTGGCAGATTTCTTCACCAAAGCACAAACAAGAGCACAACATCAATTTCACTTGATCAAACTCAACGCTTCAGATCCTCCTTCTCCACATTGAGTTTGAGGAGGGGTGTTAAGGCCCATTAGGCCCAGGCCTACAGCCTATATATATTATATAGTCCTTAGGGACTCATCATTATTGATTAATCTCAAGGTTAGTAACAGCTAGAAGGGCAAGCCTGGTGCAGTGGCGAGAGCTATTTTACTGAGTCAGCAAGTCAGGGGTTTGAAGCAGCTTCTCCAGATTTGCGGGGGAAAGGCTTGCCTTGGTTTATCACTTTCTCAGATTCCACTCATGTGGGAGCCTTCGGTACTGGGTCTGCCCCTTTTTTACACGTGGGCATGTTATTTTTTGGAAATAAAAGCTTTAGTTTTGGTGCTGAGTGCATGAATTCATCAATACTTGCCAAAGCAATATTGTAACTAATTTAATGTTTTTTTTGCAGATCGGGTTAGCTCTTGATGTAGTTGACCGCATGTGTAAATCCAGTTCTGATGTGCCAATTGAATCATTTCACCCAATCATACATGCTTGTGAACAAAGATGTGAACTTCACATGGTAAGGCATAAGCTTGGAGGTATACAAAGCAGGTTTACTTGTCACGCCACTTATCAGGATATGTTTTGGAGCCATAGGTCAGAAAAACCCGTCATTTCAAGGTGCACTGCTCTGCTAGATATATTGTATACACTAAGCATTTGTGAAGGTGTTTCAGAATATTTAAACAAGATACAACAAGCATGAGCACCTTTTGACCACAAGTTTTTCTAGTGTCAACTCAGCCTAACCAAGTTAAAACACAAGTACTGCTACATTTTCTCATGTTATTTAAGCCGAAATTTGGTTGTTGGTAACACTATGCCACCTATCACAAGTTTATAGCAAACTGAAAGATATACATGTTATGGAAAATCTGATTTGTATTCCAAGGCCCAACGTCCTAGCCATGTACAATTATACATTTACAAGTGTATGAAAAGTGCCCTGTCGAAAGAGTTCAGGACGAACAACCATTGGAAATCACATAACAATTACACATTTCTCAAAACATTCTTTTGTGTAATCAAATGACACATCTCATCATGAGCTATAATCAACATTTGCTCCTATTTTGCAGGCCCGCCCCATATATGATTTGATCCGCCACCACAATTTGAAATTTAAAAGCAAAACATTCAGAAGCATAATAAGTTTATTTGTAAAATTGAAGGATGTAAGTCATGATACTGGACACCCGTTGTTTTTTGGCCTCATGTGAAGATGTTGTTTATTGATCCCTGTTTCCAGTTTGAAGGTGCTTACAATATACTCACAGACGCTGAAGAATCTGGGGAGATATCAACCGTAAGCCTGTATAATGCTATAATGCTAGGGTATTATAGGGAGGTAAATTCTTGGGTTCCCATTTGTTCCATTTGTTTATCCTGGTGTTGCGCATACAATAATGCATTCATTCATAGTGTTGAATGTACAGTAGCCCTGTAATTGGCCATCGCCTGCATATTTGTTCAGTTCTGCTGATATCCATGTTATCTATATATGCTTAGTCCGTACTGTTAGACATGTGTGTGTATCTTAACTGTAATGGGCTTAGGCACAACCCATATACTATTTCATCTATTAATATAGCAGCCCAACCTTAGTTAGGGGTAAGGTTTCCACTTCTATCATGGTATCAAGCCTCTCTTCTCTCCCTCCCTCTTCCCTCTAACCCAACCGCCACCGCACCGGCGACTCACTGGCCGTCTCTCCTCTTCCCCCATCATGGTCGGCGCCTCCTGGGCGGCTCTGACCGCCGCGCCCCCCTGACGCACCTGTGCCGCCGCCTCCAGCCGTGCCAGCACTGCTTCTCCCCGGCGCGCCCATCCTCGCCGCCCTCGCGTCGCTCGCGCCACGCCGCCACCACTTTGGGCGTTCGCGGATGCACCCGTTGACGTCCTGCTCTTGGCCGCCCTCCCCGCGCCCGGCCACGATCCCTCCCGACGCCATGCCCGCCAAGCTCCCTCTCAGAGCTGCCCTCAACCCCCGCTGTGGCCCTACGCCACCTCCAAGCTTTCGCTGGCCCTCGGCCTCGCCTCGATAGCCACATAATCCTTCCGCGCGCTCGCGCCGTCCAACTGTTGTGCCCCGCCTGCCGTGGCGCCCCTCCCCATGCCCGCGTTGGGCCCCTGTTCACCCAGCAGGCTGCGACGCCCTTCTCCACGCTCGTGTTGGCCCCATGTTTCGCGCAACAAGCCACCGTGCCCTTCACTCCCTCATGCTCCCATGGTCCCCACCTTCTCCTTCCTTAACAGGTCCATCCTTTGCCTCTGCGCGGACCGTCCCGGCTGCTCTGCCCCGCCTGCCCTCATTCCACGTGCGCTCAGTCCGGGCGTGCACTCCTCCCTCTTTGCACCTGCTCCCTTATCGCTCGTCCTTCGCCATGCCGCGGTCCATGTGCCTCCTTACCGTGTGCGTGTCTCCCTTCACAACGACCAGCTTCTTCGGGGCACGTTCGTGGCCTTTGATCGGGTCATGAACCCTATTCTCCGTGATTGCGTTGAGCTCTACCACCCTCCAGCCTTCGTCCACCCTTAGGAGGGCCACCACACCACTGGTCTGTTTGTGTTCCATAGTGCCGAGATTGTCTCCATGATGATCAAGGCCTTGCTGTCTTCACCCTCCATGCTCGCTGTCAGCATGCTCGCACTGGAGGCCCCAACGCCCATCCCAGTGGCTATGTAGGGTGGCTCCACTAGCGATCTTCTCGTTCTCCATGTCATTGCAGCCCACTCGCACCGACTGGGTTGCTGACTTCGGTGCCTCGTACCACACTAGTCCTGACCCCAATATTGTTTCTCAACCCCATCCTCGTAGCCCCACCTTCCCTTCTTCCATCATTGTCGGTAATGGATCGACTCTGTCTATCACCTCAGTAGGTGACACGGTTCTTCCTAATCCTTTTTGTACCTCAACAACATCCTTGTTGCCCCCAACATCATACATAATCTTCTCTCGATTCGTCGATTTACCACTGCCAACCACTGTTCCATGGAGTTTGATCTTTCGGGGCTCACCATACAGGATCTTACCACTCGTGCTGTGGTCGCCCGCTGTGACAACCCCAACCCCCTCTATTCTATTCGCTTTCCTGCCCCACCTCCCTCATCCTGTGTTGCCACACCCTACACACTCGCTGTCACTGCCTCTGCCTCCACTTTGCACCGTCGTCTCTGCCACCCTGGCCACGATGTCCTTTCTAGACTTTCGCCCACCTCGTCCATTCCTCGCCCTCGCGGCAACGCTACCTCGCCTTGCCATGCTTATCAGCTTGGTCGCCACACTCGTTTACCCTTCACCTCTGCCATGTCCCGCACCGCTCGTCTCTTTGAATTCGTCCACTGTGACCTTTGGACATCCTCGATACCAAGCCTTTTCGGTAACCAGTACTATCTGGTCATCCTGGATGACTTCTCTCACTACCTCTAGACTTTTCCCCTCCATTGTAAGTTTGACACCTTCCCCGCCCTATCTCACTTCTTCACATGGGTGTTGACTTAGTTCGGCTGCACCATCCATGTGTTCAGTGTGACAACGGGCGAGAGTTCGATAACTCCACGCCTTTGCTTTCTTTTTATCGCGCGGTATGCGATTGTGGATGTCGTGTCCTTACACCTCCCCTTAGAACGGCAAGGCCGATCGCACGATTCACACCATCACCAACCTCATTTGCACCCTCCTGTTTCATGCCTTCTTTCCTGCTTGTTACTGGGCTGAGGGCCTCCACATTGCACCTACCTCCTGAACTGCCTCCCCGCCAAGGCGGCCAGTCATCCCACTTCATTCTTCGCCCTCTTCGACATAGCCTCTTTCTATACGCATCTCCGTGTTTTTTGTTGTGCTTCCTATTGTAATACCTCTGCCACTGCTCTCCACAAACTTGTGCCCCGATCCACTCGCTGCCTTTTCCTTGTATAATCCTCTGATCACAAGGGGTATCAGTGCCTCGATCTTCTCACCAACCACATCATCATCTCTAGACATGTTTTCGATGAGGACACTTTTCCCCTTGTTGGCTCCTCACCTCTAGACCTCGACTCTCCTCGACGCCAATTTTGTTGCCATCTCTCCTCTCTCCTTACCACCGGTTCCGACGACTTCTTCCACACCCTACGCGGTCCCGACGCCTTCGACCGTGCCATGCGTGTGTCCCCACCTCTCCGACCCCCTTTGACTCGCTTTGCCGATCCCGCCCGCGTCTACCAGCGGCATGTGCAGGCCGGTTCACAGGTCCCTCCTCCGACGAGCTGCTCCATGCCCTGGCCCGCTCTCGTAACGAGTCGTCGGTGCACCATCCTGTCGCCATCCACCGCGACCCTACCACGTCCACCCAATGGTCACAGACCGCTCAGCCGGTGTCCTCTGACCAGTGGATCGACGGGGGCTCACGACCGCCACTACTATGACTCTCTCGCCTGTCCCCTGCGTTCGTATCGTGCTCGCTGATCCCCACCGGCGCCGTGCTATCGAGGAGTATGAGGCCCTGCTGACCAACCACACCTGGGACTTGGTGTTGTGTCCCCCTGACACCAACGTGGTCACTGGCAAGTGGAGCACTCGTCACAAGCTCAAGGCCAATGGTACTCTGCATTGCTACAAGGCTCGTTGGGTCGGAGGGGACTACGACGAGACCTTCGGCCCCGTCCTCAAGTTCGTCATAGTTCAGACCATCCTCTCTCGGGACTGGGTGGTCTACCAGCTGGACGTCAATAATGCCTTCCTTCACGACACTCTGACCGAGACGGTGTACTGCAGTCAGCCCACCGGCTTTGTCGACTCCACTCACCCGGGTATGGTGTGTAAGCTTAACCTCTCTTTGTATGGTTTCAAATAGGCGTCGCGGGCCTGGTACAGTCACTTCGCCTCCTACTTGGTCTCCCTCGGCTTCGTCGAGGCCAAGTCGGACATGTCTCTGTTCATCCTTCAGCGCGGTGACGACGCCGTCTACCTCGTCTACATCTACGACATCATGCTCACGACGTCTAGTGTCGCCCTCCTTTAGCGTACGATCGCCACCCTTCAGTGCAAGTTTGCGATGAAGGACCTTGGCCCTCTCCATTGGTCACATAGAGCGCCGCCCCAGGGCCTCTTCACCAGCGCCAGTACGCCAACGACATTTTGGAGTGGGCTGACATGTTTGATTGCAAGCCTCGCTCCACGCCTATTGACACTTAGGCAATGATCTTTGATGACGATGGCTCCTCGGTCGGCGACGTGAAGGCCTAGTGGAGTCTCACGGGGGCTCTACAATACCTCATCTTCACCCGACCCGACATTGCCTAGAAGTCCAACAGGTGTGCCTTCACATGCACACCCCGTGGGAGCCCCATCTCACTGCTCCCAAGTGGATTCTTCTCTACCTCTGCAACACCCTCCACTATGGCCATCTTCTTTGGCCCTCTCCGACCTTTGAGCTCTGAGCTGGTCGTCTACATTGACGCTAATTGGGCCGGCTGCCCCGACACGTGTCGGTTCACCTCTGGCTATGTCATGTTCCTGGGCGTCAACTTCGTATCTTGGTACTCGAAGCGGCAGCCTGTCGTCTCCTGCTCTAGCGCTGAGGCCAAGTATCATGTTGTGACCAACGGTGTGGTCGAGACGTCTTGGCTCCGTCAGCTGCTCCAGGAGCTCCATAGCCTCCTAGCGCGCGCCACACTCGTCTACTATGATAACGTCAGCGCGGTGTACCTCTCCACCAACCCCATGCAACACCAACACAAGAATCACGTGGAGATCGACCTCCACTTCGTCCGCGGATGTGTCGCCGTCGGTGTTGTACACGTCCTCCGCATACCGACCACTTCGTAGTTCACCGACATCTTCACCATGGGACTCCCCTCTACGGTGTTCTCGGAGTTTTGGTAATGCCTAGAGTTGCGACTGCGGGGTATGTTAGACATGTGTTTATCTTAATTGTAATGGCTTAGTGGGTACTATTTCATTTATTAATATAGCAGCCCAACCCTAGTTAGGGTCAGGGTTTTCACTTCTATCAAGTACAATGCATATAGATTGTGAAAGACAGTGTATTGGGAAAATGTTGAATGATTAATAGGAGCAAAGGCTCGGGTACATATAGGCAAAGATGTTCACAGGAATAGGAAACTATCCTGGACAATGGGAAACTATCCTAGACAATCCAATCAGGAAGATCCTTGCCTATTACAACCAAATAACCAAACTAGGAGAGGGCGCACAAGGCAACATGCCTAGGCAGCCGCACTGCCTAAAACCCAAGGGTCCTGCCTACTATAGCCCATGCTAACAGATTGTACTATTATAGACCTATGAAATGACACATGTTGCCTTGCTTGTTCTCTATTTCTCGAATCTGTAACCCAAACACAAGAATATAACGATTCCATTAGTCAGTCATGCACAACATTTTGTAGATCCATATAAAAAGTTCATCAAGTTGCAAATATTTATAAGAATGATATTCTGAAATGACTTCTCTCTTTTTTTGGCTCTTCTCTAAAACCTTGAGCTTGTATTTGTGCAGAAAAACTACAATGGAGCACAAATGGTCATGTCTCAAATGCAGATTGCTGGAGTAAAACCAGATTCTGAGACATTCAGTTATTTGATAGCGAATTGTGAGTCTGAAGAGAACATTTCTAAGGTTTGCCACATTCCAGACCATTTGTTATTGCCACTGTGGCTGTTTATATGGGGTTCATGAAAAAACACATGTCTTGGTTCTGGAGGACTGTCTTAGCAAAAAAGGACTAAATCTGAGCTAAGTACTGCCAGATCAATTCCTTCTGCTGATACCCACCCAAGCATATATCCCCGGTTAATCAGAATTTTATTTTTAGTGGTGAAGTTTGTTTGATCTTGGATAAGCCTCTTTGCAGCACAACACATCTTGCACTATTACCTATAGTTTCCTAGTTCAGTTCTTTTTTTTTTGAATGAATGGCAGGAGTTCTGCCGCTCAATTAAGAACAAAAGTTAGTTCAGTACAAAGACATGATACACTGGCACACAAACAGATACCACCATGCATCATCATTGTCAAGTTTTGACGTTTAAGCGACAAAATAGCTTTGACTTCCCATGACGAACCTTAGCAAAAGCCATCAAGACACTGCCACATGCACACAACTGACACCACCAACATACCTAGAAAGAGGCTATGACACGTCATCGTTGCTGGGTTTTGTTACACCCCCAATGAAGCAGCTCTGACTCCACTGCAGCAAGCTCAACCCAGGAAAGTCAGCAGCCCGCCGAGAGCAAGAAACAACACCAAGAAGGCGTAGGCCTTGTCAATGACATGACAGGTTGAGAGGAATCATACCAACGGAATCCACCAATGGTCATCATTGCCGAGCTTGATACAAAGCGAAGAGCAGCTCTGATTTCCAACATCGATCAGCCCCATCCTAGGTCGACCTCCCCCCTGTAGCAACCACTTGTTGCTGGTGAGCAACATCACATCCCAATGACGCAGCAGCTTGGACTTCATACTACACACCCAATCCATGAGCACCAAATGGTCATTGTGGAGTGAGAGGCAGCAGCACAAATGTAGAGGCCTCGTCGAACCCAAAGAGTTGCAGACACAAGCCAAGGCTGATCTCCAAGAGTGATGTTTCCAAGGAGGAACGACACCAAGCACGCCGTTATCACTCATTCACAGAGTGAACAGGGTTTTCACATAGAGAAGCCTGGGGAAAAGGAGTCCCATCAATGATGCCCTCATCAGCCCGAAGGCACAGCCAATCGACAAAGTGCCGGGCAAGGCTTTGACCCGAAGCAAACCCACCCTCTTAGTGCTGAGGCTACAAAACTGCCCACCCACCCACACAGCCTCATGTTGCAGGAGTCACCGGCTACCGTAGCCTCAGTGCAGCCACTACTCACACTACTGTCCTGCTGCGTATACCCTGCTGGCTGCAGCCAGCACCGGCACACGCGGTCTCAGGTCCCCTGGCAGAGTTCTGGATCGTGGGGAGCCTGATCCGGCAATGGCTGCACTGGGTGAGGTCATGAGTGTTAAGTATGTCAAGGCCTATGTATTCTAGGCATATATGATCCATAACAATGAGGTTCCAGACCACCGCTGTCCACTGGATGCGCACGGCAGCCACCAAAACTAGGAGGTAAACAAGGGAGAAAGGAGGAAACGGCCTCACCACTGTCGTCCTTGCAGCAGCATGGACTTCTGGGGTGACAGGGGAGTTTGGGCAGCGGCAGGTTCATGCGGGTGAGACGAGATGTTTGTAAATGCACCCCATTGTAATTTGACTGTAAATAATTGTGCCAAACTCATTTTATAAATTCCTTTATATTTATTGTTTTCTAATGTGACGACTGTTCAATATTGAATTTTTTACAGTACTGTGACCAATTACGGCAAGATTTAATTCCAATGACCAGAAATATATATGTTGCACTCATTGTTGCATACGCAAGACTTGGTAATTTTGATATGGCCAAGCAGGTAAGTGGTGTTTACTGAGGAGATTTTCTTTTTAAAAAATCAGCTGCTTTCTTGAGTTCTTTCACATTTCCTCAGAATCATGAAATGAGGGCTATGCTATTCTTTGTTATATTGACTATGGTAAACCGTTGCCTCAGGTTCTACTCGATAAAGAAATACCATGTAAGTTCCTCAGTGACATCAAGAGCGCACTTGTAGGAGCGCTGGCATTAAATGGGCAAGTGTCGGATGCACTTCGCTTGCATGATGAGATAATGCAATCCGGCGGCTCCCTGGAACCAAAAGCTGCCATTGCCTTGATTGTGAGTAAATCTGTGAACAATTCCAATGAGAAAAGTCTGCATAGTAGTTTAGATTTATTTGCTGTCTACATTTCTTATAGAATTGTATTTTCTTCTTCAGGAGCATATTCGAACAGAAGGTGAACTGGATAGAATGCATCAACTTCTCGATGGGCTGAATGACTCAAACAGCTGGTTTGATGGCTGTGGCAGAGTACTTTTATACTGTGTCCAGCACAACTATCCTGAGTATGATTGTCAATGTTTATGCTGTTGCCTTTCTACACTGTTTAGTCAAACCCTCAAACTTACCGCGATGTGTTTATTCGCTCTCCTTTCTTTTTCTTTTTTTGGCCAGTGCTGCAATTGATCTACTTAAGCAGATCAGGGAGAAAGATGAAATGAGTACATATATGGTTGTTGATCAGGTATTCTTTTTTGAGATTGATCTTGTTGGGCATCAGGATACCTGATGGCCTTCCTGTTTCTGCAGTTTTATCGAAATCACCTGCATACTTTATCTTAACACATACCATAGTTGTCAAGGCGTCACCTCACCTCAGTGGTAAGGCGCCCCGGTGAGGTCAGGTAACGCGTTCTGCTCGCCTTACTCCCGCACCTAAGGCGAGTGGAAGAGAGGCAGCTGGCAGTGCCGCGGCGGCGGCACATGAGAGAGGGAGAAGCGCCAGCGTGGAGAGAGGGAGAGAGGAAGTGGGATTAACCTAATTTTAATGAGCTAGTTGGGCTGCTTTGTAGGCTAACTAGTCTGGCTGGGCTAGTCTTTTTCTTTTCTTTATCGTTTTCTCTTCTTTATTAATATTTTTGTCCTAAATACTTTCTCAAATATCAATATTTTTATAGTTTTATATATATATTTAAGGCATAGCCTCACCTTATGCCTTATCGCTAAAAGGTAATAAGGGGGTCAGTCGCCTTACCTTGCCTTGCCACCTTAACAACTATGACACATACACCTGATCTCATGGAAGTGTGTAATTTGTACCTTTAGTTTGTTGCAGAGTTATTGTGTAGTATATAATGATTGAGGATACCCGTAAACAAGTTCACATAGGCAATAATTCACTTCTTTGCATTGATCTGTATCTTCTTTTGCCTAATTCACACTTAATAGATATCGAGGTCAACAGAAGATCTCATGTTGTTTAATTGATCAGTATTGAACTATGTTCTGTACTTTTCGAATTGCTCATCATTTTATTTTCATTGTGTTGAAAGTACATTCCCTTCTCTGTTCCCCATTCTATTCGGTATATGTTTGTTTACGATGGAATATGCTGCAGTTTTACCCCCTTTTTTATTTGGTGAGCATTTCATGACTGTTTGATGTGATATCTCTTGTTTATTGTTCTGTTAGTTTGGAGAAGTGATTCCATTTGAATTATGTTGACACTATGAGTGATACTCATTTTTATGTTTTAGTCAACAATCTAATTGTACTGCTGTGTTTATTGGTAATGCAGATCCCTCTGAATTATTTTTCTAAAGGGTGTATTAAATGTTCCGAAACATATTTCCCTTCTTTTGGTTTATAATTGTAGCTTCGCTTACTTGATTGAACGGTTTTAAAGGTTTTTTGCCAAATATGGGACATGGAGACCACAAATTTGGATTTTGGAATGGTGTTTCTTGATGCTGTCAAAGAGCTTGGACTTAATGTTTCTCGGACAAGCCTTGACTTTCTTCTCAGCGCATGTGTAAAAGCAAAGGATTTGCGACGTGCCCAACAGATCTGGACAGAATACGAATCTGCTGGTCTTCCACACAACGTGCTGAGTTCCTTGAGGTTGAATTCTTTTACATAAGCCAAGAATTAATAAAGCATTTTCTGCATAATTGTTCATTTATGGATGATTTTTACCGTGGAGCCGTGTAAGATTTTGCTTTATGTGTTATTTATTACATTTATGCCTCTTCAGGATGTATCAAGCTTTTCTTTCATCTGGGGGACGTAAGGCGGCTAAGAAGTTGTTGAAAAAGATACAAAAGGAAGATGCTCACGTGCGCTACATAACATATGCTTGTCGTGCGACATACTGCAGTAAAGACTTCAAGCCTTCTGCTACAGTTAGGTTAAGTTCCAAAGGAAGAGCTAGATCAAAACCTACTAATGAGGGGTAAGAGGTCTATTTACTTTTACCACTTCCGTTGCAGTGAAATACTGAAACGGGATGAAATCAATTCTTTTGTTCTGGGAAATTCGCTCGTACTTGTTAACTCCTATCGCTTTGGATCTTAGAGACTAGGGTGATCATTGCTAACATCGGATTATATCTTAAGCAATTGGTGGAGCCATGGAGATTTTCTGATTTTATTTTTTGTGTGCATATCATGGTCAATATGAAGCCTTCACCTATAGGCTTAAAGGACAAGGGAATTCTAAATTGTAGCCGAACAGATAAAGACCCTGCCCTTCGTAATCAGCTTCTCTTAACAAAATCCTTCCATTAGTTGCTCATCTGTTTTCTTTTTTGTTTTGCACTGTGTGGAGTTGCTACATATGTTACTGTTTCTAGCTCGAAACAAGCAATCGTACATCCAAGGGATTGCAAAGAGATCATGAGACCACTAGCCATATTTGATGCCCCTTTGGTGACCACAGGCCACCATTCCTGTCAGACAGACCCACTCGGCTTAATGGCCTTAGCCTTGTCATAGTGCTGTCCATGTGAGCACAACACAGGAGTTTGGTCACGGTGAAACAAGGGTAGCATTGCCTTGCCTCCACAAGGCCCTCCCCCTTCCGTGCATCACCTACCAGGAAAAGATCTGCTGATCAGTTCCATTTCTTAGGGCTGGTTTGGCAGCCCAAAATTTCACCAGTTTTCCGGCCTTTTTCTCTGGAGATAAAGCCCACACAGATATTTTTCTTGGTTTTGTCCATCTGTATGTTTAGAAGCCCATCATCCAACAGACATTTGTATTCGTTCTCTCGATGTCATCTCCGCGACGCCCCGGCTCATGAGAACTATGTTACCACGGATCACAAGATCCACTCCCTTTCCTCCCGTCAGCAGATTAGACGCGAGAAGTTGTAGAAGACCCGTTTCCCTTTCCATAAGCACGACATAGAAACACACGAGACACAAGGTATAGTGTTGGGTCTCTGTCCTCTTTCTCTTCTCTGTAATATGAAGTGGTGTACATGTTCCTTATATAGAGATGTGAGACCCCTTAGGGGCAAACTCGGTATTTGCCCACATAATCCTAACTAGGGTTATTTAACACTCCCCCTTGGGCGAATACCGCGACCATCACATGCCTCGTTAAAACTCCGAAAAACCCAGTGGAAAAAATGTGGAGAAAGAGTGCATGGTGATACAAATTGCATTTGTACTTTGTTGCCTTGTTAAAAACCTCATGTAAGAAACTTCAAGAAAACTCACCAAGGGAAAAGAGTACAACAGCTGTCATCGTGACAGATTTTGATCCTCTGGGATCTAGATTCTATCGAATCTTCTACAAGGGCTAACTTTAGAAATGTGCTCCCCCTGATACTTGCAAAACCGCATCAATAAGGCAAAACATCTTCTGTAAGTATATGCACATAAAGATTTAGCAAACGGATTGCATATCCTTGCAAGGACTATTTCAGGAACTTTACCTCTACTCACTTCTAGGATATACGAGGTAAGTGCACGTATCAATATAAATAAGCCACTTTGACTGATGATGTTCGATCGACTGGATCTTTATATTTGATAGAAACTTTCATAAAGGTTCACATATTAATCATCAAGCTCACGCCTTCAGGGCATAGAATATGACATTTATTGTCTCACGATTGTGATCAATATAAGCATTCGCTCTCCCTGACGATGACATCTATCAAAGTCGTTATCCCTCATAACTCAAGCATATTCTTCAAGATATATGTCTCATTGTTCATCTAGAATAACGAGAATGGATGAGGTTGGAGTGCTATCATTTTCTATGTTACACCATAATTTATACATAGTTGTGCAAAGCAAATAACATGTCCTTAAATATGACTTAGGGGATAATATAGTTGCAATAGTACATATTCTAAATATGACACATCGCTCTAGGCGTTCATCCATTGCAACATCTATGATGGTGTAACAAAAGTCTATCAAAGATCGTAATCCATCAGGGATTTTTCATTGATCAGATACATCGTTATAGTCTGTCATTCTGGCACGATGGGGATATTTTGCCAGTAACACCTAAACCTTATAGGTTTCTGCCATCAGGGCTTTAGAGGATACCGTAATTCCACATCTAGTGGAAATTACCATGAGTAAAACCCATGGAATGCACATGTGCTTATTCGGTGAACTTCAAGTCTTTTGGTACCTCATCTTATTCCTTTTCGGGTTTGTATGGGTCTTTATCCTTTTATAGGGATTATCAAACTTTGGTGTTTAACTCAGACTTTATTTCTTCTGGAAAGGTTCAATCAAGGAGCTATAATCTCATCTAGGAGATATTCTCTCTACATAAGAGAGTGTTCATTCGTCAGGAATGTATTATTTGGTACGAGATTTATATGTTGCATGTTTATAATTCAAAGATATGAGTCCACATAGGATCTCATGACGGATCTTCAGAATCCTATTAACTGCATATTTTAATTCATGTCATTTGCTAGATATATTACATAGCGGAACAATGTTTCTCTCACAAGACCACTTGAACCATCGCATTCACCACACATTATTTCAATAGTGCCCATAAATGTCCAAACTTCAAGCTCGTGACTTTTATTTTGCGATTATTGGTTCAGCCTCGATTGCATTTATCAATGACCCGATAAGAGAGCTTAAAGCACTCATGCCTAGGACTTTGTTTTGGATCCGTTTGCAATAAAGAGAGGCAAGATAGGTGTCGACATATTTGTCTCCCACATTTAATAATAATCTCTGTCATTTCTCAAAACGAAAGATTCATTGTTCCGTATTCCCAGCACAATGATATTGCGCGCATTGCTAGGAACTTCATCATTAAGATAAACCTCTTCGTGAGGCAAATCACCATCAGAGTGAATTAATCGGAGGAAAGTTATTACAGACCACGTGAATCTGCAATCAGAATATATGCTTTGACTAAGGCCGATGGATCATATTCGCAGGCGTCCCCGAGAATACATCAAATACCAATAAGTCAAATGTGGATACGATATTAATCCCGGGTATATCCACATCTACATAAGGTAGAAGCATTCAAACCAATATGGTTACTCCTCAACGATTTCTGGCAGACTCCATATACACAGGAGTACACACCGAACGATAGTTCAGTTTAGCTTTTGTGCATTTAATATAATATTGAGGCATTACACTAGATGAACATTTATCTCCCTCTAATGCCGAGATGTTCTAAAAGCATACAGATAATATCCCCAAGCACAATCATCCAGTTGTGGCTATTGTATGATATTGTGGTGATTTATTTAGAAAATCTTACGCACATTACAGATCGGGGTTTTATGCAGTGAGCTTTGGACTTAGATTAATGTAGTGACATGAATACTACATATTTTTCCTTCAACATGAAGGGTTAGTCTCAACTTCCAGTAAGACACGCAACAACAAGTTGCTTTGTGGTTACAATTTTGTAAACTTACTGTTATTATCACCAAATATACAGTCAATCATCAGGATTTAGACTGATACGCGCAACGGTATGTTAGACATAAAAACAAAATACTTTAGGGCTCATGCACACCATTTGTTGTTTGGAGCATGTAGTTAACTTTAGATCAACAAGGACAATGACCATCAGGTCTAGCGCTCACAAAAACATTCATTGGTTGCATTGTGCTTTTAAGCACATAGGAGAATTTGCGCATATATAATGGTGGTAAAGTGCACAACATCAGGCCAATACTACCAAGCAGAGATTTTTATATGCAAAGATGTATAGTCCAGCTCGTTTTTATCATTGCCCATGGGTTACCCAATTACTCATACCATTCTAAAATTGGGTATCGATTTATGCAACATTTTTAGGTATAATAATTTTGAGAGAGAACTTATAACAATAGTTAATTATTTATGGTGTTGCCAGCAGGGCAAACTTTTCTCCTCGTATTATATACCAACTTGTTCTATAAAGCATTATTTTGTCTCTTCATTGTTCTGCAAAAAGAGAAGCTTTGGAATAGAATAGACAAGGCCAAGAATTTATTTTATCTGGGAAAACTCATCTGATTGCTAAGACTAAGCAAATGGTGATAACTGCTTGGCAAGAGCGAAAAAGACCAATATCTGTCTAGGACCAGTCTTCAACAACAGATAGTACTACTCTCATACAAAGAAATCATCAGGAGTAGAGAGGATACAACAGGTCTCTACAAGATCTTCATATTTCTATCACAAATTATCATCACTAGTAGTCTAGTGGTCAAGACATATGGCTCTTCTGGCTCCGAGGACCAAGGACATGTTAATGTCTAATTTAGCTTCATGCTTTGTGGTGATGTGGGATTTCATAGTTATTTGTCTACTCTTCTCACTTTTGGTAGATCGGAGGTAGATAATGGTAAGCATGCCAAGGGGTGGAATCCAATGTAGTTCTGCTACAAAACCTCAGTTATATATCCATTCAGGACTGACCGTTACCATTTGACTTATAATGTATACCATACTCGTCAAGGGACTATCTCGAGTCAATTCAGCGACTATGAGTATTTACAATTCTGAGAGATGTATGCAACACAAGCATAAAGGTCCTAGACAGGACGAGCAAAGTGGTTCGACGGGAACACACAATGGTTTTCACACCAACATAGTGAAAATTTTCTCAGAATAACCTCTCGGTATACTCGCAAGTTCGTGTTGCTAGCGTCTACATGTCCTTTTATCTCATAGTTTGCTTCATGTCATTCAGCAACAAAGAGAGCAATGTGCTAACATCTGGTTGAGAAATGTATGACTGAGATTTCTAGTCATAAATTATTTGGTAAGGTCTTTTTGCTTACTAATAGAATCCCAATTTGTGATGTCTTCTATGCCAAAAAGGCTTTCATGCATTATATTATATATCTTCGGGTTACTTCGGGTAAAATTTATGCATGAGGAAAGATGAGAGAATTATCTTATTTGTGTTTCATTTACATTTCAATTTAATTTCCCAGATTTTCAAGCACTATACAACTTGATATAGTTGTTATGGCCACTTGGCGAAATATATAAATATATGATGCCACACAACACAATCAAAACAAAATATAGAGCGAAAACAAAATTGTTTACGAAGGTTGCGCTATGATGTGACATCAGGGGCTCGAATAATCCACCACATTTCGCATGAGTACAAGCTCCAGCGTATCTGGCGCCAACGCGTGTGCGGTCATCAGTGCTACAACAACACAATAAGCCTCTGTAACAAACGCAACAGGCGCAATTGTGGCTCCACACAACGTGCGCAACAGGCGCAATTGTGGCTCGATGATGACGACAGACGAACAGTGCCTGCAGGGCATGCAAAAAAAATACGCGACTCGACGATGACGGTCCAACTCAACGGGAGCGGTTCGGCTAAACGAGCGTGTGACATAGCAATCACATGACGCAGCCAAGTTCGTACGACACAAATACTGTGTCGTGTTGCCAGGGTGCAGCCAATGCTCAGCCAATGTCATAGCTCAGCCGATTAATAATGTAGTCTGATCAACGTGTCTGAGTACCCACTATATCATTTAATCGCTCGACGTGAGTCTAAAAGCTCAACGCAACACAAATATTTAGAGCGATATGAAATACACAACATAGCCTTCACATGCATTTTAATAATTTTCTGCTAATTATTTACTACGGGAAATAAAGACAGAAATATAAACACAAAAATTAATACATGAACATAACATATTAGATGTAAAATATATTTTCCCATATTTAAGTACGTATTTTTCTACTAATTATTTGCGTCTGGAAATAATTAATTAAAGTAGAAAAAATGCTCAAACCGCCATTTGCATGAGATGCTAACTGTTTATTGGTTGCTGCTCGTTTTCTTTTTAGCTACACGTAATAGCATTTTACCAGGCGAAGGAATGAGATTGCATGCAGGCTGTCATGCACACAACAACTAAGGGAGCGGGCCCAAGGGCTTAGCCGCTGAGGACCACTGGTTCCAAACCACTTAATTAGAATCTCTAACCATCGCATGCTGTCGGGGACCATAATTAGGGGTACCCCCAAGACTCCTAATCTCAGCTGCTAACCCCCATCAGCACAAAGCTGCGAAGGCCTGATGGGTGCGATTAAGTCAAGGCTCGATCCACTCAAGGGACACGATCTCGCCTCGCCCGAGCCCAACCTCGGGCAAGGGCGGCCGACCCCGGAGGATTCGCGTCTCGCCCGAGGGCCCCTCAAGCAACGGACACACCTTCGGCTCGCCCAAGGCCCAGTCTTCGTCGAGAAGCAACCTTGGCCGGATCGCCACACCGACCGACCATATCGCAGGTGCATTTAATGCAAGGATGGCCTGACACCTTATCCTGACGCGCGCCCTTCAATCGACAGAGCCGAAGTGACCGCAGCCACTTCGCCGCTCCACTGACTGGCCTCACAAGAAGACAGCGCTGCCTGCGCCGCTCCGACTGCTGTGCCACTCGACAGAGAGAGGCTGACAGCAGCCAAGTCCGGCCTCGGGCGCCATATGAAACTCCGCCTCGCCCGACCCCAGGGCTCGGACTCGGCCTCGGCCCCGGAGGACGACGAACTCCGCCTCGCCCGACCCCAGGGCTCGGACTCGGCCTCGGCCCCGGAAGACGACGAACTCCGCCTCGTCCGACCCTAGGGCTCGGACTTGGCCTCGGCCCCAGAAGACGACGAACTCCGCCTCGCCCGACCCCAGGGCTCGGACTCGGCCTTGGCCCCGGAAGACGACGAACTCCGCCTCGCCCGACCCCAGGGCTCGGACTCGGCCTCGGCCCTGGAAGACGACGAACTCTGCCTCGTCCGACCCCAGGGCTCGGACTCGGCCTCGGCCCCGGAAGACGACGAACTTCGCCTCGCCCGACCCTAGGGCTCGGACTCGGCCTCGGCTCTGGAAGACGACGAACTCCGCCTCGCCCGACCCCAGGGCTCGGACTCCGCCTTGGCCTCAGACGATGGTCTCCGCCTCGCCCGACCCCAGGGCTCGGACTCCACCTTGGCCTTAGACGATGGTCTCCGCCTCGCCCGACCCGGGGCTCGGACTCGACCTCGACCTCGGAGGAGCCTCCGCCTCGCCCAGGGCTCGGACCGACCACGTCACAGTGGGGGCCATCATTACCCTACCCCTAGCTAGCTCAGGCTACGGGGAACAAGACCGGTGTCCCATTTGGCTCGCCCCGGTAAACAAATAATGATGGCGCCCCGCGTGCTCCATGACGACGGCGGCTCTCAGCCCCTTACGGAAGCAAGAAGACATCAGCAAAGACTCGATAGCCCCGACAGCTGTCCTTCCGCAAGGCTCCAGCGCTCCTCCGACGGCCACGACATCACATGAACAGGGTGTCAAAACCTCTCCGGCTGTGTCGGGGACCATAATTAGGGGTACCCCCAAGACTCCTAATCTCAGCTGGTAACCCCCATCAGCACAAAGCTGCAAAGGCCTGATGGGTGCGATTAAGTCAAGGCTCGGTCCACTCAAGGACACAATCTCGCCTCGCCCGAGTCCAGCCTCGGGCAAGGGCAGCCGACCCTGGAGGATCTACGTCTCGCTCGAGGGCCCCCTCAAGCAACGGACACACCTTCGGCTCGCCCGAGGCCCGGTCTTCGCCAAGAAGCAACCTTGGCCAAATCGCCACGACGACCGACCGTATCGCAGGAGCATTTAATGCAAAGATGGCCTGACACCTTATCCTGACGCGCGCCCTTCAGTCGACAGAGCCGAAGTGACCGCAGTCACTTCGCCGCTCCACTGACCGGCCTGACAAGAGGACAGCGCCGCCTGCGCCGCTCCGACTGCTGTGCCACTCGACAGAGTGAAGCTGACAGCAGCCAAGTCCGGCCTCGGGCGCCATAGGAAGCTCCGCCTCGTCCGACCCCAGGGCTCGGACTCGGCCTCGGCCCCGAAAGACGACGAACTCCGCCTCGCCTGACCCCAGGGCTCGGACTCGGCCTCGGCCCCGGAAGACGACGAACTCCGCCTCGCCCGACCCCAGGGCTCGGACTCGACCTCGACCTCGGAAGACAGACTCGACCTCGACCTCGGAGGAGCCTCCGCCTAGCCCTACCCAGGGCTCGGACCGACCACGTCACAGAAGGGGCCATCATTACCCTACCCCTAGCTAGCTCTGGCTACGGGGAACAAGACCAGCGTCCCATCTGGCTCGCCCCGGTAAAACAAATAATGATGGCGCCCCGCATGCCCCATGACGACGGCGGCTCTCAGCCCCCTTACGGAAGCAAGGAGACGTCAGCAAGGACTCGACAGCCCCGACAGCTGTCCTTCCGCAAGGCTCCAGTGCTCCTCCGACGACCACGACATCACACGAACAGGGTGCCAAAACCTCTCCGGCTACCACGACGGCATGTACTTAGGGCACTAGCTCCTCTCTGCTAGACACGTTAGCACGCTGCTACATCTCCCATTGTACACCTGGACCCTCTCCTTACGCCTATAAAAGGAAGGTCCAGGGCCCTCTTACAGAGGGTTGGCCGCGCGGGGGGAGGACGGGACGGCGCGCGCGTAAGCCTCTCGCTCCCTCCCACGCGGACGCTTGTAACCCCCTACTGCAAGCGCACCCGACCTGGGCACGGGACAAACACGAAGGCCGCGAGTTTCCCCTTTTACGCCTGTCTCCCTCCGGCTTTCCCCCCTTCGCGCTCCGTCTCGCGCCGACCCATCTGGGCTGGGGCACGCGACGACAATTTACTCGTCAGTCCAGGGACCCCCCGGGGTCGAAACGCCGATAGTTGGCGCGTCAGGTAGGGGCCTGCTGCGTGTTGACGAACAGCTTCCCGTCAAGCTCCAGATGGGTAGTCTCCAGCAACCTTTCCAGCTCGGGACTGTGCTCCGTTTCGGGAGTCTTGAGTTCATGTCCCTCGACGGTAGCTATGACATGATACTCCTTCCCCCGCCGCGCGACAGCGACAATGGCGGCCGACAACCCGCCCCCCGGCGGCGGAATCGACGACGTCTTCCCCACGTGGCGGAAGAACAACATTCGGGTTTGTCCTATCGCCTCCCCCACCGACGGAGGAGGAGGTGGGGCAACCAAGGCCAAGCAGGAGGCGGCACCTCTTCGGCTGTCGAGCGAGTCAACGGCGCCGGCGCCCCAACGGGGGACACGTCAGGCATCGACTTCGCGTCTGAGACGAAGACGAGCGTCGTTTCCCCGCAACACGCCAACTCCAAGCGGACGGACGACGCCAGCACGCTCGCAAAAGACTTGCTGGGCGTCACCCTCTTACCTGAGACGACGGTGCAGTCTGCCCCTGACGTGACTTCGTCACCGCCCGTCGACCAAGAGGTACCGACCGATTCCCATCTCATGCCTTTTGGATTCAGCCTCGACCCACCAAGCGACTTCGCTTCGGTGGACGCTCTCATAGAAGCGAGTCCAAACCCTCCGGGGTACGGTATGCGGTCACCCTAGGACCGGCTGACAGCCGTCTCGACCTACGGGCCCTCGGGTTCCGAGGAAGATGACGAGCCCGACATTTGTTGGGATTTCTCCAGACTTGGTAACCCCAGTACCATGCGGGACTTCATGACCGCATGCGACTGCTGCCTCTCCGATTGTTCCGACGGTAGCCGCAGCTTCGGCGACGAGGACTGCGGCCCAAGTCGTGAATGTTTCCACGTCGATCTAGGGGGTCCCGGTGAAGGCAACCATCTTGGTATACCGGAGAACGGTGATCCCCCTAGGCCTGCGCCTCGCGTTGACATCCTTCGGGAGCTAGCTGTGGTCCCAGTCCCTGCGGGGGGTCAGGACTCACAGCTCGAGCAAATCCGCGAGATCCAGGCCAGGCTCGACGAGGGAGCAGGAACACTTGAGCCGTTCCGCCGGGACATCGGGCAGGAATGGGCAGGCCAACCTCCGGCCGGAGAAGCGCGTCATCTACCCCAGGGCATCCAACACCGCATCGCCGACGATGTCAGGGCAAGACCGCCACCGGCTTCCAGTGGGGTCGGCCAGAACCTGGCTGCAGCGGCAATACTTCTCCGCGCGATGCCGGAGCCATCAACCACCGAGGGGCGGCGTATCCAGGGAGAGCTCAAGAATCTCCTGGAGGATGCTGCGGTCCGACGGGCCGAAAGCTCTCCCTCCCGAAGGCAGGGGTACCCCTCGGAACATCGCGCCGCGACTTCCCGATTCATGCGGGAAGCCTCGGTCTACACCGGGCGCACGCGCAACACAGCGCCTACGGCCCCGGGTCGCCTCGGCAACGAGCACCATCACCGCAACCGTCGAGCCCACCTCGACGAGAAGGTGCGCCGAGGCTACCACCCCAGGCGTGGGGGACGCTACGACAGCGGGGAAGATCAGAGTCCCTCGCCCGAACCGCCCGGTCCGCAGGCTTTCAGCCGGGCTATACGACGGGCGCCGTTCCCGACCTGGTTCCGAACCCCGACTACCATCACAAAGTACTCGGTGGAGACGAGGCCAGTACTGTGGCTCGCGGACTACCGGCTGGTCTGCCACCTGGGTGGAACGGACGATGACAACCTCATCATCCGCAACCTCCCCCTGTTCCTCTCCGACACCGCTCGAGCCTGGCTGGAGCATCTGCCTTCGGGGCAGATCTCCAACTGGGACGACCTGGTCCAAGCCTTCGCTGGCAACTTCCAGGACACGTACGTGCGCCCTAGGAACTCCTGGGATCTCTGAAGCTGCCTCTAGCAGCCGGGAGAGTCTCTCCGGGACTACATCCGGCGATTCTCGAAGCAGCGCACCGAGCTGCCCAACGTCACCGACTCGGATGTCATCGGCGCGTTCCTCGCCGGCACCACCTGCCGCAACCTGGTGAGCAAGCTGGGTCGCAAGACCCCCACCAGGGCGAGCGAGCTGATGGACATCGCCACCAAGTTCGCCTCTGGCCAGGAGGCGGTTGAGGCCATCTTCCGGAAGGATAAGCAACCCCAGGGCCGCCAGCCGGAAGATGTCCCCGAGGCGTCCACTCAGCGCGGCACCAAGAAGAAAGGCAAGAAGAAGTCGCACGCGAAACGCGACGCCGCCGACGCGGACCTTGTCGCCGCCGCTGAGTACAAGAACCCTCGGAAACCTCCCGGAGGCGCCAATCTCTTCGACAAGATGCTAAACGAGCCGTGCCCCTATCATCAGGGGCCCGTCAAGCACACCCTTGAGGAGTGTGCCATGCTTCGACGCCACTTTCACAAGGCCGGGCCACCTGCGGAGGGTGGCAGGGCCCGCGACGACGATAAGAAGGAAGATCACAAGGCAGGGGAGTTCCCCGAGGTCCACGACTGCTTCATGATCTATGGTGGGCAAGTGGCGAACGCCTCGGCTCGGCACCGCAAGCAAGAGCGTCGGGAGATCTGCTCGGTAAAGGTGGCGGCGCCAGTCTACCTAGACTGGTCCGACAAGCCCATCACCTTCGACCGGGGCGACCACCCCGACCGCGTGCCGAGCCCGGGGAAATACCCGCTCGTTGTCGACCCCGTCATCGGCAACGTCAGGCTCACCAAGGTCCTCATGGACGGAGGCAGCAGCCTCAACATCATCTACGTCGAGACCCTCGGGCTCCTGCGGATCGATCTGTCCTCGGTCCGAGCAGGCGCGACGCCTTTCCACGGGATCGTCCCCGGGAAACGCGTCCAGCCCCTCGGACAACTCGATCTACCTGTCTGCTTCGGGACTCCCTCCAACTTCCGAAGGGAAACCCTCACGTTCGAGGTGGTCGGGTTCCGAGGAACCTACCACGCGGTGTTGGGGAGGCCATACTACGCCAAGTTCATGGTCGTCCCCAACTACACCTACCTCAAGCTCAAGATGCCGGGCCCCAACGGGGTCATCACTGTCGGCCCCACATACCGACACGCGTACGAATGCGACGTGGAGTGCGTGGAGTACGCCGAGGCCCTCGCCGAATCCGAGGCCCTCATCGCCAACCTGGAGAGCCTCTCCAAGGAGGCGCCAGACGTGAAGCGCCATGCCGGCAACTTCGAGCCAGCGGAGACGGTTAAGTCCGTCCCTCTCGACCCCAGCAACGACGCCTCCAAGCAGATCCGGATCGGCTCCGAGCTCGATCCCAAATAGGAAGTAGTGCTCGTCGACTTTCTCCGCGCAAACGCCGACGTTTTCGCGTGGAGTCCCTCGGACATGCCCGGCATACCGAGGGATGTCACCGAGCACTCGCTGGATATCCGAGCTGGAGCCCGACCCGTGAAGCAGCCTCTGCGCCGATTCGACGAAGAAAAGCGCAGAGCCATAGGCGAGGAGATCCACAAGCTAATGGCGGCAGGGTTCATCAAAGAGGTATTCCATCCCGAATGGCTTGCCAACCCTGTGCTTGTGAGAAAGAAAGGAGGGAAATGGCGGATGTGTGTAGACTACACTGGTCTAAACAAAGCATGTCCAAAAGTTCCCTACCCTCTGCCTCGCATCGATCAAATCGTGGATTCCACTGCTGGGTGCGAAACCCTGTCTTTCCTCGATGCCTACTCAGGGTATCACCAAATCAGGATGAAAGAGTCCGACCAGCTCGCGACTTCTTTCATCACACCTTTCGACATGTACTGCTATGTTACCATGCCGTTTGGTTTGAGGAATGCGGGTGCGACATACCAAAGGTGCATGAACCACGTGTTCGGCGAACACATTGGTCGAACGGTCGAGGCTTATGTCGATGACATCATAGTCAAGACGAGGAAAGCCTCCGACCTCCTTTCCGACCTTGAAGCGACATTCCGGTGTCTAAAGGCGAAAGGCATAAAACTCAATCCTGAGAAGTGGGTCTTCGGAGTCCCCCGAGGCATGCTCTTGGGGTTCATCGTCTCCGAGCGAGGCATCGAGGCCAACCCGGAGAAAATCGCGGCCATCACCAACATGGGGCCCATCAAGGACTTGAAAGGCGTACAGAGGGTCACGGGATGCCTTGCGGCTTTGAGCCGTTTCATCTCGCGCCTCGACGAAAGAGGCCTGCCTCTGTACCGCCTCTTAAGAAAGGCCGAGTGCTTCACTTGGACCCTTGAGGCCGAGGAAGCCCTCGGGAACCTGAAGGCGCTCCTCACGAACGCGCCCATCTTGGTGCCCCCCCGCGGCCGGAGAAGCCCTCTTGATCTACGTCGCCGCTACCACTCAGGTGGTCAGCGCCACGATCGTGGTTGAGAGACGAGAAGAGGGGCATGCATTGCCCGTCCAGAGGCCGGTCTACTTCATCAGTGAGGTACTGTCCGAGACCAAGATCCGCTACCCACAAATTCAGAAGCTGCTGTACGCGGTGATCCTGACGCGGCGGAAGTTGCGACACTACTTCGAGTCTCATCCGGTGACTGTAGTGTCATCCTTCCCCCTGGGGGAGATCATCCAGTGCCGAGAGGCCTCGGGTAGGATTGCAAAGTGGGCGGTGGAAATCATGGGTGAGACAATCTCGTTCGCCCCTCGGAAGGCCGTCAAGTCCCAAGTCTTGGCGGACTTTGTGGCTGAATGGGTCGATACCCAGCTCCCAACAGCTCCGATCCAACTGGAACTCTAGACCATGTTTTTCGACGGGTCACTGATGAAGACAGGGGCAGGCGCGGGCCTGCTCTTCATCTCGCCCCTCGGGAAGCACCTACGCTACGTGCTACGCGTCCATTTCCCGGCGTCCAACAATGTGGCCGAGTACGAGGCTCTGGTCAACGGGTTGCGCATCGCCATCGAGCTAGGGGTCCGACGCCTCGACGCTC
The DNA here is from genome assembly GCF_902167145.1 of Zea mays. Classification (NCBI taxonomy): domain Eukaryota; kingdom Viridiplantae; phylum Streptophyta; class Magnoliopsida; order Poales; family Poaceae; genus Zea; species Zea mays. The sequence continues at coordinate 77,129,395 of NC_050100.1, read as the reverse complement.
GCGGTGACTCGCAGCTCGTCATCGACCAAGTCATGAAGAACTCCCACTGCCGCGACCCGAAGATGGAAGCCTACTGCGATGAGGTTCGGCGCCTGGAAGACAAGTTCTACAGGCTCGAGCTCAACCACATCGCCCGACGATACAACGAGACTGCGGACGAGCTAGCTAAGATAGCCTCGGGGCGAACAACGGTTCCCCCGGACGTCTTCTCCCGAGACCTGCATCAACCCTCCGTCAAGACCGACGACGCGCCCGAGCCCGAGAAGGCCTCGGCTCAGCCCGAGGCACCCTCGGCCCCCGAGGGTGAGGCACTGCGCGTCGAGGAGGAGCGAAGCGGGGTCACGCCTAATCGAAACTAACAGACCCCGTACCTGCAATATCTCCACCGAGGAGAGCTACCCCTCAACCGAGCCGAAGCTCGGCGGTTGGCGCGGCGCGCCAAGTTGTTCGTCTTGCTGGGGGACGAGAAGGAGCTCTACCACCGCAGCCCCTCAGGCATCCTCCAACGATGCATATCCATCGCCGAAGGCCAGGAGCTCTTACAAGAAATACACTCGGGGGCTTGCGGTCATCACGCAACGCCTCGAGCCCTTGTTGGAAACGCCTTCCGACAAAGTTTCTACTGGCCGACCGCGGTGGCCGACGCCACTAGAATTGTCTGCACCGCCAAGGGTGTCAGTTCTATGCGAGGCAGACACACTTGCCCGCTCAGGCCCTACAGACGATACCCATCACCTGGTCGTTTGCTGTGTGGGGACTGGACCACGTCGGCCCCTTGCAGAAGGCACCCGGGGGCTACACGCACCTGCTGGTCGCCATCGACAAATTCTCCAAGTGGATCGAGGTCCGACCCCTAAACAGCATCAGGTCCGAACAGGCGGTGGCGTTCTTCACCAACATCATCCATCGCTTTGGGGTCCCGAACTCCATCATCACCGACAACGACACCCAGTTCACCGGCAGGAAGTTCCTGGACTTCTGCGAGGATCACCACATCCGGGTGGACTGGGCCGCCGTGGCTCACCCCATGACGAATGGGCAAGTAGAGCGTGCCAACGACATGATTCTGCAAGGACTCAAGCCACGGATCTACAACAACCTCAACAAGTTCGGCAAGCGATGGATGAAGGAGCTCCCCTCGGTGGTCTGGAGTCTGAGGACAACGCCGAGCCGAGCCACGGGCTTCACACCGTTCTTTCTAGTCTATGGGGCCGAGGCCATCTTGCCCACAGACTTAGAATACGGTTCCCCGAGGACGAGGGCCTACGACGACCAAAGCAATCGAGCTAACCGAGAAGACTCACTGGACCAGCTGGAAGAGGCTCGGGACATGGCCTTACTACACTCGGCGCGGTACCAACAGTCCCTGCGACGCTACCACGCCCGAGGGGTTCGGTCCCGAGACCTCCAGATGGGCGACTTGGTGCTTCGGCTGCGACAAGACGCCCGAGGGCGGCACAAGCTCACACCTCCCTGGGAAGGGCCATTCGTCATCGCCAAGGTTCTGAAGCCCGGGACGTACAAGCTGGCCAACATTCAAGGCGAGGTCTACAACAACGCTTGGAACATCCGACAGCTACGTCACTTCTACCCTTAAGATGCTTTCAAGTCGTTCGTACACCTCGTTCACACACAAAGTCTAATCATCAAGGAAGGGTCAGCCTTGCCTCGGCAAAGCCCGACCCTCCCTCGGGGGCTAGAAGGGGGGAACCCCCTCTCGACAAAATTTTCCTCGAAAAAAGTCTTCCATCAAAAAGGTTTCCGCGTCTCCTGGCTATATCAGTAACAGGACCCCAAGAAACGAATAAGGGCGCATGTAAGTGGCAAGGCCGACCGAGCGAGGGACTCATACGCCTCTGGGATACGGATACCTCACTCGTCACCTACCATGAAAAATGACTCTTACTTGGGCAAGCTACCCTGCTACTGACGAACGGGTCCGAATACGCAAAACGGAAGGAAAAGGAGCACAACCTTATATTACGATAATAAAGTGTTCGGGCCTCGGCGGCCGCAAAAGACACATGCATTCAAAGAAAACTGCTTCAGCAGAGTCAGGCGTCGCCCAGAGAAGGAGCCGCGCCCTCGGCTTCGTCCCCACCTTCGGCAAGGTCCGCCCCGGCCTCGGACGACGGCGCAGGCGGGAAGACCTCTGCCTCGAAGATGGATGCCAGCACCGCGCTTGGGCCCGCGGCGGCCGCGTCGAGCCTCTGGACTTCGGCCAGGGCGGTTTCATCTTCGTCGGGGAGGCAATACCCCTCGCTGACTCGCTCCAGATCCACGACATAGTGGGAAGCAAGCACGGCGAAGGCCCGCCTGACGCCGTGATGCAGAGCCTCGCGGAGTCTGCCACGCGCATGGTCGCCCAAGGCCTGCAGGCGACTTTGAGGGGAGCTTCCCGAGGGGACGTCGTCAAAGCCGAAGACTCGACAGAAGGCCGAGATGGCCTCAGACATGGCCGCGTGGTCGGCCTCCCTCTGCTCGGCCGCCTGAGCAAGCGCCTTGGTAGACTTACCAAGGGCAGACTCGAGCTCTGCGAACAGCCAAAGCGGAAGACCTCAAACACAAGTTGAGGAACCGAGCTGAAACAAAAACTTAAAACAGCCAAGACATACCTCCGGCTCGGGCACGCTGCTCCGAGGATGCGGCTTGGGCCACGGCTAGGTCTGCTGCAAGGGCTCCGACCCGAGCAGACGCCTCGGCTAACTGGACTCCAAGAGCCTCAGCCCGGCTTTCAGCCTCGGCGGCCCGACCCCGAGATTGGTCCCGCTCGCCGGTGACCTGGTCAAGCTCCGACTGCCACCGCTGCGCCTCTGCGCGTGCCGCTGCTGCCTCTGCTCCCAGATCGACACAGAGCAACCGAAGGTCTGCCACCTCGGCGCTCTGTTGGGAGAGGCGCGCCGTTGCCCTGGCAAGCGTGGTCCTCAGGGACCGCAGCGGATGAATGACAACTTGGCGGCGCTCAGATCTGTCAGATCCTGAGGGAAGGAAGCGGGGCGTCACAAAGAACGCCTCGATCACGAGAAAGGTATGCCTGAAATTATTACCTGGAAGAACTTGGGAACGTCCCTGCAAAGGACCTCCAAGGTCGACCGGAGCGACCCCACCGTTGCCTCGGCACACTCGCGAAGCCCGTCCCAAGACTGCTCTTCCCGCTCATCGTCGAGAACGAAGAGGGGATCCGAGGCCCCACGGGTCCGGAACCGAAGCTACTGGCGCCGCCCCTCAGGACTGCGTCGCGCGGGGACAAGACTGCCGCTCGACGGGACGGGTCGCGGTCCTGCGCCCCCTCCTCCGAGGCACCAAGTAGCGACGCCTCGACCATCTCAGCATCGGCGGCGACGGGTGGCTCCACGGCCAGAACGACAACGGCCTCGGCAGCAGCCGTCGCCAGCGCCGGCAGCATGTCTGGTGGGCCCGAGGCCATGGCCGCGCCAGCAGCCTCCCCCAGCGCGACGGCCGCCTCGACAGAAGAGCCAGCCTCGGGAGCTCGCTCCACGGCAACTGGTGCCGCCCGAGCCCCCCGCTGTGGGGCGTCTTGCGAGGTGGTCAGCTGGCCGGCGAGGCCCGGCGCGGCACTAGCTGCGGAAGCCGACGCCGTCTTGAGGACCTTCCGGGGAGCCAGATCGGTCGGACCATGACTCCGCTTGCTAAGGAGAAAAGGAAAATCAGGGTCGGGACATACGAAGGAGGAGCCAGGACGAAGATATCCTAAGATACTTACCCACTCCGGGCCATAATCAACCGTGCCTGTGGGGAGGTCTCTCGAACCTCGACCCCCGAAGGTACCACCGAGGTCTGCCTCGCTGCCAGCTTCGGTACCATCCTCGCCTTGGGCGCCCGAGGCACCCGAGGGACGGACTGCTCAGAAGCAGCCACGACGACCCGAGGATCGCCCTCCTGCGCAGCCGGCACAGGCGACGGTTCTCGGGGAACAGGCAGCCCGGTCTGACTCCCCGGGGTCACCTCAACTTCCCCGGCCGAGGGGTCAAGTACCCCCTCGGTCTGCCCCCGCTCTTCGGACCGGGACCCCAACGTCCTGGCCCCGGATACCGACGGCACCAGCCCGCTCGGGGGCTGGCTTGACGACCCCTGGCCCAGCCTCAGATTCGGGCTGAGGCCAAGGCGGGCAGCCATATCGTCGCCTTCATCGTCGTCGTCGTCATCAGGCGTCTCCGGCGACGGCTCCCTCGGGAGCCCATCCTTCTCCTGCCGACGACGGAGCTTTTCCAAGGCGCCCTGAGCCCGCATCCGCTCGCGGGCCCGAGCCTTCTTTGCGTCCTTTTTCTCCTTCCTCTTCTCCGCGGCAACCCTCCGCGCAGCTCGGTCCACCGCGTCCTTTGGGACCGGTGGCAGGAAAGGCTTGTGATGCTCTACCTCCTGGAGACAGACGAGAAGTCTCGGCTGTGAGAACCAAGGGCAATCCGACGCAAGGAGAAAGAAGGAGCGGACACTCACCAGGGACACACAACCGCGGTCAGGACGCATCAAGGGCTGGGAAAGGGCGCCGACGTCCGGCTTCCCCAACGTGACGGCTACCCGCCTGTGGAGGTCGTCGACGGGAAGGGGATCCGAGGACATCCGCAAACCTTCCAAGTCGGCCTCCGGCGTCATCTCCCAAAGCGGCAGCCGTCGCTCCGTCAAGGGAAGCACCCTCCGGCGATGAATGGCGGCAACCACTCCCGCAGCGGTGAGCCCTCCTTTCCGCAACTCCCCCAGGGCCTTCAGAAGGGGCTGGAGATTCTTCTGTCTATCGTGTGGGGTCCCGTAGCGCCAGTTATCGGCGGCGGCGGTCACCACTCGCTGAGAAAACGACGGGAGCCTCCCGTCGTCGTTTCGGAGATAGAACCACCGGCGCTGCCACCCTTTGTTCGAGGACGCAAGGATGGCGGGGATATACTGCGGCGCCCGCGACTGCCTCAGCTGGAGGATACAGCCACCAGCCCGCACTGTTGTGCGGACCCTTCTCTCCCCCGTCGGCAAGGCAAAAAGCTCCGCGGAGAAGAGATGAGTCCACAGGTCCCAGTGAGGGTCAATCCCCAAGTATCCTTCACAAACCGCCGCGAAGATGGCGGCTTGCGAGATGGAGTTAGGACTGAGGTTGTGTAGCTCCACCCCGTAGACGTGCAGAATCGCCCGCATAAAACGGCTTGCCGGCACTCCGAACCCCCGCTCGTGAAAGGAGACGAAGCTCACGACATACCCCGGTGGCGGGGACGGGGCGGCTCCGCTCGAGGGGGGGGGGGGCATCCACTCCGGCTGCGGGTCACCGGAGAGAGGGCGAAGTAAACCCTCAGCAACGAGGGCCTCCAGGTCATCCGCTGTGACGATGGAGAAAGGCCACGGGTCGCGCGGTGGAACAATGGTCACCCGGTCGGCCATCACCAAGCAGAGGAGGTGGCAGCGGAAAGGACTGGGTGAGCGGTTTCCTTTCTCTGGCTATTCCCTCGGGTTGCGAAAACCTAAGAAGGAGGCAAGTAGCAGAGCAAAGAACCGTCACCGGTCCCTCTCCCGAATATATAAAGGCCCAGGCGAGACCCATTCAACACTTCACCCGAACCCGCCGCAGGATTCAAAACTCAAAGCGAAACGCCCGTTCCTCGAACGGCTCGTGCACGCGCAACGACCGCCCCGTGAACCACTCGTCCCGTCGCATTAACTCTGCGGCAGGACGGACGACACCTTTGGCGGGCGAAGCAGGCGACGCTTCGCTTCCGCCATAATGACCGCGTCAAAAAAGGTGCTCCACGTCATTCGATTTCGTATCCTTTTCCTCTTCCTCTTTCTCTCTCTCAACAGGGACCGGGAAAGGGATACCCCGAAAGGGATCCTTCTCCGCGAAGGAAACGGGCCCCGAGCCCCCCTACTGATCAGAGGTTCGAAGGCTGGCCCCTCGAAGAGGTTCAACAGCCGCCTCAGAGCGCTCGGGCTCCACGCCCACTACTGGTCAGAGGTTCGAAGGTCGGCCCTTCGGAAGGGTTCAACGGCCGCCTCAGGCCACTCGGGCTCCGCGCCCACTACTGATCAGGGGTTCGTAGGCTGGCCCTCGAAAGGGTTCGACAGCCGCCTCAGACGCAGAGCGAGGGATGACCCTGGGTACGTTCGATACATAACCAAGGCTCGGGCTACGCTCCCGAGGTACCCTAGGACATTTCCGAGACCAACGAGAACGATTTTTGTAACGGAATCCCATCAGAGGGAGGCATCGAGCCCTCGGACCCCGTCAAAAGGGGACCGGGTCCGGCAAATCACCCGCATGTACTTTTGGAGTGCGCCTCCGGGCCACTAGCCGACCCCTAACAAATGGGGCACGAGCGTCCACTCGGATTACCCGTTAGCAGCTCACTGGAGACACCATGTTCGGTGCCCTCCAAGGGCAACATGGCGCTTTCCCCTCTCCTCCTTGCGGAAAGGCGACGCAGGGGCGTATGTAAAAAAGTCGAGTCTGTCCTTGACCGCCCTCTCGCTCTGTGCAGAGGCTCGGGGGCTGCTCTCGCAAACCCGGCTCCGGCCAAACCGTTGACAGCGTCAACATACCAGCCCGAGAACTTGGGACCCGACCGTGCACCCGGACTACGGCCAGCTCACATGAGGGAACAACCAGACCGACCGAAGCATCGCGAAACGCATTAAGACCTCGAAGGAGTCAAACCACTCCTCCGAGGCCTCGGGGGCTACACCCGGCGGGTGCGCTCGCGCGCACCCACCAGACAAAATGCAACCGAGAAAGGTCGGTCCCCTTGCAAAAAAGTGCGACAAAAGCCTCCAAGCGAGTATTAACACTCCCTTTGAGGCTCGGGGGCTACTGTCGGGGACCATAATTAGGGGTACCCCCAAGACTTCTAATCTTAGCTGGTAACCCCCATGCTGCAAAGGCCTGATGGGTGCGATTAAGTCAAGGCTCGGTCCACTCAAGGACACGATCTCGCCTCGCCCGAGCCCAGCCTCGGGCAAGGGCAGCCGACCCCGGAGGATCTACGTCTCGCCCGAGGGCCCCCTCAAGCAACGGACACACCTTCGGCTCGCCCGAGGCCCGGTCTTCGCCAAAAAGCAACCTTGGCCAAATCGCCACGACGACCGACCGTATCGCAGTAGCATTTAATGCAAAGATGGCATGACACCTTATCCTGACGCGCGCCCTTCAGTCAACAGAGCCGAAGTGACCGCAGTCACTTCGCCGCTCCACTGACCGGCCTGACAAGAGGACAGCGCCGCCTGCGCCGCTCCGACTGCTGTGCCACTCGACAGAGTGAGGCTGACAGCAGCCAAGTCCGGCCTCGGGCGCCATAGGAAGCTCCGCCTCACCCAACCCCTGGGCTCGGACTCGGCCTCGGCCCCGGAAGACGATGAACTCCGCCTCGCCCGACCCCAGGGCTCGGACTCGACCTCGACCTCGGAAGACAGACTCGACCTCGACCTCGGAGGAGCCTCCGCCTCGCCCTACCCAGGGCTCGGACCGACCACGTCACAGAAGGGGCCATTATTACCCTACCCCTAGCTAGCTCTGGCTACGAGGAACAAGACCAGCGTCCCATCTGGCTCGCCCCGGTAAAACAAATAATGATGGCGCCCCGCATGCCCCATGACGACGGCGGCTCTCAGCCCCCTTACGGAAGCAAGGAGACGTCAGCAAGGACTCGACAGCCCCGACAACTGTCCTTCCGCAAGGCTCCAGCGCTCCTCCGATGGCCACGACATCACACGAACAGGGTGCCAAAACCTCTCCGGCTGCCACGACGGCATGTACTTAGGGCACTAGCTCCTCTCTGCTAGACACGTTAGCACGCTGCTACATCTCCCATTGTACACCTGGACCCTCTCCTTACGCCTATAAAAGGAAGGTCCAGGGCCCTCTTACAGAGGGTTGGCCGCGCGGGGGGAGGACGGGACGGCGCGCGCGTAAGCCTCTCGCTCCCTCCCACGCGGACGCTTGTAACCCCCTACTGCAAGCGCACCTGACCTGGGCGCGGGACAAACACGAAGGCCGCGGGTTTCCCCTTTTACGCCTGTCTCCCTCCGGCTTTCCCCCCTTCGCGCTCCGTCTCGCGCCGACCCATCTGGGCTGGGGCACGCGGCGACAATTTACTCGTCGGTCCAGGGACCCCCCGGGGTCGAAACGCCGACAGGCTGCCACGACGGCATGTACTTAGGACGCTAGCTCCTCTCTGCTAGACACGTTAGCGCACTGCTACATCTCCTATTGTACACCTGGGCCCTCTCCTTACGCCTATAAAAGGAAGGTCTAGGGCTCTCGTACGAGAGGGTTGGTCGCGCGGGAGGACGGGACAGCGCGTGCTGGCCTCTCGCCCCCTCCCACGCGGACGCTTGTAACCCCCTACTGCAAGCGCACCCGACCTGGGCGCAGGACAAACACGAAGGCCGCGGGTTTCCCATTTACGCCTGTCTCCTTGTTTCCCCCCTTCGTGCTTCGTCTCGCGCCGACCCATCTGGGCTGGGACACGCGGCGACAATTTACTCGTCGGTCCAGGGACCCCCCGGGGTCGAAACGCCGACACATGCATTACTACCACTCGTTCTTATCCAGGCACTAGTTGCATGCACGCAGGAGGTGCGTGTGGTCTCTCTGTCCGCGCAGTGAAGCAGTTCCATCTCTCTTATTTTGACCGTACATCTATCCTCAGCTACAACCGCTTTGAACGATTCTTTAGGAGCTGCCGCTTGGACAGATTGGTCACAGAGCCGCTAGCAGGGCGGTTCGCGCGGCACAGGCACGCGGGGTACTCTATCGAAGCAGTTCGCACAGTGCGTGGCCAGCAGAGCCACTGCCGCCGTGTTTTTTAATTAGCCACGATAAACAGTAGATTCATTCTACTCACAAAGACATACCACTTGATTTCTAGAGACGGAATCGAAGGCTGTCGCGTAAGACAGTTCGGCTAGGTCGGAGAACCTGCCGGCTTGACAAAGAGTTGATGCAGATCTGATCCCCAACAACGTCGAGGTAGAGCGTGCTGATAACGTGTTGAGAACTATGTTACCATGGATCACCAGATCCACTCCCTTCCCTCCCGTCAGCAGATTAGGCGCGAGAAGCTATAGAAGACCCGTTTCCCTTCCCATAAGCACGACATAGAAACACACGAGACATAAGGTATAGGGTTGATTCTCTGGCCTCTTTCTCTTCTATGTAATATAAAGGAGTGTACAAGTTTCTTATATAGAGATGTGAGACACTTCAGGGGCCCACATAACCCTAACTAGGGTTACTTAACACAAACGACTCCAACCCTAGCCTGTGGAGCTCCTCCCAAACGCCATCGCTCGTCCGCCGTTGCCACGAGCTCATCCGCCGTCGCTCGTCCCCACGAGCTCCCAGCGACTCCCCATCCCCACGAGCTCGTCCGTCGTCGCTCCATCGAGGGACCTTGGGATTCATCCGCGTCGGTGCACACCTAAAGAGCAATGATCCACACCGAGCTCTCCATCGGTGCCCCCTTCCCCTCGACAAGGTAAGATCTCACTCTAGATCCCCGTCTTGCTGCATCTTGTCGCGCGTGAAAGAGAGAGGTGGGCTGAGAAGAAGGCAAGAGGGCTTGGACTGGAGGAGCGGAGGGGCTGGGGTGGCATTATATAGAACTGGGTCAGATCGACGATGTGACGGGCAGGGGCGGGTCTCGTTCAATTCAAGGGTATTCAAATGAATACCTATTATTTTGGCAAAAGAACTTCAGTATATATACATGTATATAGTGTATATGCATAGATAGAAAATGAATCAAATAAATAAAGGAATTATGTTAATTTGGACCCAAAATATCTCCATCCTATTTCTCATACCTAACTAATCTAACAGTTTGTCGTGGACCATGAGGCCCAACAGAGCGACAAAACCCACCTCAGTACCTCACGGCAAAAAAAATCCCCAAACCTTATTGTAGTCGCACCATGGCAGGGTCATCAGATGGGCCAGCCACCAAGTCGTGGTCACGTCTTATAGCCCCACATGCCATGGAGACACCAGCAACTTCGTTGCGCCATTGTGGCTTCGCAGCACAGCTAGGTACCTAGACTTGACCGACTAACTGTCATTGCATTGCATCTGGCCTCGTTGTTGCATCGTCTGTCGTCCCTCGTCCGAGGCTTCAATCCACCATAGTCAGGCGCGTCACCGCGTGCAAGGACAGACAGCCAGGGGGCAAGGTCCCATCATGCCAATGTCCAAGCCCACCTAGCCTGTGGCCACCCGACCTTGACCTCCCCTGATTTGCTGCTTGCAGTACTGGGATGTAGATGGGGCATTAGCGATTGGAAAATGCCAAAGAGGATAAACAACCAGCCAGCAACCGAGCAACAACAAACATATGCATTTCGATTTAAAACTTTTGAAATAGTTTCATGAAATTTGAGTTTAGTAGACTAGTTATTGAATCAGTTATTACTATAGCGAGTGTGCTTAATTATATGTTATATATATATAATTAATTATATATATCGATAGACATGTTTTAATCTTCCAAAAAAACCATCTTATAAAAAAATCGAATACCCACCCTCTAAATCATTGGCCCGCCACTGGTGACGGGGAGCGGAGAGCCGTGCGGAGGGCGGCTTGTAGACGACGGACCCCGTCCGGCGGGCCTCCCCTCACTTCTTACCGTCGGGAGCTGTGCCTGTGACTGCCCCACCTAAGCTAACTCCAAATTACCTGTCCTAATCATAATGGCTCGCTCCCCTCCACTGGCCTGCGTAATATTCATTCGCTCGCCTGTTCACAGCTAACGCGGCAACGATGTGGCCGAGAATTGAAAAAACAGAGCAACAGATTTGAAGACCGAGGGCAGAACCGATGTGTGTGGAGAGTGGAACTGTAAGTTTCGTCTTGCATTAGTCCGTCTGATTCCGGATTAGGATTGGTGCTCTGCTACGTTTCCATGAACTGTTCAAAGCAGAGTAGGAGTAGCGAAGGCAGAAGACTGATCATGCGTTCTTTTGCTGTGGTGTGTTAGTAGCTACCCGTGACACATCTCGTCTTTCTTGAAACGGAGGAAGACGTCGCAGGTGAAGCGTGCATTGTGCCTTTTTTTGTTTTTTTCTAGTGGTAGAGGCAGGAGCCTTGCACTTGTGTGTGTGTGTGGTGGAGGAGAAAAAAAAAGAACAGGCTTTGATGTTCTCAGAAACTGAAGTTCAGATCTAATAGTGCATGGAAAATCCTCAACCCTGAGAAATCGATTTTCGCACTCTGATTTGTAATGCTGTACTGTAATTAGACAAACGCGTGGCACGTGGAATAACTGCTGGCAAACACAAACAAGAAAAAGGGGTGGCCTACGCCGCTACGCGACAACCGTGCTCGCAATAACAGAGAGCGAGGAGTCCTTTTTTTTTTGACGATGTGCTCCACACACATCACAGTTCGCTTACTTCTCTGACCTCTGAAAACGAGTGCGGAACTGGGCGACGGGAGGCCTATATGTATCATTTTTACATGTCTTGTTGACAGACTCCCTATCTTGTTTCTAGCATTTTCAGTTGTTTTTTTGTTTCCATCGTTGTATAGATATTAAATATTTCCCCCCTTTTATGTTGATAGTAGTATGCTTTGGTCTGTAGATGCCTTGAATTTTTAGTTCAATTGGATAACTTGCCTTATAAGTTCAATTGTTATCCACTTCTCTAAATATGGGTTCTTGGGAGGAGCAAGTTAGACAATTTTTGTTAGACGAGGAAGAAGACGACGATGAGTTGTTCTTTGTTATTCTCACTACTATAATTCCATACCTCTCAGAAGAGAAAGAGCCCATCCACACCTCCTCACTCACTGGTGCTAAAAAGGTTAGAGAAATCCTTGAAGGACATGAGAGTTGGTACAAATCCGAGTTCCGAATGGAGCCAGCAATATTCAGAACCACAACAAATTTTCTTAGAAGAGAGAATTTACTATGAGATACACGAGGAGTTACTGTTGAGGAGCAGCTTGGGATGTTCATGTACATGATCTCCCACAATGCTAGTAACCAAATGCTACAGAAGGCTTTTCAACATAGTGGAGAGACTATCCATAGAAAAATATCTGAAGTATTTGATATTGTTCCCACACTAACTCAGTGTTTTGTGAAGCTTCCTGGCTCTATCCAAACTCATACCAAAATTGCAACGGATTCTAGGTTCATGCCATTTTTCAGGTGTGCTATCAATTCCAAACACAATTTGCTTAATTGTTTCCCTTTCCACTACACCATGACACAATATTATCGACGGATTGTCTGATGGTAAAACACCTGAATAATGTCGCATAGTCCGTCGGTAAAGTGTTTTGCCGACAAATAATGATTGTTGGCAAAAGCCCTGTCGGCAATAACCTTTACCGGCAGACATAGATCTCCCGGCAAACTATCTGTCGACAATGTTGACGTTATTGCCGACGGACATGTCTTTGCCGTCGGACAACGTTTTGCCGACATATTCCTTGTGTCGACACCTTGTGTGTCGCTAAAATTTTATATGCCAACAGATTGTCTGATGTTGTTCCTTATGTGCAGTTAAAAAAATCTATGTATACAAATATATGCTAATGAAACAAATAATAAAGTGATTATGATACACATTGCATGACAACTTGAATAATATGTAGATCAGAATATATGAAATTTGATTACTACAAGAGAGATCGACCTTTGACTTTGGATTCCAACATAAATTTGTTTGGAACATGATTTGTGAAATGAACATATAAAATATAATAGCATACATGTTTCCTAAATTCTGATGTGATCTTTCAGTACTATTACATGCAAAAGTCTAAAGATCCATCTACTCTCCCTACTAAAATCTCTCCATCAGCTCGGTGTTACGCCAACGGCTAGCATGCATGCTCGTAATCATTTTCTCACGCACTTCAAGCATCAACTCAATCTGATCCTACGTGCTTCCAACACCTCTTCCTGTAGCAGATTCTGATAATTTGTCAATTACTGTATTATCATGTCTATAAACTCCCAACAGAAAATACAAACTAAAAGTGCACAAGATTACAAAGAAATAGAACATGAAAACATGCTCCAATAAAAATGGAAATAGGGCCACCCAAAATAAAAGAACGCTCCAACTAACTAAATCAGACACAACTCCAAAATTTACTAGATCAATCAATATGTACAAATAGGCTTGAGAACCATGAAGCCTTAACAACATGACAAACTCTCCACCAAAAACTACCATGAACCAAACAATACAAATCATCAGACAGACTGATAAATTTTAGAGCATCACCTAAAGCCCAACCACAAACACAAACTGAAAGTTTGGAACACCCCAGGCGAAGGCGAGTGCACATGCGGCTCCCAACAGATAATAAAAAAACTTGAGACTCAATTATCTCCTCAGCTCATCCTCTTTACATATCTTCATCATCGCTGAAACCATTATAACGACGCCAATGCTATCCTATTTAGTAGTGTACAACAACCTTAACTGTTGAAAATACTATTGCAATTTTTAAAGGAAGACTGACGGTGAGTAGATTGCATTTTTAATATGGCAGGATGTTGAAAACGCTATTGCAGTTTTTGGTGGTAAACTGGCTGAGAGCAGATTTTAGCAGGCTTGAACAATGTTTTGACCCATAGCTAGCCGACTTTTAATGAGCTGCAATCCTATGTCTTCTAGTGTTTACTGGTGTACAGAAGGCTTAAACTGACTAATAATTTTATGGTGTTTTTAAATCTCATGAAATTCAAGATGTCGTACATAGCAGCCTTGTGTCTTCTTTTAATACTATGTTATGAGAATCAATCAAACATTCGTTCACAAATACCCTTATCTAAAATAGGCGAGTTACAATTTTAATACCCTGATAATATCTTTGATTGTTCGACCCCTGAACAAAATTTAGGATCGTTTTAGCCCCCCACCCCACCCCATTGTTTGATTCGGTTTAATCTACTTTAGTTTATTTTTGAACATAAGCAATCTGCCAGCTACATAATCGTACCTTTTGTTCATGGCTAAATGTTCCTTGTGTACAATTAAAATGGAATGTACCAGTGCATATTTAAGGGTTCATCTAGAATTCATCAAGAATTAATGTACTTCAACATTTAGAAGAAAAAGTGACACAATCAGCTAGGTGTATATATGCAACTGCAAAGTAGGCAGGTAGAAGATAATTTTTTAATCACACTCTACACATATACACAACTATATATGGTGGGAAGAAAATAGTGTCACATATATATTTACCTGCTGCTATAGAACCTTAGGCCAATGTGGATTTTTTGTTACGACTCATCTAAAAATACAGAATATTAGAATTCATCAATTACATAAATAAAATACAAGGTTGTAGTATTACCTTGTTCGTTGGCCATGCAATTGGCATAAAAAGGGCACCCCCATACTCTCTACACCTAAGTATGGTCGTGGTAGAGAAGTTTCCCTTTTTAGCAGGCGAGTCACAAAAACTTGTGTAAACTTCCTTCCAAGAGGAACATCTCCCACCTTGGTGGTTGGGTCTGTTGAGATAATATTTGCTATTGCAACAGGAACTTCAGATCTCATCATAGAATATAATATGACTTCTTTGCCAACCTAATAATATATGTGAAGTAAGATTACAAAGCTCAAATAATGAAACATAAATATGAAGTGATAGATGAGAAAATTACAGGATTATCCTCTGCATTTTGAGATGATCCATGGTTTCTTTGAGGAGTATCAAATATGACTTTTTTGCTTTCTTTTTATGTTGGCAACCTTTCCCATGCACTCTGTGCATATTCTCTGTTTGCATTAAAACTTCCTCTCCAGAAAGTGGTTTAGGCGCTGGCCTATCCTCAACTTTACCATCAAATGAATCTGGATCAAATCTATGTGGATGGTTTGGGTCCAAAAATCTACGATGTCCCATATAACAATTTTTTGTACCTTGTTTCAATCGTAGAGAACGTGTATATGAGTGCCATTCAATACATGCAACTTCACCTGATGTAGTACATGCTGCAATATACCCTAGGCCTGGATAATCAGATATGGTCCATATTATTGCAGCACGCAATTGAAAATACTCATACTTTGCGGAATCATATGTCCTTACCCCTTCAACAAACATATCCAACAGATCATCAATTAGTGGCTCAATATAAATATCTATATCACTACCAGGAGATCTACGACCTGGAATCAGCAATGAGATAATGAAATTGGTTTGCTTCATACACAACCATGGTGCAAAGTGAAAGTCGCCTAGAGGGGGGGGGGTGAATAGGGCGAAACTGAAATTTACAAAATTAATCACAACTACAAGCCGGGTTAGCGTTAGAAATATAAACGAGTCCGCGAGAGAGGGTGCAAAACAAATCGCAAGCGAATAAAGAGTGTGACACGCGGATTTGTTTTACCGAGGTTCGCTTCTCGCAAACCTACTCCCCGTTGAGGTGGTCACAAAGACCGGGTCTCTTTCAACCCTTTCCCTCTCTCAAACGGTCCCTCAGACCGAGTGAGCTTCTCTTCTCAAATTAATTAGGAACCAAACTTCCCACAAGGACCACCACACAATTGGTGTCTCTTGCCTTGTTTACAATTGAGATGATCGCAAGAACGAATGAGAAAAAGAAGCAATCCAAGCGCAAGAGCTCAAAAGAACACAACAAATCTCTCTCACTTAACACTAAAGCTTTTGTGGAATTGGGAGAGGATTTGATCACTTGGGTGTGTCTAGAATTGAATGCTAGAGCTCTTGTAAGTAGTTGGAAGGTGGAAAACTTGGATAACTTGAATGTGGGGTGGTTGGGGGTATTTATAACCCCAACCACCAAACTAGCCGTTTGGTGGAGGCTGCTGTCGCATGGCACACCGGACAGTCCGGTGTGCCACCGGACATTGTCCGGTGCGCCAGCCACGTCACCAGGTCGTTGGGTTCCGACCGTTGGAGCTCTGACGTGTGGGCCCGCCTGGCTGTCCGGTGGCGCACCAGACAAGTCCTGTAGACTGTCCGGTGTGCCACCCGCGCGTGCTCTGCTCCTCTGCGCGCGCTGGCACGCATTAAATGCGTTACAGTCGACCGTTGGTGCGAAGTAGTCGTTGCTCCGCTGGCTCACCGGACAGTCCGGTGTGCACCGGACATGTCCGGTGAATTATAGCGGAGCGGAAATCCGAAGCTGGCGAGTTCAGAGTCGCTCTCCCCTGGGACACCGGACACTGTCCGGTGGTACACCGGACAGTCCAGTGAATTATAGCGAAGCAGCTCTGTGACGGAACCTCCCAAGTAATTAGGCCCACCTACAGTTGTCCTTGTCTAACAGACATCAGACAACCCTGTAGATGTTCCTGAATCACTCGATAAGTTCGGTATCTTCTCTCTTACCTTTCCAGGAACGTTTCACCCGTCTTGCAGACATTACAGAACATCAGAGGAATAGAAATGCGGAAGCGATTACATAAACTTACATTTATTTATAAAGTAAGATCAAGTTATTTATTACAGACCAGAGCTATAAAACGAGTGCTGATTAGTATTATTACAATACCAAGCGAGGTAAAAACTCCTCCCGATAAGTTTTTAAACAAAAGTCCTAATGGAGGATCCTTTCCTCCCGCACTTCAGTCTTGTTTTTCTTCCTTTGGAACCACCTTGGAGCAAAAGCAATAAAAATTTGTCGTTTCCTCACCTAAAAACAACGGAGGGATAAACCCTGAGTATGGAATTACTCAGCAAGTCTTACCCGACTAAGGAAAAGACTCTCAAGGGTATGCTGGATAAATAGGAATCAGGGAGAGGCTTTAGCAAGAATCAACTTAGATACTTTTGCAGAAATAGCTTACTAAAGTGAGTCCTTACTTTCAATATTTTAACGCCAGATTAAATATTAATAGACTCTGTTTGCATCTAGTCTAATTTCATCATCTCTTCAATACAACATCATTTTATTCATAATGTTCACATCCTGACTTAGGTTGTAGGGAAATGACCAAGTCTTCATAACCGCGAAGGTATGGCGATCCGAATCGATTATACTCAGCTGAGGATCTCCAATCACACGACATATGTAGCACTTAACCCTTGCAAATGTCAACCCGCCACCGGGGTTCTTAAGACCAGATCAGGTTCACGCAAACCGAGAGCACAGATACACCACTGTCCAGCCTCTTGCCACGGAGGGTACACGCTACTCTCGCCACCGCTCCACGCCCATTTCGTGTTATCTTATTCTGGTCTTAGTCTGCCCGAGGCAAGGCTTACCCATGACGAGGCATGTGACTAGTTAAAGGGTCCTCGATCAGCACACCTACATACGCATTCAATCCTTAATCAACCTGGGTAGAACATCACCTGTTCCTAACCCAAGTCTCAATTTAAGTATTTCCATCCTTAGGATTGTTTCTGTTCCTTAGGATGAAAAGAGCATCACAGGGAACTTTGCAGTAAAATCCCACCATTGCTCCAAATGAAAATATTCTTGCAGGTAGAAGCCATCCTTTCTCGAGCTAGGCTAAGGACAACCTCTATCCACAAGATCTAAGCAGGGCTAAGCATTTTTGTAAATCATATTTTGATACTTCACAGAAGTATCTATAAAGGTATGGATATCAAGGAAAGCAATGCATCAAAGGGTTCCAAGCAACTCCTATGAACCTAATGCACATTTCACTAGACTTAAAGTGTGCGAAAATTATTTAAAAACACAAGGAAAGGGGTTGCATGCACCGGGGCTTGCCTTCGTTAGTAGGTGAGTCAGGCTCGGACCCGCAGATATCAAAGTAGAAATGGTTCCCGGCCTGAGAATCCGAAGGTGGTGGTGTCTTCTCTTTAGTCACTTCGATCTCTTCTTCGTTTTCTAAATATAACCATATAGGTATATATAAGAATGAATGCCATGTAATGCTCATGAGAGTGCAAAGATAATAAAGATTTATTATCTAAGTCTTGAATACAACTTTCCTTCACGGAACTCCGAGAACTTAGGGTTTCCGGAGTCAGTAAAGGAGTTCAAAGGGCAGGGGTAGGGTTTTGGGTTCTAGTTATCAAACAAGGTCCAAATTAATCCAAACTCTACCCAAGGCTTTTAAATGATGTTTAGAGTTCAAATAAAAAGTTTGGGCATTTTTGGAATTACCATTTATTTTCTAAAAATCCAGAACTAATGTTTTAAGCTATTTTAAATAACCCAAAATTCCTTAGTTAATCTAAAAATCATGAAATTATTTTTATTAAATTCTAGGGAAAATAAGAAGCCTAGGAAAATTAGTTTCACAATTTTTAGGATTTTTCTGTAATTTTCTACATTTGTTGGAGTTCTGCTGGAAAAAGAAAAAGATAAAGATTGAACAGTCCAGGGCCGATTTCAGCCCAGGCAGCCCAACTACCGCAGAAACACGTCCACGCGCGCGCGCTCGCGGCAACTTTGCACAGAGGCCCTCGGTTTGTTAGCTAAATCGAAGTAGGTTTGCTTACTGTTCCTCTGTGCCACTGACAAATTGCAGAAATGCCCTCCATCTTCTATCTCTTCCCCGCGAATGCCCCTGACCACGGCACGCACGCAGATCATCCCTGACGTGGTATGTACCGGCCATGGCCGGCGATGACTGCTTGGAATAACTAACGGGGAGGCTTCACTTACCTAAGGCGACCTAGGAACAACCACTAAACTAACATGAACCCAACTGGGAGTCGCTTGTCCACGATCACGGCGGACACCGAGCATGGGAGCACACGTTCCCGCGGATTGGGGATGGTCTAGTTCGATCGGGTGGGTTGATGAGCATCACGAATGCATACAGGTACTGAAACAGAACCGCAGAGAGCATGATCAGACCTGGAAGTGGCTGGCCATGGCGAGGGTGCTTTTACGGCGGCGGTAAACTGATTTGGGGGAAAACGGCGATTCTCCGGCTAGGGGGGCTAATCGGAGACGGGAGTGGTGGCTATGGCTTCGCAATTTAGAGACGAAGGTCGGAGCTCGGTTGATTTGAGCGAAGGGAGCGAGGATGTGGTGAATTTATAGCTGCGGTGAGTCACTGCCGCGGCCATGGTGATAACCATCGCCGGCCTTAGCTGGCGATCAACTGCGGCGTCAAGCGATAGCTGTTCTCACGCGTTTGCCACGTCCCCGCCGCGACAGTAACGCAGTCACATCCGCGCGGCGTGGATGAATGGAGGGGAGCGACGCTGATGACCGGATATGGCCAGAATGAGAAGTGGCTGCGTGGCAGCCGGAGTTATTGCTCTCCACCGCGGTGACCTTACCCGGAGCAAAAAGATCTTCGCACGGAGATGCTCGCCGCCCGATTATCCCGACCCCGGCGCAAATCACGGCGCGGTTAGGTCGCCGGCGGTAAGGACAGCCGCGCTGGCGGTCTGATCCCCAACAGTCACTGTACCATGGCGCATCCTCATGAGTCGCCCTGACAGAGC
The DNA here is from genome assembly GCF_902167145.1 of Zea mays. NCBI lineage: Eukaryota > Viridiplantae > Streptophyta > Magnoliopsida > Poales > Poaceae > Zea > Zea mays. Next base: position 77,110,026 of record NC_050100.1, on the reverse strand, counting down.
ACTCTGGAGCACCATTTTCTCCCAAATTTCTATGGCAACATCTCCGAGTCTCTGCATCAAAGTTGTAGTGCTACATACCAGCTACAAATCGACTATAGGGATTAAACTTAGTTGAGCACTGGATCATGCTCAGAATTGAGCTTGAAGTTGCTGTCAGTCCACTGTTACTCTGAAAATTCAGACCTTAACAGCCTGACAGCCAGATTTTGAGCTTAATTATCTCTAGATTCTTCTTAACAACTGAGCTCACATTCTTAAGCAAAGGTGTTCTCCTTAGTTTGGTCTACAATTTTGATGTGGTGCCCTAGGGCAAAAACCCTAGAGTTTGAAAGTTACAAGGCTCCAAAGTTGAGCTCATCAATCTGAAATTCAGACTTAGCATGAAATCACAACTAGGGGCCTTTTTGCAAATGAATCCAAATCTTAGGGTTTGGCTTCCAAATTCACACCTTAGTGAATCAAGTGACTTAAGATACTTTATTAACTTGGTTTTTGCACTTTAGTCCAAATGTGCATCAATTTTGCACATAAGCCCCTAGGGTTTGATTTTAGGGTTTTCGAGGGTTTCAAATGGGGTTTTTGGTATCCAGGGGTATAAAAGTGATTCAAGTTCATTTTTGGGAACATTTTATGACTATTCCCCTAAAGCTTTTAGGTTTTCTCAACTTGGGTTAAGTTTTACCCCTTTGATCCTTATTTAGGGTTAAGTTCCCTATCTAGGGTTCTATTTGCAAAGTTGTCGGGGACCATAATTAGGGGTACCCTCAAGACGCCTAATTCTCAGCTGGTAACCCCCATCAGCATAAAGCTGCAAAGGCCTGATGGGTTCGATTAAGTCAGGAATCAGTCCATACGAGTGACTCGATCACGCTTCGCCCGAGCCTAGCCTCGGACAAGGGCAGCCGACCTCGAGGGACTTCCGTCTCGCCCGAGGACCCCATTAACGGCGGACACATCTCCGGCTCGCCCGAGGCCTTGGCTTCGCTAAGAAGCAACCCTGACTAAATCGCCGCACCGACTGACCGAGTTGCAGGAGCATTTAACGCAAAGGCGGCCTGACACCTCTATCCTGACGCGCGCCCCCCGGCAGAGCCGAAGTGACCGTCGTCACTCCGCCGCTCCACTGACCGGTCTGACAGAAGGACAGCGCCGCCTGCGCCACCCCGACTGCAGTGCCACTCGACAGAGTGAGTCTGACAGGCAGTCAGGTCTTGCCAAAGGTGCCATAGGAAACTCCGCTCCACCCGACCCCAGGGCTCGGACTCGGGCTAAGCCCCGGAAGACGGCGAACTCCGCTCCGCCCGACCCCAGGGCTCGGACTCGGGATAAGACCCAGAAGACGGCGAACTCCGCTCCGCCCGACCCCAGGGCTCGGACTCGGGCTAAGACCCGGAAGACGGCGAACTCCGCTCCGCCCGACCCCAGGGCTCGGACTTGGGCTAAGACCCGGAAGACGGCGAACTCTGCTCCGCCCGACCCCAGGGCTCGGACTCGGGCTAAGACCCGGAAGACGGCGAACTCCGCTCCGCCCGACCCAGGGCTCGGACTCGGGCTAAGACCCGGAAGACGGCGAACTCCGCTCCGCCCGACCCAGGGCTCGGACTCGGGCTCAGCCCTAGAAGACGACGAACTCCGCCTCGCCCGACCCCAGGGCTCGGACTCCGCCCTGGCCTCTGCCGAACGACCTCCGCCTCGCCCGACCCCGGGGGCTCGGGCTCGGCCTCGGCAACGGAAGACAGATTCGACCCCAGCTTCGGTGGAGCCCCCACGTCGCCCGGCCTCGGGCGCGGGCCCGCCACGTCAACAGGGAGCGCCATCATCACCCTACCCCGAGCCGACTCGGGCCGCAGAAGAACAAGACCGGTGTCCCATCTGGCCAGCTCCGCCAGATAGGCAATGATGGCGCCCCGCGTGCCCTGTGACGACGGCGGCTCTCAGCTCCCTTACGGAAGCAGGGGGACGTCAGCAAAGACTCGACCGCTCCGACAGCTGTCCCTCCGCCAAGCTCCGTTGCTCCTCCGATAGCCACGACATCACACCAGCAGGGTGCTAAGATCTCTCCGGCTGCCACATTGGCATGTACTTAGGGCGCTAGCTCTCCCTCCGCTAGACACATAGCACTCTGCTACACCCCCCATTGTACACCTGGATCCTCTCCTTACGACTATAAAATGAAGGACCAGGGCCTTCTTAGAGAAGGTTGGCCGCGCGGGACGAGGACGGGATAGGCGCTCTCTTGGGGCCGCTCGCTTCCCTCACCCGCGTGGACGCTTGTAACCCCCCTACTGCAAGCGCACCCGACCTGGGCGCGGGACGAACACGAAGGCCGCGGGATTTCCACCTCTCTCACGCCCGTCTCCGGCCACCTCGCTTCTCCCCCCTTCGCGCTCGCCCACGCGCTCGACCCACCTGGGCTGGGGCACGCGGCACACTCACTCGTTGGCTCGGGGACCCCCCGGTCTCGAAACGCCGACAGTTGGCGCGCCAGGTAGGGGCCTGCTGCGTGCTGACGAACAGCTTCCCGTCAAGCTCCAGATGGGCAGTCTCCAGCAACCTCTCCGGCCCGGGACGGTGCTCCGTTTCGGGAGTCTTGAGTTCATGTCCTTCGACGGCAGCTACGACATGATACTCCTTCCACCGCCGCGCGACAACGACAATGGCGGCCGACATCCCGCCCGCCGGCGACGGAACCGACGACATCTTCCCCGCGCGGTGGAAGAACGACATTCGAGCTCGCCCCGTCCTCTCCCCCGCCAACGGAGGAGGAGGCGGGGCAACCAAGGCCAAGCGGGAGGCCGCGCTTCGTCGGTCGTCGAGCGAATCGACGTTCCCAGCGCCCCAACGGAGGGCACGCCGGGCGTCGACCTCGCGTTCGAGACGAAGGCAAGCGCCGTCCCCCCGCGATGCACTGATCCCGAGCAAGAAGACGACGCCAGCGCGCTCGCGGAGAGCTTGCAGGACGTCGCCCTCGTACCTGAGACGACGGTGCAACCAGTCCCCGATGTGACTACGTCGCTCCTCGTCGACCAAAAGGTACTGACTAACTCCCATCTTACGTCATTTCGACTCGGCCTCAACCCGCCTAGCGACCTCGCTTTGGCGGGCGCTCTCATTGAGGCGAGTGCAACCCCACTGGGGTTTCGTATGCGGTCGCCTTGGGACCGATTGACGGACGTCTCGACCTACGGGCCCTCTGGGTCCGAGGAAGATGACGATCCCAACATCTGTTGGGATTTCTCTGGATTTGGCAACCCCAGTGCCATGCGGGACTTCATGACCGCATGTGACTACTGCCTCTCCGACTGTTCCGACGGAAGCCGCAGCCTTGGCGACGAGGACTGCGGCCCAAGCCGCGAATGTTTCCACGTCGAGCTAGGGGATCCCTCCGAAGGCAACCATCTTGGCATGCCGGAGGACGGTGATTTTCCTAGGCCGGTGCCTCGCGCCGACATCCCGCGGGAGCTAGCTGTGGTCCCCGTTCCGGCGGGGGGTCACGACCCACAGCTCGAGCAAGTCCGCGGGGCACAGGCCAGGCTCGACGAGGGAACAGGGGCGCTTGAGACGATCCGCCGGGACGTCGGGCAGGTATGGGCGGGCCAACCCCCGGCCGGAGAAATACGTCACCTATCCCAGGCTCTCCAGCACCGCGTCGCCAACGATGTCAGGGTCAGGCCGCCGCCCGCATCCAGCGGGGTCGGTCAGAACCTGGCAGCCGCAGCGATGCTCCTCCGCACGATGCCGGAGCCATCAACCACCGAGGGTCGGCGAATCCAGGGAGAGCTCAAGAATCTCCTGGAAGGCGCTGCGGCCCGACGGGCCGAGAGCACTGCCTCCCGAAGGCAGGGATACCCCTCGGAACCTCACGCCGCGACTTCCCGATTCATGCGGGAAGCCTCGGTCTACACCGGACGCACGCGCAACACCGCGCCTGCGGCCCCGGGCCACCTCGGCAACGAGCACCACCGTCGCGACCGTCGGGCCCACCTCGACGAAAGAGTGCGCCGAGGCTACCACCCCAGGCGTGGGGGGCGCTACGACAGCGGGGAGGATCGGAGTCCCTCGCCCGAACCACCCGGTCCGCAGGCCTTCAGTCGGGCCATCTGACGGGCGCCGTTCCCGACCCGGTTTCGACCCCCGACTACTATCACAAAGTACTCGGGGGAAACGAGGCCGGAACTGTGGCTCGCGGACTACCGCCTGGCCTGCCAACTGGGTGGAACGGACGACGAAAACCTCATCATCCGCAACCTTCCCCTGTTCCTCTCCGACATTGCTCGCGCCTGGTTGGAGCACCTGCCTCCGGGGCAGATTTCCAACTGGGACGACTTGGTCCAAGCCTTCGCCGGCAATTTCTAGGGCACGTACATGCGCCCCGAAAATTCCTGGGACCTTCGGAGCTGCCGGCAATAGCCGGGAGAGTCGCTCCGGGACTACATCCGGCGATTCTCGAAGCAGCGCACCGAGCTGCCCAACATCACCGACTCGGATGTCATCGGCGCGTTCCTTGCCGGCACCACCTGCCGCGACCTGGTGAGTAAGTTGGGCCGCAAGACCCCCACTAGGGCGAGCGAGCTGATGGACATCGCCACCAAGTTCGCCTCTGGCCAGGAGGCGGTTGAGGCTATCTTCCGAAAGGACAAGCAGCCCCAGGGCCGCCCATCGGAAGAGGCTCCCGAGGCGTCTACTCCGCGCGGCGCCAAGAAAAAAGGCAAGAAGAAGTCGCAATCGAAACACGACGCCGCCGACGCGGACCTTGTCGCCGCCGCCGAGTACAAGAACCCTCGGAAGCCCCCCGGAGGTGCTAACCTCTTCGACAAGATGCTCAAGGAGCCGTGCCCCTACCATCAGGGGCCCGTCAAGCACACCCTCGAGGAGTGCGTCATGCTTCGGTGCCACTTCCACAGGGCCGGGCCACCCGCAGAGGGTGGCAGGGCCCGCGACGACGACAAGAACGAAGATCACCAAGCAGAAGAGTACCCCGAGGTCCGCGACTGCTTCATGATCTACGGTGGGCATGCGACGAATGCCTCGGCCCGGCATCGCAAGCAAGAGCGCCGGGAGGTCTGCTCGGTGAAGGTGGCGGCGCCAGTCTACCTAGACTGGTCCGACAAGCCCATCGCCTTCGACCAAGCTGACCACCCCGACCACGTGCCGAGCCCGGGAAAGTACCCGCTCGTCGTCGACCCCATCATCGGCGACGTCAGGCTCACCAAGGTCCTGATGGATGGAGGCAGCTGCCTCAACATCATCTACGCCGAGACCCTCAGGCTCCTGCGCGTCGATCTGTCCTCCGTCCGGGCAGGCGCTGTGCCATTCCACGGGATCATACCTGGGAAGCGCGTCCAGCCCCTCGGACGACTCGACCTTCCCGTCTGCTTCGGAACGCCCTCCAACTTCCGAAGGGAGACCTTGACGTTCGAGGTGGTCGGGTTCCGAGGAACCTACCACGCGGTACTGGGGAGGCCATGCTACGCGAAGTTCATGGCCGTCCCCAACTACACCTACCTGAAGCTCAAGATGTCGGGCCCCAACGGGGTCATCACCGTCGGCCCCACGTACAAACACGCGTTCGAATGCGACGTGGAGTGCGTGGAGTACGCCGAGGCCCTCGCCGAGTCCGAGGCCCTCATCGCCGACCTGGAGAACCTCTCCAAAGAGGTGCCAGACGTGAAGCGTCATGCCGGCAACTTCGAGCCAGCGGAGACGGTTAAGGCCGTCCCTCTCGACCCCTGTGGCGACAACTCCAAGCAGATCCAGATTGGTTCTGGGCTCGACCCCAAATAGGAAGCAGTGCTCGTCGACTTTCTCCGCGCAAACGCCGACGTCTTTGCGTGGAGTCCCTCGGACATGCCCGGCATACCGAGGGATGTCGCCGAGCACTCACTGGATATTCGGGCCGGAGCCCGACCCGTCAGGCAGCCTCTGCGCCGATTCGACAAGGAGAAGCGCAGAGTGATAGGCGAGGAGATCCACAAGCTAATGGCAGCAGGGTTCATCAAAGAGGTATTCCATCCCGAATGGCTTGCCAACCCTGTGCTTGTGAGGAAGAAAGGGGGGAAATGGCGGATGTGTGTAGACTACACTGGTCTCAACAAAGCATGTCCGAAGGTTCCCTACCCTCTGCCTCGCATCGATCAAATCGTGGATTCCACTGCTGGGTGCGAAACCCTGTCCTTCCTCGATGCCTACTCAGGGTATCACCAGATCCGGATGAAAGAGTCCGACCAACTCGCGACTTCTTTCATCACACCGTTCGGCATGTACTGCTATGTCACCATGCCGTTCGGTTTGAGGAATGCGGGCGCGACATACCAGCGGTGCATGAACCATGTGTTCGGCGAACACATCGGTCGCACAGTCGAGGCCTATGTCGATGACATCGTAGTCAAGACAAGGAAGGCTTCCGACCTCCTCCCCGACCTTGAAGTGACATTCCGATGTCTCAAGGCGAAAGGAGTCAAGCTCAATCCTGAGAAGTGTGTCTTCGGGGTGCCCCGGGGCATGCTCCTGGGGTTCATCGTCTCCGAGCGAGGCATCGAAGCCAACCCGGAGAAGATCGCAGCCATCACCAGCATGGGACCCATCAAGGACTTAAAAGGCGTACAGAGGGTCATGGGATGCCTCGCGGCCCTGAGCCGCTTCATCTCACGCCTCGGCGAAAGAGGTCTGCCTCTGTACCGCCTCTTAAGGAAGACCGAGTGTTTCGCTTGGACCCCTGAGGCCGAGGAAGCCCTCGGGAACCTGAAGGCGCTCCTTACAAAGGCGCCTGTCTTGGTGCCCCCAGCTGATGGAGAAGCCCTCTTGGTCTACGTCGCCGCTACCACTTAGGTGGTTAGCGCCGCGATTGTGGTCGAGAGGCAAGAGGAAGGGCATCATTGCCCGTTCAGAGGCCAGTCTACTTCGTCAGCGAGGTACTGTCCGAAACCAAGATCCGCTACCCACAAGTTCAGAAGCTGTTGTATGCTGTGATCCTGACAAGGCGGAAGTTACGACACTACTTTGAGTCTCATCCGGTAACTGTGGTGTCATCTTTCCCCCTGGGGGAGATCATCCAGTGCCGAGAGGCCTCAGGCAGGATCACAAAGTGGGCGGTAGAAATCATGGGCGAAACAATCTCGTTCGCCCCTCCGAAGGCCATCAAGTCCCAGGTGTTGGCGGACTTCGTGGCCGAATGGGTCGACACCCAGCTACCGACGGCTTCGATCCAACCGGAGCTCTGGACCATGTTTTTCGACGGGTCGCTGATGAAGACGGGAGCCGGCGCGGGCCTGCTCTTCATCTCGCCCCTCGGGAAGCACCTACGCTACGTGCTACGCCTCCATTTCCCGGTGTCCAACAATGTGGCTGAGTACGAGGCTCTGGTCAACGGGTTGCGGATCGCCATCGAGCTAGGGGTCAGACGCCTCGACGCCCGCGGTGACTCGCAGCTCGTCATCGACCAAGTCATGAAGAACTCCCACTGCCGCGACCCGAAGATGGAGGCCTACTGCGATGAGGTTCGACGCCTGGAAGACAAGTTCTTCGGGCTCGAGCTCAACCACATCGCTCGGCGCTACAACGAGACGGCGGACGAGCTGGCTAAAATAGCCTCGGGGCGAACAACGGTTCCCCCGGACGTCTTCTCCCAGGATCTGCATCAACCCTCCGTCAAGATCGACGACTCGCCCGAGCCCGAGACAACCTCGGCACAGCCCGAGGCACCCTCGGCTCGGCCCGAGGCGTCCTCGGTTCAGCCCGAGGTACCCTCGGCCCCCGAAGCCGAGGCACTGAACATCGAGGAGGAGCAGGGCGGGGCCATGCCTGATCGAAATTGGCAGGCCCCGTACCTACGATATCTCCGCCAGGGAGAGCTACCCCTCGACCAAGCCGAGGCTCGGCGGGTAGCTCGACGCGCCAAGTCGTTCGTCTTGCTGGGCGATGAGGAGGAGCTCTACCACCGGAGCCCCTCGGGCATCCTCCAGCGATGCATCTCCATCGCCGAAGGTCAGGAACTCCTGCAAGAAATACACTCGGGGGCTTGCGGCCATCACGCAGCGCCTCGAGCCCTTATCGGGAATGCCTTCCGGTAAGGCTTCTACTGGCCAACGGCGGTGGTTGACGCCACTAGAATTGTCCGCACCTGCGAAGGGTGCCAATTCTATGCGAAGCAGACCCACCTGCCCGCTCAGGCTCTGCAGACGATACCCATCACCTGGCCCTTCGCTGTATGGGGTCTGGACCTCGTCGGTCCCTTGCAGAAGGCGCCCGGGGGCTACACGCACCTGCTGGTCGCCATCGACAAATTCTCCAAGTGGATCGAGGTCCGACCCCTGAACAGCATCAGGTCCGAGCAGGCGGTGGCGTTCTTCACCAACATCATCCATCGCTTCGGGGTCCCAAACTCCATCATCACCGACAACGGTACCCAGTTCACCGGCAGAAAATTCTTGGATTTTTGCGAGGATCACCACATCCGGGTGGACTGGGCTGCCGTGGCTCATCCCATGTCGAATGGGCAAGTAGAGCGTGCCAACGACATGATTCTACCGGGGCTCAAGCCTCGGATTTACAACGGCCTCAACAAATTCGGCAAGCGATGGATGAAGGAGCTCCCCTCGGTGGTCTGGAGCCTGAGGACGACCCCGAGCCGAGCCACGGGTTTCACGCCGTTCTTCCTGGTCTACGGGGACGAGGCCATCTTGCCCACTGACCTGGAATACGGCTCCCCGAGGACGAGGGCCTACAACGATCAAAGCAACCAAGCTAGCCGAGAAGAATCGCTGGACCAGCTGGAAGAGGCTCGGGACAAGGCCTTACTACACTCGGCGCGGTACCAGCAGTCCCTGCGACGCTACCACGCCTGAGGGGTCCGGTCCCAAGACCTCCAGGTGGGCGATCTGGTGCTTCGGCTGCGGCAAGACGCCCGAGGGAGGCACAAGCTCACGCCCCCCTGGAAGGGGCCATTCGTCATCGCCAAAGTCCTGAAGCCCGGAACATACAAGCTGGCCAACAATCAAGGCGAGGTCTACGACAACGCTTGGAACATCAAACAACTACGTCGCTTCTACCCTTAAGATGTTTTCAAGTTGTTCATATACCCCGCGCCTACGCAAAAGTTTAGTCATCAAGGAAGGGTCGGCCTCGCCTCGGCAAAGCCCGACCCTCCCTCGGGGGCTAAAAGGGGGGAGGCCCCCTCTGCGTCGAATTTTTCCTCGAAAAAAGATCTCTTGTTAGCAGAATTTCTTTCGTGCTTTTTGACTACTTCGAAAAGCGGATCCTAGAAACGACGGAGTACACGTAAGCAGCCAAGGCTGACCGAGCCGAGGGACTCCTACGCCTCCGGGATACGGATACCTCACTCATCACCTTCTGCGATAAGTAACTCGCGTTCGGATAAAGCGACTTCGTGGACCGAACAAGTCTTCACGTTCGGAAGCTCTTCTGCCAAAGCGGTCCTTCAAGCTTTCTCGACTAAGTCGGAGACAGGGCCTCATGGACGGGTGAAAGTACGCGTAAGCGGCAAGGCCGACCGAGCCGAGGGACTCTACGCCTCCGGGATACGGATACCTCACTCATCACCTTCCGCGAGAAGCAACTCTCGCCCGCACAAACATCCCTGTTACCGACAAAAAAGTCCAGATGCTCGGAATAAGAGGAAAAGAGACGCAGCTTTACAAGCACAGCGAGGGTGTGTTTTCTGGCCTCAGCGGCCGCAGAAGGCACACGCTACAAGATAATCTGATCCTGCAGGCTCGAGTCTTCACGCTGGAAGGGGGCTGTAGCACCCTCGGCATCGACGACGCCTTCAGCGAGATCCGACCCAGCCTCGGACGGCGACGCGGTCCGGGGACTTCTCCGGGAATCCGGCCCGAGCAGGCGGCTCAGCCGGTTACCCCTGGGGCCTCGGCCGACCATCTTCTAAGGGCGCCAGCCCGACCCGAGGCCTCGGCTGATCGACTCCGGCGTCGGCCCCGCTGACGGACAACCCGGCTAGGCTCCGGCCAACCAGGTTCCCATTTTCGAGCCAACTCCGCCTCTGTTCGTACTGATATCGCTACCCCTGGCCTCGGCTCATCGAAGAGCGGCCAAGGGGTCCCTTTAACTAAGCTAGAGGAGCCTCAGACAACAAGGTCGATCGAGCCGAGGGACTCCTACGCCTCTGGGATACGGATACCTCACTCGTCACCTTGACACAGGGCGACTCATGCTTGGTGAAGCGGTTCAGATAATCAACAGGCGAGACTTAGTGCTCGAAAATAAAGAAAAAACACGGCTCCGTGCCGAAATTACATACATGTTCAGGCCTCGACAGCCACAATGAACAAAGACACTGGCATCCAAGGTGCCATCACAAACGGAACTCCGGTTCCGTCCCCGTGGGTACGAGCGACCTCGAGCCTGCGGGGTGACGAACATCGGGAGGCTCGCCAGCGACCTCTGCAGCAGCAGCCATGGTCCCGGGTAGACGCGGCCACCGGAGGGCTCTTGTCCGCGGTCCCGCTCAAGGGACGCGAACCGGCCATCAAAGCCAAAGAGCGGGCCGCCCCCAAGTGCTCCGGCAGATCCTCGCTGCCGTCCTCGCCGCGAATGCGGGGGAAAGGACAGAATGTTGCATCCTAGCTGGACAGCAACAGTTCGCCTTCCCCGGCATGACTGGAGGACGTCTCCGTCGCAGCGCGGGAGGACGATTGCCACCACCAGAAGCTGGAAGAGGAGGTGGTTCGCCGACCCGCGCAGGAGATAGAGCCCCGGCTCGCCTCGCTCCCCGCCCCAGCAAGGATGACGAACACCCCCGATGCTGAGGGCGGGATCACAGCCTGGCTTGCCTCTCCCCATCCAGGAGCTGGAGGTCACCGTCTTGGGTGACCACCGGCGGAGGGGAGCAACCAGGCTGTGTGATGAAAATCCTTGAAGCCGAACGATGGCTGAAAGGTACCAACTCCCACGGAGTTGCGTTCCTCCAACGAGGAGGCAGAAAGACGGCGGATACCCCCCATCCGGGGGCTTGGAAGATGGAAAGACACGACGCATAAGGGAGGAAGAAGACATGGTTGCCTTCCGAAAGGGGTCGCCCTCCTTTTAAAGGCAACTCTCCCTACGTGCGCCCCCAAACGCCACGGGCTGAGTCTTCTCCAACACGCTCCAAGGCCCTCCCCTACGGCTCGGGGGCTGGGTCCCGCATGTCATGCAAACCGGCTCAGAGCAGAAGAAGCCAAACCGCCGCGCGTGGTGCACGCGACCGCCCAGCGGTTACAAGTGACCCCCCACTTTTGCCCAGACCAACGGGCGGAAGGGGCGGGCAGCCATGCAAGCGGCATGCAACCGCGCCAGGTGGACGCGCTTCTCCGACTTCTGACACGCCAGCTTGGAGGCCCAGGCCCACGCGTCACGCAACCAGCGCGCCAGTTGCTGCATGCAAGCAACCGCACCGCCACTTGCACCACCGTCGCACCTCTTCGGTTGCGGAACCTATGCCGCGACTCGAGGCGACCCAGCGCACGACCCAGCAGCGCCAGCCTGGCGTGACGGTCAATGCGGCCGAAAGTGGGCCGGCAGTAATGACGGTGGCAGGCGGGCGGGAGCAGCAGTCACGTCGTCAGCCAGGCTCACGTCCCATCCAGGGACAGCAAGAGAGCCTCCTCCCACGGCGTGAAGACGGTGCGCCCGTGATCCGTTCCTCGAACGGCTCGCGCACGCGCAACGGCCGCCCCGCCAACCACTCGCCCCGTCGCATTAACTCCGTGGCGGGACAGGCGGCGCCTCTGGCAGGAGAAGCGGGCGACGCTTCGCCTTCGCCGTAATAACCGCGCCAAAAAAGGTACGCCACGTCGTTCGATTTCGTATCCTTTTTCTTTTTTCCTCTTTCGCTATCTCTTGCAACAGGGACCGGGAAAGGGGGATACCCCGAAAAGGATCCTTCTCTGCGAAGGAACCGGGCTCCGAGCCCCCCATACTGATCAGAGGTTCGAAGGCTGGCCCTCCGAAGGGTTCAACAGTCGCCTCAGATCGCGTGGGCCCGACACCCACTACTGGTCAGGGGTTCGAAGGCCGGCCCCCCGAAGGGCTCCATGGCCGCCTCAGGCTACTCGGGCTCCGCGCCCATTACTAATCAGGGGTTCGAAGGCTGGCCCCCGAAGGGTTCACAGTCGCCTCAGACGCCGAGCGAGGGATGACCAGGGGTACGTTCGATACATAACCGAGGCTCGGGCTGCGCTCCCGAGGTACCCTAGGACATTTCCGAGACCAGCGGGAACGATCTTGTAACGGAATCCCATCGGAGGGAGGCATCGAGCCCTCGGACCCCGTCGCCAGGGGACCGGGTCCGGCAGATCACCCGCAGGTACTTTTGGGCGTGCCTCTGGGCCCCTAGCCGACCCCCAACGAACGGGGCACGGACGTCCACTCGGATTACCCGCTTGCAGCTCACCGGAGACGCCATGTTCGGTGCCCATCGAGGGTAACATGGCGCTCTCCCCCCTCCTCCTTGCGGAAAGGCGACGCAGGGGCGTATGTAAAAAAGCCGAGTCTGTCCCTGATCGTCCTCTCGCCCTGTGCGGAGGCTCGGGGGCTGCTCTCGCAAACCCGGCTCCGGCCAAACCGTTGACAGCGTCAACATACCAGCCCGAGAGCTTGGGCCCCGACCGTGCACCCGGGCTACGGCCAGTTCGCATGAGGGAACAACCAGACCAGCCGAAGCATTACGCAAGGCATTAAGACCTCGAAGGAGTGAAACCACTCCTCCGAGGCCTCGGGGGCTACACCCGGCGGGTGCGCTCGCGCGCACCCACCGGAACAAAATGCAACTGAGAAAGGCTGGTCCCCTTGCAAAAAAGTGCGACGAAAGCCTCCAAGCGAGTGCTAACACTCCCTTCGAGGCTCGGGGGCTACTGTCGGGGACCATAATTAGGGGTACCCTCAAGACGCCTAATTCTCAGCTGGTAACCCCCATCAGCATAAAGCTGCAAAGGCCTGATGGGTGCGATTAAGTCAGGAATCAGTCCATACGAGTGACTCGATCACGCTTCGCCCGAGCCTAGCCTCGGACAAGGACAGCCGACCTCGAGGGACTTCCGTCTCGCCCGAGGCCCCCCATTAACGGCGGACACATCTCCGGCTCGCCCGAGGCCTTGGCTTCGCTAAGAAGCAACCCTGACTAAATCGCCGCACCGACTGACCGAGTTGCAGGAGCATTTAACGCAAAGGCGGCCTGACACCTCTATCCTGACGCACGCCCCCCGGCAGAGCCGAAGTGACCGCCGTCACTCCGCCGCTCCACTGACCGGTCTGACAGAAGGACAGCGCCGCCTGCGCCACCCCGACTATAGTGCCACTCGACAGAGTGAGTCTGACAGGCAGTCAGGTCTTGCCAAAGGTGCCATAGGAAACTCCGCTCCGCCCGACCCCAGGGCTCGGACTCGGGCTAAGCCCCGGAAGACGGCGAACTCCGCTCCGCCCGACCCCAGGGCTCGGACTCGGGCTAAGACCCGGAAGACGGCGAACTCCGCTCCGCCCGACCCCAGGGCTCGGACTCGGGCTAAGACCCGGAAGACGGCGAACTCCGCTCCGCCCGACCCCAGGGCTCGGACTCGGGCTAAGACCCGGAAGACGGCGAACTCCGCTCCGCCCGACCCAGGGCTCGGACTCGGGCTAAGACCCGGAAGACGGCGAACTCCGCTCCGCCCGACCCAGGGCTCGGACTCGGGCTCAGCCCTGGAAGACGACGAACTCCGCCTCGCCCGACCCTAGGGCTCGGACTCCGCCCTGGCCTCTGCCGAACGACCTCCGCCTCGCCCGACCCCGGGGGCTCGGGATCGGCCTCGGCAACGGAAGACAGATTCGACCCCAGCTTCGGTGGAGCCCCCACGTCTCCCGGCCTCGGGCGCGGGCCCGGCACATCAACAGGGAGCGCCATCATCACCCTACCCCGAGCCGACTCGAGCCGCAGAAGAACAAGACCGGTGTCCCATCTGGCCAGCTCCGCCAGATAGGCAATGATGGCGCCCCACGTGCCCTGTGACGACGGCGGCTCTCAGCTCCCTTACGGAAGCAGGGGGACGTCAGCAAAGACTCGACCGCTCCGACAGCTGTCCCTCCGCCAAGCTCCGTTGCTCCTCCGATAGCCACGACATCACACCAGCAGGGTGCCAAGATCTCTCCGGCTGCCACATTGGCATGTACTTAGGGCGCTAGCTCTCCCTCCGCTAGACACGTAGCACTCTGCTACACCCCCCATTGTACACCTGGATCCTCTCCTTACGACTATAAAAGGAAGGACCAGGGCCTTCTTAGAGAAGGTTGGCCGCGCGGGATGAGGACGGGACAGGCGCTCTCTTGGGGCCGCTCGCTTCCCTCACCCGCGTGGACGCTTGTAACCCCCCTACTGCAAGCGCACCCAACCTGGGTGCGGGACGAACACGAAGGCCGCGGGATTTCCACCTCTCTCACGCCCGTCTCCGGCCACCTCGCTTCTCCCCCCTTCGCGCTCGCCCACGCGCTCGACCCACCTGGGCTGGGGCACGCGGCACACTCACTCGTCGGCTCGGGGACCCCCCAGTCTCGAAACGCCGACAAAAGTGCTATAACAATACAACTTGTTTGAAATTTTTGCCTAGTGAATGCACTCTAAGTGTGTCAAACCTATGTAATGCCAATGCTTATGATGCCATGCTCAAGTTTTAGTTGCAGTAACACCAGAGGTGTTACATCCTTCCCCCCATAAAAGAATCTCGTCCCGAGATTAAAAGTCCTAGGGTAAATAATGGAAAAGGAAACGCGACATACTTTTATTTCCTTATTTCTGGTACAAGGCTGGGGTGGCTTGGGAATTTACTCCTTTATTACAATAGCTACACATGCTTTACAGATTACAAGAGGCTAAAAAGCCTGGGAAATTCTTATCTAAAAAGTCTTGAGTTTCCGACGTAGCCTCATCTTCGGAATGTTGGTTCCACTGTATCTTATAGAACTTGAGAGTTTTTCTCCGGGTAACCCTGTCCTTTTGATCCAAGACTCGAATAGGGTGCTCAGAATATGTCAAGTCTGGCTCAAGGACAACATCTATCATTTCAACGGTTCGATCGGGAACCCGAAGACACTTCTTCAATTGTGACACGTGGAACACATTATGCACAGCAGACAATGTTTCGGGTAGTTGGAGTCGGTATGCCACTGGTCCGCATTGCTCAAGTATAGGGAATGGACCAATATACCGGGGTGCAAACTTTCCTTTAACCCTGAAACGCGATACTCCCTTCATTGGTGAAACCTTTAGGTAGACATAGTCTCCCTCAAGGAAATATAAGGGCATTCGCCGTTTGTCTACATAACTCTTTTTTCGAGCTTGGGCTTTCTTCAAATTATGAATTATCCTCTGAACCTTTTCTTCAGTTTCTTTCACCATATCAGGCCTGAAGAAGTACCTTTCACCAGGTTCAGACCAATTTAGCGGAGTACGACATCGTCGTCCATATAAAGCTTCAAAGGGTGCCATCTTGATGCTTTCTTGATAGCTATTATTATATGAAAATTCCGCTAACGGCAAACATTCATCCCATTTTTGTGAGAATTCCAGAACACATGCCCGTAGCATATCTTCAAGTATTTGATTGACCCTCTCAGTCTGTCCACTGATTTGGGGATGATAGGCCGAACTGTGGAGCAATTTGGTACCTAGGGATTTATGGAGTTCCTCCTAGAATTTGGATACGAATTGAAGTCCACGATCTGACACTATAGTCTTCGGAACACCATGCAAACTGAGAATATGGGCAATGTACAATTCCGCATAGGTAAGTACCGGGTAATATGTCTTGACCGGCAGAAAGTGAGTAATTTTCGTGAGCCGATCAACAATAACCCAGATAGAATCATACCCTTTGGCAGTCCTGGACAGTCCCACAATAAAGTCCATACTAATGTCTTCCCATTTCCATGTTGGGATTGGCAAGGATTGCAATGGACCAGCAGTCTTCATGTGTATGGCCTTGACACGTCTGCAAGTGTCACACTCAGCCACATAACGTGTAATTTCAATCTTCATTTTTGCCCACTACTAGAGACGATGTCAGCCAGAAGAACACATAAGGTTCCATGTGTGCAATTTGCTTCTTCTGATGACACTGTACTATCTGAGTCTGTTGGGCGGGCGGCAATTACACAATTTTACCCAAACAGAATCAGATGCACCATCTTGGGTAAAACACACAGAAAGAGGTTTACCAACAAGTGGTCGCGATAAGTTCATAGCACACAAGACGGGTGTGAATGTCGAATAACATCACAGTTGACCCGTGGCTAGCCAGGGAATCCAAGTCCACGAAATGTGAGATAGATTCGGAAAAATCACCAGCGGAGGGATCTGTAGATGCGGACTTTGCAACCAGTCCATTTTATCCAGCACTAGTCATGGATCGACATGATCACACATGTAGGAAAAGCACGCGTGAGGCAGTCGAGGCGCGACTAGAGCGATAATTAAGTGGTTACTGGTCGACTTAATTTGATTCTGGTAAGTACTTTCTTTAGGGTGGGTTGAACCAAAGTGAGTTTAGACAACTCGATAAAACGATCTCTAAACTCAGCCTTCGTTCCTTGTGTAGTTACAAGTTAGTCAAAACCAACTTGTTGAACTACTTTTGACATTAAGCGAATCCTCTCAGTACCATTGGTAAGCCAAGGGTTGAGAGTTCACTCCTCTTAACAGTTGAGCATGTAGTTGGGTAGAAATTTATTTGGTCAAGTTGTTCATCCGTTTTTCTCATGCGAGATGAATTATCCACTCGGTTAGGGAATACATGGATTAAATAAGAGAGCGAATGAACAAACTCCTGCATTTCAGCAGCAGGGGAAACAGATCTCTATTTTGAGAGCTAATCAGTTGTTTTCTTACACTAAAAAGCTCCAAGGCTTCACCTTTACACAAAGGATGCAAAGGGAACTTGTATGAGTAGTCACTGCCAAGATCAAAAGAAATAAGACCACACATGGAAGTGGTATGCCCTTTTGATCCAACGGAAATGACAGATGTTGCTTGATCTCTTCACAAACAACATATAAATTGTTTCAAGGAAAGGTCAATGGGAGATAACACATCGGTGTAATTCCATAATGGATCATGACTAGAGACCTCGATACCGACATGCGCCAAGCAGCAAAATCCTGTGTGCACATTTACAGGAGGCTCTCAGTTTCGCTGCAGTACCATAAGTCCTTAACCATGACACCATTACAAAACTGACACCAATACTGAATCTCACGTGGTAAGAATAATTTGTGTAGAGATAACATATCAATATAGTCTTATAATGGATTATGACTACTAACTGTGATACTAGCGCGTGCCAAGTAGCGCAACCATGTGTGTGCACCCACCGGAGGCCCTTGGTTTCAGCGCGGTGTCACCGATTTTAGTCATAACACCATTACCAGACATAACCAATAAGAAATCTCACGCGACACCAATAGATTGAACAAGGGTGACTATACACAAAGAGATACTCCACCAGTAAAGATGGTTACAAGTAGAGCGCCAAATAGATCATGGCCCAAGGCATGGCCATAATCTAAACTTGATGAAAGAAGTACGATGGGAGACTGTTAATTCAGCCACAAGCATATTTCTATGCCCATCATAGAGATCACAAGGTCAAGGATTAAGTTGGTATGCCTTCGATAGATATGAAGAAACCAAAGGCATCAAATTCAAGGAAAATGGTCGGACATGTCTTTCCTAGGTTGGGTTAATAAAGTAACATGGCGATCCACAAGGAGAGGCCAACTATACTAGAGACCGCAACCTGTATCAACTGAACAACAGAATGGCTCTAGGAGGAGACATGACTTGAGATCCTTGTTTGAAGTCTAGGTACACTTTAGGTCCGACAAAGAAATTATCCAGGCATTGATTTGTACGTGTTTGGTCATGGAGTGATATCAGAAAATTCAACTTTGGGGTGGGTCATGGTTCACTAAATACTAATATAGCCTAATTCTTGGGTTTAGGCAATCAAGTCACCAACTCTCTATTGGTCATAACTCAACCTGATGGTTCTTAGATCAGGGTTGAGAATTGCTTTTTGCTGGGCTAACCAGTTCATGCCCAAGATGACATCTATGTCTTGGCCTTTCAGAACAATCATATTAACGGGAAAGTCCCGTCCGGCCAATGTTACGGGCACTTGGTAAGCCACCTCTTTTCACTTTTGGTAGCTTTACTGTCGGGCGTAGAAGACCATTCATCAACCAACTTTATAGAGGGAGGGGATCTTGAAAAGGTCCAGTGCACCATCAAGTGCTTCTCCCGCTACATGAGAAGGTCCGGCTTCCATCCTGACAGGATTCGCAGGGACATTCGGGTGCAGTTGTGAATACAACACATGAACTTCTTCATGTAGTGTATTATAACAGACCTGCAAGTTATCCATGGCTGAGCTAAGCTCCTCCATACGAGCCCGAGCTTTAGCTTCCTTAGCCCAGGCGAGTAGACGAGAGTTAATCGCCCAATCGAGCGCTAGATCTCGTTTCGCGAGTTGGTCTTGCAAGTAGCGGATGGCTGCATCCGCGACCCATAGATCATTCCTGTAACGGAGTTCTGATTGAAGCAGTTCGACTTGTGCTTCCAGATCCCCGATAGGATCGTTGCTACCACTGCTACTTTCTTCATGTCTTGGGACAAGTTAATGGCGGGGTATGCCAATGGGTCTAGTAGATTTGCGCGCGGTCTTTCTGGTGCACGACAGCATTTCACTAAGGGGGAAAACTTTATTTAGTATAGTTCTTAGCATGATGCATGTATAATTACAGAATCAACCTTAGTTGATTCACACCTTCTATATGTTGCACTCTTACTACCTGGTCTTTAAGATAGACTCTTCAGAATACTTAGATAAGAAGGGAACATATTTTATAGATAAGACTTTTAGAAAATCCTTTTGAAGATGCCTAATAATATCTGCAAAGAAGGGCTACGCTCCGATACCAGCTGTGACGGAACCTCCCAAGTAATTAGGCCCACCTACAGTTGTCCTTGTCTAACAGACATCAGACAACCCTGTAGATGTTCCTGAATCACTCGACAACTTCGGTATCTTCTCTCTTACCTTTCCAGGAACGTTTCACCCGTCTTGCAGACATTACAGAACATCGGAGGAATAGAAATGCGGAAGCGATTACATAAACTTACATTTATTTAGAAAGTAAGATCAAGTTATTTATTACAGACCAGAGCTATAAAACGAGTGCTGATTAGTATTATTACAATATCAAGGGAGGTAAAAACTCCTCCCGATATGTTTTTAAAAAAAGTCCTAATGGAGGATTCTTTCCTCCCGCACTTCAGTCTTGTTTTTCTTCCTTTGGAACCACCTTGGAGCAAAAGCAACAAAAATTTGTCGCTTCCTCACCTAAAAACAACGGAGGGATAAACCCTGAGTATGGAATTACTCAGCAAGTCTTACCCGACTAAGGAAAAGACTCTCAAGGGTATGCTGGATAAATAGGAATCAAGGAGAGGCTTTAGCAAGAATCAACTTAGATACTTTTGCAGAAATAGCTTACTAAAGTGAGTCCTTACTTTCAATATTTTAACGCCAGATTAAATATTAATAGACTCTGTTTGCATCTAGTCTAATTTCATCATCTCTTCAATACAACATCATTTTATTCATAATGTTCACATCCTGACTTAGGTTGTAGGGAAGTGACCAAGTCTTCATAACCGCGAAGGTACGGCGATCCGAATCGATTATACTCAGCTGAGGATCTCCAATCACACGACATATGTAGCACTTAACCCTTGCATATATCAACCCGCCACCGGGGTTCTTAAGACCAGATCAGGTTCACGCAAACCGAGAGCACAGATACACCACCGTCCAGCCTCTTGCCACGGAGGGTACACGCTACTCTCGCCACCGCTCCACGCCCATTTCGTGTTATCTTATTCTGGCCTTAGTCTGCCCGAGGCAAGGCTTACCCATGACGAGGCATGTGACCAGTTAAAGGGTCCTCGATCAGCACGCCTACATACGCATTCAATCCTTAATCAACCTGGGTAGAACATCATATGTTCCTAACCCAAGTCTCAATTTAAGTATTTCCATCCTTAGGATTGTTTCTGTTCCTTAGGATGAAAATAGCATCACAGGGAACTTTGCAGTAAGATCCCACCATTGCTCCAAATGAAAATATTCTTGCAGATAGAAGCCATCCTTTCTCGAGCTAGGCTAAGGACAACCTCTATCCACAAGATCTAAGCAGGGCTAAGCATTTTTGTAAATCATATTTTGATACTTCACAGAAGTATCTATAAAGGTATGGATATCAAGGAAATCAATGCATCAAAGGGTTCCAAGCAACTCCTATGAACCTAATGCACATTTCACTAGACTTAAAGTGTGCGAAAATTATTTAAAAACACAAGGAAAGGGGTTGCCTTCGTTAGTAGGTGAGTCAGGCTCGGACCCGCAGATATCGAAGTAGAAATGGTTCCCGGCCTGAGAATCCGAAGGTGGTGGTGTCTTCTCTTCAGTCACTTCGATCTCTTCTTCGTTTTCTAAATATAACCATATAGGTATATATAAGAATGAATGCCATGTAATGCTCATGAGAGTGCAAAGATAATAAAGATTTATTATCTAAGTCTTGAATACAACTTTCCTTCACGGAACTCCGAGAACTTAGGGTTTCCGGAGTCAGTAAAGGAGTTCAAAGGGCAGGGGTAGGGTTTTGGGTTCTAGTTATCAAACAAGGTCCAAATTAATCCAAACTCTACCCAAGGCATTTAAATGATGTTTAGAGTTCAAATAAAAAGTTTGGGCATTTTCGGAATTACCATTTATTTTCTAAAAATCCAGAACTAATGTTTTAAGCTATTTTAAATAACCCAAAATTCCTTATTTAATCTAAAAATCATGAAATTATTTTTATTAAATTCTAGGGAAAATAAGAAGCCTAGGAAAATTAGTTTCACAATTTTTAGGATTTTTCTGTAATTTTCTACATTTGTTGGAGTTCTGCTGGAAAAAGAAAAAGATAAAGATTGAACAGTCCAGGGCCGATTTCAGCCCAGGCAGCCCAACTACCGCAGAAACACGTCCACGCGCGCGCGCCCGCGGCAAATTGCAGAAATGCCCTCCATCTTCTATCTCTTCCCTGCGAATGCCTCTGACCACGGCGCGCACGCAGATCATCCCTGACGTGGTCCGTACCGGCCATGGCCGGCGATGACTGCTTGGAATAACTAACGGGGAGGCTTCACTGACCTAAGGCGACCTAGGAACAACCACTAAACTAACATGAACCCTACTGGGAGTCGCTTGTCCACGATCACGGCGGACACCGAGCATGGGAGCACACGTTCCCGCGGATTGGGGATGGTCTAGTTCGATCGGGTGGGTTGATGAGCATCACGAATGCATACAGGTACTGAAACAGAACCGCAGAGAGCATGATCAGACCTGGAAGTGGCTGGCCACGACGAGGGTGCTTTTACGGCGGCGATAAACTGATTTGGGGGAAAACGACGATTCTCCGGCTAGGGGGGCTAATCGGAGACAGGAGTGGTGGCTATGGCTTCGCAATTTAGAGACGAAGGTCGGAGCTTGGTTGATTTGAGCGAAGGGAGCGAGGATGTGGTGAATTTATAGCCGCGGTGAGTCACTGCCGCGGCCATGGTGATAGCCATCACCGGCCTTAGCTGGCGATCAACTGCGGCGTCAAGCGATAGCTATTCTCACGCGTTTGCCACGTCCCCGCCGCGACAGTAACGCAGTCACATCCGCGCGGCGTGGATGAACGGAGGGGAGCGACGCTGATGACCGGATATGGCCAGAATGAGAAGTGGCTGCGTGGCAGCCGGAGTTATTGCTCTCCACCGCGGCGACCTTACCCGGAGCAAAAAGATCTTCGCACGGAGATGCTCGCCGCCCGATTATCCCGACCCCAGCGCGAATCACGGCGCGGTTAGGTCGCCGGCGGTGAGGACAGCCGCGCTGGCGGTCTGATCCCCAACAGTCACTATACCATGGCACATCTTCATCAGTCGCCCTGACAGAGCACTTTGGAGCACCATTTTCTCCCAAATTTCTATGGCAACATCCCCGAGTCTCTGCATCAAAGTTGTAGTGCTACATACCAGCTACAAATCGACTATAGGGATTAAACTTAGTTGAGCACTGGATCATGCTCAGAATTGAGCTTGAAGTTGCTGTCAGTCCACTGTTAGTCTGAAAATTCAGACCTTAACAGCCTAACAGCCAGATTTTGAGCTTAATTATTTCTAATTTCTTCTTAACAACTGAGCTCACATTCTTAAGCAAAGGTGTTCTACTTAGTTTGGTCTACAATTTTGATGTGGTGCCCTAGGGCAAAAACCCTAGAGTTTGAAAGTTACAAGGCTCCAAAGTTGAGCTCATCAATCTAAAATTCAGACTTAGCATGAAATCACAACTAGGGGCCTTTTTGCAAATGAATCCAAATCTTAGGGTTTGGCTACCAAATTCACACCTTAGTGAATCAAGTGACTTAAGATACTTTATTAACTTGGTTTTTGCACTTTAGTCCAAATGTGCATCAATTTTGCACATAAGCCCCTAGGGTTTGAATTTAGGGTTTTTCAGGGTTTCAAATGGGGTTTTTGGTATCCAGGGGTATAAAAGTGATTCAAGTTCATTTTTGGGAACATTTTATGACTATTCCCCTAAAGCTTTTAGGTTTTCGCAAATTGGGTTAAGTTTTACCCCTTTGATCCTTATTTAGGGTTAAGTTCCCTATCCAGGGTTCTATTTGCAAAGTGCTATAACAATACAACTTGTTTGAAATTTTTGCCTAGTGAATGCACTCTAGGTGTGTCAAACCTATGCAATGCCAATGCTTATGATGCCATGCTCAAGTTTTAGTTGCAGTAACACCAGAGGTGTTACATGCTCTGAGAATTCCCGAAGGTGCGAAGTTTGGCTTGGAGTCCCCTGGTGCACCGGACACTGTCCGGTGGCATACCGGACAGTCCGGTGCGCCAGACCAAGGCAGCCTTCGGTTATCCCTTGCTCTCTTTGTGTGAACCCAATTCTTGGTCTTTTTATTGGCTAAGTGTGAATCTTTGGCACCTGTATAACTTATATACTAGAGCAAACTAGTTAGTCCAATTATTTGTGTTGGGCAATTCAACCACCAAAATCAATTAGGAAATAGGTGTAAGCCTAATTCCCTTTCAATCTCCCCCTTTTTGGTGACTGATGCCAACACAAACCAAAGCAAGTATAGAAGTGCATAATTGAACTAGTTCGCATAACGTAAGTGCAAAGGTTACTTGGAATTGAGCCAATATAAATACTTATAAGATACACATAGATTGTTTCTTTATTTTTAACATTTTGGACCACGCTTGCACCACATGTTTTGTTTTTGCAAATTCTTTTGTAAATCCTTTTCAAAGTTCTTTTGCAAATAGTCAAAGGTAAATGAATAAGATTTTGCGAAGCAATTTCAAGATTTGAAATTTTCTCCCCTTGTTTCAAATGCTTTTCCTTTGACTAAACAAAACTCCCCCTAAATGAAATTCTCCTCTTAGTGTTCAAGAGGGTTTTGAGATATCAATTTTGAAAATACTACTTTCTTCCCCTTTTGAACACAATAAGATACTAATTTGAAATTTACCAATAAAAATCATTAGTTTTTAAAATTAGGTGGCGGTGCGGTCCTTTTGCTTTGGGCTAATACTTTCTCCCCCTTTGGCATGAATCGCCAAAAACGGATATTTTGAGTGAGATATAAGCCCTTTCAATTACTTTCTCCTCCTTTGGTCATAAGTAAATGAGTGAAGATTATACCAAGGTAGGAGAGATGCTCGGAGCGACGGCGAAGGATGAGTTCCGGAGTTAAAGCCTTTGTCTTCGCCGAAGATTCCAATTCACTTTCAATACACCTATGACTTGGTTTGAAATATACTTGAAAACATATTAGTCATAGCATATAAAAGAGATATGATCAAAGGTATATTAATGAGCTGAGTGTGTAAGACATCAAAAGAAGTTCCTAGAATCAAGAATATTTAGCTCATGCCTAAGTTTGTTAAAAGTTTGTTCATCAAGTGACTTGGTAAAGATATCGGCTAATTGATCTTTAGTGTTAATATATGCAATCTCGATATCTCCCTTTTGTTGGTGATCCCTTAAAAAGTGATACCAAATGACTATGTGTTTAGTGCGGCTATGCTCAACGGGATTATCCGCCATGCGCATTGCACTCTCATTATCACATAGAAGAGCAACTTTGGTTAATTTGTAACCATAGTACCTAAGAGTTTGCCTCATCCAAAGCAATTGCGCGCAACAGTGGCCTGCGGCAATATACTCGGCTTCGGCGGTAGAAAGAGCTACGGAATTTTGCTTCTTTGAAGCCCAAGACACCAAGGATCTTCCCAAGAACTGGCAAGTCGCCGATGTTCTCTTTCTATTAATTTTACACCCCGCCCAATCGGCATTCGAATAACCAATTAAATCAAAAGTGGATCCCCTAGGATACCAAAGCCCAAACTTAGGAGTATAAACTAAATATCTCAAGATTCGTTTTACGGCCGTAAGGTGAGCTTCCTTAGGGTCGGCTTGGAATCTTGCACACATGCATACGGAAAGCATAATATCCGATCGAGATGCACATAAATAGAGTAAAGAGCCTATCATCGATAGGTATACCTTTTGATCCATGGACTTACCTTCCGTGTCGAGGTCGAGATGCCCATTGGTTCCTATGGGTGTCTTGATGGGTTTGGCATCCTTCATACCAAACTTGCTTAGAATGTCTTGAGTATACTTCGTTTGGCTTAGGAAGGTGCCCTCTTGGAGTTGCTTCACTTGAAATCCCAAGAAGTACTTCAACTCCCCCATCATTGACATCTCGAATTTTTGTGTCATGATCCTACTAAATTCTTCACATGTAAACTCGTTAGTAGACCCAAATATAATATCATCAACATAAATTTGGCATACAAACAAGTCATTTTCAAGAGTTTTAGTGAATAAAGTAGGATCGGCCTTTCCGACTTTGAAGCCATTATCTATAAGGAAATCTCTAAGGCATTCATACCATGCTCTTGGGGCTTGCTTGAGCCCATAAAGCGCCTTAGAGAGTTTATAAACATGGTTAGGATACTCACTATCTTCAAAGCCGGGAGGTTGCTCAACATAGACCTCTTCCTTGATTGGTCCATTGAGGAAGGCACTTTTCACGTCCATTTGATAAAGCTTGAAGCCATGGTAAGTAGCATAGGCTAATAATATGCGAATTGACTCAAGCCTAGCTACGGGTGCATAGGTTTCACCGAAATCCAAACCTTCGACTTGTGAATATCCCTTGGCCACAAGTCGGGCTTTGTTCCTTGTCACCACACCATGCTCGTCTTGCTTGTTGCGGAAAACCCACTTGGTTCCTACAACATTTTGATTAGGACGTGGAACCAAATGCCATACCTCATTCCTAGTGAAGTTGTTGAGCTCCTCTTGCATCGCCACCACCCAATCCGAATCTTGAAGTGCTTCCTCTACCCTGTGTGGCTCAATAGAGGAAACAAAAGAGTAATGTTGACAAAAATGAGCAACACGAGATCTAGTGGTTACCCCCTTGTGAATGTCGCCGAGGATGGTGTCGACGGGGTGATCTCGTTGGATTGCTTGGTGGACTCTTGGGTGTGGCGGCCTAGGTTCTTCATCCTCCTTGTCTTGATCATTTGCATCTCCCCCTTGATCATTGCCGTCATCTTGAGGTGGCTCATTTGATTGATCTTCTCTTTCATCAACTTGAGCCTCATCCTCATTTTGAGTTGGTGGAGATGCTTGCGTGGAGGAGGATGGTTGATCTTGTGCATTTGGAGGCTCTTCGGATTCCTTAGGACACACATCCCCAATGGACATGTTCCTTAGCGCGATGCATGGAGCCTCTTCATCACCTATCTCATCAAGATCAACTTGCTCTACTTGAGAGCCGTTAGTCTCATCAAACACAACGTCACAAGAAACTTCAACTTGTCTAGAGGACTTGTTGAAGACTCTATATGCCCTTGTGTTTGAGTCATATCCTAGTAAAAAGCCTTCTACAGTCTTAGGAGCAAATTTAGATTTTCTACCTCTTTTAACAAGTATAAAGCATTTGCTACCAAAGACTCTAAAATATGAAATATTTGGCTTTTTACCGGTTAGGAGTTCATATGATGTCTTCTTGAGGATTCGGTGTAGATATAATCGGTTGATGGCGTAGCAGGCGGTGTTGACTGCCTCGGCCCAAAACCGATCCGAAGTCTTGTACTCATCAAGCATGGTTCTTGCCATGTCCAATAGAGTTCTATTCTTCCTCTCCACTACACCATTTTGTTGTGGGGTGTAGGGAGAAGAGAACTCATGCTTGATGCCCTCCCCCTCAAGGAAGCTTTCAATTTGAGAGTTCTTAAACTCCGTCCCGTTGTCGCTTCTTATTTTCTTGATCCTTAAGCTGAACTCATTTTGAGCCCGTCTCAAGAATCACTTTAAGGTTTCTTGGGTATGAGATTTTTCCTGCAAAAAGAACACCCAAGTGAAGCGAGAATAATCATCCACAATAACTAGACAGTACTTACTCCCGCCGATGCTTATGTAAGCAATCGAGCCGAATAGGTCCATGTGTAGGAGTTCCAGTGGCCTGTCAGTCGTCATGATGTTCTTGTGTGGATGATGAGCACCAACTTGCTTCCCTGCTTGGCATGCGCTACAAATCTTGTCTTTCTCAAAATGAACATTTGTTAATCCTAAAATATGCTCTCCCTTTAGAAGCTTATGAAGATTCTTCATCCCAACATGGGCTAGTCGGCGGTGCTAGAGCCAACCTATGTTAGTCTTAGCAATTAAGCAAGTGTCGAGTTCAGCTCTATCAAAATCTACCAAGTATAGCTGACCCTCTAACACTCCCTTAAATGCTATTGAATCATCACTTCTTCTAAAGACAGTGACACCTACATCAGTAAAAAGACAGTTGTAGCCCATTTGACATAATTGAGAAACGGAAAGCAAATTGTAATCTAAAGAATCTACAAGAAAAATATTGGAAATGGAATGGTCAAGTGATATAGCAATTTTACCCAATCCTTTGACCAAACCTTGGTTTCCATCCCCGAATGTGATTGCTCTTTGGGGATCTTGGTTTTTCTCATAGGAGGAGAACATCTTCTTCTCCCCTGTCATGTGGTTTGTGCACCCGCTATCGATGATCCAACTTGAGCCCCCGGATGCATAAACCTACAAAACAAGTTTAGTTCTTGACTTTAGGTACCCAAATGGTTTTGGGTCCTTTGGCATTAGACACAAGAACTTTGGGTACCCAAACACAAGTCTTTGACCCCTTGTGCTTGCCCCCAACATATTTGGCAACTACCTTGCCGGATTTGTTAGTTAAAACATATGATGCATCAAAAGTTTTAAATGAAATGTCATGATCATTTGATGCACTAGGAGTTTTCTTCTTAGGCAACTTAGCACGGGTTGGTTGCCTAGAACTAGATGTCTCACCCTTATACATAAAAGCATGGTTAAGGCCAGAGTGAGACTTTCTAGAATGAATTCTGCTAATTTTGCTCTCGGGATAACCGACAGGGTATAAAATGTAACCCTCGTTATCCTGAGGCATGGGAGCCTTGCCCTTAACAAAGTTGGACAATTTCTTAGGAGGGGCATTAATTTTGACATTGTTCCCCTTTTGGAAGCCAATGCCATTCTTGATGTCAGGGCGTCTCCCACTATAAAGCATACTACGAGCAAATTTAAATTTTTCATTTTCAAGTTCATGCTCGGCAATTTTTGCATCTAACTTTGCTATATGATCATTTTGTTGTTTAATTAATACCATATGATCATGAATAGCATCAATATCAACATCTCTACATCTAGTGCAAATAGAAGTATGTTCAACGGTAGATGTAGAGGGTTTGCTAGATTTTAATTCTACAACCTTAGCATGCAATATATCATTTTTACTTCTAAGGTCGGAAATGGAAGCATTGCAAACATCAAGTTCTTTAGCCTTAGCAAGCAATTTTTCATTCTCAATCCTAAGGCTAGCAAGAGAAATGTTTAATTCTTCAATCTTAGCAAGCAAATCATCATTATCATTTCTAAGATTGGGAATTGAAACATCACAAACATTTGAATCAACCTTAGCTAACAAATTAGCATTCTCATTTCTAAGGTTGTCTATAGTCTCATGGCAAGTGCTTAGCTCACTAGATAGTTTTTCACATTTCTCTACTTCTAGAGCATAAGCATTTTTCACCTTAATATGTTTTTGTTTTCTTTAATAAGGAAGTCCTCTTGAGTGTCCAAGAGATCATCCTTCTCATGAATAGCACTAATCAGTTCATTTAATTTTTCCTTTTGTTGCATGTTTAGGTTGGCAAAAAGAGTACGCAAATTATCTTCCTCATCACTAGCATTATCATCGCTAGAAGACTCATATCTAGTGGAGGATCTGGATTTAACCTTCTTCTTTTTGCCGTCCTTTGCCATGAGGCACTTGTGGCCGACGTTGGGGAAGAGAAGTCCCTTGGTGATGGCGATGTTGGCGGTGTCCTCGTCGGAGGAGGAGTCGCTAGAGCTTTCGTCGGAGTCCCACTCGCGACAAACATGGGCATCGTCGCCCTTCTTCTTGTAGTACCTCTTCTTCTCCTTTCTTCTCCCCTTCTTGTCGTCGCCCCTGTCATAGTCACTAGATAGTGGACATTTTGCAATAAAATGACCGGGCTTACCACATTTGTAGCAAACTTTCTTGGAGCGGGGCTTGTAATCTTTCCCCCTCCTTTGCTTGAGGATTTGGCGGAAGCTCTTGATGACGAGCGCCATTTCCTCGTTGTCGAGCTTGGAGGCGTCGATGGGTGTTCTACTCGATGTAGACTCCTCCTTCTTCTCCTCCGTCGCCTTAAATGCGACCGGTTGTGCTTCGGACGTGGAGGGACCATCAAGCTCATTGATCTTCCTTGAGCCTTTGATCATGAACTCAAAGCTCACAAAATTCCCGATCACTTCCTCGGGAGTCATTAGTGTATATCTAGGATTGCCACGAATTAATTGGACTTGAGTAGGGTTAAGGAAAATAAGTGATCTTAGAATAACCTTAACCATTTCGTGGTCATCCCATTTTTTGCTCCCGAGGTTGCGCACTTGGTTTACCAAGGTTTTGAGCCGGTTGTACATGTCTTGTGGCTCCTCCACTTGGCGAAGACGGAAGCGACCGAGCTCCCCCCTCGATCGTCTCCCGCTTGGTGATCTTGGTTAGCTCATCTCCTTCGTGCGCGGTCTTGAGCACGTCCAAACTTCCTTGGCACTCTTTAATCCTTGCACCTTGTTATACTCCTCTCGACTTAGAGAGGCGAGGAGTATAGTTGTGGCTTGGGAGTTGAAGTGCTCGATTTGGGCTACCTCGTCCTCATCATAATCCTCATCACCTACGGATGGTACCTGTGCTCCAAACTCAACAACATTCCATATACTTTTGTGTAGTGAGGTTAGGTGAAATTTCATCAAATCACTCCACCTAGCGTAATCTTCACCGTCAAAGGTTGGCGGTTTGACTAATGGAACGGAAAGTAATGGAGTATGTTTAGAAATGCGAGGGTAGCGTAAGGGGATCTTACTAAACTTCTTGCGCTCATGGCGCTTAGAAGTAATGGATGGCGCGTCGGAGCCGGAGGTGGAAGGTGATGAAGTATCGGTCTCGTAGTAGACCACCTTACTCATCTTCTTTTTCTTGTCGCCACTCCGATGCGACTTGTGGGAAGAGGGTTTTGTGGCGGAACCGCCCAAATTATTCCAGCTTAAGTGCCCAAGTCTCGCCTTAGAGGCAACGACACACTTAAATCGGAATAACCCGTCAGTCCCTCGGATCTAGTCCGATAAAAGCCACTTATCCAGGATCGAATACCACTAGCTCACTCGAAGGTGAGGCACAGAGAAATACAATAAAGCATAATACCACAAATTAAGAAAGTATCATTAGTGATTACATTATCGGAGTTTCAGAAATAATAACCATAAATTTTAATGTAGCGAAAATAACTAACGGAGAAAACCGAGTAACATGGCGAAGCCTGGCCACGCTACTCCTCCCGGTCCTCTCCTGCGGAAGCAATAACCCACTTGACCGTCTATCCCGGTGGCAGGGATGGAGGCCAAGTCACACCAGCAACCAATCATCCTAAGGAGTACCTGCAAAAATTGTGCCACAAGCAAGGCTGAGTATACTAATACTCAGCTAGACTTACCCGGTGTGAGGAGTCTACTCCTCTACCTCTAGACCATGCAGCTGTTTGGCTGAGGGGTTTGGTTTGCCAAAAGCACTAGCTGAGTCTAAAAACAAGTTTTAGCTTTTCAAGTTCTAGAATAATAATTTAGACTAGATGAGAACCTATCTATTCATACATGGTATCAAACATTATATCAATCAACATCTTTTTCCAGTCATCTCATTTCCACTTATTACTCAATGCAGTACAATGGATCAAGCAGTCTCATTAGCTGCGAGAAGCAGACGATTCGAATCGAGTTTTATCCTTGCAAGGTAAACCTAAACACACGACATGTCAGGGCACTCCGTCCCCACACATGTCAACCGTCCCCATCGATTCCCCGTTCGCGTCCAGGCCTCACCGCCTTGGCATACAATGCTCCACTGACCCCGGCCGCCGCCGTGCAGTGGCCGCACTTGTACCCACCATATCTAGAATGGGAGACCCAGTCTCAGGTCGCGTGAGGGATAAAGTCCGCGCCCGGCTTCACTCAGGTACTAGGTTTACCGGTTACCATTTTTCCCGACATGTGCTTAGTACGTTCAAAAGCTTGACACATGTATCCGCACGTTAATCCTTATTCCAATTTCGTCTCATAGACAACGCATCCCCATGGATCCGTGTCCACAGACCATCATCATTCAATTATCAAAATGGATACAACCAATTCCTGACCTCGCGCGAGTGCTAGAAAAATCACTTGACTTCTACCGAGATCCTGATTTAGCATAGCAGCTACTCGACCTAGCATACTAGTATCCATCTCAAAAGGAATCCTGAGTTCATGCAACTAGGGTTTCAGACAACTCCTACACTTAAGTGCACGGTACAAGCCTACAAATATTAAGTGTTGTAAAATAGCATATATAACGGTTATGCATAAAACCGGGGCTTGTCTTTAATTTAACACTTAGATAGTGTTTGCTGGGGGGTACTCTCTTGGCGAGCATCCACTGGTTAAGTCCATCCTTCCTTGGGTCGTCCACCAACTGCATCTTGTGGTTGGCACCACATCACTTGCACGATCACCACCTCTCGGTCCTAAATGAGATGCAGGATGCATATGTATGAATATGATGAAAATAGCACAAGATATTGAAGACACAGTAGCGAACTAAACACTAAATTGTAAGACACCGTGAACAACCACACGTTAGCATTAGTTATCTATACATTATCGGCGTTCAACATTAACACCATTGAAAGGACCACAACATTTTATTTATTTACGCAACACAACTACGACATCACAAGTATGAACATTTATTTAATTTGCTACGATTTTTCATTAGTTCTTCTATTAATCACACAAAAGCATCACCAACCACACAAGTCCAACCAAGACAACATAAACTTAACTACGACATAGGCATTACTAACTACGGAACTCCTATATCACAATCAACTAGAGCAAGAAACATATAAAGCATAACACACATGCATTATTAAGCTTAGTCATGGCAAGTCTATATTAATTTAGTGTTAACCAACCATTTTTAGCCAAAAGGGTGAACTAACAATCAAATAAGCACTAGCAGAATTTTTGTATAGCAATACAGCAGTTACTTGTTTTAACCATAACTCTTCAATTATTAGTCCAAAAATATAAAACTAGGACTTTCTGGAAAGCTTAAGAAGTGCTCTACAACTTTGGTATTGTCATCTCAACATGATTAAACACTTAGCAAGGTCGAATTGTGCAAACACAGTAGCTCTGTCCAGATTTGGACAGATTCAGAATTGCAACTTCAAAAATTCACAACTGAAGATTCAGACATGCAAACAAATTGATCCTAGACTTTCTGGAAAGGTAATAAAATTTTCTACATATCATTTATAAACATCTCAAGATGATTCAATATTTAACTAAGGACAAAAGACACTAGAAGGATTTGCTGTCCAGAATTGGGCAGATTCAGTCTTCAGACTTTAAACATCCATAACTTAATCTTCAGATCACCAAAAAGAGTGATCCAAGACTTTTTGGAAAGCTCAGCAAAAGTACTACGCAACTTTTATAATCACCTAGAAGTGATTCAATGTTTAACTAAATCAAACAACACAATTTTCGAAATCTGTTCTGACGGTGGACAGAACATAGCAACCAGTTTGTAAAATTCATAACTCTTAAACTGTTAGGCCTATGGTTGTGAAATTTTAACACAAGCAAGATAAGAAAAGCATCTACAACTTTCTTATAACGACCATGAACAGATTGTAACATTAAATTAGGCAAACAATACAGTTTCTGAAATCTGTACAGAATTTGGACAGATTCAGTTACTGAATTTATAAAAAGCATAACTCCTAAACGATCAGACTTATGACTGTCAAATTTTAATACCAGCAAGATAATAAAGTTATCTACCACTTTTCTATAGCACATATCTACAGAAAATACAATTTAGTTCATCAAACATACAGCACAACGAAAACAATGCGTGCAGCCCAAAACATCAACTAATAAAATTCAGCTCCTATTCACTTAAAAATTGCCGCGTTCTAGAGACTTGAATTATTTTAACACCTTACCATTTGTTAAAGTTGAAACAATCAAATTAGAACCAACAAGTAGACTTACTAATTTTATACAATTTATTTTGTGCACTAGAATTGCCATACACAATTAGCAACGCATCTACCACAATAATCTTACCCGACATATATGTGTTTATCGATGCGCTCTTCACATAGTAATTTGCAGTTTAACTTGGGCATCACATGAACACTACTAATTTTTACCCGCGACTGTAACCATGCGCATTTAGACTACAACAAGCAATTTATCGCGATTACGCGCTTAACTAAAGTCGTCCAACAATTCGGCTAACTAGAGTAACGACATAGCCCGCTAAATAACATACACGTCGGCTTGCCAATTATTATCACTATCTAAGGCACAACATACATCACAACATTTTTATAAACATACATATTCAAATGTATATTCACACATCGACCAAATCATACGAACCGTAAACCACTAATCTCTAACTCGAAACCATCATGCGCTTACTTCCCAATTCATGATCGTATATATGTTTATCATACGAACCGAGTATTTCAATAATTATCCTAAAACAACTAACTCCATTACACACTTGTATCACAACCCTATTGGATTTACTTGGAGTGTCCGCTAGAAATTGTGAGCACAATCATACACTATATGTGAAGCCTAATTTATCAAACGCACAATACGCATCGTATCGACTCGACTTAATAATATAGAGAAAGCGACGACTACTTTGGCATGTCACCACCTTTCTATATAAACCAAAACAATTTCTATTATCGACTAAGAGTTCTAAGTATTAAATACATTATTACTTTCCACGCGTAAATAAACCTCAATTTAACACCAGTGACACCGATGGATTTTTTTACTAAACCCATCATGCGCATAACCTCGTCTCGCATACAACCATATGGTGGCGTGCACTCGAGACACTTCGATCATCGGAGCGTAACCACTAGTATATGAACTCCGACACTCAAGTCTTAACAATTCATCCTCTATGCAAACTAGCATTTTCTAAACTTCTTGTCACATCAATAAATATACTCTCGGTATAATCACGAATCACAGCACATTGCATAGAACAATTATACTTTTCACATAAACACATATTGACGCATTTCCCAAAACATAATCCGCATTTTGTAACTTAGTTTTTCGCATCAAACAACGCATTGCATATTTTCCTATCAAATATATATAAAAATATCCGAGTTCTTTTCTACTTCAGTTTCTTCTTTACACGCGTCCATTCATACAATTATACTTTCACGCACATGTTCATGTCATCGACTAAATCGTAAATAAAACAAAAGCAACCTGGCCGGATCGGTGAGTCGCATGTGCTGTCCACCGGCTCGCATTGCGTCGCATAGGCATAGCACGAGGCGCGACATCGACGGAGGACTGCGATTAACACACACATTTAAATGTACATTTTATTGATTTGGTACTTAGAGAATCGAGGGGTACGGGACAACGAGGAGCTCACCGCGGATTGACGGCATTGCGACGGGGACTGTGCAGATCGACGGCGAAGCGAGACGCGGAGACGTCGGGGTTGCATGGATCGACGACACGGCTGCTCTTGACGAACACTCGCGCAAGTGACATGGCATGGGGGCAGTAGCGTGCACTGAGGGGCATTTCGTCGAGCAGACCGAGTGAAGAGGAGAGTGGCTTGGGGCTTGCTGTTGTGGTTAGCATGGTGAGTAGAGCACCACCATGGCTACGTATTGGGGAACTGATGCACGAGCTGCTGCTCGGATTCAGATGGGGCGGACAGCGAGGTAGAGCATGCCGGCAACGGTGCGCAGAGCGCGCCATGAGGGGAAACGCAGGGGCAAGTGACCATGGGGATATCAGCAGGGGAGCCATCGACGAGATGGAGGATGGGACTAGCTCGACACTGCTACAGCACGCCATAGGGAGCAGGAGCGATGAGGGAGATGCAGGGGACCCAGGCGCCATGGCTATCCGCAAGACAAGGGGAGGCTGGAGCGGACCTTGGGTGCGGCATTGGAGGATCTCCTTGCGCGCACTGGACTAGAGGAGGGCCCGCGCCATGGGAGAAGGTCGTGGCCTAGAGGTTAAAGACAAAACCGAGCAGGGAAATGGAGGTTAGGGGAGGAAGAGCTGCTGCTCCCCTGCGCCATGGATCCGATGGGGAAGGGGCGTCTGAACCATGGGAGCTCGACCATGGAGGAGAGGGGTCGCCGGACCTGGGGGCATCGCCGGAGAGCAGCACCATGGGGAAACGGCCTTCCCTGCGGCATGTGCTCAATGGAATAGGGTGCGCTGGTGAA
Organism: Zea mays; assembly: GCF_902167145.1. Taxonomy (NCBI): domain Eukaryota; kingdom Viridiplantae; phylum Streptophyta; class Magnoliopsida; order Poales; family Poaceae; genus Zea; species Zea mays. Next base: position 77,074,928 of record NC_050100.1, on the reverse strand, counting down.
GGAATGGAGCAGAGGGTGCTCGAAGCTAGACCGGATAGAGCTCCGGGTGCCTGGAGTCCGTCGTCCATCGAGGTCAGAGCACTACGCACCCAGCGCACCAGGGGCAGGGGCAGGATGGTTGGCGGCCATGGGGAGGCAAGCTCGAGGAAATCCACGGCGAGGGGATTGCCGGACTTGGGGCAAGAAATTCTGGGCGAGCAGGGATAGGGCGAATTGGATCCGGCCTGGAGCTGGACGGCGTGGGGGAGAAGTTCCTGCGCCTAGGAATGGAGGGGGAAGGGATTTGCGTGCGCTATGGCAGAGCTCCGAGCGGGGAGGAGAAAGGAGAGGGGTCGAACGCCATGGAGGCTCTGCTCCTGCTGGGGGAGAAGGGCTCCCTGCTGCCAAACGCCGTGGAGAATGGGGGCTCGGTAGAGAGAGGAGCAGGGGGCGTCGAGGAAGAAGACAGGGTGATGCTTCTGCGCTAAGGACAGAGGGAGGAGGAAGAACTACGGTTGCAGGTGGATTTAACGTGACGCTGCAGGCAACCCATTGGTCAGGATTGGGCGGCGAGCCGCAGTGGCCAAGCCAGCGGTGGCCGGGCACTGGCCATGGGCGACGGTGGCAGACTTTCTGTGCCCCACGGTGGCACTGCCGACTGTGGCGTGCGGGCACGAGAGAGAAAAAGGGATGGATGTTGGCGTATAGTGGATGGGGCTGGCCGCCGGCGTGCGCGAGAAAACAGAGAGAGAGAGAGAGTGGGGTTGTATTTGAGGAGGGGCTGATTACTTAGGAGCTAAGTAATCTTTATTTTATTTCTCTGAGACAAGAGCTCCCGTATGAGTTGTTTATCAAGACGGTGACAATTTATGGGTTGGAGAGGAGTGGTCATATGTTAGCCGATTCGCACAACGCTCACTCGTTGGCTGAGACCGACGCAGGGAACGGAGCGAGCTGACATACGGATGAACGAGAGGCCACAGAATAAAATGAACCGAAACATTTTATTTGGGTGTCGCTTGGAAATTAAATTCTCGCACACAAGTAGAAATAAAATGAATGGAGATCGATCGGCTTCGGATTCGTTATCGAAATAAAACGAGTCGGATTAATAAAAATCATTGCCGATGTTGATTTTCGAATTTAGATTGAACACAGGGATTTTTAGCCGAGTTAGATAAAATTAATTAGGTGCCAACACGTGGAGTATTCTGTTTGAGAGCACGGACTCGGATTAATTTTTGGACACAGATCGAACATCGAGAAATTGGATTCGGATACAGCTCGACTAGCAACTGTCGAGCGCTTGATTAAATGAGCTTTAGACGAGATTTATAAATCGAGATGGATTATCGAGTTCGCATTCATGCCGAGAAATAAAAGTTTTAACAGGCTCCAAATTTGGCTGTTCTTGAGATCAAATAATTCCAAACTTGGTGAAACATTCATGAGTAACTTGATGAATGGAGATAGATGTGATCGAGAAATAGAAATTTTCACTGAGCATTCGAGATTAGGATAAATCTCCCGATATAACGTGAAATAGACATCTGGGGTGTCACAGCCTTCCCCCCTTAAAGGAATCTCGTCCCGAGATTCGAATGAGGATCTTCAAGGGTGGAGAAGCATGTAACTCCCACGATAGAGGTAGATGCAAATTTATGAGATGGGACCTGACAAAATACTGAAGATAGATTTGGGCAAAATATCGCGACATATTGAGACAAAATGCAGCGATCACTCAGAGAGAATGTTCACAAAAGACAACACATTGTATAGTCTCATAATGGATCACAACTATTAACCGTGATACCAGCGCGTGCCGAGCAGCTCAACCATGTGTGCACCATAGTAGGCTCTCGGTTTCGTCGCGGCACCATCAGTCGTTAGTCATAACACCATTACCAACGTAACCAATAAGAAATCCACATAGCACAGATAGATGGAGCCCATGAGAGTATGGCTTAGAAAATAAGAATGTGACCGGAGTTGAAGCAGAGATTGTTGGCAAAAGAGCATCACATGAGAATTTTCTTCAACTCAGAGAACTATTTTATGATCAACACAGGGATTATCATTCCAAGATTGATATGACATTTGATATGAGGAGGAACCAACCATGAGATCAAGATCGTTGAGTTTTTAGAGACATGAGAGAACCAAAGACAACAGCGACATCCATTGGACCAAATGGATACATTGTCTATAGATAAAATCGATAAAACAGATTCATGATCATCGGAGAGAAGAGTATGAGAACGATCATAAGGAGATATTAGACTGATCCACATTTGATACATGAGAACAGGTTATAGCAGATAACCAGATGACGGGGTAGATCTCGATGAATGATCCAGAGATTTGGATGATAAAGTCACAACATGATTCACAAGTAAAAGATTACCAGATCCAGATGAAAAGAGAGGTCATCAACCTAGATGGCTTCTGGGTTGAGCAGAGGAGAATTTAATGAGGATTTTGGACAAGGCTTCCAAGAAGAATTTGGGGCTGGATATTGTTTTGCGCAATTAAACACCAACCAAAAGTTTTTTTTTGACAGAAACAAGTGCACAAGGAGGCTTTAGTCGAGCTAGTGGTCAAGCTAAAGAGATCTACAAGTTGTGTAGGTGTAAATTCAAGGGTAAACACACGAGGGCTAGAAAATACTAACTCAAGCATGATTTTTTTAGAGGTTTCGCTTGCTAACCACTAGGTTGGTTAAAGTGGGGGGGTCTTTTCATGAGCATAACAGACAACATATTTTTTTTGCTGGTTGGGGGCAAAAAGGGTTGAACAACTAAAACATTTCCTAGATAGCAAGACAAGATAAGCACATAACACAACCTAGTCAAGACTATCATGACACACAGGATAAGACATTTTTTTGCAGTTCATAGCAATACAACATATTATTCACAATTTCTTATTATTGGAATAAAGGTGAGAGAAGCATGTTGATGCACAAAAGACAATTATAATGCGACAATCATGATGCATGCTCATTCTAGTCGTCTTCTCAGACCTAACTAATTTTTCGGGTGCTTCTACAGCATCCTTATTAATAGTAGTAGTAGCCTTTATGGCCTAAATAAATAGCCACCTAGCTACTCATCTATTCCTAGGGCTTCACGTCTTAGGTCTATCCTTATCGTCCTGATATCTATCCAACTTGGTTTCTAAGCAAGTTTTACTTTAGAAAAGGTTGGAAATCATGACTTATTGACTCCTCTGTACTGGTATTCGCTCCGATACCAGCTGTGGCGGAACCGCCCGAATTATTCCAGCTTAAGTGCCCAAGTCTCGCCTTAGAGGCAACGACACACTTAAATCGGAATAACCCGTCAGTCCCTCGGATCTAGTCCGATAAAAGCCACTTATCCAGGATCGAATACCACTAGCTCACTCGAAGGTGAGGCACAGAGAAATACAATAAAGCATAATACCACAAATTAAGAAAGTATCATTAGTGATTACATTATCGGAGTTTCAGAAATAATAACCATAAATTTTAATGTAGCGAAAATAACTAACGGAGAAAACCGAGTAACATGGCGAAGCCTGGCCACGCTACTCCTCCCGGTCCTCTCCTGCGGAAGCAATAACCCACTTGACCGTCTATCCCGGTGGCAGGGATGGAGGCCAAGTCACACCAGCAACCAATCATCCTAAGGAGTACCTGCAAAAATTGTGCCACAAGCAAGGCTGAGTATACTAATACTCAGCTAGACTTACCCGGTGTGAGGAGTCTACTCCTCTACCTCTAGACCATGCAGCTGTTTGGCTGAGGGGTTTGGTTTGCCAAAAGCACTAGCTGAGTCTAAAAACAAGTTTTAGCTTTTCAAGTTCTAGAATAATAATTTAGACTAGATGAGAACCTATCTATTCATACATGGTATCAAACATTATATCAATCAACATCTTTTTCCAGTCATCTCATTTCCACTTATTACTCAATGCAGTACAATGGATCAAGCAGTCTCATTAGCTGCGAGAAGCAGACGATTCGAATCGAGTTTTATCCTTGCAAGGTAAACCTAAACACACGACATGTCAGGGCACTCCGTCCCCACACATGTCAACCGTCCCCATCGATTCCCCGTTCGCGTCCAGGCCTCACCACCTTGGCATACAATGCTCCACTGACCCCGGCCGCCGCCGTGCAGTGGCCGCACTTGTACCCACCATATCTAGAATGGGAGACCCAGTCTCAGGTCGCGTGAGGGATAAAGTCCGCGCCCGGCTTCACTCAGGTACTAGGTTTACCGGTTACCATTTTTCCCGACATGTGCTTAGTACGTTCAAAAGCTTGACACATGTATCCGCACGTTAATCCTTATTCCAATTTCGTCTCATAGACAACGCATCCCCATGGATCCGTGTCCACAGACCATCATCATTCAATTATCAAAATGGATACAACCAATTCCTGACCTCGCGCGAGTGCTAGAAAAATCTCTCGACTTCTACCGAGATCCTGATTTAGCATAGCAGCTACTCGACCTAGCATACTAGTATCCATCTCAAAAGGAATCCTGAGTTCATGCAACTAGGGTTTCAGACAACTCCTACACTTAAGTGCACGGTACAAGCCTACAAATATTAAGTGTTGTAAAATAGCATATATAACGGTTATGCATAAAACCGGGGCTTGCCTTTAATTTAACACTTAGATAGTGTTTGCTGGGGGGTACTCTCTTGGCGAGCATCCACTGGTTAAGTCCATCCTTCCTTGGGTCGTCCACCAACTGCATCTTGTGGTTGGCACCACATCACTTGCACGATCACCACCTCTCGGTCCTAAATGAGATGCAGGATGCATATGTATGAATATGATGAAAATAGCACAAGATATTGAAGACACAGTAGCGAACTAAACACTAAATTGTAAGACACCGTGAACAACCACACGTTAGCATTAGTTATCTATACATTATCGGCGTTCAACATTAACACCATTGAAAGGACCACAACATTTTATTTATTTACGCAACACAACTACGACATCACAAGTATGAACATTTATTTAATTTGCTACGATTTTTCATTAGTTCTTCTATTAATCACACAAAAGCATCACCGACCACACAAGTCCAACCAAGACAACATAAACTTAACTACGACATAGGCATTACTAACTACGGAACTCCTATATCACAATCAACTAGAGCAAGAAACATATAAAGCATAACACACATGCATTATTAAGCTTAGTCATGGCAAGTCTATATTAATTTAGTGTTAACCAACCATTTTTAGCTAAAAGGGTGAACTAACAATCAAATAAGCACTAGCAGAATTTTTGGACAGCAATACAGCAGTTACTTGTTTTAACCATAACTCTTCAATTATTAGTCCAAAAATATAAAACTAGGACTTTCTGGAAAGCTTAAGAAGTGCTCTACAACTTTGGTATTGTCATCTCAACATGATTAAACACTTAGCAAGGTCGAATTGTGCAAACACAGTAGCTCTGTCCAGATTTGGACAGATTCAGAATTGCAACTTCAAAAATTCACAACTGAAGATTCAGACATGCAAACAAATTGATCCTAGACTTTCTGGAAAGGTAATAAAATTTTCTACATATCATTTATAAACATCTCAAGATGATTCAATATTTAACTAAGGACAAAAGACACTAGAAGGATTTGCTGTCCAGAATTGGGCAGATTCAGTCTTCAGACTTTAAACATCCATAACTTAATCTTCAGATCACCAAAAAGAGTGATCCAAGACTTTTTGGAAAGCTCAGCAAAAGTACTACGCAACTTTTATAATCACCTAGAAGTGATTCAATGTTTAACTAAATCAAACAACACAATTTTCGAAATCTGTTCTGACGGTGGACAGAACATAGCAACCAGTTTGTAAAATTCATAACTCTTAAACTGTTAGGCCTATGGTTGTGAAATTTTAACACAAGCAAGATAAGAAAAGCATCTACAACTTTCTTATAACGACCATGAACAGATTGTAACATTAAATTAGGCAAACAATACAGTTTCTGAAATCTGTACAGAATTTGGGCAGATTCAGTTACTGAATTTATAAAAAGCATAACTCCTAAACGATCAGACTTATGACTGTCAAATTTTAATACCAGCAAGATAATAAAGTTATCTACCACTTTTCTATAGCACATATCTACAGAAAATACAATTTAGTTCATCAAACATACAGCACAACGAAAACAATGCGTGCAGCCCAAAACATCAACTAATAAAATTCAGCTCCTATTCACTTAAAAATTGCCGCGTTCTAGAGACTTGAATTATTTTAACACCTTACCATTTGTTAAAGTTGAAACAATCAAATTAGAACCAACAAGTAGACTTACTAATTTTATACAATTTATTTTGTGCACTAGAATTGCCATACACAATTAGCAACGCATCTACCACAATAATCTTACCCGACATATATGTGTTTATCGATGCGCTCTTCACATAGTAATTTGCAGTTTAACTTGGGCATCACATGAACACTACTAATTTTTACCCGCGACTGTAACCATGCGCATTTAGACTACAACAAGCAATTTATCGCGATTACGCGCTTAACTAAAGTCGTCCAACAATTCGGCTAACTAGAGTAACGACATAGCCCGCTAAATAACATACACGTCGGCTTGCCAATTATTATCACTATCTAAGGCACAACATACATCACAACATTTTTATAAACATACATATTCAAATGTATATTCACACATCGACCAAATCATACGAACCGTAAACCACTAATCTCTAACTCGAAACCATCATGCGCTTACTTCCCAATTCATGATCGTATATATGTTTATCATACGAACCGAGTATTTCAATAATTATCCTAAAACAACTAACTCCATTACACACTTGTATCACAACCCTATTGGATTTACTTGGAGTGTCCGCTAGAAATTGTGAGCACAATCATACACTATATGTGAAGCCTAATTTATCAAACGCACAATACGCATCGTCTCGACTCGACTTAATAATATAGAGAAAGCGACGACTACTTTGGCATGTCACCACCTTTCTATATAAACCAAAACAATTTCTACTATCGACTAAGAGTTCTAAGTATTAAATACATTATTACTTTCCACGCGTAAATAAACCTCAATTTAACACCAGTGACACCGATGGATTTTTTTACTAAACCCATCATGCGCATAACCTCGTCTCGCATACAACCATATGGTGGCGTGCACTCGAGACACTTCGATCATCGGAGCGTAACCACTAGTATATGAACTCCGACACTCAAGTCTTAACAATTCATCCTCTATGCAAACTAGCATTTTCTAAACTTCTTGTCACATCAATAAATATACTCTCGGTATAATCACGAATCACAGCACATTGCATAGAACAATTATACTTTTCACATAAACACATATTGACGCATTTCCCAAAACATAATCCGCATTTTGTAACTTAGTTTTTCGCATCAAACAACGCATTGCATATTTTCCTATCAAATATATATAAAAATATCCGAGTTCTTTTCTACTTCAGTTTCTTCTTTACACGCGTCCATTCATACAATTATACTTTCACGCACATGTTCATGTCATCGACTAAATCGTAAATAAAACAAAAGCAACCTGGCCGGATCGGTGAGTCGCATGTGCTGTCCACCGGCTCGCATTGCGTCGCATAGGCATAGCACGAGGCGCGACATCGACGGAGGACTGCGATTAACACACACATTTAAATGTACATTTTATTGATTTGGTACTTAGAGAATCGAGGGGTACGGGACAACGAGGAGCTCACCGCGGATTGACGGCATTGCGACGGGGACTGTGCAGATCGACGGCGAAGCGAGACGCGGAGACGTCGGGGTTGCATGGATCGACGACACGGCTGCTCTCGACGAACACTCGCGCAAGTGACATGGCATGGGGGCAGTAGCGTGCACTGAGGGGCATTTCGTCGAGCAGACCGAGTGAAGAGGAGAGTGGCTTGGGGCTTGCTGTTGTGGTTAGCATGGTGAGTAGAGCACCACCATGGCTACGTATTGGGGAACTGATGCACGAGCTGCTGCTCGGATTCAGATGGGGCGGACAGCGAGGTAGAGCATGCCGGCAACGGTGCGCAGAGCGCGCCATGAGGGGAAACGCAGGGGCAAGTGACCATGGGGATATCAGCAGGGGAGCCATCGACGAGATGGAGGATGGGACTAGCTCGACACTGCTACAGCACGCCATAGGGAGCAGGAACGATGAGGGAGATGCAGGGGACCCAGGCGCCATGGCTATCCGCAAGACAAGGGGAGGCTGGAGCGGACCTTGGGTGCGGCATTGGAGGATCTCCTTGCGCGCACTGGACTAGAGGAGGGCCCGCGCCATGGGAGAAGGTCGTGGCCTAGAGGTTAAAGACAAAACCGAGCAGGGAAATGGAGGTTAGGGGAGGAAGAGCTGCTGCTCCCCTGCGCCATGGATCCGATGGGGAAGGGGCGTCTGAACCATGGGAGCTCGACCATGGAGGAGAGGGGTCGCCGGACCTGGGGGCATCGCCGGAGAGCAGCACCATGGGGAAACGGCCTTCCCTGCAGCATGTGCTCAATGGAATAGGGTGCGCTGGTGAAGGAATGGAGCAGAGGGTGCTCGAAGCTAGACCGGATAGAGCTCCGGGTGCCTGGAGTCCGTCGTCCATCGAGGTCAGAGCACTACGCACCCAGCGCACCAGGGGCAGGGGCAGGATGGTTGGCGGCCATGGGGAGGCAAGCTCGAGGAAATCCACGGCGAGGGGATTGCCGGACTTGGGGCAAGAAATTCTGGGCGAGCAGGGATAGGGCGAATTGGATCCGGCCTGGAGCTGGACGGCGTGGGGGAGAAGTTCCTGCGCCTAGGAATGGAGGGGGAAGGGATTTGCGTGCGCTATGGCAGAGCTCCGAGCGGGGAGGAGAAAGGAGAGGGGTCGAACGCCATGGAGGCTCTGCTCCTGCTGGGGGAGAAGGGCTCCCTGCTGCCAAACGCCGTGGAGAATGGGGGCTCGGTAGAGAGAGGAGCAGGGGGCGTCGAGGAAGAAGACAGGGTGATGCTTCTGCGCTAAGGACAGAGGGAGGAGGAAGAACTACGGTTGCAGGTGGATTTAACGTGACGCTGCAGGCAACCCATTGGTCAGGATTGGGCGGCGAGCCGCAGTGGCCAAGCCAGCGGTGGCCGGGCACTGGCCATGGGCGACGGTGGCAGACTTTCTGTGCCCCACGGTGGCACTGCCGACTGTGGCGTGCGGGCACGAGAGAGAAAAAGGGATGGATGTTGGCGTATAGTGGATGGGGCTGGCCGCCGGCGTGCGCGAGAAAACAGAGAGAGAGAGAGTGGGGTTGTATTTGAGGAGGGGCTGATTACTTAGGAGCTAAGTAATCTTTATTTTATTTCTCTGAGACAAGAGCTCCCGTATGAGTTGTTTATCAAGACGGTGACAATTTATGGGTTGGAGAGGAGTGGTCATATGTTAGCCGATTCGCACAACGCTCACTCGTTGGCTGAGACCGACGCAGGGAACGGAGCGAGCTGACATACGGATGAACGAGAGGCCACAGAATAAAATGAACCGAAACATTTTATTTGGGTGTCGCTTGGAAATTAAATTCTCGCACACAAGTAGAAATAAAATGAATGGAGATCGATCGGCTTCGGATTCGTTATCGAAATAAAACGAGTCGGGTTAATAAAAATCATTGCCGATGTTGATTTTCGAATTTAGATTGAACACAGGGATTTTTAGCCGAGTTAGATAAAATTAATTAGGTGCCAACACGTGGAGTATTCTGTTTGAGAGCACGGACTCGGATTAATTTTTGGACACAGATCGAACATCGAGAAATTGGATTCGGATACAGCTCGACTAGCAACTGTCGAGCGCTTGATTAAATGAGCTTTAGACGAGATTTATAAATCGAGATGGATTATCGAGTTCGCATTCATGCCGAGAAATAAAAGTTTTAACAGGCTCCAAATTTGGCTGTTCTTGAGATCGAATAATTCCAAACTTGGTGAAACATTCATGAGTAACTTGATGAATGGAGATAGATGTGATCGAGAAATAGAAATTTTCACTGAGCATTCGAGATTAGGATAAATCTCCCGATATAACGTGAAATAGACATCTGGGGTGTCACAGGTTTCTTATCTTCCCCTTTCCCCTTGTTGCAGGACTCTTCCGATGAAACTTTCCCGTGGCTTGTAGTGGGCTTGTCGCCGGTCTCCATCTCCTTCTTGGCGTGATCTCCCGACATCACTTCGAGCGGTTAGGCTCTAATGAAGCATCGGGCTCTGATACCAATTGAAAGTCGCCTAGAGGGGGGTGAATAGGGCGAAACTAAAATTTACAAAATTAATCACAACTACAAGCCGGGTTAGCGTTAGAAATATAAACGAGTCCGCGAGAGAGGGTGCAAAACAAATCGCAAGCGAATAAAGAGTGTGACACGCGGATTTGTTTTACCGAGGTTCGGTTCTCGCAAACCTACTCCCCGTTGAGGTGGTCACAAAGACCGGGTCTCTTTCAACCCTTTCCCTCTCTCAAACGGTCCCTCGGACCGAGTGAGCTTCTCTTCTCAAATCAATTGGGAACCAAACTTCCCACAAGGACCACCACACAATTGGTGTCTCTTGCCTTGTTTACAATTGAGATGATCGCAAGAACGAATGAGAAAAAAAAGCAATCCAAGCGCAAGAGCTCAAAAGAACACAACAAATCTCTCTCACTTAACACTAAAGCTTTTGTGGAATTGGGAGAGGATTTGATCACTTGGGTGTGTCTAGAATTGAATGCTAGAGCTCTTGTAAGTAGTTGGAAGGTGGAAAACTTGGATAACTTGAATGTGGGGTGGTTGGGGGTATTTATAACCCCAACCACCAAACTAGCCGTTTGGTGGAGGCTGCTGTCGCATGGCGCACCGGACAGTCCGGTGCGCCACCGGACATTGTCTGGTGCGCCAGCCACGTCACCAGGCCGTTGGAGCTCTGACGTGTGGGCCCGCCTGGTTGTCCGGTGGCGCACCGGACAAGTCCTGTAGACTGTCCGGTGTGCCACCCGCGTGTGCTCTGCTCCTCTCCGCGCTCTGGCGCGCATTAAATGTGTTGCAGTCGACCGTTGGCGCGAAGTAGCCGTTGCTCCGCTGGCTCACCGGACAGTCCGGTGTGCACCGGACATGTCCGGTGAATTATAGCGGAGCGGAAATCCGAAGCTGGCGAGTTCAGAGTCGCTCTCCCCTGGGGCACCGGACACTGTCCGGTGGTACACCGGACAGTCCGGTGAATTATAGCGAAGCGGCTCTGAGAATTCCTGAACGTGCGAAGTTTGTCTTGGAGTCCCCTGGTGCACCGGACACTGTCCGGTGGCACACCGGACAGTCCGGTGCGCCAGACCAGGGCAGCCTTCGGTTATCCCTTGCTCTCTTTGTTGAACCCAATTCTTGGTCTTTTTATTGGCTAAGTGTGAACCTTTGGCACCTGTATAACTTATATACTAGAGCAAACTAGTTAGTCCATTTATTTGTGTTGGGCAATTCAATCACCAAAATCAATTAGGAAATAGGTGTAAGCCTAATTCCCTTTCACAAAGTTATATGGGATTAGAATAACAGGCCAGATGCTATAAGTAACATTCATGGACCTAAATGGATTAAAACCATCTGTAGCTAAAGCAAGTCTAATGTTGCGACTGTCAGAAGAAAATATTGGGTGCTTTTGGTCAAAATCCTTCCAAAGAGGTGAATCTGCAGGATGCCTTAGTAATCCATCTTGTATACACTCCTCATCATGCCACCGCATGTCACTTGTTGTCTTAGATGACAGAAATAACCTTTGAAGCCTTCTTTTTATTGGAAAATAGCGAAGGACTTTGCATGGAACCTTATGTTCACGTTTTTGTCGGCGTTTCGAACCCGGGGGTCCCTGGACCGACGGGTAAATTGTCGCCGCGTGCCCCACCCAGATGGGTCGGCGTGAGACGGAGCGCAAAGGGGGGAAGAAGCCGGAGGGAGACAGGCATGAGAGGTGAAATCCCGCGGCCTTCGTGTTTGTCCCGCGCCCAGGTCGGGTGCGCTTGCAGTAGGGGGTTACAAGCGTCCACGCGGGAGGGAGCGAGCGGCCTCACACGAGCGCCGTCCCGTCCTTCCCCGCGCGGCCAACCCTCTGTAAGAGGGCCCTGGACCTTCCTTTTATAGGCGTAAGGAAAGGATCCAGGTGTACAATGGGGGGTGTAGCAGTGTGCTAACGTGTCTAGCGGAGGAGAGCTAGCGCCCTAAGTACATGCCATCGTGGCAGCCAGAGAGGTTTTGGCACCCAGTTCGTGTGATGTCGTGGCCGTCGGAGGAGCGCTGGAGCCTGGCGGAAGGACAGCTGTCGGGGCTGTCGAGTCCTTGCTGACGTCCTCTTGCTTCCGTAAGGGGGCTGAGAGCCGCCGTCGTCATAGAGCGTGCGGGGCGCCATCATTACTCGTATAGCGGAGCGAGCCAGATGGGACGCCGGTCTTGTTCCCCGTAGCCTGAGTCAGCTTGGGGTAGGGTAATGATGGCGCCTCCTGTGACGTGGTCGGTCCGAGCCCTGGGTTGGGCGAGGTGGAGGCTCCTCCGAGGTCGAGGTCGAGTCTGTCTTCCAAGGCCGAGGTCGAGTCCGAGCCCCTGGGTCGGGCGAGGCGGAGACCGTCGGCTGGGGCCAGGGCTGAGTCCGAGCCCTAGGGTCGGGTGAAGCGGAGTTTGTCGTCTTCCGGGGCTGAGCCCGAGTCTGAGCCCTGGGGTCGGGCGAAGCGGAGTTCGTCGTCTTCCGGGGCTGAGCCCGAGTCCGAGCCCTGGGGTCGGGCGAAGCGGAGTTCGTCGTCTTCCGGGGCTGAGCCCGAGTCCGAGCCCTGGGGTCGGGCGAAGCGGAGTTCGTCGTCTTCCGGGGCTGAGCCCGAGTCCGAGCCCTAGGGTCGGGCGAAGCGGAGTTCATCATCTTCCAGGGCTGAGCCCGAGTCCGAGCCCTGGGGTCGGGCGAAGCGGAGTTTCCTTTGGCGCCTGAGGCCGGGCTTGGTGCTGTCAGCCTCACTCTGTCGAGTGGCACGGCAGTCGGAGCGGCGCAGGCGGCGCTGTCCTCTTGTCAGGCCTGCCAGTGGAGCGGCGAAGTGACAACGGTCACTTTGGCTCTATCGACTGGAGGGCGTGCGTCAGGATAAAGGTGTCAGGCCACCTTTGCATTAAATGCCCCTGCGATTTGGTCGGTTGGCATGGCGACTTGGCCAAGGTTGCTTCTTGGTGAAGACTGGGCCTCGGGCGAGCCGAAGGTGTGTCCGTTGCCGTAGGGGGTCCTCGGGCGAGACGTAAACCCTCCGGGGTCGGCTTCCCTTGCCCGAGGTTGGGCTCGGGCGAGGCGCGATCGCGTCCCTTGAATGGACCGATCCTTGACTTAATCGCACCCATCAGGCCTTTGCAGCTTTGTGCTGATGGGGGTTACCAGCTGAGATTTAGGAGTCTTGAGGGTACCCCTAATTATGGTCCCCGACAGTAGACCCCGAGCCTCGAAGGGAGTGTTAATACTCGCTTGGAGGCTTTTGTCGCACTTTTTTGCAAGGGGACCAGCCTTTCTCAGTTGCATCTTGTTCCAGTGGGTGCGCGCGAGCGCACCCACCGGGTGTTGCCCCCGAGGCCTCAGAGGAGTGGTTTGACTCCTTCGAGGTCTTAATGCATTTCGCAATGTTTCGGCCGGTCTGGTCGTTCCCTCATGCGAGCTGGTTGTAGCCCGGGTGCACGGTCGGGTCCCAAGTTCTCGGGCTGGTATGTTGACGCTGTCAACGGTTTGGCCGGAGCCGGGTTTGCGAGAGCAGCCCCCGAGCCTCTGCACAGGGCGAGAGGACGGTCAAGGACAGACTCGACTTTTTTACATATGCCCCTGTGTCGCCTTTCCGCAAGGAGGAGGGGGGAAAGCGCCATGTTGCCCTTGGAGGGCGCCGAACATGGTGTCTCCAGCGAGCTGCTGACGGGTAATCCGAGTGGACGCCCGTGCCCCATTTGTTAGGGGTCGGCTAGAGGCCCTGAAGCGCGCTCCAAAAGTACCTGCGGGTGATCTGCCGGACCCGGTCCCCTTTTGACGGGGTCCGAGGGCTCGATGCCTCCCTCTGATGGGATTCCGTTACACGATCGTTCCCGCTGGTCTCGGAAATGTCCCAGGGTACCTCGGGAGCGTAGCCCGAGCCTTGGTTATGTATCGAACATACCCAGGGTCATCCCTTCCTCTGCGTCTGAGGCGGCTGTGAACCCTTCGAGGGCCAGCCTACGAACCCCTGATCAGTAGTGGGTGCGGAGCCCGAGTGGCCTGAGGCGGCCGTTGAACCCTTCTGGGGGCCGGCCTTCGAACCTCTGACCAGTAGTGGGCGCGGAGCCCAAGCGTTCTGAGGCAGCTGTTGAACCCCTCCGAGGGGCCAGCCTTTGAACCTCTGATCAGTAGGGAGGCTCGGGGCCTGTTTCCTTCGCGGAGAAGGATCCCTTTTGGGGTATCCCCCTTTCCCGGGCCCTGTTGTAAGAGTGAGAAAGAGGAAAAGGAAAAGGATACGAAATCGAATGACGTGGCGTACCTTTTTTTTGACGCGGTCATTATGGCGAAGGCGAAGCGTCGCCCGCTTCTCCTGCCAAAGATGTCGCCTGTCCCGCTGCAGAGCTAATGCGACGGGACGAGTGGTTCGCGGGGCGGCCGTTGCGTGTGCGCGAGCCGTTCGAGGAACGAAACACGGGTGTGCCGTCTTCACGCCGTGGGAGAGGGTTCCCTTGCTGTCCCTGGATGGGACGTAAGCTTGGCTGACGACGTGATCGCTGCTTCCGCCCGCCTGCCACCGCCATTACTGCCGGCCCATTTTTGGCCGTATTGACCGTCGCGTCTGGCTGGCACTGTTGGGTCATACGCAGGGTCGCCTCGAGTCGCGGTACTGGTTCCACAGTCGAGGAGGCGCGGTAGTGGCGTGCGTGGCGGTGCAGTTGCTCGCACGTAGCAACCGACGTGCCGGTTGCATGACGTGTGGGCCTAGGCCTCCATGCTGGGTGCGTTGGAAGTCGGAGGGGTGTGCCCACTTGGCACGGTTGCATGCCGCCTGCATGGCTGTCCGCCCTTTCACCCGCTGGTCTGGGCGATAGTGGAGGAACGCTTCTAACCGCTGGGCAGTTGCATGCACCGCGTGCGGCGGTTTGGCTTCTTCTACCCTGGGCCAGCTTGCATGACGCGCGGGACCCAGCCCCCCGTGCCGTAGGGGGAGGACCTTGGAGCGTGTCGGAGAATACTCAGCCCGCGATGGCTGAGGACGCAAGTGGGGAGAGTCGCCTTTAAAAGGAGGGTGATCCCCTTGAAAGGCGACCATGTCTTTGCGCCCCCTTATGCATCGCGTCTTTCCACTTTCCGAGCCCCCGGAGGGGGAACTCCCGCAATCCTTCCACCTTGTCGTTGGAGGAACGCAACTTCACGGAAGTTGGTACCTTTCAGCCATCGTTCGGCTTCAAGGATTTTCATCAGGCAGCCCGGCTGCACCCCCTCGCCGGTGGTCACCCAAGACGGTGACCACCAGCCCCTGGGTGGGGAGAAGCAAGCCGGGCTGCGGCCTCTGCCCCTCCCTCAGCTTCAAGGATTTTCATCATCAGTGCTGGGGAGGGGAGTGCGCCGAGTTGGGGTCGGTCCCTGCGCGGGCGGCGGCCCGCTCCTTCCCTAAGTGATCGGGGGGAAGGGCGTTCGCCGTTCGTGGCGCTGGCAGCTGCCGCGTGCCCGGCTCTCTGACCCGAGTGGCTTCGGAGCCGCTTCCGGTGCCGCCTTCCGCCACGGCAGCCGGAAGAGGTTTCTCCGCCGACGAGATAGCTGGTGCCGCCCGCGGACTGACCTCCAACTCTACGACCTTCTGCTCGTCCTTGCCTCTCGAGTGAGGGCATGGGCGAGGGCCTTATGGCAGCAGCATCTGCCCTGAGGTCATCGCTGCTGCTGTTTGGCCCCCTGGAGCAGAAGTCGTCGTCGTCGCTGCTGCTGGAGCGGGCGACGGCGAGCCATCCGTCGGCCTTCTGTTGCTCCACAGGCCCCTCAATCGTGTGGGGTTGTTCGTACCTGTGGAGGTGGAACCGGGGTTCCGTTTGTAATGGCACCTTGAGTGCCGGTGTCTTGTTCATTGTGGCTGTCGGGGCCTGAACATGTATGTATTTTCGGCATGGAGCCGTGTTTTTTCCTCATTTCGAGCACTAAGACTCGCTTGTCGGCTATCTGAACCGCTTCACCAAGCGTGAGTCACCTCGTGCAAAGGTGACGAGTGAGGTATCCGTATCCCGGAGGCGTAGGAGTCCCTCGGCTCGGTCGGCCTTGCTGTCCGAGGCTTCTCTTACTTAGTTAAATGAACCCTCGGCCGCTCTTCGATGAGCCGAAGCCGGAGGTAGCGGTGTCGGCACGGATAGAGGCAGAGTCGGCTCGAAAAGAAGATTTGGTCGGCCGGAGCCTGGCCGGGTCGTCCACTGGCGGGACCGACTCCGGAGTTGAGTTGCCGAGGCCACGGGCCGGGCTGATGTCCTCGGGGTGGCCGGCCGAGCCGTCTGCTCGAGCCGGATTCTTGGAGAAGACCCTGGCGGCGATGGCCCGGGCGTGGTGCTGATGTCGTCCTTCGGAGTGGGGATCCTCCAACTGCGTCGCCGTCCGAGGCTAGGTCAGACCCCGCCGAAGGTATAGATGACGCCGAGGGTGCTGCTGCTCCCTTCGAATGTCAAGGTCCGAGCCTGCAGGATCGGGTTATCTTGTAGTGTGCGTATGTTTTCTACGACCACTGAGGCCAAAACATACTATCGTCGTGTTGTAAAGCTGCGTTTCTTTTCCCCTTGTTTCGAGTATCTGGACTTATTTGTCGGTAACAGAATTGTTTGTGCGAGCGAGAGTTACTTTTCACGGAAGGTGATGAGTGAGGTATCCGTATCCTGGAGGCGTAGGAATCCCTCGGCTCGGTCGGCCTTGCCGCTTACGTGCGCTCTTACTCGTCCATAGGGTTCTGTCATCGACGCAGTCGAGAAGGCTCGAAAAATCGTTTCGGCAGAGGTGTTTTCGAGCGTGAAGACTTGTTCGGTCCGCGGAATCACTTATCCGAGCGTGAGTTACTTATCGCAGAAGGTGATGAGTGAGGTATCCGTATCCCGGAGGCGTAGGAGTCCCTCGGCTCGGTCAGCCTTGGCTGCTTACATGTACTCTGTCGTTTTCAGGATCCACTTTCGAAGTAGTCGAAAAGCACGAAAGACATTCTGGCAGAAAAGATCTTTTTCCGAGGAAAATTTTGACGCAGAGGGGGTTCCCCCCCTTTTAGCCCCCGAGGGAGGGTCGGGCTTTGCCGAGGCAAGACTGACCCTTCCTTGATGACTAAACTTTGCGTGTGAATGAGGCGTATGAACGACTTGAAAGCATCTTAAGGGTAGAAGCGACGTAGCTGTCGGATGTTCCAAGCGTTGCTGTAGACCTCGCCTTGACTGTTGGCCAGCTTGTACGTCCCGGGCTTCAGAACTTTGGCGATGACGAATGGCCCTTCCCAGGGAGGCGTGAGCTTGTGCCGCCCTCGGGCGTTTTGTCGTAGCCGAAGCACCAGGTCGCCCACCTGGAGGCCTCGGGACCAAACCCCTCGGGCGTGGTAGCATCGCAGGGACTGCTGGTACCGCGCCGAGTGTAGTAAGGCCATGTCCCGAGCCTCTTCCAGCTGGTCCAGTGAGTCTTCTCGATTAGCCTGATTGCTATGGTCGGCGTAGGCCCTCGTCCTCGGGGAACTGTATTCTAAGTCTGTGGGCAAGACGGCCTCGGCCCCATAGACTAGAAAAAACGGTGTGAAGCCCGTGGCCCGTCTCGGTGTCGTCCTCAGACTCCAGACCACCGAGGGGAGTTCCTTCATCCATCCCTTGCCGAACTTGTTGAGGTCGTTGTAGATCTGAGGCTTGAGTCCTTGTAGAATCATGCCGTTGGCACGCTCTACTTGCCCATTCGTCATGGGGTGAGCCACGGCGGCTCAGTCTACCCGGATGTGGTGATCCTCGCAGAAGTCTAGGAACTTTCTGCCGGTGAACTGGGTGCCATTGTCGGTGATGATGGAGTTCGGGACCCCAAAGCGATGGATGATGTTGGTGAAGAACACCACCGCCTGTTCGAACCTGATGCTGTTTAGGGGTCGGACCTCGATCCACTTGGAGAATTTGTCGATGGCGACCAACAGGTGCGTGTAGCCCCCGGGTGCCTTCTGCAAGGGGCCGACTAGGTCCAGACTCCACACAGCAAACGGCCAGGTGATGGGTATGGTCTGCAGAGCCCAAGGGCAGGTGGGTCTGCCTTGCGTAGAACTGATACCCTTCGCAGGTGCGGACAATTCTAGTGGCGTCGGCCACCACCGTCGGCTAGTAGAAACCTTGTCGGAAGGCATTCCCAACAAGGGCTCGGGGTGCTGCGTGATGGCCGCAAGCCCCGAGTGTATCTCTTGTAGGAGCTCCTGGCCATCGGCGATGGAAATGCATCGCTGGAGGATGCCCGAGGGGCTGCAGTGGTAGAGCTCCTTCCCGTCTCCCAGCAAGACGAACGACTTGGCGCGCCGCGCCAACCGCCGAGCTTCGGCTCGGTCGAGGGGTAGCTCTCCTTGGTGGAGATATTGCAGGTACGGGGTCTCCCAGTTTCGATTAGGCATGACCCCGCTCCGCTCCCCCTCGATGCGCAGTGCCTCACCCTCGGGGGCCGAGGGTATCTCGGGCCGAACTGAGGGTGCCTCGGGCCGAGCCGAGGGTACCTCAGACTGAGCCGAGGGTGCCTCGGGCTGGGCCGAGGCCTTCTCGGGCTCGGGCGTTTCGTCGGTCTTGATGGAGGGTTGATGCAGGTCTCGGGAGAAGACGTCCGGGGGAACCGTTGTTCGCCCCGAGGCTATTTTAGCCAGCTCGTCCGCAGTCTCGTTGTAGCGTCGGGCGATATGGTTGAGCTCGAGCCCGTAGAACTTGTCTTCCAGGCGCCGAACCTCATCGCAGTAGGCTTCCATCTTCGGGTCGCGGCAGTGGGAGTTCTTCATGACTTGGTCGATGACGAGCTGCGAGTCACCGCGAGCGTCGAGGTGCCGGACCCCTAGCTCGATGGCGATGCGCAACCCGTTGACCAGAGCCTCGTACTCAGCCACATTGTTAGACGTCGGGAAGTGGAGGCGTAGCACGTAGCGTAGGTGCTTCCCGAGGGGCGAGATGAAGAGCAGGCCTGCGCCTGCTCCTGTCTTCATCAGCGACCTGTCGAAGAACATGGTCCAGAGCTCTGGTTGGATCGGAGCTGTTGGGAGCTGGGTGTCGACCCATTCAGCCACAAAGTCCGCCAAGACCTGGGACTTGATGGCCTTCCGAGGGGTGAACGAGATCGTCTCGCCCATGATTTCCACTGCCCACTTTGCAATTCTACCTGAGGCCTCTCGGCACTGGATGATCTCCCCTAGGGGGAAGGATGACACCACAGTTACCGGATGAGACTCGAAGTAGTGTCGCAACTTCCGCCGTGTCAGGATCACCGCGTACAACAACTTCTAAATTTGTGGGTAGCGGATCTTGGTCTCGGACAGTACCTCACTGATGAAGTAGACTGGCCTCTGGACGGGCAATGCATGCCCCTCTTCTCGTCTCTCAACCACAATCGTGGCGCTAACCACCTGAGTGGTCGCGGCGACGTAGATCAAGAGGGCTTCTCCGGCAGCGGGGGGCACCAAGATGGGCGCGTTCGTGAGGAGCGCCTTCAGGTTCTCGAGGGCTTCTTCGGCCTCAGAGGTCCAAGTGAAGCACTCGGCCTTCCTTAAGAGGCAGTACAGAGGCAGGCCTCTTTCGCCGAGGCGCGAGATGAAACGGCTCAGAGCCGCAAGACATCCCGTGACTCTCTGTACGCCTTTCAAGTCCTTGATGGGCCCCATGCTGGTGATGGCCGCGATCTTCTCTGGGTTGGCCTCGATGCCCCGCTCGGAGACGATGAACCCCAGGAGCATGCCTCGGGGAACCCCGAAGACAGACTTCTCGGGATTGAGCTTCACGCCTTTCGCCTTGAGACATCGGAATGTCGCTTCAAGGTCGGAAAGGAGGTCAGAGGCTTTCCTCGTCTTGACTACGATGTCATCGACGTAGGCCTCGACCGTTCGGCCACTGTGTTCGCCGAACACGTGGTTCATGCACCTTTGGTATGTCGCACTCGCATTCCTCAAACCGAACGGCATGGTAACATAGCAGTACATGCCGAAAGGTGTGATGAAAGAAGTCGCGAGCTGGTCGGACTCTTTCATCCTAATTTGGTGATACCCCGAGTAGGCATCGAGGAAAGACAGGGTTTCGCACCCAGCAGTGGAATCCACGATTTGATCGATGCGAGGCAGAGGGTAGGGAACTTTCGGACATGCTTTGTTTAGACCAGTGTAGTCTACACACATCCGCCATTTCCCTCCATTCTTTCTCACAAGCACAGGGTTGGCAAGCCATTCGGGGTGGAATACCTCTTTGATGAACCCCGCCGCCATTAGCTTGTGGATCTCCTCGCCTATGGCTCTGCGCTTTTCTTCGTCGAATGGGCGCAAAGGCTGCTTCACGGGTCGGGCTCCAGCTCGGATATCCAGCGAGTGCTCGGCGACATCTCTCGGTATGCCGGGCATGTCCGAGGGACTCCACGCGAAAACGTCGGCGTTTGCGCGGAGAAATTCGACGAGCACTGCTTCCTATTTGGGATCGAGCTTGGAGCCGATCCGGATCTGCTTGGAGGCGTCGCTGCTGGGGTCGAGAGGGACGGATTTAACCGTCTCTGCTGGCTCGAAGTTGCCGGCGTGGCGCTTCACGTCTTGCGCCTCCTTAGAGAGGCTCTCCAGGTCGGTGATGAGGGCCTCGGATTCGGCGAGGGCCTCGGCGTACTCCACGCACTCCACGTCGCATTCGTACGCGTGTCGGTACGTGGGGCCGACGGTGATGACCCCGTTGGGGCCCGGCATCTTGAGCTTGAGGTAGGTGTAGTTGGGGACGGCCATGAACTTGGCGTAGCATGGTCTCCCCAGCACTGCGTGGTAGGTTCCTCGAAATCCGACCACCTCGAATGTGAGGGTCTCCCTTCGGAAGTTGGAGGGTGTCCCAAAGCAGACGGGTAGATCGAGTTGTCTGAGGGGCTGGACGCATTTCCCGGGGATGATCCCGTGGAAAGGCGCAGCGCCTGCCCGGACGGAGGACAGATCGATCCACAGGAGCCCGAGGGTCTCGGCGTAGATGATGTTGAGGCTGTTCCCTCCGTCCATGAGGACCTTGGTGAGCCTGATGTTGCCGACGACGGGGTCGACAACGAGCGGGTATTTCCCCAGGCTCGGCACGCGGCTGGGGTGGTCGTCTTGGTCGAAGGTGATGGGCTTGTCAGACCAGTCTAGGTAGACTGGCGCCGCCACCTTTACCGAGCAGACCTCCCGACGTTCTTGCTTGCGGTGCCGAGCCGAGGCGCTCGCCACTTGCCCACCGTAGATCATGAAGCAGTCGTGGACCTCGGGGAACTCTCCCGCCTTGTGATCTTCCCTCTTATCATCGTCGCGAGCCCTGCCACCCTCTGCGGGTGGCCCGGCCTTGTGAAAGTGGCGCCGAAGCATGGCGCACTCCTCAAGGGTGTGCTTGACGGGCCCCTGATGATAGGGGCACGACTCCTTGAGCATCTTGTCGAAGAGGTTGGCACCTCCGGGAGGTTTCCGAGGGTTCTTGTACTCGGCGGCGGCGACAAGGTCCGCGTCGGCGGCGTCGCGCTTCGCTTGCGACTTCTTCTTGCCTTTCTTCTTGGCGCCACGCTGAGTTGACGCCTCAGGGACATCTTCCGGTGGGCGGCTCTGGGGCTGCTTGTCCTTCCGGAAGATGGCCTCAACCGCCTCCTGGCCAGAGGCGAACTTGGTGGCGATGTCCATCAGCTCGCTCGCCCTGGTGGGGGTCTTGCGACCCAGCTTGCTCACCAGGTCGCGGCAGGTGGTGCCGGCGAGGAACGCGCCGATGACATCCGAATCGGTGATGTTGGGCAGCTCGGTGCGCTGCTTCGAGAATCGTCGGATGTAGTCCCGGAGGGACTCTCCCGACTGCTGTCGGCAGCTTCGGAGATCCCAGGAGTTTCTAGGGCGCACGTACGTGCCCTGGAAATTGCCGGCGAAGGCTTGGACCAGGTCGTCCCAGTTGGAGATCTGCCCCGGAGGCAGGTGTTCCAGCTAGGCTCGAGCGGTATCGGAGAGGAACAGGGGGAGGTTGCGGATGATGAGGTTATCGTCGTCCGTTCCACCCAGGTGGCAGGCCAGCCGATAGTCCGCAAGCCACAGTTCCGGTATCGTCTCCCCCGAGTACTTTGTGATAGTAGTCGGGGTTCGGAACCGGGTCGGGAACGCGCGCTCGTCGTATGGCGCGGCTGAAAGCCTGCGGACCGGGTGGTTCGGGCGAGGGACTCCGATCCTCCCCGCTGTCGTAGCGTCCCCCACGCCTGGGGTGGTAGCCTGGGCACACCCTCTCGTCGAGGTGGGCCCGACGGTTGCGGTGATGGTGCTCGTTGCCGAGGCGACCCGGGGCCGCAGGCGCTGTGTTGCGCGTGCGCCCGGTGTGGACCGAGGCTTCCCGCATGAATCGGGAAGTCCTGGCGCGATGTTCTGAGGGGTACCCCTGCCTTCGGGAGGCGGAGCTTTCGGCCTGTCGGACCGCAGCATCCTCCAGGAGATTCTTGAGCTCTCCCTGAATTCGTCGCCCCTCGGTGGTTGATGGCTCCGGCATCGCGCGGAGAAGTATTGCCGTTGCAGCCAGGTTCTGGCCGACCCCACTGGAAACCGGTGGCGGCCTTACCCTGACATCGTCGGCGACGCGGTGCTGGATGCCCTGGGGTAGATGATGCACTTCTCCGGCCAGAGGTTGGCCTGCCCATTCCTGCCCATTGTCCTGGCGGAACGGCTCAAGTGTTCCTGCTCCCTCGTCGAGCCTGGCCTGCATCTCACGGATTTGCTCGAGCTGTGGGTCATGACCCCCCGCCGGGACGGGGACCACAGCTAGCTCCCGAAGGATGTCAACGCGAGGCACAGGCCTAGGGAGGTCACCGTTCTCCGGCATACCAAGATGGTTGCCTTCGTCGGGACCCCCTAGATCGACGTGGAAACATTCACGACTTGGGCCACAGTCCTCGTCGCCGAGGCTGCGGCTACCGTCGGAACAGTTGGAAAGGCAGTAGTTGCACGCGGTCATAAAGTCCCGCATGGCAATGGGGTTACCAAGTCCGGAGAAATCCCAACAGAAGTCGGGCTCGTCATCTTCCTCGGACCCCGAGGGCCCGTAGGTCGAGACGTCCGTCAGCCGGTCCCAGGGTGACCGCATACGATACCCTAGAGGGTTTGGACTCGCCTCTACGAGAGCGTCCACCAAAGCGAAGTCGCTTGGTGGGTCGAGGCTGAATCCAAAAGGCGCGAGATGGGAATCGGTTGGTACCTCTTGGTCGACGGGCGACGACGAAGTCACGTCCGGAGCAGACTGCACCGTCGTCTCAGGTACGAGGGTGATGCCCAGCAAGTCATTTGCGAGCGTGCTGGCGTCGTCCGTTGGCTTGGGGTTGGCGTGTTGCGGGGAGACGGCGCTCGTCTTCGTCTCAGACGCGAGGTCGATGCCCGACGTGCCCCCCGTTGGGGCACCGGCGCCGTCGACTCGCTCGACAGCCGATGAGGTGCCGCCTCCTGCTTGGCCTTGGTTGCCCCGCCTCCTCCTCCGTCGGCGGGGGAGGGGACGGGGCGAGCTCGAACGTTGTTCTTCCACCACGCGAGGAAGACGTCGTCGATCCCGCCACCGGCGGGCGGGTTGTCGGCCGCCATTGTCGTTGTCGCGCGGCGGGGGAAGGAATATCATGTCGTAGCTACCGTCGAGGGACATGAACTCAAGACTCCCGAAACGGAGCACCGTCCCGGGCTAGAAAGGTTGCTGGAGACTGCCTATCTGGAGCTTGACGGGAAGCTGTTCGTCAACACGCAGCAGGCCCCTACCTGGCGCGCCAACTGTCGGCGTTTCGAACCCGGGGGGGGGGTCCCTGGACCGACGAGTAAATTGTCGCCGCGTGCCCTAGCCCAGATGGGTCGGCGCGAGACGGAGTGCAAAGGGGGAAGAAGCCGGAGGGAGACAGGCGTGAGAGGTGAAATCCCGCGGCCTTCGTGTTTGTCCTGCGCCCAGGTCGGGTGCGCTTGCAGTAGGGGTTACAAGCGTCCACGCGGGAGGGAGCGAGCGGCCTCACACGAGCGCCGTCCCGTCCTTCCCCGCGCGGCCAACCCTCTGTAAGAGGGCCCTGGACCTTCCTTTTATAGGCGTAAGGAAAGGATCCAGGTGTACAATGGGGGGTGTAGCAGTGTGCTAACGTGTCTAGCGGAGGAGAGCTAGCGCCCTAAGTACATGCCATCGTGGCAGCCGGAGAGGTTTTGGCACCCGGTTCGTGTGGTGTCGTGGCTGTCGGAGGAGCGCTGGAGCCTGGCGGAAGGACAGCTGTCGGGGCTGTCGAGTCCTTGCTGACGTCCTCTTGCTTCCGTAAGGGGGCTGAGAGCCGTCGTCGTCATAGAGCGTGCGGGGCGCCATCATTACTCGTATAGCGGAGCGAGCCAGATGGGACGCTGGTCTTGTTCCCTGTAGCCTGAGTCAGCTTGGGGTAGGGTAATGATGGCGCCTCCTGTGACGTGGTCGGTCCGAGCCCTGGGTTGGGCGAGGTGGAGGCTCCTCCGAGGTCGAGGTCGAGTCTGTCTTCCAAGGCCGAGGTCGAGTCCGAGCCCCTGGGTCGGGCGAGGCGGAGACTGTCGGCTGGGGCCAGGGCTGAGTCCGAGCCTTGGGGTCGGGCGAGGCGGAGACCGTCAGCCGAGGCTAGGGCTGAGTCCGAGCCCTGGGGTCGGGCGATGCGGAGTTCGTCGTCTTCCGGGGCTGAGCCCGAGTCCGAGCCCTGGGGTCGGGCGAAGCGGAGTTCGTCGTCTTCCGGGGCTGAGCCCGAGTCCGAGCCCTGGGGTCAGGCGAAGCGGAGTTTGTCGTCTTCCGGGGCTGAGCCCGAGTCCGGCCCTGGGGTCGGGCGAAGCGGAGTTTCCTATGGCGCCTGAGGCCAGGCTTGGCTGCTGTCAGCCTCACTCTGTCGAGTGGCACGGCAGTCGGAGCGGCGCAGGCGGCGCTGTCCTCTTGTCAGGCCTGTCAGTGGAGCGGCGAAGTGACAACGGTCACTTCGGCTCTATCGACTGGAGGGCGTGTGTCAGGATAAAGGTGTCAGGCCACCTTTGCATTAAATGCCCCTGCGATTCGGTCGGTTGGCGTAGCGACTTGGCCAAGGTTGCTTCTTGGTGAAGACTGGGCCTCGGGCGAGCCGAAGGTGTGTCTGTTGCCGTAGGGGGTCCTCGGGCGAGACGTAAACCCTCCGGGGTCGGCTGCCCTTCCCGAGGCTGGGCTCGGGCGAGGCGCGATCGCGTCCCTTGAATGGATCGATCCTTGACTTAATCGCACCCATCAGGCCTTTGCAGCTTTGTGCTGATGGGGGTTACCAGCTGAGATTTAGGAGTCTTGAGGGTACCCCTAATTATGGTCCCCGACAGTTTTTCATTTGAACTTCTCCTTTTTTATTTCCAACGTGACTTTTCACATGTGGGGCATGCATCACACTTAGCATACTCCTTCCTAAACAAAATGCAATCTTTTTCACATGCATCAATTTTGATATACCTGAGTCCTAGACACTTAATTACTTTCTTTGCTTCATTGAATTTTTTTGCCAATGCCAAGCCATCAGGGAAATCCTACATTAGTAGATTCAGTAGCATATCAAAACTTTTATCTGTCCAGCCTCCAAGCAATTTCAAGTGACGAATTCTTATTAAGAAATGCAACTTCGAGAACTTCTTACACCCTGGGTATAGCTCTTGGGTATTATCTATCGCTAACTGATTGATGGCTTCTAAATCTACATCGGTTTCATCTAAACCATCGGATACTTCAAATCCCCTTTATCATCTAGACCACCAGCTAAGTCTTGAACCAAATTGGCTATGTCTACTTCACCTGAATTGTTTGCAGCCTCTATATTACTGTAGTCATGACTATTAATAGGCACATAGTCTGTTTCTCCATGATAAGTCCACGTTTTGTATCCCTCTTGAAAGTCATCACATATCAAGTGTGCACGAACTTCATTTTCATCTTTCCAAAGAGAATTAACATATTTTGTACAAGGACATAGAATTTTGTTTCCACCTATAGAATTGCTAAACGCAAACTCGATAAATCCAGCTACCCTATCTATGTAGACCTTTGTGTGCCTATAAATATTAGGTACAAATATGATATGTTGGTACAAAGGTGATTACCACATAATAATGGTTTACAATATATTGTCAGAAATATACCTAGGTTCATTCATCCACCTTTGATATATGTTGTACCTTAACAAATAATAAGATGAAATAATGGCACATATAAACTCCATTTAAATACAATAATTGCAACTTAAGTAAAATGGACTTAAACAAGTGGTTACTTATTCAAGGAAATGATATGTATGTCTCAACGTTCAATTCAGTTGCTTTCATGAATAATAGAAAGATTTTCTAAAATTAAATAAGATTACGTTATTGCATATATAATCAAATACAATCAACGACAACAAACTACTTGTAGCCGCTACTAGCAAACAAGGACCAGCAGGCTAGCACTAGAAGTCGTAGCCCCTACACCCCTGCCTGCAGGCTGCACCACGAGTACACATAGCTAAGATAGCGCATGATGCGAGAGCAAGAAGAAAAGCTAGAGAGATGGTCAGGGACAAGAAACAAACTAGCAGGCTCAGCCACTCGCACGCACGATACATGACCAAGGAAGGCAAGCAGTTGTTATGATGTAGGTTTTTTTGGGCCGAAAATAATACCTGGGTATAGCATTTTTTGGCCCAAGAGTAGGGCCTAGGAGTAGCATAAAGGAAACCACAGGGACAATGCTTTACATTTTCTAGAATGCAGTTGGACGTCAAGTTCACTTGTACTACTGGAAAGAATTTTCTTGTCTCATCCTAGCTAGTATTCACGAGTGAAGCATGCAACTAGAATGGATTTTAAAATAACAAGTATACTAAATACAAACAATCTGAATTAATGACATCGGTAGATATAAGCAAACAAAACATGTAGTCTTAAACTGCTAAACAATCGCGAAGACGAGGAACGGCCAGATGAGGGGTCGTCGGCTCGATGAGACTGAGAGTAGAGCAAGAGAGGCCAGGAGGGCAGGGTAAGGCTGCAAAGGTTGAAGGCGAGTCAGTGAGGGGCAACAGCGAAAGTGAATGCACGACGACGATGGCGGACGGACCTGTGGAGCCGAAGTGCGACGGATGCCGACGAGATGGGTGGATGACCGGAGAAGGGAAGGACCACGGCGGGCACTGTGTTAGTCGCCTAGAGGGGGGGTGAATAGGCGAATCCTGTAAATTAGAAATTTAAACCCAGACTAGATCCCTTGATTAGCGGTTAGAACTAGATGTACAATTATCGGAGTATAACACTAAGTCCTTTGCTTGCGAAGAGTATTGCTTTCAATGAATGCGGAATTAACAAAAAGAATACTACTAAGAATGTTTATAGAGAAAAGTGCAAGAGGGCTTAGATGAGAAGAGAAATAACACAAGTTCTTTCTTGCAAGGCGTTGCTCCTCTAAATGGAAATTTAACTTGAAGCAACTCAAAGCAATATCAATAAACAATAGTGCAAGAGAACTTAGAGAGGGAGAAGACAAACAAATCACAAGCAATAAACACAAGTGACACGGGTGATTTGTTTTGCCGAGGTTCGGTTCACTAAGAACCTAATCCCCGTTGAGGAGTCCACTAAGGACGGGTCTTTTTCAACTCTTTCCCTCTCTCCACCGATCACCAAGACCGGCGAGTGCTTCTTCTTAATCTCAAGGATCACTAAGACCCCGCAAGGACCACCACACACTTAGGTGTCTCTTGCTAGCTTCGCAAGTCTCCAAAAAGTTTGGAGGAAGATGAATGGGAGTCAAAACTCCACGCTCAAATGATCACAATATGTAGCACACACTTTCTCTCAATGATTCTCACAAGGCACTATCGCTAGACACACACGAGTAGCTCTCTTTTGCTTGATCTCCTTTTTGTGGCGCTTGTGAGGCTTTGATGTGGCCTAAATCTTGTGTATGAGATAGATCAATGAATGGAGGTGGTTGGGAGGGCTTGGATATGTCAACTATATGCCTTGATATGTTGCTTGGGCTCCACCCCTTTGAAATGGTTGGTTGGAGTGGTATTTATAGGCTCCAACCCCTCATATGGCCTTTGGACACAAAGCAACAGCTTTCTGTCGATGGGCACACCGGACAGTCCGGTGCGCACCGGACATGGCACTGTTCAGTGTCCGGTGCCTGCCACGTCAGTCGCCCGTTGGAGTCGACTGTTGGATTCATCTGCCCTGTGGCGCACCGGTCAGTCCGGTGGCACACTGGACAGTCCGGTGCGACTAACTTTCTCTGACTGCTTCTGCCCTTCTATCCTTTCTGACCACGTACCAATCGATCGTTGGTGAAGATGACCGTTGGCCCTAGGCTCACCGGACAATTCGGTGCACAGCGGACAGTCCGGTGAATTTTAGTCGCGGGCGTTGAGTTTTTCCTGAGAGCGGTCGGTTCGCTGGGCACGCCAGCCTAGGCACCGGACACTGTCCGGTGCACCATGCTGGTGCAAGCTTGTCTTGCCCCATTGTTGGATTTCTTCGCTGACTCTTATGGGCTTCTTTTGATCTTGAGTCTTGGACTTTTTTCTTCTTTTTATGTCTTCATTTTGAGGTGTTGTATCCTCATCTTTTTAGTCCAATCCTCCTTGCATTTTGATTCTTTCACTCATATGTCTTCTTTTGCTCAATATTGACTCCACAATAGTGATATGTTGATTTCAAGCTTTCCAACCTTTCTAGATGTGTTGAAAGGATTCCTTAGGGTAATTAGAACTTATCCAAAGAGTAGAACTATTGGTAGTTCATCTATTCCACGTATTACCCCTATTTGGTTGGAAGTGAGCTGATTCTTACTTAGAAACCGAATTGTTGATCTTATGAACCTGTGAATCAGAGACTAGGCAAACTAGTTAGTCCGAATGGTTGTGAGGGTCATTAATCACCAAAAATATAAGAAATGGTTTAAGGTCATTTCCCTTTCACACTGCCGCTAGCTGCTGCCGGTTGCGCCTCCTCATTTGCTGCCGCCACCGCAGGCATGGGTGCCAATTCCTCTTGCTGGCTGTCAGTTGCCGCCGCCGAGACATGCTAGACAATGAGTGTGTTATAGATTATACGGTGGGCTGTGACACAATGGGCCTTGTATGCGCACTCCTCAGATTTTTGCCAATAAACTAACGAAATAAATGTTTATTAGAAAATATACCGAAAATAGAGCATATAATCCTCACTAGTGCAATGGAGATGTGCCCCTTTTTCCAAAGGGTCACGAGTTTGATTCCTCGTAAGCTCACATTAAAAATCATTTTCACCCGGCCGGTCAGGACATCCATTTGCCGACAAATGATCCGATGCACATTTTTTCGACAGACGTTGCGCCACGCATAATCATTTATGCCGACAAATGGACTGCCACGATAGTGCGACATTATTGCTGACAGATTGTTTGATGCCAACATAACAACTACCGATGGATGGTGTGATAGTAATATTTTGCGACAGACTGGCTGTCGCCACAAGTCTTTTTTACCGACAGATGTTTGACGCTAATTTTGTGTCATGGTGTAGTGTTCGTTGCCATTTTGCCACATGGCCTCAATATCTTTCCTTATTCTTTTCCTTACAGAACTACATTAGTGCAATCGACGGCACACATATACCCATCACCATAGCAGAACATAGGGCCCCTCCATATAAAAATAGTAAAGGAACTCTTTCACACAATGTTATGGTAGCCTACGACTTCGACCTTAATTTCACATTTGTTTCATGTGGATGGGAGGGTTCAGCCTCAGATGTAGGGGTGCTTCGATCTGCTATTAGCAAAGGATTTAGTGTGCCAGAAGGAAAGTTTTATCTAGTAGATGGTGGTTATGCAAATACATCATCCTTCATTGCACCATATAGAGGGGTTCGATACAATCTCAACGAGTTTAGGAGGCGTCGTTCACTAAGTGGTCATGCGAACTATAGAGAGTTGTTCAACCACCACCATGCAATTCTTCGTAACCATATAGAGAGGGCCATTGGTGTTCTAAAGAAAAGATTCCCGATTCTAAAAGTAGGCAGATTTCATTTCATAGAGAACCAAATCAAGATCGCAGC
The DNA here is from genome assembly GCF_902167145.1 of Zea mays. Taxonomy (NCBI): domain Eukaryota; kingdom Viridiplantae; phylum Streptophyta; class Magnoliopsida; order Poales; family Poaceae; genus Zea; species Zea mays. The sequence goes on along the minus strand of NC_050100.1, from coordinate 77,044,668 downwards.
TGCAACTGTTGCATCTCACAACATAATTAGAATGGAAATTGAAAGGGAATTAGGCTTATACCCAGTTCCTAAATAGTTTTGGTGGTTGAATCGCCCAACACAAACAATTGGACTAACTAGTTTGCTCTAGATTATGTGTTCTACAGGTGCCAAAGGTTCATCTATAACTATACTAAATCGACTGTCCGGAATACCGTAGATTATTCCGGACAGGAGAAGCTTTTTGGAAAAACAGGCCAAGCGCGGACCGTCCGGGCCCCTGCGGCGGACCGTCCGCGACACCGGGATACCCTTCGGACAGAACCAATGCAAAAACACAAGTTTCCACTACAGACTGTCCGGAGGAAAAGCAAAGACCGTCCGAGCCCTCGCGCGGACCGTCCGGCCTCAGGCGCGGACCGTCCGGTCGGTAAGAAACCGAAAAACCCGAAGGTGACGGGTTCGGAGAAATGAATTATAGAGGGCCTCGCGGACCGTCCGGGGTGCACGACCGGACCGTCCGCGACTGGCTTTATCTGACATCTGACGACGCATTAAATGCAATATAGCCGTTGATATAGCCGTTACTGCTGACCGTTGCATTTTCAGCTGTTGATCTACAGGGGCGGACCGTCCGGACCTGGCTCGCGGACCGTCCGCGCTCAGCAGAATGGGGCAACGGCTAGGAAGTGGTTGGTGGCTATAAATACAACCCCAACCACCTCCATTCACTTCATCCAAGCATTCCAACCTTCAACATTCAATACAAGAGCTAGCAATCCATTCCAAGACACATTCAAAGCCTCCATCTCTCTAAGTTTCACAATTGTGAAAAGAGATCATTAGTGATTAGTGGCTTGAGAGAGAAAGTGATCCGTGTGTTATTTGTCGCTCTTGTTGCTTGGCTTTTTCAACCGTGCTTTCTTGATTCTTTCATTGCGATCAAACTCACTTGTAATTGAGCCAAGAGACACCAATCTTGTGGTGATCCTTGTAGGAACTTTGTGTTCTTAGTGATTGAGAAAAGAAAGCTCACTCGGTCCGAGGGACCGTTTGAGAGAGGGAAGGGTTGAAAGAGACCCGGCCTTTGTGGCCTCCTCAACGGGGAGTAGGTTGCAAGAACCGAACCTCGGTAAAACAAATCCGCGTGTCACACTCTTTATTTGATTGCGATTTGTTTTGCACCCTCTCTCACGGACTCGTTTCTATTTCTAACCCTAACCCGGCTTGTAGTTGTGTTTATATTTATAAATTTCAGTTTCGCCCTATTCACCCCCCCCCCTCTAGGCGACTATCAATTGGTATCAAAGCCCGGTTCTTCATTAGAGCCTAACCGCTCGAAGTGATGTCGGGAGATCACGCCAAGAAGGAGATGGAGACCGGTGAAAAGCCCACTACAAGCCACGGGAGCACTTCATCGGAAGAGTCCCGCTCCAAGAGGAGGGAGAAGAAGAAGAGCTCCTCCAACAAAGGGAAGGAGAAGAAATCTTCTTCTAACCACAAAGAGAAGAAGGAAAAATCTTCTTCCCACAAGCCGCATCGAAGTGGGGACAAGCAAAAGAGGATGAGGAAAGTGGTCTACTACGAGACCGACACTTCATCAACATCAACCTCCAACTCCGATGCGCCCTCCGTAACTTCTAAACGCCAAGAGCGTAAGAAGTTTAGTAAGATCCCCTTACACTACTCTCGTACATCTAGATATGCTCCATTACTTTCCGTTCCATTAGGCAAACCGCCAACTTTTGACGGTGAAGATTATGCTAGGTGGAGTGATTTAATGAAATTTCATCTAACCTCACTCCACAAAAGTATATGGAATGTTGTTGAGTTTGGAGCACAGGTACCATCCATAGGGGATAAGGATTATGATCAGGATGAGGTGGCCCAAATCGAGCACTTCAACTCTCAAGCGACAACGATACTCCTCGCCTCTTTAAGTAGAGAGGAGTATAACAAAGTCCAAGGGTTGAAGAGCGCCAAGGAGGTTTGGGATGTGCTCAAAACCGCGCACGAGGGAGATGAGCTTACAAAAATCACCAAGCGGGAAACGATCGAGGGGGAGCTCGGTCGCTTCCGACTTCGCAAAGGAGAAGAGCCACAAAACATGTACAACCGGCTAAAGACCTTGGTGAACCAAGTGCGCAACCTCGGGAGCACAAAGTGGGATGACCACGAGATGGTTAAGGTTATTCTAAGATCTCTTATTTTTCTTAACCCCACTCAAGTTCAATTAATTCGTGGTAATCCTAGATATACTAAAATGACCCCCGAGGAAGTTATCGGGAATTTTGTAAGTTTTGAGTGCATGATCGAAGGCTCGAGGAAGATCAACGAGCTTGATGATCCCTCCACATCCGAAGCTCAACCCGTCGCATTCAAGGCGACGGAGGAAAAGAAGGAGGAATCTACACCAAGTCGACAACCAATAGACGCCTCCAAGCTCGACAATGAGGAAATGGCGCTCGTCATCAAGAGCTTCCGCCAAATCCTCAAGCAAAGGAGAGGGAGAGACTACAAGTCCCGCTCCAAGAAGGTTTGCTACAAGTGTGGTAAGCCCGGTCACTTTATTGCTAAATGTCCATTATCAAGTGATAGTGACAGGGGCGACGACAAGAAGGGGAGAAGAAAGGAGAAGAAGAGGTACTACAAGAAGAAGGGCGGCGATGCCCATGTTTGTCGGGAGTGGGACTCCGACGAAAGCTCTAGCGACTCCTCCGACGACGAGGACGCCGCCAACATCGCCGTCACCAAGGGACTTCTCTTCCCCAACGTCGGCCACAAGTGCCTCATGGCAAAGGACGGCAAACGGAAGAAGGTTAAATCTAACTCCTCCACTAAATATGAGACTTCTAGTGATGATAATGCTAGTGATGAGGAGGATAATTTGCGTACCCTTTTTGCCAACCTCAACAAGCAACAAAAGGAGAAACTTAATGAATTGATTAGTGCTATTCATGAAAAGGATGACCTTTTGGACACTCAAGAGGACTTCCTTATTAAAGAAAATAAGAAGCATGTTAAGGTTAAAAATGCTTATGCTCTAGAAATTGAGAAATGTCAAAAATTATCTAGTGAGCTAAGCACTTGCCATGAAACAATAGACAACCTTAGAAATGAAAATGCTAATTTATTAGCTAAGGTTGATTCTCATGTTTGCAATGTTTCAATTCCCAACCCTAGAGATAATAATGATGATTTGCTTGCTAGGATTGAAGAATTGAACATTTCTCTTGCTAGTCTTAGATTAGAAAATGAAAATTTGATTGCTAAGGCTAAAGATTTTGATGTTTGCAAAGTTACAATTTCCGATCTTAGAGATAAAAATGATATTCTACATGCTAAGATTGTTGAACTTAATTCTTACAAACCATCTACATCTACCATTGAGCATGTCACTATTTGTACTAGATGTAGAGATATTGATATCAATGCTATTCATGATCATATGGCTTTAATAAACAACAAAATGATCATATAGCAATATTAGATGCTAAAATTGCCGAGCATAACTTAGAAAATGAAAAGTTTAAATTTGCTAGAAGTATGCTCTATAATGGGAGACGCCAGGGCATCAAGGATGGCATTGGCTTCCAAAGGGGAGACAATGTCAAACTTAGTGCCCCTCCTAAAAAATTGTCAAACTTTGTTAAGGGCAAGGCTCCCATGCCTCAGGATAACGAGGGTTACATTTTATACCCTGCCGGTTATCCCGAGAGCAAAATTAGGAGAATTCATTCTAGGAAGTCTCACTCTGGCCCTAATCATGCTTTCATGTATAAGGGTGAGACATCTAGCTCTAGGCAACCAACCCGTGCTAAGTTGACTAGAAAGAAAACTCCTAGTGCATCAAATGATCATAACATTTCATTTAAAACTGTTGATGCATCTTATGTTTTGACTAACAAATCTGGCAAAATAGTTGCCAAATATGTTGGGGGCAAGCACAAGGGGTCAAAGACTTGTGTTTGGGTACCCAAAGTTCTTGTGTCTAATGCCAAAGGACCCAAAACCATTTGGGTACCTAAAGTCAAGAACTAAACTTGTTTTGTAGGTTTATGCATCCGGGGGCTCAAGTTGGATACTCGACAGCGGGTGCACAAACCATATGACAGGAGAGAAAAGGATGTTCTCCTCCTATGAGAAAAACCAAGATCCCCAACGAGCTATCACATTCGGGGATGGAAATCAAGGTTTGGTCAAAGGTCTTGGTAAAATTGCTATATCTCCTGACCATTCTATTTCCAATGTTTTTCTTGTTGATTCTTTAGATTACAACTTGCTCTATGTATCTCAATTATGTCAAATGGGCTACAACTGTCTTTTTACTGATATTGGTGTCACTGTCTTTAGAAGAAGTGATGATTCAATAGCATTTAAGGGAGTGTTAGAGGGTCAGCTATACTTGGTAGATTATGATAAAGCTGAACTCAACACTTGCTTAATTGCTAAGACTAACATGGGTTGGCTCTGGCACCGCCGACTAGCCCATGTTGGGATGAAGAATCTTCACAAGCTTCTAAAGGGAGAACACATTTTAGGATTAACAAATGTTCACTTTGAGAAAGACAGGATTTGTAGCGCATGCCAAGCAGGGAAGCAAGTTGGCACTCATCATCCGCATAAGAACATCATGACGACCGACAGGCCACTAGAGCTCCTACACATGGACCTATTCGGCCCGATTGCTTACATAAGCATCGGCGGGAGTAAATACTGTCTAGTTATTGTGGATGATTATTCTCGCTTCACTTGGGTATTCTTTCTTCAGGAAAAATCTCAAACCCAAGAGACCTTAAAGGGATTCTTAAGACGGGCTCAAAATGAGTTCGGCTTAAGGATCAAGAAAATAAGAAGCGACAACGGGACAGAGTTCAAGAATTCTCAAATTGAAGGCTTCCTTGAGGAGGAGGGCATCAAGCATGAGTTCTCTTCTCCCTACACTCCACAACAAAATGGTGTAGTGGAGAGGAAGAATAGAACTCTATTGGACATGGCAAGAACCATGCTTGATGAGTACAAGACTTCGGATCGGTTTTGGGCCGAGGCGGTCAACACCGCTTGCTACGCCATCAATCGGTTATATCTTCACCGAATCCTCAAGAAGACATCCTATGAACTCCTAACCGGTAAAAAGCCCAATATTTCATATTTTAGAGTCTTTGGTAGCAAATGCTTTATTCTTGTTAAAAGAGGTAGAAAATCTAAATTTGCTCCTAAAACTGTAGAAGGTTTTTTTCTTGGTTATGACTCAAACACAAGGGCATATAGGGTCTTTAACAAGTCCACTGGACTAGTTGAAGTCTCATGTGACGTTGTGTTTGATGAGACTAACGGCTCTCAAGTAGAGCAAGTTGATCTTGATGAGATAGGTGAAGAAGAGGCTCCGTGCATCGCCCTAAGGAACATGTCCATTGGAGATGTGTGTCCTAAGGAATCCGAAGAGCCTCCACATGCACAAGATCAACCATCCTCCTCCACGCAAGCATCTCCACCAACTCAAAATGAGGATGAAGCTCAAGTTGATGAAGTAGAAGATCAAGCAAATGAGCCACCTCAAGATGATAGCAATGATCAAGGGGGAGATGCAAATGAGGAAGATAAGGAGGATGAAGAGCAAAGGCCGCCACACCCAAGAGTCCACCAAGCAATCCAAAGAGATCACCCCGTCGACACCATCCTAGGCGATATTCATAAGGGGGTAACTACTAGATCTCGTGTTGCACATTTTTGTGAGCATTACTCGTTTGTTTCCTCTAATGAGCCACACAAGGTAGAGGAAGCACTTCAAGATTCGGATTGGGTGGTGGCAATGCAAGAGGAGCTCAACAACTTCACTAGGAATGAGGTATGGCATTTAGTTCCATGTCCTAACCAAAATGTTGTAGGAACCAAATGGGTCTTCCGCAACAAGCAAGATGAGCATGGTGTGGTGACAAGGAACAAAGCTCGACTTGTGGCCAAGGGATACTCCCAAGTCGAAGGTTTGGATTTCGGTGAAACCTATGCACCCGTAGCTAGGCTTGAGTCAATTCGCATATTATTGGCCTATGCTACTTACCATGGCTTTAAGCTTTATCAAATGGACGTGAAAAGTGCCTTCCTTAATGGACCAATCAAGGAAGAGGTCTATGTTGAGCAACCTCCCGGCTTTGAAGACAGTGAGTACCCTAACCATGTCTATAAGCTCTCTAAGGCGCTTTATGGGCTCAAGCAAGCCCCAAGAGCATGGTATGAATGCCTTAGAGATTTCCTTATTGCTAATGGCTTCAAAGTCGGAAAGGCCGATCCTACTCTATTCACTAAAACTCTTGAAAATGACTTGTTTGTGTGCCAAATTTATGTTGATGATATTATATTTGGGTCTACTAACGAGTCTACATGTGAAGAATTTAGTAGGATCATGACACAGAAGTTCGAGATGTCTATGATGGGGGAGTTGAAGTATTTTCTAGGATTCCAAGTCAAGCAACTCAAAGAGGGCACCTTCCTAAGCCAAACGAAGTACACTCAAGATATTCTAAACAAGTTTGGGATGAAGGATGCCAAACCCATCAAGACACCCATGGGAACTAATGGGCATCTCGACCTCGACACGGGAGGTAAGTCCGTGGATCAAAAGGTATACCGGTCGATGATAGGTTCTTTGCTCTATTTATGTGCATCTCGACCGGATATTATGCTTTCTGTTTGCATGTGTGCAAGATTCCAATCCGACCCTAAGGAATCCCACCTTACGGCCGTAAAACGAATCTTGAGATATTTAGCTTATACTCCTAAGTTTGGGCTTTGGTACCCTCGGGGATCCACATTTGATTTGATTGGTTATTCGGATGCCGATTGGGAGGGGTGCAAAATCAATAGGAAGAGCACATCAGGGACTTGCCAGTTCTTGGGAAGATCCTTGGTGTCTTGGGCTTCAAAGAAGCAAAATTCGGTCGCTCTTTCCACCTCCGAAGCCGAGTACATTGCCGCAGGTCACTGTTGCGCGCAATTGCTTTGGATGAGGCAAACCCTGCGGGACTACGGTTACAAATTAACCAAAGTCCCTTTGCTATGTGATAATGAGAGTGCAATCAAAATGGCCGACAATCCTGTCGAGCATAGCCGCACTAAACACATAGCCATCCGGTATCATTTTCTTAGGGATCACCAACAAAAAGGGGATATCGAGATTTCTTACATTAACACTAAAGATCAATTAGCCGATATCTTTACCAAGCCTCTTGATGAACAAACTTTTACCAAACTTAGACATGAGCTCAATATTCTTGATTCACGCAACTTCTTTTGCTAGATTGCACACATAGCTCATTTATATACCTTTGATCAATCTCTCTTATATGCTATGACTAATGTGTTTTCAAGTCTATCTCAAACCAAGTCATAGGTATATTGAAAGGGAATTGGAGTCTTCGGCAAAGACAAAGGCTTCCACTCCGTAACTCAGGCTTCGCCGTCGCTCCAAGCCACTCTCCATCTTTGGGGGAGACAACAAAAGGACTTCATCTTTGGTATAATCTTAACTCATTTATTTATGACCAAAGGGGAAGATAGTACTTCGAGGGCTCTAATGATTCCGTTTTTGGCGATTCATGCCAAAGGGGGAGAAAGTAGAGCCCAAAGCAAAAGGACCGCACCACCACCAATTTCAAAAACTTCGTGTTTTCAAGTTTTCAAAAGAATTTTATCAATTGGTATCTTATTGTGTTCAAAAGGAGGAGAAAGTAGTATTTCAAAGATGTTATATCAAAACCCTCTTGAACACTAAGAGGAGGATCTCATTTAGGGGGAGTTTTGTTTAGTCAAAGGAGAAGCATTTGAAACAGGGGGAGAAAATTTCAAATCTTGAAAATGCTTTGCAAAATCTTATTCATTTACCTTTGACTATTTGCAAAAAGAACCTTAAAAAAAGGATTTACAAAAGTATTTGCAAAAACAAAACATATGGTGCAAACGTGGTCCAAAATGTTATATAAGAAAGAAACAATCCATGCATATCTTGTAAGTATTTATATTAGCTCAATTCCAAGCAACATTTGCACTCACATTATGCAAACTAGTTCAATTATGCATTTTTATATTTGCTTTGGTTTGTGTTGGCATCAATCACCAAAAAGGGGGAGATTGAAAGGGAATTAGGCTTATACCCAGTTCCTAAATAGTTTTGGTGGTTGAATCGCCCAACACAAACAATTGGACTAACTAGTTTGCTCTAGATTATGTGTTCTACAGGTGCCAAAGGTTCATCTATAACTATACTAAATCGACTGTCCGGAATACCGTAGATTATTCCGGACAGGAGAAGCTTTTTGGAAAAACAGGCCAAGCGCGGACCGTCCGGGCCCCTGCGGCGGACCGTCCGGGCCCCTGCGGCGGACCGTCCGCGACACCGGGATACCCTTCGGACAGAACCAATGCAAAAACACAAGTTTCCACTACAGACTGTCCGGAGGAAAAAGCAAAGACCGTCCGAGCCCTCGCGCGGACCGTCCGGCCTCAGGCGCGGACCGTCCGGTCAGTAAGAAACCGAAAAACCCGAAGGTGACGGGTTCGGAGAAATGAATTATAGAGGGCCTCGTGGACCATCCGGGGTGCACGACCAGACCGTCCGCGACTGGCTTTATCTGACATCTGACGATGCATTAAATGCAATATAGCCGTTGATATAGCCGTTACTGCTGACCGTTGCATTTACAGCCATTGATCTACAGGGGCGGACCGTCCGGACCTGGCTCGCGGACCGTCCGCGCTCAGCAGAATGGGGCAACGGCTAGGAAGTGGTTGGTGGCTATAAATACAACCCCAACCACCTCCATTCACTTCATCCAAGCATTCCAACCTTCAACATTCAATACAAGAGCTAGCAATCCATTCCAAGACACATTCAAAGCCTCCATCTCTCTAAGTTTCACAATTGAGAAAAGAGATCATTAGTGATTAGTGGCTTGAGAGAGAAAGTGATCCGTGTGTTATTTGTCGCTCTTGTTGCTTGGCTTTTTCAACCGTGCTTTCTTGATTCTTGCATTGCGATCAAACTCACTTGTAATTGAGCCAAGAGACACCAATCTTGTGGTGATCCTTGTAGGAACTTTGTGTTCTTAGTGATTGAGAAAAGAAAGCTCACTCGGTCCGAGGGACCGTTTGAGAGAGGGAAGGGTTGAAAGAGACCCGGCCTTTGTGGCCTCCTCAACGGGGAGTAGGTTGCAAGAACCGAACCTCGGTAAAACAAATCCGCGTGTCACACTCTTTATTTGATTGCGATTTGTTTTGCACCCTCTCTCACGGACTCGTTTCTATTTCTAACCCTAACCCGGCTTGTAGTTGTGTTTATATTTATAAATTTCAGTTTCGCCCTATTCACCCCCCCTCTAGGCGACTATCAGAAATGAAAGACGGTTTGATAACCAACCAGATTACATCTCTCCAAGTCAATATGTTGATGTTCCAGAGGGAGATATCAATTATCTCAATGACAAGGAATCAAGTGATGGAAGCGCTCTAAGAGATCAGATCGCACTTCAGATGTGGGCTGCCTACAATAGCTAGATGTTATAATAGGATGCCTACAATAACTAGATGTGGGCTCCCTACTATTATTATTTATGAAGTCTTTATGGTTTGTAGTTTGTCATGTAGCTAGTTGCCTAGTTATGAACTTAAAGTTGCTTAGTTATGTACTATTATTTCCATAATTTCAGTTTTGAAAAAAGGATGATTTGGAACAATGTGCACGAGAAAGGCTTAGTCGATGTGATGCATGCTTAATCCAAAATTCAAAGGTCAAAATGGTTGGAATCGTGATGGATGGAATAGTATCACTACAAGTTCAATGAAAAGTTCCCTCTAGCTCATTTCTCTAAACAACAACTGCAAGAGAAGGAGAGAGCTTAAAGGGTACTACAAGGCAATAAGGGATTCAAGAAAAGAAAGCATGGTTGGTTGGAATGACACCCTATGCATGGTACTGGCTGAACCAGAAGTTTGGCCAAGGCTGATCCGCGTAAGCAAACTTTCTTTATACAATTCTATCTTTGTGCATTCAATATGTTCACTTTTGCTACAAATAACAAATTATATTTCATGTTGCATTTAATAGGCTCACCCAAAGGTATCTGTCGGTACCCTAAACCAGGGGTACCCTCTTCTACAGCATGAAGACGCCGCACCCATGCGACGTCCCCAGGCCACGCGGAGGACGGCGCCTAACCCCACCACATGGGCAGGCCAAAGGGTGCCACGTGGCAAGGGAAGACAACACATCCCAGTAAGTCCGGACCCCCACAGAAGGACACCGGACCCCTATACGTATAAGTCCGGAGCCACCGAGTAGGTCCGAACCTCAGCAAGGTCCCGGAATGAGGAGGACCCTGGCGTGAGTAGGGGTCCGGTGCTGACACGTGTCCAGGCCTTGCCCTCCACTTCCTGCTCAGGTGGAGACCCGTTGCTTGTGGCCCATGACATAAGCTATCGGGTCGAGCCTGACGTGGAGCCATGCAGTCCCTGCATTTATTGAGGAGAGGACGCGCCGCCTGCCACTGCGCTGATGGGCGACCTGCCCTCTCAGCATTTAATGTGTCCCGTCCCATCCACTGACAGGCGGCGTCGAGGTCATCCAGCAGGCGGCGCGCCTGCTGGGTCTGCTGCCGAACAGTGCACCCGTGCCAGGCAGTGCACTGTGTTATCCCTTCTACAAGAAGCTTCCCCAGCATGCCGAAGATACACAGATCTCGGACGACAGGACACAAGGGGATTGCCCCGATAGCAAATATTTATAGTCCCAAGTGTTATATTCTCTATGTCCTTGGGCCCACATGTCGGGGCCCAGTACCTTTGTGCATGCCCCCCTTCAGCTATAAAAGGGGAGGCATGCGACGTTACACACATACGCAATCTTAGAACACACCTTAGACTCGCAAGCTCATACAAGCTCACAAGCAATACATCCCACAGTGGAGTAGGGTATTACGCTCCGGCGGCCCGAACCACTCTAAATCCTTGTGTGTTCTTGAGTTCATCCCAACGATCAAGCGAAACGCCTAAGCCCCTCCTCATCTCAGGATTTAGGGCGGGTGCACTCCGCAACCCAGCCGGAGATCTACTCTCCGACATTTGGCGCGCCAGGTAGGGGCCTAGGCATTAGGTTTTTGCTTGATCCCTTACCCAAGAATGATGGTGCAGATCATTGAGCACCGCGCCGAGACTTCGGTAGACTTTGTGGTGGAGGGAGAAGCTGCTTCCTCCACACCACAGGTTCCTGGTCACCCAGTACCAAGTACTCCTGATGTGCACGCCGCACGGCAGCAGACAGCAGGGCAAACGTCCCGGACTCCATCAAGGGTGTCTCCGGGGGCATTGTCGGCGGCCAGAGAATTGTTACGACACCCTCCAAGCTCCACGGCTTCACCAGGAGCCATGAAGCAATGGCGGGACGACGTCGATCGACTACTCAGAATGGCACATTCTACTTCGATCAGGTCGAAGACGCGGTCATCCCGGCGCCAACATGAGGTGTCAGCATATGTGCGCTCGCCCTCAGTAAGGGGCGCAAAGACCAACGACCTCCGGGCAGAGCTCAACCGCAGGCGTGTGGGAGAGGATGCCCGGGTCTCCTTGGAAAGGGCCCGCGAGCGCCGCCAGAACATCGATGGCCGCGACCTCGATCAAGACTTCGCTGCGGTTGCACCGCAGACACCAATGGGCACCCGGTCCCAAACGGGTGTCCCTTTGGCCGGTGTGGGCTGCGCCGCTCTTGCGGATCATCTCCGCGTGGCGTCCTGGCCACCCAAGTTCCGGCCGCACCTGTCGGAAAAATACGACGGAACGACGAACCTGTCGGAGTTCCTGCAGGTGTACGTTACCGCCATCACATTAGCAGGTGGAAACACCGCTGTGATGGCAACATATTTTCATGTGGCCTTGTCTGGACCTGCCCAGACGTGGCTCATGAACCTCACCCCGGGATCAGTCTACTCCTAGGAGGAACTCTGCGCGCGGTTCGTGGCGAACTTCGCCAGTGCTTACCAGCAGCACGGTGTGGAGGCCCACCTCCATGCGGTGAGGCAGGAGCTCGGGGAGACCCTCCGGAAGTTCATCTCCCGCTTCACCAAGGTGCGAGGTATGATACCTCGTATTTCTGATGCTTCTATCATCACGGCCTTCCGACAGGGAGTACGTGATGAAAAATTGTTGGAGAAGTTAGCCACACATGACGTGGAAACTGTCCCCACGCTCTTCGCTCTGGCCGATAAGTACGCCAGAGCCGCCGAGGGCCATGCATGGCACTCGGCCCCAAAAACTGGAGCTGCCCAGTCGAGTTGCTCGGGGGCCATCCTCCAGGACGGAAAGAAGAAGAAGGACCGCGACTACCAGAAGTCGCGGTCCACCGCTCTGGTGGTCGCAGCCGCGACCGAAGGCCAGGTCGACCGCAACAAATGCCCGCGGCCGCAGAAGGGTAGCAGCGGTTCATGCCCTGTGCACCCGAACGGTCGCCACAGCACCGCGGAGTGTCACAAGATCATTGACCTCGCAAAATGCGTCAGCGAGCGGCGCGAGCAGTCTTCCAAAGACGGCTCCTCGCCTCGCCGCTGGCCCGACAAGGAAAAGGTGGATGACGGCGAGGTGGTCGCGGCTGAGCGGGACCTCGGGTATCAGTCGCCCGAGGGGGACCTAAAGGATATCTTCGCCGGAGGTTCCTACTCTGGTGAAAACAACTAGACGGACCCCAGAGGGACCCCGCGTTCCCCGGTCTGCGGAGCTAAAGCACGCCTTCCTCCGAAGGCCCTTCCGGATTCCCCCAGGTCCGGGCTACAGATAGGTACATGCAGAAGTGACCACAGCTAGAGACGAGGGCTCCCGTGTCAAATGCAGATGGGAACCCTGGGCCGGGACCTAGCCCCACGGCAAATACCATACCAAGAAGGGCTCTGCAACTCTCCCCCAGCTGGGAAGGACCCTTCGAGGTAACGGGAATGCACCGACCCAGGGGCAACCATCTAGCTACGACTGGAGGAGTACCTTACCCCGATGCCGAACATCTCTGTAAGTTCTATCTATAGAGCAAGACTAAGGGGTCGAATATGTTTCCTTTTTTGTAACTAGATGACGCATATGTGTACGACAACTCGGTGGGGTCTGCCCCCATGAACCCGGCCTACTGGTCTGCACACATGCACGACAAGTTATAAAGAGAAACTACCCCCCTCAGTTGTGCTCTTGTGATAGTTCCATATTGCTGCTCCATGGTCCTACCTTGCAGTCTTTCAGATAATACTTTTTAGCTAACCCACCCGTACGGTTTCCATCTGTCTGACATGGTGACATCCGAATTGAGCAGCCAGGCTTGCAGTTTAGGGCCCCTAATACGAAAGAAGGGAGGTCCGACAGCCTGGGGGCCGGCTCTAGAGAACGGGACCCCGTTCCATAGGGTGGTCCGGAGCCCATGTAGCCGCTCAGCCAGGTCCTGTACCGTGGGCCTGCATGCTCCGCAACACCCCGTGACGGGAACTTAGTATCTGGAGTTATAAGTCCTACGAGTCCGACAACCTCGAGACCGGAGCTAGATAATGGACATTAGTCTCCTGGGGTGGTCCGGAGCCCATGCAGCCGCTCAGCCTAGTCCCGTACCGTGGGCCTGCACGCTCCACCGCCCTGTGACAAGTGTCCTAGTATCTAGAACCGCAACCCAAGGGGGTCCGGACACGCAACTTGGCCACCCGGACTAAAACCTGCGGGTCCCGAGCATGTATCAAAAGACGACTAATGTCAGACGGAGAACCCTATAAGGTGTACTACTAATGCTTCCTAGCTAAAAGTCGTGTACAGATCCAGATCCCAGCGAAGTTGCCTCCCGAAGATTGTTGACAACCTTTTCAGAAACGCTGGTATCCAACCTCAACACATCAAGCCTGCATCCTAGGCGGGGGGCCAGGTACTAAGGAGGAGTCAACAATATCGCACACAGCAGGAACAAGCGATACACAGATAAGTGTTAAATGCTGCTTAGAAGACAATATTTATTACTTTACAAAAACAGGGGAAGGCCTGGGGGCCGGTTCTAAAGAACGGATGCTCGTTCCATAGGGTGGTCCGGAGTTTGTGTGGCCGGTTAGCCTGGTTCCGTACCCAAAATCCTGCACACTCCACCACTCCATGGCGGGTGTCCTAGTATTTAAAACTATAGTCCTGTGTGTCCAACAACCTGGAGGTCCGGCTCTAAAGAACGGGCACTTGTCTCCTGGGGGTCCGGAAACCATGTATCCGCTCAGCCTGGTCCCGTACCGTGAGCCTGCATACTCTACCGCCCTGCGGCAGGTGTCTTAGTACTTGAAGCCACCATCCAGGGGGTCCGAACACACAACTTGGCTTCCAAGGCTAAAATCCTGCGTACATATGTTATTACATTCTGCTCTCAAGCAAATGTCATCACATTCCCTTACAAGCGGGACCCTAGCTCCATTTCTGCAGGAATGAACTACGCTGCACCAGCAAGAGTCATGCCGGAAGCTGGCTCCGGATAGCCCCACCAACGGTGGCAACCACCTCTGCATCGATGGAATGCCGACAACGGCAACCACCTCTGCACCAGCAGCGACAATGACCTCCGCTCCGAGCGGCTCGCCAGCAGCAGCGATCACCTCAGGGTGAGCGCTACTGCGAACAGGTCCTCGCCTCCGTCCTCCTACGGGGGACGACAGCGAGGCCATTAAAGCCAAAGAGTCGGAGGTCCGACGCCAGGTGGCACTGACGGTCTTGCCAGCGGAGGCAACCACCTCTGCAGTGGGCAGCCTCACCAGCGGAGGCGACCACGTCAGCCCCACCAGTGGCAGTGACCACCTCTGCACCAATGGGCAACGGCTGCCCCAGCACCCACGAAGAGGTCCTCGCTCCCGTCCTCACTGCGGGAGTGAGGACAAGACCATCCAAGAACGCCACCGCCGCCCCCACGTCGTACGACGTCTTGTACGACCTCCCGGTGCGGCCGGTGGCGCGGGAGAAGCCGTGGATGTGGCCGACCCGCGCACGGCGCGACCGTCGCCCGTGCGGTGGACGGGCAGCCACGCTCCGCCCCAGCGGCAGGAGGCAACACCGGAGGCGGCACCAAAGCCACCCAGGCCGGGGAGCCAGACACGCGACAGCTGACGGCGCCACAAACGGCTGGCCCCGCGTACCCGGAGTTCGCCTCCTCCGCAAGGCTGGCAAACGCCCTTCTCCCCCGAATGCTGGAGGAAGAAGCGAACCGCCAGCCCACACGGAAGGTGAAGCTCCCACTCGGCTCGCCCTCCTCCCCAGCGCGGATGATGAACATCCTTGAAGCTGAGGGCAGGGGGAGGCCGCAGCCCGGCTCGCTTCTCTCCACCACAAGGCTGGTAGTCATCCTTGTGGATGACCATCGGCCGGAGGTTGCAACCGGGCTGCGTGATGAAAATCCTTGAAGCCGAATGATGGTGGAAGGATGCCAACTCCCATGGGGTTGCACCCCTCCAACAGCAGCAAGAAGAAGACAAGATCAGTGACAGCACCACGAGCGCGCGCTCTCCGACTGTGAAGTCGCCGGAAGGGACGACCTTGACACGGATCCCTCTAGAGAACACCGGCGCACCCCATTTGGAGGCCCGGAAGGCGAAAGGGCGTGATGGTCACAAGAGGAGCGAGGCATGTCTACTGCACGGGAGATCGACCCTTTTTAAAGGCAGATCCCCCCACTCGCGCCCCTGAAGCATCACGGGTGAAGTCTCCCCCGGCGTGCACCAAGGATCCCACCTTATGTCACGGGGGCCAGGCCCCACATGTCAAACAGGCTAACCCAAAGAAGGAGCGTGCAACTACCCTGCGGTTACGCGCCCCTTCATTTTCAAGGCAACCAGCGGTCAGAAAGGCGAACCGCCGTGCAAGGGACATGCAACTGCCCCACGGTTAAGCGCCCCTTCATATTCACGGTAACCACGGTCAAAGAGGCGAACCGCCGTGCAAGAAGCGTACAACCGTCGCACGGCTGTGCGTCCCCTCAGCTTCGCTGCAACCGGCGGTCCAACTTGGGGGCCCAGGCCCACATGTCATGCAATCAGCGCGCCGGTTAACGAGTGCGAAAAAACCGCACCGCCGCTTGCGCCAATGCCACGTCTTCTCGAGGCCGTCACGGGAGTCTGAAAAGTTAAATTTTTTAGAACCAGTACAGTGACTCGAGGCACCCCCGCGCATGGCCCAACAGTGACATTAAGTACGATGGTCACGGGCCAGTCAGCCGTGGGAATAGGCGTACCAGTTGGCATGGCCATAGGCGGACCGGCAGTAATTGCAGCAACAGGCGCGCAGGAGCAGCGGTCCAACTGCCAATCAGACTCTGGTCCCACCTGCAGGCTCGCATCCTCCCCTGAGGCGGGCCCGGGGGCCATTGTCGGTACCCTAAATCAGGGGTACCCTCTTCTACAGCATGAAGACGCCGCACCCATGCGACGTCCCCAGGCCACACGGAGGACGGCGCCTAACCCCACCACATGGGCAGGCCAAAGGGTGCCACGTGGCAAGGGAAGACAACACATCCCAGTAAGTCTGGACCCCCACAGAAGGACACCGGACCCCTATACGTATATGTCCGGAGCCACCGAGTAGGTCCGAACCTCAGCAAGGTCCCGGAATGAGGAGGACCCTGGCGTGAGTAGGGGTCCGGTGCTGACACGTGTCCAGGCCTTGCCCTCCACTTCCCGCTCAGGTGGAGACCCGCTGCTTGTAGCCCATGACATAAGCTATCGGGTCGAGCCTGACGTGGAGCCGTGCAGTCCCTGCATTTATTGAGGAGAGGACGCGCCGCCTGCCACTACGCTGACGGGCGACGTGCCCTCTCAGCATTTAATGCGTCCCGTCCCATCCGCTGGCAGGCGGCGTCGAGGTCATCCAGCAGGCGGCACGCCTGCTGGGTCTGCTGGCGAACAGTGCACCCGTGCCAGGCAGTGCACTGTGTTATCCCATCTACAAGAAGCTTCCCTAGCACGCCGAAGATACACAGATCTCGGACGATAGGACATAAGGGGATTGCCCCGACAGCAAATATTTATAGTCCCAAGTGTTATATTCTCTATGTCCCTGGGCCCACATGTCGGGGCCCAGTACCTTTGTGCATGCCCCTCTTCAGCTATAAAAGGGGAGGCATGCGACGTTACACACATACGCAATCTTAGAACACACCTTAGACTCGCAAGCTCATACAAGTTCACAAGCAATACATCCCACAGTGGAGTAGGGTATTACGCTCCGGCGGCCCGAACTACTTAAATCCTTGTGTGTTCTTGAGTTCATCCCAACGATCAAGCGAAACGCCTAAGCCCCTCCTCATCTCAGGATTTAGGGCGGGTGCACTCCGCCACCCGACCGGAGATCTACTCTCCGATAGTATCAAAGTTTCACAACAGGTCATTCCCTCTTTTTTATAGTTTAGAAGGGTTATATGAAGGGGTGTGTGTGTATACTTCTGCATTTTGTTCTTAATTTCTTAATTTCTTGATCACTAGCCCTCACAATAGAGTATACTTCAGCTACATTTTGTTATGTGGAGTTTAAAAAGATCCAAAATACAGAAACACTTGAAACTCTTAAAGAACATAAGAGGCAGGAGGATCAATTTTCTATTAGCAAGTGTCTGGCTCAATTGAAAGGAATGGATGGATTAACAGTCATGGACAAAACATATGCTTTGGAGCTTTTCGTATCTGCGACAAACAGAGACATTTTCTTAACAGCAACAGAGCATGATGTTAGACAAATTTGGCTCAAGCGTAAAATTAGGTATGCCATAACTTGAATCTACTAAGCATGCAATATTGTAGACTACAAGCATATAATGTCATTTTTATAAATGTACGTTGCTTCGTGGCAGTGATGCATGGCCTGAACAAATGATATGAGCAAATTTGGTATGTTCTTTCAAGCATCTTTATTTCAAATTTTACTTTAAATTACAATCTTCTCACCTATAGCTTGTTGGCAGTGGCTTAACATCCACTTGTAGGTTCCAATGATTGGAATTTTTTTATCATGTCCCAAGTTAGATAGTAGAAGAGAAAGAATGGATACCTTCGATTGGTGCTGAAACCAAAGGAGAATGAGGGACCTATAGGTTGTAGCTGTTGGTTTGGTTTTTGCAGCACATTAGGTACTGAAAATATGTGATTCTGAAGCTAGAGGAGAGGTAGGACATATAGGTTGTAGCAGCTAGCTTGACTATTGCAGGGTCTTAGATACTGACTTCTGATTGATTTGTTGCATGTTTGTTTTAACACTATGCTTTCTTGCAGTACCTCTTTCCATCTTCTATCGCTGCCTCTACCATATCTACTAGAAGGAACAAATTTGAGCGCATCTTTTGTTGACAATGGCTTTAGTTTGCTATTGGTGCTCCAGTAAAAAAATAGATGTATTTTGTTGACAATGGCTTTACAATCTGGCACATGACTCATGAAAAGTAGTGTTATGCTACAAACATTTTGTTGATAGTGGCTTTAGTTTGTGTTGATGCTTCAGTTAGCTGCTGATGATGCTTATACTGTCTTTTACTACTTCAGTTTGCTTGACAAACTATTGTGATCATGGATAAAGTATGATGTGATGATGGATGAACCAATTTACTATGCTTCAGTTTACTTTGTTTGATTTTTTCTTTTGGGACTAAAACAACTTTGGACTAAAACAGCTTACTATGGTTCAGTGTGCGTTTTGGGACTAAAACAGTTTACTATGCTTCAGTTTACGTTTTGGGAATAAAACAGCTTTGGACTAAACCCCTGGTTGCCAAAGGGTGGCAGGGAATTATACCCTAGTGGGGGAAATGCTCTCAGGAAATTGAAGTGCCATTTAAATCCCCTTGGTGGATTTTTTTCTAACACATCAAAATTCTATTGTGGGATTTATAAAGGGGTAAAAAGTGATTCAAACTTAGAGTGAACTTTTAAAAATAGACATCAAATTTCGGACTTAAAAAAATATAAATATGATTATATGCAAAATAAATGACGAGACCTTATATAAGTTTAAAATTCTTAATGAATAATATACAATAAAAAGTATTCCTTCATAAGAAAGTATACTTTAGAAAATTTTCTGCTAAGCAAATAATATTTCTTTTTGGAAGTAACTTTTGATTTGACTTCACCTCCAGATTTGGTAGCTACATATGTGTGTATTACATATTTGGACCAGGTAATGAGCAAACAAAATAAATAATGAGATATAATAATAAAATAATAATTTTTCATCAATTCTAGATTTTGAATTTTGAATTTAGTTTGAATTCGGATTACAAACTCAAGAGTGAATTTAAGATTTTCAAATTTCAATAGAGAAAGAAAAACAGGAAATATATAAAAAGAAAAAGCAAATTCCATACCGTAGTTGGGCCGAAATCGCTGCCCGTCCCATTGCTTCGTGTGCGCCAGCCCGCCAACGTCACCTGCGCACGTGTCGCTGACCGTTGGGGCCCGCTGGTCAGCCACTAGCCGCGTGCGCGTGTGCCTCCTCTGTGTGGCCGCCAAATGGTTCTGCCCCGTTAGTCTCAGACCCACCATGTCGCAATCCCATCTCGCGCCAACGGCCGCGCCGACTTCGCCGGACGCACTAATCCCCACCCCCGCCTGGGCTGCAGGTACAAATACGGGCGTCCCCGTGGCCGTGGAACCCAAACCCGTTGCGAATCTAGCCGCCCCGTGACCGACTTCGCGTCGAAATGCGTGGAAGCGGGCCGCCGACGACGAACCTCATCCTTGGGACTGTTCAGTGGCTGTGGAGGTGCTCCGGGTGGCCTGGTTGTGTGGAGTGGGTTCGAGGGATTTCTGGGACAATACTTCGACCCAAGCGTGGGGAATTGCTCATCGAAACAGTGTTGCCACCGTGAGTCCGCCATCTCGCGCCGGCATCCTCACCACGCTACGATCTGAGGTAAATGCCTCCCCATGAAGTTTGTCGTATCCCTTCCTACGTGTTGCACCGTTCTGCATCGAAGTTGGTCACTGAGGAATGCGGGGCATGGCAGTTCGGCAATGGCGCCGTCGCGCGGGTTGCTGTGCCGCCGTCTTCGGCCAGGATGAGGAGAGGGCTGCGTGGTCGTTAGATCCCGATGTGTGGTCTAGATCTGATCAGTGTCTTGGTTTGGGTAGAAGCGTTGTGGGCCGTTGATCCTAGATCAAGCGGGTCCTATTCGATCTGGGTGTTTTAAATCAACGTCATGGATCTCTGATCTAACGGTCAGTTTTATGTACCGATTCGCTGTTTACGCGATCTAATCTGGGTCATCCCTGCTGGATCTGGCGACCCTGATCTGCCCATACCGCTTCGGCCAGGCAATTTATAAAAGAGCCCCTAGTGTTTTTACATATCAATCCACCGTCCATATCTATTAGAAGATAATTAAAACAAAGCCCTAGAATTTGCAGTCTAACCCCTAAACTCCCTGGTTTTTGTGTCCACAGTCCATAGGATACTAGGAATTATTTAATTAATATTTAAAATGTTTTCTAGTAGGAAAATAATTCTAGAAACTTGTTTAAACCATAATCAATCCATTTTAACTTCTTTTTGTCTATTCGAGTTACACTAATCTCATATTAATATTATTTATCATCTAGTAACCTTGTATTAATATGAAACATATGGCTAGAATCTTGTACCTCATTTGTTTTATAATAAACACCTCAACCTTCAGAAAATCATAACTTTATAATTGTAACTCCGAATTTAGTGGTTCTCGAACCTAGGTTCTCGTTACGATGTGTAGATCATTGCTATGCAATATGTTCTCATGATTGGTGTGATGTTAATTTTGTCTATACCATGTTTGTTTGTATTGCTATGACGAGCAGCGAGGTTACGAGTCTCTTGAAGACCAAAGTTGGTGAAGTACCTGGGAATCTCAAGTCTAAGGCAAGTTGTGCTCTTGACCACTTTTCTCTTTACCTAATAATGTTCCTGGTAATCACTGTGACATGCTCAGGTTAATTTGGTGGGACCTAATAGGTTTCCCTAGATTTGGTTACCCCACCCTTTTGCAAACATATGAACTATTGGGTAGATTTGATATTTCTTTACCTGGTTTTGGGATTAATGTTACACTTGAATTATGATCATGTTCCAATTATTCTATTTTTAATTATTGTTTATGACAAGATCATTGTGTTAATTGGAACATGGAGCTTAACTTGAGATAACAGTGCTACCACCAGGGTGGAATGGGACGCCCTTGGACAAGTAATTAGGAAAGGTAGGGAGAGATTACCTTACTCGAAAGGGGCAAGCGGGGAGGCATCGCTGCAGAGTATAGGGAGGTTTTCGAGTCGAACTGTTGCGATTGCATTTCGGATGAGAGATTCCTATGCTTCTTTCTTCCTAAAACCGTAGTGGGTATTCTCGAACTAGTGGAACTTTGGAAAGGCCTCATAGTGTTACTGTAATACCCAAAAGTGTAAACCATAATAATAGAGTTGATCTCCTTGAATGTTTTGTTCTCTATTTATTATAGCATATGAACAACCACATTTAAAGTTATTAATTAGCTAATGACACTTCAATAACTTATGCATCATGTTGGAGTTTATTTGTGTGTGCATTTGATAACAATAAAAATAATATTAATAGAAATACATTAGTATCCAAATTTGAATTTAAGACCTACTTTGAATTCTATAATTTGGAGAAAAAGAAGGATAATACTATACAAAGAAAAGAAAATAAATATATAAAATCATTCCATACTAGTATGTTCACAGTCAAATTTGAATTTAAATTTAAAACCTAAAAATAGAAAAGAAAAGGAAAAGAGAAAAGGAAAATAATAAACTGTGGCTTGGGCACAAACCACCTGCCTCTGGCCCACTTCGCTCCCTTTCTTCCGCGTGGCCTAGGCTCCCTCTCCCGTGCGCGCGCTTCCTTGACGGTGGGCCACCGTTGACAGTGAGATCCGCTCAATAGCCGCTCACTCCGCGCCCGCACCGTTGTCGTGGACACTGACCCGACGGGCCCACTGGTCAGCTTCACACTCTATCGCACGGGTCACCGCCAGGCGGGCCAACCTGCGCTGTAGATCTTCTCCGACGCACCGGGCGGCTGGAGCTGAAAATCCGGCGCCGAACTCCCTGGTTGTTGCAACAACCCACGCGTTGGCCCCACCTGGCGCACAACCTGGGGCGACCGCATCCATCTCTGCCCCGAAACCGCGAAGCCCTGATCATTTATACCTAGGGCGGCCTCCGAATTGCGCCCGCACCGGCGTACCTGCAACTCCTTGCTCCGCCCTTGGCAAGTTGCACAGCCGTTGCTACCCTGCATCCTCACAAAATTCCTGGCACCGCTGGTTGGTGGGAGCTATCGTCGTGCCTGGAATCGGTCACCGGAGTGAAGACGGAGCACGCACCCGCCCCTCGTCGTGGATTAGGGGTCCCGCGCATCAATCACCGGTGAGAATCAACTCCGTTACATTCATCTCCTTTCCCCGATCGGGCACCATCAAAATCCGACCTCACTCATCCACCTATTGACCAGAATTTCTGGCCGAAGTAGCGCCGCCACCGAATTGTCGTTCGTCGCCGTAGGAAGAATCGGGCTCCGATCGAATCACAACACACCGGGTTGTGATCGAGATTTGTCGCGATCTGGTGAAGTCGAGTTGTGGGCAGAATCGCCGGCCTCCGGCGAAGTTCGTCGTTCAAAAATATGCGCCACCGGGTTAGCTTCGGGCTGGGGAAAACGGCAGGTTGTCGTCGATCCTCTAACGAACGATCCGGATCTGGTATGGGCTTCCCCAATGCGACCAAATGATTCTGGTCGTTGATTGATGGATTAGCGGTTAGGGTGTTACATAAGTATCGGGTCGTTGATTCCCGATCCAAGGGCTCGCGTGGCAAAGTGATTGATAGAGCGCGCCGTTTTAATCTGAGCCATCCGTGTCCAATCCTAGGGTCTCTACACTGTGATACCCTTCAGCCGCCAGTTTTGCACGACAACCCCTTAGGTTTTGGTAAACCAACCTGCAGTCCACACGGGAACGCCCTTAGTCTTAGGAATCTTTGTGTTGAGACCCCTGTATTTCTGTTTAATCTTGTGCGCAGTCCAAACAGTGATTAAATCAGGGAATTAATTTAGGAAATGATTTTCTAGGTATAAAAATAACCCTAGATCTTGTTTAAACCCTAGAAAATTCATTTTTACTCCTTTTGAAAGTCGCCTAGAGGGGGTGAATAGGCGTAATCTGAAATTTACAACTTTAAACACACACTACAAGCCGGGGTTAGTGTTAGAACTTAAATCAAGTCCGGGAGAGAGGAGAAAAACAAATCAAATGGAAAACCAGCGAAAGAACACTGTGATTTGTTTTACTGAGGTTTGGTTCCAAAGAACCTAGTCCTCGTTGAGGAGGTCACAAAGACCGGGTCTATTTCAACTATTTCCCTCTCCCAAACGGTCACTTAGACCGAGTGAGCCTTTCCCTTAATCAATCGGGTCACTAAGACCCCACAAGGACCACCACACTCTTAGGTGTCTCTTGCTTTGATTACAAGTCACTTGAGAACAAGAATGAGAAAGAAGAAAGACAATCCAAGAGGCAAGAGCTCAAAAGAACACGAAATCACTCTCTCACAAGTCACTAAGTATTTGAGATGAATTTGGGACTTGGAGAGGCTTTGATCTTTTGAATTGTGTCTAGGAGTGAATGCTAGAGCTCTTGTATTGAATGTGATACTCAAAAATCTTGGATGCTTAGAGTGGTGGTGGTTGGGGGGTATTTATAGCCCTCAACCACCAAGGTAGCCGTTAGGGAGGCTGCTGTCGATGGGCGCACCGGACAATCTGGTGCGCCACCGGACAGGTCCTGTTCATTGTCCGATGAGCCGCCACGTCACCCAAGCGTTAGGTTCGGAGCTCGGTCGACCGTTGGGGCTTTGTCCTCTTGCGGCACCGGACAGTCTGGTGCCCTCTGACTTCGTGACTCTGACTTCTGCCGCTGCACTGTTCACTTCGTCAGTACTTTTGCAGTCGACTGTTGCGCGCAGATAGCCGTTGCTCGCTGGCTCACCGGACAGTCCGGTGAATTATAGCGGAGCGCGCCTGCGAAAACCTAAGATTGGATGCTTGGACCCTGTACGGTCCTGATGCACCGGACACTGTCCGGTGGCACACCGGACAGTCCGGTGTGCCAGATCACAGCACACTTGGTTCCTTTTGCTCCTTTGAATTGGATCCCTAACTAGAATATTTATTCGTTTGTGTTGAACCTTTATGCACCTGTAATTCATGAATACTTGGCAAACTAGTTAGTCCATGTGTTTCGTTGGTCATTCAACCACCAAAATTAATTGTGGGAAAAGGTTAACCCTCTTTCCCTTTCAATCTCCCCCTTTTTGATGATTGATGCCAACACAAACCAAAGCAAATATGTAAAGTGCAGAAATGAACTAGTTTGCGTATGGTACATAGGTTACTTGGAATTAAACCAATTGATAATCTTACTAGATACCAATGGATTGCTTTTCTTTTCTTCAACATTTTGGACCACCTATGCACCACTAGTTTTGTTTTTGCAAATTGTTTTGGAAAATCTTTTCAAAAGTCTTTTTGCAAATAGTCCAAGGTATATGAATAAGATTGCAAAAAGCATTTTCGAGATTTGAAATTTCTCCCCTTGTTTCAAATGCTTTTCCTTTGACTAAATAAAACTCTCCGTGAATGAAATCGCCCTCCTAGCTTTCAAGAGGGTTTTTAAATAGATACCAAATTGAAAATTAAAACAATACTATTTGAAGAGATTCCCATTATTTCATTATTTGGATATCAATTGAAAATTTGCTTTCTCAAGACAAGTGAAGCATGAATACCAATTGAGAAATTGCCAAATATCAATTAAATCTTTATTTCAATTTTTTTTGAAATTATGGTGGTGTGGTCCTTTTGCTTTGGGCTTAATATTTTTTCCCCTTTGGCATTAATCGCCAAAAACGAAGACGTTGAGAGCCCTTCTTATATTTTCTCCCCCATTGGTAAAGGAAATATGAGTGAAGGATTATACCAATTTGAGAGACGTGTGGGAGTAAAGGCAAAGGGTAAATGATACCGTCAGAGTTGGAGTGGAAGCCTTGTATTTGCCAAATACTCCATTTCCCTTTCAATCTACGTCTTAGTATAGAAATACACTTGGAAACACATTAGTCGTAGTTTTGGTACAAAAATAATGAGAAATATGCATTTGTACCAAAATGAAAGAGATATGATTAAAGGTATATAAATGAGCTATGTGTGCAATGTTTCAATCAAAATTCCGAGAATCAAGAATATTTAGCTCATTCCTAAGTTTGCTAAAGGTTTTCTCATCTAGTGGCTTGGTAAAGATATCGGCTAATTGATTCTTGGTGTTTACATAAGCTATTTCGATATCCCCTCTTTGTTGGTGATCTCTCAAAAAGTGATACCGAATGTCTATGTGCTTAGTGCGGCTGTGTTCAATGGGATTATCCGTCATGCGGATTGCACTCTCATTGTCACATAGGAGAGGGACTTTGCTCAATTTGTAGCCATAGTCCCTAAGGGTTTGCCTCATCCAAAGTAATTGCGCACAACAATGACCTGCGGCAATATACTTGGCTTCGGCGGTGGAAAGAGCTACTGAGTTTTGTTTCTTTGAAGCCCAAGACACTAGGGATCTCCCCAAAAACTGGCAAGTCCCTGATGTGCTCTTTCTATCTATTTTACACCCTGCCCAGTCGGCATCGGAATATCCTATTAAATCAAAGGTGGATCCCTTGGGGTACCAAAGCCCAAACTTAGGAGTGTAAACTAAATATCTCATGATTCTCTTCACGGCCCTAAGGTGAACTTCCTTAGGATCGACCTGGAACCTTGCACACATGCATACAGAAAGCATAATATTCGGTCGAGATACACATAAGTAGAGTAAAGATCCTATCATCGACCAGTATATCTTTTGATCTATGGATTTACCTCCCGTGTCGAGGTCGAGATGCCCATTGGTTCAAATGGGTGTCTTGATGAGTTTGCCATCCTTCATTCTAAACTTCTTGAGTATGTCTTGAATGTACTTAGTTTGGCTGATGAAGGTGCCATCTTGGAGTTGCTTGATTTGAAATCCTAGGAAATACTTCAACTCCCCCATCATAGACATCTCGAATTTTTGAATCATGATCCTACTAAACTCTTCACAGGTTGATTTGTTAGTAGACCCAAATATAATATTATCAACATAAATTTGGCATACAAACAAATCTTTTGCAACAGTTTTAGTAAAGAGAGTTGGATCGGATTTACCGACTTTGAAGCCATTAGTGATAAGAAAATCTCTTAGGCATTCATACCATGCTCTTGGGGCTTGCTTGAGCCCATAAAGCGCCTTTGAGAGCTTATAGACATGGTTAGGATACTCAATATCTTCAAAGCCGGGAGTTTGCTCAACATAGACCTCTTCCTTGATAGGTCCATTGAGGAAGGCACTTTTCACGTCCATTTGAAAAAGCTTAAAGCCATGGTAAGTAGCATAGGCAAGTAATATACGAATTGACTCAAGCCTAGCTACGAGTGCATAAGTTTCATCAAAGTCCAAACCTTTGACTTGTGAATAACCTTTGGCAACAAGTCAGACTTTGTTCCTTGTCACCACACCATGCTCATCATGTTTGTTGTGGGATACCCATTTGGTACCTACAACATTTTAGTTAGGACGTGGAACTAAATGTCATACCTCATTCCTCGTGAAGTTGTTAAGCTCCTCTTGTATTGCTAGCACCCAATCCGGATCTTTTAGTGCATCTTCCACCCTGTATGGCTCAATAGAGCACACAAAAGAGTAATGCTCACAAAAGTGTGCAACTCGAGATCTAGCGGTTACCCCCTTATGGATGTCACCAAGGATGGAGTTGATGGGGTGAAAGAGTAATGCTCACAAAAGTGTGCAACTCGACATCTAGTGGTTACCCCCTTATGGATGTCACCAAGGATGGAGTTGATGGGGTGATCTCGTTGAATTGCTTGGTGGACTCTTGGGTGTGGTGGTCTTTGACCCTTAATTTCTTGCTCATCTTACTTGTCTTTATCATTATCATCTCCCCCTTGATCATTATCCTCCTCTTGAGGTGACTCATCCTCTTAATCTTCACCTTCATCATTTTGAGTTTGATCCTCGTCTTGAGTTGGTGGAGATGCTTGGATGGAAGATGATGGTTGATCTTGTGCTTGTGTGGGCTCTTCGGATTCCTTAGGACACACATCCCTAATGGACATGTTCCTTAGCGCGACGCACGGAGCCTCTTCATCATCTAGTTCATCAAGATCAACTTGCTCCGCTTGGGAGCCATTAGTCTCATCAAACACAATGTCACAAGAAACCTCAACTAATCTAGTGGATTTGTTGAAGACTCTATATGCCCTTGTGTTTGAGTCATAACCAAGTAAAAAGCCTTCTACAGCCTTAGGAGCAAATTTAGATTTTCTACCTCTTTTAATAAGAATAAAACATTTGCTTCCAAAGACTCTAAAATAAGAAACATTGGGCTTTTTACTAGTGAGGAGTTCATATGATGTCTTCTTGAGGATTCGGTGAAGGTAGAGCCGGTTGATGGAGTAGCAAGCAGTGTTGATTGCTTCCGCCAAAAACTGGTCCGGTATCTTGTACTCATCAAGCATGGTTCTTGCCATGTCTAGTAGAGTTCTATTCTTCCTCTCCACTACATCATTTTGTTGAGTTGTGTAGGGAGAATAAAACTCATGCTTGATGCCCTCTTCCTCAAGAAAGCCTTCATTTTGTGAATTCTTGAACTCCATCCCATTATTGCTTCTTATCTTTTTGATCCTTAATCCGAACTCGTTTTGAGCCCGTCTCAAGAATCCTTTTAAGGTCTCTTGGGTCTGTGATTTTTCCTACAAAAAGAACACCCAAGTGAAGCGAGAATAATCATCCACAATAACAAGACAGTACTTACTCCCGCCGATGCTTATATAAGCTATTGGGCCGAATAAATCCATGTGGAGTAACTCGAGCGGCCTGTCAGTCGTCATGATGTTCTTGTGTGGATGATGAGAACCAACTTGCTTTCCTGCTTGGCATGCACTACAAACCCTATCTTTCTCAAAATGAACATTGGTTAGTCCCAAAATGTGCTTTCCCTTTAAAAGCTTATGAAGATTCTTCATCCCAACATGGGCTAGTCGGCGATGCCAGAGCAAACTCATATTAGTCTTAGCAATTAAGCAAGTGTTAAGTTCAGCATTGTTTTCATTAAAATCAACTAAATATAACTGACCCTCTAACACTCCCTTAAATGCTAATGAATCATCAGTTCTTCTAAAAACAGTAACACCTACATCTGTAAAAAGACAGTTGTAGCCCATTTTACATAATTGAGAGACAAAAAGCAAATTATAATCTAAAGAATCTACAAGAAAACATTGGAAATAGAATGGTCAGGTGATATAGCAATTTTACCAAGTCCTTTGACCAAACCTTGATTTCCATCCCGAATGTGATAGCTCGTTGGGGATCTTCATTTTTCTCATAGGAGGAGAACATTTTCTTCTACCCTGTCATGTGGTTTGTGCACCCGCTATCAATTATCCAACTTGAACCACCGGATGCATAAACCTACAAAACAAATTTAGGTCTTGTTCTTAGGTACCCAAACGGTCTTGGGTCCTTTCACATTAGAAACAAGCACCTTGGGTACCCAAACACAAGTCTTTGGACTCTTGTGTTTGCCCCCAACATATTTGGCAACTATTTTGCCTGATTTGTTAGTTAAAACATATGATGCATCAAAAGTTTTAAATGAAATGTTATGCTCATTTGATGCAGCAGGAGTTTTCTTTGTAGTCAATTTAACATGAGTTGATTGCCTAGAGTTAGAAGCCTCATTTTTATACATAAATGCATGATGAGAAACAGTGTGAGGTTTTCTAGCATGAATTCTCCTAATTTTGTGCTCAGGATAGTTAACAGGATATAAATGTAACCCTCGCTATCCAGAACCATGGGAGCCTTACCATTAATAAAATTAGATAATCTTTTGGGGGCATTAAGCTTGACATTGCTCCCCTGTTGGAAACTAATGCCATCCTTAATGACAGAGCGTCTGCCATTATAGAGCATGCTTTTAACATATTTAAACTTTTCATTTTCATGTTCATGCTCATTAATTTTAGCAGTTAATTTTGCTATGTGATCATTTTGTTGTTTAATCATGGCAAGGTGATCATCCATAGCTTCTACATTAACATCTCTACATCTAGTACAAATGGAAACATGCTCGACAGTAGATGTAGAGGGTTTGCATGTATTTAATTCTTCTATCTTAGCATTTAATTTAGCATTCTCATTTCTAAGACAGGAAATAGAATCATTGCAATCATTTAAATCTTTAATCTTATAAACTAGGCTAGCATTTTTGTCTCTAAGGCTAGAAATTGTATCATGACAAATGCTAAGCTCCTCAGATAAATTTTCACATTTTTCTACTTCCTGAGCATAAGAATTTTTCAATTTAACATGTTTTTTGTTTTCTTTAATAAGGAAGTCCTCTTGGCTATCCAAGAGTTCATCCATCTCATGAATAGCTTCTATTAATTCATTTAATTTTTTTCTTTTGTTCCATACTGAGGTTGGCAAAAAGAGTAAGTAAATCATCTTCATTTTCACTAGAGCTACCCTCATCACTAGATGTTGTATATTTGGGGGTGGCTCTAGAGTGTACCTTCTTTTTCTTGCCGTCCTTAGCCATGAAACATTTGTGGCCGACGTTGGGGAAGAGGAGTCCCTTGTTGGAGGCGTCCTCGTCGGAGGAGGAGTCAGTGGAGCTCTCGTCGGAGTCCCATTCCCGACACACATGGGCATCGACGCCCTTCTTCTTGTAGTACCTCTTCTTCTCCCTTTTCTTCCCCTTCTTGTCGTCGTTCCTGTCACTTTCAGTTGACATCGGACATTTAGCAATGAAATGACCAGACTTACCACATTTATAGCACACCCTTTTGGAGCGGGGTTAGTAGTCCTTCCCCCTCCTTTGCTTGAGGATTTGGCGGAAGCTCTTGATGATGAGCGCCATCTCCTCGTTGTCGAGCTTGGAGGCGTCGATTGGAAGCCTACTTGGTGTAGACTCCCTCTTTTCTTCTTCCGTTGCTTTGAATGCGATGGGTTGCACCTCGGGTGTGGAGGTGGCACCTGGCTCCAAGTTGACAATGTGTTTGGAGTCTTTGATCATTAGCTCAAAGCTTACAAATTTCCCAATCACTTCCTCGGGAGACATTAGTTTATACCTTGGATCCCCACGAATTAATTGAACTTGAGTAGGATTATGGAATATGAGGGATCTAAGAATAACCTTGACCATTTCATGGTCATCGCATTTGGTGCTCCGAGGTTGCGCACTTGGTTCACCATGGTCTTGAGCCGGTTGTACATGGCTTGAGGCTCTTCTCCTTTGTTGAGGACGAATACCGAGCTCCCCCTCGATCGTGTCCCGCTTGGTGATCTTG
Organism: Zea mays; assembly: GCF_902167145.1. Lineage (NCBI taxonomy): Eukaryota > Viridiplantae > Streptophyta > Magnoliopsida > Poales > Poaceae > Zea > Zea mays. The sequence continues at coordinate 77,014,185 of NC_050100.1, read as the reverse complement.
GTTACCTCGTCCCCTTCGTGCGCGGTCTTGAGGACGTCCCAAATTTCTTTGGCGGTCTTTAATCCTTGCACCTTGTTATACTCCTCTCGACACAAGGAGGCGAGGAGTATAGACGTGGCATGGGAGTTAAAGTGTCGTATTTGGGCGGCCTCGTCCGAGTCGTAGTCCTTGTCCCCCACCTGTGGTACCTGCGCTCCAAATTCAACTATGTCCCATATGCTTTCGTGGAGTGAGGTTAGATGATGTCTCATTTTATCACTCCACATACAATAATCCTCACCATAAAAATATGGTGGTTTGCCTAAGGGAACGGAAAGTAATGGAGCGCGTTTTGAAATACGAGGATAGCGTAGGGGCATCTTACTATACTTCTTGCGCTCATGGTGCTTAGAAGTAGTGGATGACGATTCGGAGCCGGAGGTGGAGGGTGACGAAGAGTCGATCTCGTAGTAGACCACTTTTTTCATCTTCTTTTTGTCACCTCTCCGATGTGACTTGATGGAGGAGGAGGATTCCTCCTTATGCTTGTTGCTGGAGTCTCTTGAGAGAGTCCTCCCTGAGCTTGCAGGCTTGTCGCTGGTCACGATCTCCCTCTTGGCGTGATCTCCCGACATCACTTCGAGTTGTTAGACTCTTAATGAAGCACCGGGCTCTGATACCAATTGAAAGTCCCCTAGAGGGCGGGGGTGAATAGGCGTAATCTGAAATTTACAACTTTAAACACACACACTATAAGTCGGGGTTAGCGTTAGAACTTAAATCAAGTCCGGGAGAGAGGGGAAAACGAATCAAATGGAAATCAAGCGAATGAACAGGGTGATTTGTTTTACCGAGGTTCGGTTCCAAAGAACGTAGTCCCCGTTGAGGAGGTCACAAATACCGGGTCTATTTTAACCCTTTCCCTCTCTCAAACGGTCACTTAGACAGAGTGAGCCTTTCCCTTAATCAATCGAGTCACTAAGACCTCGCAAGGACCACCACACTCTTAGGTGTCTCTTGCTTTGATTACAAGTCACTTGACAACAAGAATGAGAAAGAAGAAAGGCAATCCAAAAGGCAAGAGCTCAAAAGAACACGAAATCACTCTCACAAGTCACTAAGTATTTGAGATGAATTTAGGACTTGGAGAGGCTTTGATCTTTTGAATTATGTCTAGGAGTGAATGCTAGAGCTCTTGTATTGAATGCGATACTCAGAAATCTTGGATGCTTGGAGTGGTGGTGGTTGGGGGGTATTTATAGCCCTCAACCACCAAGGTAGCCATTGGGGAGGCTGCTGTCGATGGGTGCACCGGACAGTCCGGTGCGCCACCGGACAGGTACTGTTCATTGTCCGATGAGCCGCCACGTCACACAATCGTTAGGGTTTGGAGCTCGGTCGACCGTTGGCGCTTTGTCCTCTTGCGGCACCGGACAGTCCGGTGCCACACCGGACAGTCCGGTGCCCTCTGACTTTGCGGCTCTAACTTCTGTCGCTGCATTGTTCACTTCGTCAGTATTTTTGCAGTCGGCCGTTGCGCGCAGATAGTCGTTGCTCACTGGCTCACCGGACAGTCCGATGAATTATAGCGGAGCGCGCGTGCGAAAACCCGAGAGTGGCTGCTTAGACCCTGTATGGTCCTGGGGCACCGGACACTGTCCGGTGGCACACCGGACAGTCCGGTGTGCCAGACCACAACACACTTAGTTCTTTTGTTCCTTTGAATTGGATCCCTAACTTGAATATTTATTGGTTTGTGTTGAACCTTTATGCACCTGTAATTCATGAATACTTGGCAAACTAGTTAGTCCATGTGTTTGTGTTGGTCATTCAACCACCAAAATTAATTGTGGGAAAAGGTTAACCCTATTTCCCTTTCACCTTTTTAGTCCATTCCAGTTTCCATAATTTTGTAATAATATTGTTTATCACTTAGTGCCACTGTTTTAACATGAAAGCCACATTAGAATTGATCACTCAATTAATTTTGTACCAAACACTTAAGAACTTCGGAAAATCATAACTTAAAATTCGTAACTCCGAATTTAGTGATTCTTAATCCTACGATCTCGCTACAATGCGTAGAATATTATTATGTATTTTGTATTTATGTTTGGTGTGATGTTAATTTATCCTTGTACCATGTATGTTTGTATTGTGGCGAGTAGAAGAACCAGTGGCCGAGGATCCGGGTGTTCAGCAGGTAGAAGTTGCTGAGCAGGAGCTCATTGAAGGCAAGTTGTGCCCTTGACCACTTTTATTTACCCAATAATGTTCTTTATAATCATTTTATCATGCATAGGCTTAATTTTGATGGGACCCATTAGGTCACCCTAGTCTGGTTATCTTTTTACCTTGTTTACCCCTGAACTTTTGGGTAGTCTTTGTTATTGCTATATTGGTTTTGGGCGTTGAGATAACTATTACACTTGATCATTCTTTATTACTGTTCTATTTCTGTTCATGATAAGACAAATATGATAATTGGAACATCAAGCTTAACTTGAGAAACATGTGCCACCACAAGGGTGGAATGGGACGCCCTTGGCTGACTAACTAGACAAGCTAGTGGAGGACTACCTTACCCGAAAGGGGCAAGGGGAGTAGGGGAGTAGGCGTGTAGGGAGGTTCTCGAGTTGATTTTGCTGCGATGGCGGTCAGACGGGGGATTCCTGCATTGCTCTTCCTAGAAACTGTAGCGGGTTTTCTGAAGCTAGTGGAACTTTGTGAAGGCATCATAGTGGATCCCTAGACATTCACCTCGGTAGTGTCTAAGGGCCTTGCAAACCCAAGCTACAGGGGATACACGACTCGTGGGTATAGGGTACAACCTCTGCAGAGTGTAAAACTGGTATACTAGCCGTGCTCGCGGTCATGAGCATCTCAAGACTCTTGCATGATTAATTTATGGAATTAAATTCAATTTGCCATTCGCATCGCATTGAGATTTATTATTAATTTTGATCTACTATTACTCTGGTTTGGTATCTACATACATTTAGTAACTGCTAATAAAACTTGACCAACTTATTAAAAGCAATGCTCAGCTTTAACCCTTATTTATTGGTCAGCCTTACACTTCACATGAACTCCCACCTTTGGTGAGTTCATGCACATTATTCCCCACAACTTGTTGAGCTATGATCTTTTGTGAGCTCACCCTTGCGATATATACCCCCTCGATCCACAGGAGAAGAACAGGTGGTCCAGGAGGAGCCGTACAATGGGGAGTACGAGTTGATCTATGTGGCATCTCTCAGTCAGCTTTGTGGCTCCAAGGAATAATACTTAGTTCGCTTTATTATTATCATTTATTTTTTGTAAGACTTTCGCTATGTAATAATGACATTTATGATATTTGTGACATTTATCTCTATACACTTTGTCATTATATGTGATGTTCTTCTTTGGCGCACATATGATACGCACCTGGCTTTATCCCTTAAATCCAGGTGTGACAGTTACCCTGCCTCGCTTCCTCGGTAGAGGTGTATGGTGTCCGTACAACCCCATGGGAAATGGTTAACACGACTAGTGGGTAAAGATGTGCAACCTCTGCAGAGTGTAAAACTGGTATCAGTCGTGCTCACAGTCAAGAGCGACTCAGGACTCTCGCATGATTAAATTATGGAATTAAACTTAATCTATCATTTGCATTGCATTGTGGGTGTTGTTATTAATTGTGATCTCTTATTTATTCGGGTTGGTATCTACTTATTCTTAGTAACTGCTAATAAAATTATAACCAACTTTAAAAGCAATGTTCAGCTTTAACCCATCTCCTTTTGTCGGGGACCATAATTAGGGGTACCCTCAAGACTCCTAAATCTCAGCTGGTAACCCCCATCAGCACAAAGCTGCAAAGGCCTGATGGGTGCGATTAAGTCAAGGATCGGTCCATTCGAGGGACGCGATCACGCCTCGCCCGAGCCCAGCCTCGGGCAAGGGCAGCCGACCCCGGAGGATTTACGTCTCGCCCGAGGACCCCCTCCAGCAACGGACACACCTTCGGCTCGCCCGAGGCCCAGTCTTCACCAAGAAGCAACCTTGGCCAAATCGCCACGCCAACCGACCGAATCACAGGGGCATTTAATGCAAAGGTGGCCTGACACCTTTATCCTGACGCGCGCCCTCCAGTCGACAGAGCCAAAGTGACCGTAGTCACTTCGCCGCTCCACTGACCGGCCTGACAAGAGGACAGTGTCGCTCTGACTGTTGTGCCACTCGACAGAGTGAGGCTGACAGTAGCCAAGTCCGGCTTCAGGCGCCATAGGAAACTCTGCATCGCCCGACCCTAGGGCTCGGACTCGGGCTCAGCCCCGGAAGACGACGAACTCAGCTTCGCCCGACCCCAAGGCTCGGACTCGGGCTCAGCCCCGGAAGACGACGAACTCTGCTTCGCCCGACCCCAGGGCTCGGACTCGGGCTCAGCCCCGGAAGACGACGAACTCCGCTTCGCCCGACCCCAGGGCTCAGACTCGGGCTCAGCCCCGGAAGACGACGAACTCCGCTTCGCCCGACCCCAGGGCTCGGACTCGGGCTCAGCCCCGGAGGACGACGAACTCCGCTTCGCCCGACCCCAGGGCTCGGACTCAGCCCTGGCCTTAGCCGACAGTCTCCGCCTCACCCGACCCAGGGGCTCGGACTCGACCTCGGCCTTGGAAGACAGACTCGACCTTGACCTCGGAGGAGCCTCCACCTCGCCCAACCCAGGGCTCGGACCGACCATGTCACAGGAGGCGCCATCATTACCCTACCCCAAGCTGACTCAGGCTACGGGGAACAAGACCGACGTCCCATCTGGCTCGCTCCGCCAAACAAGTAATGATGGCGCCCCACATGCTCTATGACGACGGCGGCTCTCAGCCCCCTTACGGAAGCAAGAGGACGTCAGCAAGGACCCGACAGCCCCGACAGCTGTCCTTCCGCCAGGCTCCAGCGCTCCTCTAACGGCCACGACACCACACGAACCGGGTGCCAAAACCTCTCCGGCTGCCATGATGGCATGTACTTAGGGCACTAGCTCTCCTCCGCTAGACACGTTAGCACACTGCTACACTCCCCATTGTACACCTGGATCCTTTCCTTACGCCTATAAAAGGAAGGTCCAGGGCCCTCTTACAGAGGGTTGGCCGCGCGGGGAAGGACGGGACGGCGCTCGCGTGAGGCCGCTCGCTCCCTCCCGCGTGGACGCTTGTAACCCCCTACTGCAAGCGCACCCGACCTGGGTGCGGGACAAACACAAAGGCCGCGGGTTTCCCCTTTGTACGCCTGTCTCCCTCCGGTTTCTCTTCCCCCCTTCGCGCTCCGTCTCGCGCCGACCCATCTAGGCTGGGGCACGCGACGACAATTTACTCGTCGGTCCAGGGACCCCCCGGGTTCGAAACGCCGACAGTTGGCGTGCCAGGTAGGGGTCTGCTGCATGTTGACGAACAGCTTCCCGTCAAGCTCCAGATGGGCAGTCTCCAGCAACCTTTCCAGCCCGGGACGGTGCTCCGTTTCGGGAGTCTTGAGTTCATGTCCCTCGACGGCAGCTACGACATGATACTCCTTCCCCCGCCGCGCGACAGCGACAATGGCGGCCGACAACCCGCCCGCCGGCGGCGGAATCGACGACGTCTTCCCCACGTGGTGGAAGAACAACATTCGGGCTTGTCCCGTCCCCTCCCCCGCCGACGGAGGAGGAGGCGGGGCAACCAAGGCCAAGCAGGAGGCGGCACCTCGTCGGCTGTCGAGCGAGTCGACGGCGCCGGCGCCCCAACGGGGGGCACATCGGGCATCGACCTCGCGTCTGAGACGAAGACGAGTGTCGTCTCCCCGCAACACGCCAACCCCAAGCAAACGGACGACGCCAGCACGCTCGCGAAGGACTTGCTGGGCGTCACCTTCATACCTGAGACGACGGTGCAGTCTGCTCCGGACGTGACTTCGTCACCGCCCGTCGACCAAGAGGTACCGACCGATTCCCATCTTGTGCCTTTTGGATTCGGCCTCGACCCACCAAGCGACTTCGCTTCGGTGGACGCTCTCATAGAGGCGAATCCAAACCCTCTGGGGTATCGTATGCGGTCACCCTGGGACCGGCTGACGGCCGTCTCGACCTACGGGCCCTCGGGTTCCGAGGAAGATGACGAGCCCGACTTTAGTTGGGATTTCTTTGGACTTGGTAACCCTAGTGCCATGCGGGACTTTATGACCGCGTGCGACTACTGCCTTTCCGACTGTTCCGACGGTAGCCGCAGCCTCGACGACGAGGACTGCGGCCCAAGTCGTGAATGTTTCCACGTTGATCTAGGGGGTCCCGACGAAGGCAACCATCTTGGTATGCCGGAGAACGGTGATCTCCCTAGGCCGGTGCCTCGCGTTGACATCCTTCGGGAGCTAGTTGTGGTCCCCGTCCCGGCGGGGGGTCATGACCCACAGCTCGAGCAAATCCGCGAGATGCAGGCCAGGCTCGACGAGGGAGCATGAACACTTGAGCCATTCCGCCGGGACAATGGGCAGGAATGGGCGGGCCAACCTCCGGCCGGAGAAGTGCGTCATCTACCCCAGGGTATCCAGCACCGCGTCGCCAACGATGTTAGGGTAAGGCCGCCACCGGTTTCCAGTGGGGTCGGCCAGAACCTGGCTGCAGCGGCAATACTTCTCCGCGCGATGTCGGAGCCATCAACCACCGAGGGGCGGCGTATCCAGGGAGAGCTCAAGAATCTCCTGGAGGATGCCGCGGTCCGACGGGTCGAAAGCTCCGCCTCCCGAAGGCAGGGGTACCCCTCGGAACATCGCGTCGCGACTTCCCGATTCATGCGGGAAGCCTCGGTCCACACCGGGCGCACGCGCAACACAGCGCCTGCGGCCCCGGGTCGCCTCGGCAACGAGCACCATCACCGCAACCGTCGGGCCCACCTCGACGAGAGGGTGCGCCAAGGCTACCACCCCAGGCGTGGGGGACGTTACGACAGCGGGAAGGATCAGAGTCCCTCGCCCGAACCACCCGGTCTGCAGGCTTTCAGCCGCGCCATACGACGGGCGCCGTTCCCGACCCGGTTCCGAACCCCGACTACTATCACAAAGTACTCGGGGGAGACGAGACCGGAACTGTGGCTCGCGGACTATCGGCTGGCCTGCCACCTGGGTGGAACGGACGATGATAACCTCATCATCCGCAACCTCCCCCTGTTCCTCTCCGATACCGCTCGAGCCTGGCTAGAGCACCTGCCTCCGGGGCAGATCTCCAACTGGGACGACCTGGTCCAAGCCTTCGCCGGTAATTTCCAGGGCACGTACATGCGCCCTAGAAACTCTTGGGATCTCCGAAGCTGCCGCTAGCAGCCGGGAGAGTCTCTCCGGGACTACATCCGGCGATTCTCGAAGCAGCGCACCGAGCTGCCCAACATCACCGATTCGGATGTCATCGGCGCGTTCCTCACCGGCACCACCTGCCGCGACCTGGTGAGCAAGCTGGGTCGCAAGACCCCCACCAGGGCGAGCGAGCTGATGGACATCGCCACCAAGTTTGCCTCTGGCCAGGAGGCGGTTGAGGCCATCTTCCGGAAGGACAAGCAGCCCCAGGGCCGCCCACCGGAAGATGTCCCCGAGGCGTCAACTCAGCGCGGCGCCAAGAAGAAAGGCAAGAAGAGGTCGCAAGCGAAACGCGACACCGCCGACGCGGACCTTGTCGCCGCCGCCGAGTACAAGAACCCTCGGAAACCTCCCGGGGGCGCCAATCTCTTCGACAAGATGCTCAAGGAGTCGTGCCCCTATCATCAGGGGCCCGTCAAGCACACCCTTGAGGAGTGTGCCATGCTTCGGTGCCACTTTCACAAGGCCGGGCCACCCGCGGAGGGTGGCAGGGCTCGCGACGACGATAAGAAGGAAGATCACAAGGCAGGAGAGTTCCCCGAGGTCCACGACTGCTACATGATCTACGGTGGGCGAGTGGCGAACGCCTCGGCTCGACACCACAAGCAAGAGCGTCGGGAGGTCTGCTCGGTAAAGGTGGGGGCGCCAGTCTACCTAGACTGGTCCGACAAGCTCATCACCTTCGACCAGGGCGACCATCCCGACCGTGTGCCGAGCCCGAGGAAATACCCGCTCGTTGTCGACCCCGTCATCGGCAACGTCAGGCTCACCAAGGTCCTCATGGACGGAGGCAGCGGCCTCAACATCATCTACGCCGAGACCCTCGGGCTCCTGCGTATCGATCTGTCTTCGGTCCAGACGGGCGCTGCGCCTTTCCACGGGATCATCCCCGGGAAGCGTGTCCAACCCCTCGGACAACTCAATCTACCCGTCTGCTTCGGGACACCCTCCAACTTCCGAAGGGAGACCCTCACGTTCGAAGTGGTCGGGTTTCGAGGAACCTACCACGCAGTGCTGGGGAGGCCATGCTACGCCAAGTTCATGGCCGTCCCCAGCTACACCTACCTCAAGCTCAAGATGCCGGGCCCCAACGGGGTCATCACTGTCGGCCCCACGTACCGACACGCGTACGAATGCGACGTGGAGTGCGTGGAGTACGCCGAGGCCCTCGCCGAATCCGAGGCCCTCATCGCCGACCTGGAGAGCCTCTCTAAGGAGGCGCCAGACGTGAAGCGCCACGCCGGTAACTTCGAGCCAGCGGAGACGGTTAAAACCGTCTCTCTCGACCCCAGTAACGACGCCTCCAAGCAGATTCGGATCGGCTCCGAGCTCGTTCCCAAATAGGAAGCAGTGCTCATCGACTTTCTCCGTGCAAACGCCGACGTTTTCGCGTGGAGTCCCTCGGACATGCCCGGCATACCGAGGGATGTCGCCGAGCACTCGCTGGATATCCGAGCTGGAGCCCGACCCGTGAAGCAGCCTCTGCGCCGATTCGACGAAGAAAAGCGCAGAGCCATAGGCGAGGAGATCCACAAGCTAATGGCGGCAGGGTTCATCAAAGAGGTATTCCATCCCGAATGGCTTGCCAACCCTGTGCTTGTGAGAAAGAAAGGAGGGAAATGGTGGATGTGTGTAGACTACACTGGTCTAAACAAAGCATGTCCGAAAGTTCCCTACCCTCTGCCTCGCATCGATCAAATAGTGGATTCCACTGCTGGGTGCGAAACCCTGTCTTTCCTCGATGCCTACTCGGGGTATCACCAGATCAGGATGAAAGAGTCCGACCAGCTCACGACTTCTTTCATCACACCCTTCGGCATGTACTGCTATGTTACCATGCCGTTTGGTTTGAGGAATGCGGGTGCAACGTACCAACGGTGCATGAACCACGTGTTCGGCGAACACATTGGCCGAACGGTCGAGGCCTACGTCAATGACATCATAGTCAAGACGAGGAAAGCCTCCGACCTCCTTTCCGACCTTGAAGCGACATTTCGATGTCTCAAGGCGAAAGGCGTGAAGCTCAATCCCGAGAAGTGTGTCTTCGGGGTTCCCCGAGGCATGCTCTTGGGGTTCATCGTCTCCGAGCGGGGCATCGAGGCCAACCCGGAGAAGATCGCGGCCATCACCAGCATGGGGCCCATCAAGGACTTGAAAGGCGTACAGAGAGTCACGGGATGCCTTGCGGCTCTGAGCCGTTTCATCTCGCGCCTCGGCGAAAGAGGCCTGCCTCTGTACCGCCTCTTAAGGAAGGCCGAGTACTTCACTTGGACCCCTGAGGCCGAGGAAGCCCTCGGGAACCTGAAGACGCTCCTCACGAACGCGCCCATCTTGGTGCCCCCCGCTGCCGGAGAAGCCCTCTTGATCTACGTCGCCGCGACCACTCAGGTGGTTAGCGCCGCGATCGTGGTTGAGAGACGAAAAGAGGGGCATGCCTTGCCCGTCCAGAGGCCAGTCTACTTCATCAGTGAGGTACTGTCCGAGACCAAGATCCGCTACCCACAAATTCAGAAGCTGTTGTACGCGGGATCCTAACGCGGCGGAAGTTGCGACACTACTTCGAGTCTCATCCGGTAACAGTGGTGTCATCCTTCCCCCTAGGGGAGATCATCCAGTGCCGAGAGGCCTCGGGTAGAATTGCAAAGTGGGCGGTGGAAATCATGGGCGAGACGATCTCGTTCACCCCTCGGAAGGCCATCAAGTCCCAGGTCTTGGCGGACTTTATGGCTGAATGGGTCGACACCCAGCTCCCAACAGTTCCGATCCAACCGGAACTCTGGACCATGTTCTTCGACGGGTCGTTGATGAAGATAGGAGCAGGCGGAGGCCTGCTCTTCATCTCGCCCCTCGGGAAGCACCTACGCTACGTGCTGCGCCTCCATTTCCCGGCGTCCAACAATGTGGCCGAGTACGAGGCTCTGGTCAACGGGTTGCGCATCGCCATCGAGCTAGGGGTCCGACGCCTCGACGCTCGTGGTGACTCGCAGCTCGTCATCGACCAAGTCATGAAGAACTCCCACTGCCGCGACCCGAAGATGGAAGCCTACTGCGATGAGGTTCGGCGCCTGGAAGACAAGTTCTACGGGCTCGAGCTCAACCACATCGCCCGACGCTACAACGAGACTGCGGACGAGCTGGCTAAAATAGCCTCGGGGCGAACAATGGTTCCCCTGGACGTCTTCTCCCGAGACCTGCATCAACCCTCCGTCAAGACCGACGACACGCCCGAGCCCGAGAAGGCCTCGGCCCAGCCCGAGGCACCCTCGACTCGGCCCGAGGCTTCCTCGGCTCGGCCCAAAGTACCCTCGGCCCCCGAGGCTGAGGCACTGCGCATCGAGGAGGAGCGGAGCAGGGTCACGCCTAATCGAAACTGGCAGACCCCGTACCTGCAATATCTCCACCGAGGAGAGCTACCCCTCGACCGAGCCGAAGCTCGGCGGTTGGCGCGGCGCGCCAAGTCGTTCGTCTTGCTGGGAGACGGGAAGGAGCTCTACCACCGCAGCCCCTCGGGCATCCTCCAGCGATGCATTTCCATCGCCGAAGGCCAGGAGCTCCTACAAGAGATACACTCGGGGGCTTGCGGCCATCACGCAGCACCTCGAGCCCTTGTTGGAAACGCCTTCCGACAAGGTTTCTACTGGCCGACGACGGTGGCCGATGCCACTAGAATTGTCTGCACCTGCGAAGGGTGTCAGTTCTACACAAGGCAGACCCACGAGTCATCCTCCTTGGGCGCCGGTTCCTGGGTGCAGAGAAGTCGAATCGCCGCTCGCGCCAGTACCGTGTCTCCTCGGGGCCGCAGCAGAAGACAGAGAAGGTGAATTTTCAAAACCAATGCAGTGGTATCGAGGAACCCCGCGTGTGGCCCAGCAAAACCATCAAGTGCGGAGGCCACGGGTCAGTCAGCCGCGGGGATAGGCGTGGCAGTTGGCATGATCGAAGGCGGACTGGCAGTGATTACGTCAGCATGCGCACGGAAGCAGCGCGCCAATCGCCAATCAAGCTTTGGCCCCACCTGCAGGCTCGTATCCTCCCCTGAGGCGGGCCCAGGGGCCACTATCGGTACCCTGAAACAGGGGTACCCCTTACTATAGTATGAAGGCGCGGAGTCCATGCGGCTATCTCTAGTCGCGTGGCAAACAGCGCCCGGCCCCACCACGCGGACGGCTCCGGGGCCGCCACGTGGCCAGAGAAGACAATATCCTCCAAGATATCAGCACTGGGTCCAGACCCCCATGGGAAAGTGACGGACCCCTGTATATACGGACTGGACCACCAGGTACGGTCCAGGACCTCCACAGGAACGAACCAGACCCCTTGGATGGGTCCCAGACCCCTCAGTGTGGGGTTCGGGCCACTCACAACAGGGTCCCGGGATTTTAGGACAAAGAATACCCAGACCTTGTTGGAGACCAGGCGAGAGGTCCAGAGCCGACACATGTTCGGGCCATGCGGTGTACGCTTCTGCTCCCCGCTCAGGCGGAGACCCGATGCTGCCATGTGACCCACTGCTGATGACGTAAGCCAGCGGGCGGAGCCTGACATAAGGCCTCTGGGCCGCGCGGCCTCTGCATTTATTGCGGATAAGCCGCGTCGCCTGTCCACTCCACTGGCAGGCGATGTGCCACCTCAGCATTTAATGTTCCCTGTCCACTCTGCTGGCAGGCGATGTGTCGCCTCAGCATTTAATGTGCCATGTCGACTCTGCTGGCAGGTGAAAGGGAAATGTGCCCTTGGGCTATTTCTAAGTATTTTGGTGATTTAGTGTACAACACAAGTGCCTAAGTGTTAAATGGTGGACAAAGTACAAATCAAGTATAAAGGTATGTTTCTCAGACTTAGTACATTGTTTTAGAGACTAATGTATTGTGTCTAAGTGCTGGAAATAGGAAAAATCAAGTTAGAATTAAAGATGGCTTTGTTCAGCCAAAGTCAGCTCTGTCTGGGTGCACCGGACTGTCCGGTGGTGCACCGGACAGTGTCCGGTGGTGCAACAGACAGTGTCCGGTGGTGCAACAGACAGTGTCCGGTGCGCCAGGCTGGCTCAGGCAAACTTGCTACTCTCGAGAAGTGATTAACGGCGTACGGCTAAAATTCACCGGACCGTCCGGTGTGCACCGGACTGTCCGGTGAGCCAACGGTCGGCCGCGCGATCCACGCGAGACACGTGGCCGAGCCAACGGTCGGAAGGGGGGCACCGGACTGTCCGGTGTGCACCGGACAGTGTCCGGTGCGCCAACGGCTCCAAAGTGCCAACGGTCGGCTTCGCCAAATAAGGAAGGAGATCCGCACCGGACTGTCCGGTGCGCCAGGCGACAGAAGGCAAGAATTGCCTTCCTGGAATGCACTTAGCTGCTCCTAGCTGCCTTGGGGCTATAAAAGGGACCCCTAGGCGCATGGAGGAGAGCACCAAGCATCCTTTGAGCATTGTTGATCACTCACACTCCATTCTTGCGCACTTGTTCGACATTCTTAGTGATTTGAGCTCCGTTCTAGTGTGAAACTTGTGATAGTCTCTTGAGCTCAAGTCTGGGTCTTGTGTGTGCGTATTTGTTGTGATCTTTGTGTCTTGTGTGAGTTGCTCATCCCTCCCTTACTTTGTGCTTCTTTGTGAACATCAAAGTGTAAGGGCGAGAGGCTCCAAGTTGTGGAGATTCCTCGCGAACGGGATATAGAAAAGAAAAGCAAAACACTGTGGTATTCAAGTGGGTCTTTGGACCGCTTGAGAGGGGTTGATTGCAACCCTCGTCCGTTGGGATGCCACAACGTGGAAGTAGGCAAGTGTTGTACTTGGCCGAACCACGGGATAAACCACTGTGTCTATCTGTGTTGATTCTGTTGTGGTTATTGTGTTTTGCTAAGACTCTTCTCTAGCCACTTGGCATTACTGTGCTAACGCTTAACCAAGTTTTTGTGGCATTAAGTTCAAGTTTTACAGGATCACCTATTCACCCCCCCCCCCTTCTAGGTGCTCTCAATTGGTATCGGAGCCGTTCTCTTCAAGAAGGGACTAATCGCCCGAAGAGATGGATCCTAAGGGAAAGGGGATGGTGGTCAACAACAACGAGAGGGAGTCCATCTTCAATGAGCCGAAAGATGACAAGCCTACGGACTCGGCTCGAGCCACAAAAGAAGAGACGGGAAGAAGAAGAAGACAAGGCACATCAAGGAGATCATCTACTACGACGACAGCGACGAATCCACTTCTTCCCAAAAGGACGATGACGACTACGAGAAAAAGAAAACGGTCAATTCAAACTTTTCTTTTGATTATTCTCGTATTTCGCAAAGCACAAATGCTAATTTACTTTCCATTCCACTCGGTAAACCTCCTCACTTTGATGGAGAGGACTACGGATTTTGGAGTCACAAAATGCGTAGTCATTTGTTCTCTCTCCATCCAAGCATATGGGAGATAGTTGAGAATGGAATGCATTTTGATAGTAGTGATAGTCCCATGTTTATCAATGAGCAAATTCACAAAAATGCACAAGCTACTACTGTTCTTCTAGCATCATTGTGCAGGGATGAATACCATAAAGTGAGCGGCTTGGATAACGCCAAGAAGATTTGGGACACCCTCAAGATCTCACATGAGGGGAATGACGTTACCATGCTAACCAAGATGAAGTTGGTGGAGGGCGAACTTGGTAGATTCGCGATGATCAGGGGCGAGGAGCCAACTCAAACATACAACTGGCTAAAGACCCTCGTCAACAAAATAAGGAGCTATGGAAGCACGCGATGGACGGACCACGACATCGTCCGCCTAATGCTAAGGTCCTTTACTATCCTTGATCCTCATCTTGTGAACAATATTCGTGAGAATCCTAGGTACACAAAGATGACGCCCGAGGAGATACTTGGAAAGTTTGTAAGCGGGCGTATGATGATCAAGGAAGCAAGGTACGTTGACGATGCTTTGAATGGCCCAATCCAAGAGCCTCAAACCATTGCTCTCAAAGCAACGAGGAGCAAGGAGGCGCTATCTAGCAAGGTGGCACAAATTGAGGCGGCCGGACTTAATGATGAAGAAATGGCCCTCATTATCAAGCGCTTCAAGACAGCACTAAGGGGTCGCAAGGAGCATCCAAACAAGACCAAGACGAAGGGGAAGCGCTCATGCTTCAAATGTGGTAAGATTGGTCATTTTATCGCTAACTGTCCCGATAATGATAGTGACCAGGAACAAGGGAACAAGAGGGAAAAGAAGAAGGCATACAAAAAGGCTAAGGGCGAGGCACACCTTGGAAAGGAGTGTGACTCGGATTGTTCATCGTCTGACTCCGACAACGAAGGACTCGCCGCCACCGCCTTCAACAAAGCGTCCCTCTTCCCCAATGATTATCACACCTGCCTCATGGCAAAGGAGAAGAAGGTAAACTCTCGAAAATCCACTTATGCTTCTTCTAGTGAGGATGAGTCTAGTGATGATGATGAAATAGACTATGCTAGTTTATTCAAGGGCCTAGATAGAACTAAGATTGATAAAATAAATAAATTGATTGATGCTTTGAATGATAAGAATAGATTGTTAGAAAAGCAAGAGGATCTCTTATATGATGAACATGATAAGTTTGTAGAAGCTCAAAAATCTCTTGCTTTAGAAATAAAGAGGAATGAAATGCTTTCTTGTGAATTGTCTACATGCCATGACTCTATTTCTAGTTTAAAGAGCATAAACAATGACTTGAGTGCTAAGTTAGAAATAGCTAATAAATCAACATCCTGTGTAGAACATGTTGTAGTTTGCACTAGGTGTAAAGATTTTAATGTTGATGCTTGTAGTGAACACCTAGTTTCAATTTCTAAATTGAATGATGAAGTGGCTAGTCTTAATGCTCAACTTAAGACTAGCAAGAGTGAATTTGAAAAATTAAAATTTGCAAGGGATGCCTACATAATTGGTAGACACCCCTTAATTAAGGATGGTCTTGGCTTCAAGAGGGAAGTCAAGAACTTAACAAGTCATAAGGCTCCCATCTCCACCAAGGAGAAAGGGAAGGCCCCTATGGCTAGTAGTGCTCATAAGAACCATGCTTTCATGTATCATGATAGGAGACATTCTAGGAATGCTTTTAGAAGTTATGATGCTTTTGATTCTCATGCCATGGTTGCTTCTAGCTCTTCTATTATGTATGATAGAAATGTTGCTAGGAAAAATGCTATGCCTAGAAGAAATATTGTTCATACTCCTAGGAAAGTAATGAATGAACCTTCTACAATTTATCATGCCTGCAATGCTTCATTTGCAATTTGTAGAAAAGATAGGAAGATAGTTGCTAGGAAACTAGGGGCAAAATGCAAGGGTGATAAGACTTGCATTTGGGTCCCTAAGACTATTGTGACTAACCTTGTAGGACCCAACATGAGTTGGGTACCTAAGACCCAAGCCTAAATTTGCCTTGCAGGTTTATGCATCCGAGGGCTCAAGCTGGATTATCGACAACGGATGCACAAACCACATGACGGGGGAAAAGAGGATGTTCTCTTCCTACGTCAAGAACAAGGATCCCCAAGATTCAATCATATTCGGTGATGGGAACCAAGGCAAGGTGAAAGGGTTAGGAAAAATTGCTATTTCTTCCGAGCACTCTATTTCTAATGTGTTTTAGTTGAGTCGCTTGGATATAACTTGTTGTCTGTTAGTCAATTATGCAATATGGGATATAATTGTCTATTCACTAATGTAGATGTATCTGTCTTTAGAAGAAGTGATGGTTCATTAGCTTTCAAGGGTGTATTAGACGACAAACTCTATTTAGTTGATTTTGCAAAAGAGGAGGCCGGTCTAGATGCATGCTTAATTGCTAAGACTAGCATGGGCTGGTTGTGGCATCGCCGCTTAGCACATGTAGGGATGAAGAACCTTCACAGGCTTCTAAAGGGAGAACACTTGATAGGTCTAACTAATGTTACTTTCGAAAAAGATAGACCTTGTGCAGCTTGTCAAGCAGGGAAACAGGTGGGAAGCTCTCATCATGCCAAGAATGTGATGACAACATCAAGACCCCTGGAGTTACTTCATATGGACCTCTTCGGACCCGTCGCCTATCTAAGCATAGGACGAAGTAAGTATGGTCTTGTTATAGTTGATGATTTTTCCCGCTTCACTTGGGTATTCTTTTTGCAGGATAAATCTGAAACCCAAGGGACCCTAAAGCGCTTCCTAAGGAGAGCTCAAAACGAGTTTGAGCTCAAGGTGAAGAAGATAAGGAGCGACAATGGGTCCGAATTCAAGAACCTTCAGGTGGAGGAGTATCTTGAGGAGGAAGGAATCAAGCACGAGTTCTCCGCTCCCTACACACCACAGCAAAATGGTGTGGTAGAGAGGAAGAACAGGACGCTTATAGACATGGCGAGGACGATGCTTGGAGAGTTCAAGACCCCCGAGCGCTTTTGGTCGGAAGCCGTGAACACGGCTTGCCACGCCATCAACCGGGTCTACCTTCATCGCCTTCTCAAGAAGACTTCGTATGAGCTACTAACCGGTAACAAACCCAATGTTTCGTATTTTCGAGTATTTGGGAGTAAATGCTACATTCTAGTGAAGAAGGGTAGGAATTCAAAATTTGCTCCCAAAGCCGTAGAAGGGTTTTTGTTAGGTTATGACTCAAATACAAAGGCGTATAGGGTCTTCAACAAATCATCAGGTTTGGTTGAAGTCTCTAGCGACGTTGTATTTGATGAGACTAATGGCTCTTCAAGAGAGCAAGTTGTTGATCTTGATGATGTAGATGAAGAAGACGTTCCAACGGCCGCAATGCGCACCATGGCGATTGGAGATGTGAAGCCAATGGAACAAAAGAAGCAAGATCAACCTTCTTCCTCAACAATGGTGCATCCCCCAACTCAAGATGATGAACAGGTTCATCAAGAGGAGGCAAGTGATCAAGGGGGAGCACAAGATGATCAAGTAATGGAGGAAGAAGCATGACCGGCACCTCCAACCCAAGTTCGAGCGATGATTCAAAGGGATCATCCCGTCGACCAGATTTTGGGTGACATTAGCAAAGGAGTAACTACTCGATCTCGATTAGTTAATTTTTGTGAGCATTACTCCTTTGTCTCTCCTATTGAGCCTTTCAGGGTAGAGGAGGCCTTGCTAGATCCGGACTGGGTGTTGGCCATGCAAGAGGAGCTCAATAACTTCAAGAGAAATGAAGTTTGGACACTGGTGCCTCGTCCCAAGCAAAATGTTGTGGGAACCAAGTGGGTGTTCCGCAACAAACAAGACGAGCACGGGGTGGTGACAAGGAACAAGGCACGACTTGTGGCAAAAGGTTATGCCCAAGTCGCAGGTTTGGACTTTGAGGAGACTTTTGCTCCTGTGGCTAGGCTAGAGTCCATTCGTATTTTGCTAGCATATGCCGCTCACCATTCTTTCAGGTTGTTCCAAATGGATGTGAAGAGCGCTTTCCTCAATGGGCCAATCAAGGAGGAGGTATACGTGGAGCAACCCCCTGGCTTCGAGGATGAACGGTACCCCGACCACGTGTGTAAGCTCTCTAAGGCGCTCTATGGACTTAAGCAAGCCCCAAGAGCATGGTATGAATGCCTTAGAGACTTTTTAATTGCTAATGCTTTCAAGGTTGGGAAAGCCGATCCAACTCTTTTTACTAAGACTTGTGATGGTGATCTTTTTGTGTGCCAAATTTATGTCGATGACATAATATTTGGTTCTACTAACCAAAAGTCTTGTGAAGAGTTTAGCAGGGTGATGACTCAAAAGTTTGAGATGTCGATGATGGGCGAGTTAAGCTATTTCCTTGGGTTCCAAGTGAGGCAACTCAAGGATGGGACCTTCATCTCCCAAACAAAGTACACGCAAGACTTGATCAAGCGGTTTGGGACGAAGGACGCCAAGCCCGCAAAGACTCCAATGGGAACCGACGGACACACCGACCTCAACAAAGGAGGTAAGTCCGTTGATCAAAAGGCATACCGGTCTATGATAGGGTCTTTACTTTATTTATGTGCTAGTAGACCGGATATTATGCTTAGCGTATGCATATGTGCTAGATTTCAATCCGATCCAAGGGAATGTCACTTAGTTGCGGTGAAGCGAATTCTTAGATATTTAGTCGCTACGCCTTGCTTCGGGATCTGGTATCCAAAGGGGTCTACCTTTGACTTGATTGGATATTCAGACTCCGACTATGCTGGATGTAAGGTCGATAGGAAGAGTACATCGGGGACGTGCCAATTCTTAGGAAGGTCCCTGGTGTCATGAAGCTCTAAGAAACAAGCTTCCGTTGTCCAATCCACCGCTGAGGCCGAATACGTTGCCGCAGGACAGTGTTGCGCGCAACTACTTTCGATGAGGCAAACCCTCAGGGACTTTGGCTACAATCTGAGCAAAGTCCCACTCCTATGTGATAATGAGAGTGCTATCCGCATGGCGGATAATCCTGTTGAACACAGCCGCACAAAGCACATAGACATCCAGCATCACTTTTTGAGAGACCACCAGCAAAAGGGAGATATCGAAGTGTTTCATGTTAGCTCCGAGAACCAGCTAGCCGATATCTTTACTAAGCCTTTAGATGAGCAGACCTTTTGCAAGTTGCGTAGTGAGCTAAATGTCTTAGATTCGCGGAACTTGGATTGATTTATAGCATACATGTGTTTATGCCTTGATCATGTTCCTTAATACATATTGTTGTTTATTTATGGTGCTCAAGTTGTACAAGCACTCCCCGGACCTCACAAGTCCATCTGCAAGTGATGCACAAATTTAGGGGGAGATGTGCTACAACTTGACCCTTTGAGACTAACTGTGTGCTTGAGTTTGCTTAATTCAGTCTCAAAGGAGGTTTGAAAGGGAAAAGGTGGACTTGGACCATGCAAGACTTCCACTGCACTCCGATGAAAGAGTAACTTTTTACCAAGTTCATCTTTGCACTCTTATTGCCTTTTTAACTCTTAGTTGAAGATTTTGGTGAGGCAATGGGGTTAAAGGGCTAAAATTAATCCCGTTTTGGTGCTTGATGCCAAAGGGGGAGAAAATAAGGCCAAAGCAAGAAATGGATCAGCTACCACTTGTGAATTTTGAAAATAGTAGAGTTAGAGTTTTTGTTTGTCAAAATACTCTTGTTTGCCTCTTATTGTCAAAAATTGGTCTCTTGTGGGGAGAAGGCTTAATTATGGGAAAGAGGGGGAGTTTTTGAATCCTTGATTAATTTCTCGTGAAATATCTCTCTTTATGTTTCAACATGTGTGTTTGACTTTGAGATAGGAAATTGAGTTTAATTTGCAAAAACAAACCAAGTTGTGGCAAAGAATGATCCATATATGCCAAATTTGAATCAAAACAATTTTGAGTTCTTATTTGGATTGATTTTGCACTTGTTCTACTTGCTTTATATTGTGTTGGCATAAATCACCAAAAAGGGGGAGATTGAAAGGGAAATGTGCCCTTGGGCCATTTCTAAGTATTTTGGTGATTTAGTGTACAACACAAGTGCCTAAGTGTTAAATGGTGGACAAAGTACAAATCAAGTATAAAGGTATGTTTCTCAGACTTAGTACATTGTTTTAGAGACTAATGTATTGCGTCTAAGTGCTGGAAACAGGAAAAATCAAGTTGGAATTAAAGATGGCTTTGTTCAGCCAAAGTCAGCTCTGTCTGGGTGCACCGAACTGTCCGGTGGTGCACCGGACAGTGTCCGGTGCGCCAGGCTGGCTCAGGCGAACTTGCTGCTCTCGGGAAGTGATTAACGGCGTACGGCTAAAATTCACCGGACCGTCCGGTGTGCACCGGACTGTCCGGTGAGCCAACGGTCGGCCGGGCCAACGGTCGGTCGCGCGATCCGCGCGAGACACGTGGCCGAGCCAACGGTCGGAAGGGGGCACCGGACTGTCCGGTGTGCACCGGACAGTGTCTGGTGCGCCAACGGCTCCAAAGTGCCAACGATCGCTGAAAGGGAATTAGGCTTACACCTAGTTCCTAGATAATTTTGGTGGTTGAATTGCCCAACACAAACAATTGGACTAACTAGTTTGCTCTAGTGTATAAGTTATACAGGTGCCAAAGGTTCACAACAAAGCCAATTAAAAAGACCAAAGTTGGGTTCAAAGTAGAGAGCTAAAAGCATCCCGAAAGGCTCCCTGGTCTGGCGCACCGGACTGTCCGGTGGCGCACCGGACAGTGTCCGGTGCACCAGGGGACTCCGCGATGAACTCCTCAGCCTCGGGAATTTTTCAGAGCCGGCGCGCTATAATTCACCGGACTGTCCGGTGCTCCAAGAGGACACGGCTCTGGAACTTGGCCGCCTCGGGAATTCACAACGGCGGCTCCGCTATAATTCACCGGACATGTCCGGTGTACACTGGACTGTCCGGTGTAACTGCAGGGCAACGACATTTCGGCGCCAACGGCTACCTGCAGCGCATTTATTGCGCGCCAACGCGCGCAGAAGTCAGGCGCGCCCATACTGGTGCACCGGACACTCTACAGTACATGTCCGGTGCGCCACCGGACATCGAGGCGGACCCAGATAACAGTGCTCCAACGGTCGAATCCCAACGGCTTTGGTGACGTGGCTGGCGCACCGGACATGTCCGGTGTACACCGGACTGTCCGGTGCACCATACGGCAGTCAGCCCCACCAAACGGCTAGTTTGGTGGTTGGGGCTATAAATACCCCCAACCACCCACCATTCATTGCATCCAAGTTTTCCACTTCTCAACCACTTACAAGAGCTAGGCATTCAATTCTAGACACACCAAAGAGATCAAATCCTCTCCAATTCCACACAAGGCTTTAGTGACTAGCGAGAGAGATTTGTCGTGTTCTTTTGAGCTCTTGCGCTTGGATTGCTTCTTTTCTTTCTAACTTGTTCTTGTGATCAAAACTCCATTGTAATCAAGGCAAGAGGCACCAATTGTGTGGTGGCCCTTGCGGGGAAGTTTTGTTCCCGGTTTTGATTTGAGAAGAGAAGCTCACTCGGTCGGAGGGACCGTTTGAGAGAGGGAAAGGGTTGAAAGAGACCCGGCCTTTGTGACCATCTCAACGGGGAGTAGGTTTGCGAGAACCGAACCTCGGTAAAACAAATCCTTGTGTCACACTCCTTATTTGCTTGAGGTTTGTTTTGCACCCTCTCTCGCGGACTCGTTTTTATTTCTAACGCTAACCCGGCTTGTAGTTGTGTTTATATTTGTAAATTTCAGTTTCGCCCTATTCACCCCCCCCTCTAGGCGACTATCAATTGGTATCAAAGTCGGTGCTTCATTAGAGCCTAACCGCTCGAAGTGATGTCGGGAGATCACGCCAAGAAGGAGATGGAGACCGGCGAAAAGCCCACTACAAGCCACGGGAGCACTTCATCGGAAGAGTCCCGCATCAAGAGGAAGGAGAAGAAGAAGGACTCCTCCAAAGGGAACAAGAAATCTTCTTCACACCACAAAGAGAAGAAGGAGAAATCCTCTTCCCACAAGCCGCATCGGAGTGGAGACAAGAAAAAGAGGATGAGGAAGGTGGTCTACTACGAGACCGATTCTTCATCGGCATCCACCTCCGGCTCCGACGCGGCGTCCGTCACTTCTAAACGCCAAGAGCGTAAGAAGTATAGTAAGATTCCCCTACGCTACCCTCGCATTTCTAAACATGCACCTTTACTTTCCGTCCCATTAGGCAAACCACCAACTTTTGATGGTGAAGATTACGCTAGGTGGAGTGATTTAATGCGATTTCATCTAACCTCGCTCCACAAAAGTATATGGGATGTTGTTGAGTTTGGTGCACAGGTACCATCCGTAGGGGATGAAGACTATGATGAGGATGAGGTGGCCCAAATCGAGCACTTCAACTCCCAAGCCACAACCATACTCCTTGCCTCTCTAAGTAGAGAGGAATATAACAAGGTGCAAGGGTTGAAGAGTGCGAAAGAGATTTGGGACTTACTCAAGACCGCGCACGAGGGTGATGAACTCACCAAGATCACCAAGCGGGAAACGATCGAGGGGGAGCTCGGTCGCTTCCGTCTTCGCCAAGGGGAGGAGCCACAAGACATGTACAACCGGCTCAAAACCTTGGTGAACCAAGTGCGCAACCTCGGGAGCAAAAAGTGGGATGACCACGAGGTGGTTAAGGTTATTCTAAGATCTCTTATTTTCCTTAACCCTACTCAAGTTCAATTAATTCGTGGCAACCCAAGATATACACTAATGACCCCCGAGGAAGTAATCGGGAATTTTGTGAGCTTTGAGTATATGATCAAGGGCTCGAAGAAGATCAACGAGCTAGATGATCCCTCCACATCCGCGGCACAACCGGTCGCATTTAAGGCGACGGAGGAGAAGAAGGAGGAGTCTACAACGAGTAGACAACCAATCGATGCCTCAAAGCTCGACAACGAGGAGATGACGCTTGTCATCAAAAGCTTTCGGCAAATCCTCAAGCAAAGAAGGGGGAAGGATTACAAGCCCCGCTCCAAGAAGGTTTGCTAGAAGTGTGGTAAGCCCGGTCACTTTATAGCTAAATGTCCAATTTCTAGTGACAGTGACAGGGGTGATGACAAGAAGGGGAGAAGAAAGGAGAAGAAGAGGTGCTACAAGAAGAAGGGCGGCGATGCCCATGTTTGTCGGGAGTGGGACTCCGACGAAAGCTCTAGCGACTCCTCCGACGACGAGGATGCCGCCAACATCGCCGTCACCAAGGGACTTCTCTTTCCCAACGTCGGCCACAAGTGCCTAATGGCAAAGGACGGCAAGAAGAAGGTTAAATCTAAATCCTCCACTAGATATGAGTCTTCTAGTGATGATAATGCTAGTGATGAGGAAGATAATTTGCGTACCCTTTTTGCCAACCTTAACATGGAACAAAAGGAAAAATTAAATGAATTAATTAGTGCTATTCATGAAAAGGATGACCTTTTGGATTCCCAAGAGGACTTCCTAATTAAGGAAAATAAGAAACATGTTAAGGTTAAAAATGCTTATGCTCTAGAAGTAGAAAAATGTGAAAAATTGTCTAGTGAGCTAAGCACTTGCCATGAGACTATACATAACCTTAGAAATGAGAATTCTAATTTATTAGCTAAGGTTGATTCTATTACTTGTAATGTTTCAATTCCCAATCTTAGAAATGATAATGATGATTTGCTTGCTAAGATTGAAGAATTAAACTTATCTCTTGTTAGCCTTAGGAATGAAAATGAAAAATTAATTGCTAAGGCTAAAGATTTTGATGTTTGCAATGCTACTATTTCCGACCTTAGAACTAAGAATGATATATTGCATGCTAAGGTTGTAGAATTAAAATCTTGCAAACCCTCTACATCTACCGTTGAGCACACTTCTATTTGCACTAGATGTAGAGATATTGATGTTGATGCTATTCATGATCACATGACTTTAATTAAACAACAAAATGATCATATAGCAAAACTAGATGCTAAAATTGCCGAGCATAACTTAGAAAATGAAAATTTTAAATTTGCTAGAAGTATGCTCTATAGTGGGAGACGCCCTGGCATCAAGGATGGCATTGGCTTCCAAAGGGGAGACAATGTCAAACTTAATGCCCCTCCTAAAAGATTGTCTAATTTTGTAAAGGGCAAGGCTCTCATGCCTCAGGATAACGAGGGTTACAATTTATACCCTGCCGGTTATCCCGAGGACAAAATTAGGAGAATTCATTCTAGGAAGTCTCACTCTGGTTCTAACCATGCTTTTATGTATAAGAGTGAGACATCTAGTTCTAGGCAACCAACCCGTGCTAAGTTGCCTAAGAAAAGAACTCCTAATGCATCAAATGGTCATGACATTTCATTCAAAGCTTTTGATGCATCATATATTTTAACTAACAAATCCGGCAAGGTAGTTGCCAAGTTTGTTGGGGGCAAACACAAGGGCTCCAAGACTTTGGGTACCCAAAGTTCTTGTTTCTAATGCCAAAGGACCCAAAACCATTTGGGTACCTAAAGTCAAGAACTAAAATTGTGTTTGTAGGTTTATGCATCCGGGGGCTCAAGTTGGATACTCGACAGCGGGTGCACAAACCATATGACAGAGGAGAAGAAGATGTTCTCCTCCTATGAAAAAAACCAGGATCCCCAACGAGCTATCACATTCGGGGATGGAAATCAAGGTTTGTTCAAAGGTTTGGGTAAAATAGCTATATCCCCTGACCATTCCATTTCCAATGTTTTTCTTGTTGATTCATTAGATTACAATTTGCTTTCTGTATCTCAATTATGCAAAATGGGCTACAACTGTCTCTTCACTGATGTAGGTGTCACTGTCTTTAGAAGAAGTGATGATTCAATAGCATTTAAAGGAGTGTTAGAGGGTCAGCTATACTTAGTAGATTTTGATAGAGCTGAACTCGACACATGCTTAATTGCTAAGACTAACATGGGTTGGCTCTGGCACCGCCGACTAGCCCATGTTGGGATGAAGAATCTTCATAAGCTTCTAAAGGGAGAACACATTTTAGGACTAACAAATGTTCATTTTGAGAAAGACAGGGTTTGTAGCGCATGCCAAGCAGGAAAGCAAGTTGGTGCCCATCATCCACACAAGAACATCATGACGACCGACAGGCCGCTTGAGCTACTCCACATGGATCTATTCGGCCCGATTGCTTACATAAGCATCGGCGGGAGTAAGTATTGTCTTGTAATAGTGGATGATTATTCTCGCTTCACTTGGGTGTTCTTTTTGCAGGAAAAATCTCAAACCCAAGAAACCTTAAAGGGATTCTTAAGACGAGCTCAAAACGAGTTCGGCTTAAGGATCAAGAAAATTAGAAGCGACAACGGGACGGAGTTCAAGAACTCTCAAATCGAAGGCTTCCTTGAGGAGGAAGGCATCAAGCATGAGTTCTCTTCTCCCTACATGCCACAACAAAATGGTGTAGTGGAGAGGAAGAATCGAACTCTATTGGACATGGCAAGGACCATGCTTGATGAGTACAAGACTTCGGATCGGTTTTGGGCCGAGGCAGTCAACACCGCCTGCTACGCCATCAACCGGTTATATCTACACCGAATCCTCAAGAAGACATCTTATGAACTCCTAAGCGGTAAAAAGCCAAATATTTCATATTTTAGAGTCTTTGGTAGCAAATATTTTATTCTTGTTAAAAGAGGTAGAAAATCTAAAATTGCTCCTAAGACTGTAGAAGGTTTTTTACTAGGATATGATTCAAACACAAGGGCATATAGAGTCTTTAACAAGTCCACTGGACAAGTTGAAGTTTCTTGTGATGTTGTGTTTGATGAGACTAACGGCTCTCAAGTAGAGCAAGTTGATCTTGATGAGATAGGTATTGAAGAGGCTCCATGCATCGCGCTAAGGAACATGTCCATTGGCGATGTGTGTCCTAAGGAATCCGAAGAGCCTCCAAATGCACAAGATCAACCGTCCTCCTCCACGCAAGTATCTCCACCAACTCAAAATGAGGATGAAGCTCAAGTTGATGAAGTAGAAGATCAAGCAAAAGAGCCACCTCAAGATGATGGCAATGATCAAGGGGGAGATACAAATGATCAAGACAAGGAGGATGAAGAGCAAAGACCGCCACACCCAAGAGTCCACCAAGCAATCCAACGAGATCACCCCGTCGACACCATCCTCGGCGACATTCATAAGGGGGTAACTACTAGATCTCGTGTTGCACATTTTTGTGAGCATTACTCTTTTGTTTCCTCTATTGAGCCACACAGGGTAGAGGAAGCACTCCAAGATTCGGATTGGGTGGTGGCGATGCAAGAGGAGCTCAACAACTTCACTAGGAATGAGGTATGGCACTTAGTTCCACGTCCTTATCAAAATGTTGTAGGAACCAAATGGGTCTTCCGCAACAAACAAGACGAGCATGGTGTGGTGACAAGGAACAAAGCTCGACTTGTGGCCAAAGGATACTCCCAAGTCGAAGGTTTGGATTTCGGTGAAACCTATGCACCCGTAGCTAGGCTTGAGTCAATTCGTATATTATTGGCCTATGCTACTTACCATGGCTTTAAGCTTTATCAAATGGACGTGAAAAGTGCCTTCCTCAATGGACCAATCAAGGAAGAGGTCTATGTTGAGCAACCTCCCGGCTTTGAAGATAGTGAGTACCCTAACCATGTTTATAAGCTCTCTAAGGCGCTTTATGGGCTCAAGCAAGCCCCAAGAGCATGGTATGAATGCCTTAGAGATTTCCTTATCACTAATGGCTTCAAAGTTGGAAAGGCTGATCCTACTCTATTCACTAAAACTCTTGAAAATGACTTGTTTGTATGCCAAATTTATGTTGATGATATTATATTTGGGTCTACTAACGAGTCTACATGTGAAGAATTTAGTAGGATCATGACACAAAAGTTCGAGATGTCTATGATGGGGGAGTTGAAGTATTTCTTAGGATTTCAAGTGAAGCAACTCCAAGAGGGCACCTTCCTAAGCCAAACGAAGTACACTCAAGATATTCTAAGCAAGTTTGGAATGAAGGATGCCAAACCCATCAAGACACCCATGGGAACCAATGGGCATCTCGACCTCGACGAAGGAGGTAAATCCGTCGATCAAAAGGTATACCGGTCGATGATAGGTTCTTTGCTATATTTATGTGCATCTCGACCAAATATTATGCTTTCCATATGCATGTGTGCAAGATTCCAAGCCGACCCTAAGGAAGCTCACCTTACGGCCGTAAAACGAATCTTGAGATATTTAGTTTATACTCCTAAGTTTGGGCTTTGGTATCCTAGGGGATCCACATTTGATTTGATTGGTTATTCGGATGCCGATTGGGCGGGGTGTAAAATCAATAGAAAGAGCACATCAGGGACTTGCCAGTTCTTGGGAAGATCCTTGGTGTCTTGGGCTTCAAAGAAGCAAAATTCCGTGGCTCTTTCCACCGCCGAAGCCGAGTACATTGCTGCAGGCCATTGTTGCGCGCAATTGCTTTGGATGAGGCAAACCCTGCGGGACTACGGTTACAAATTAACCAAAGTCCCTTTGCTATGTGATAATGAGAGTGCAATCAAGATGGCGGATAATCTCGTCGAACATAGCCGCACTAAACACATAGACATTCGGTATCACTTTTTAAGGGATCACCAACAAAAGGGAGATATCGAGATTTCTTACATTAATACTAAAGATCAATTAGCCAATATCTTTACCAAGCCACTTGACGAACAAACTTTTAACAAACTTAGGCATGAGCTAAATATTCTTGATTCTAGGAACTTCTTTTGTTGATTTGCACACATGGCTCATTTATATACCTTTGATCATGTCTCTTTCATATGCTATGACTAATGTGTTTTCAAGTCTATTTCAAACCAAGTCACAGGTGTATTGAAAGGAAATTGGAGTCTTCGGCGAAGACAAAGGCTTCCACTCCGTAACTCATCCTCCGCCGTCGCTCCGCGCATCTCTCCATCTTTTTGGGGAGAGGTCAAAGCGAAAGGACTTCGTCTTTGGTACAATCTTCACTCGTTTATGACCAAAAGGGAAGAAAGTACTTCAAGGGCTTCTATTTCACTCAAAGTATCTGTTTTTGGCGATTCATGCCAAAGGGGGAGAAAGTATGAGCCCAAAACAAACGGACCGCACCACCACCAATTTCAAAAAATTTAGTTTTTCAAATTAGTATCTTATTGTGTTCAAAAAGGGGGAGAAAGTAATATTTCAAAAATGACATATCAAAACCCTCTTGAACACTAAGAGGAGGATCTCATTTAGGGGGAGTTTTGTTTAGTCAAAAGAAAAGCATTTGAAACAGGGGGAGAAAATTTCAAATCTTGAAAATGCTTCGTAAAACCTTATTCATTTACCTTTGACTATTTGCAAAAAGAACTTTGAAAAGATTTACAAAAGAATTCGCAAAAACAAAACCTGTGGTGCAAGCGTGGTCCAAAATGTTAAAAATGAAGAAACAATCCATGCATATCTTGTAAGTATTGGCTCAATTCCAAGCAACCTTTGCACTTACATTATGCAAACTAGTTCAATTATGCACTTCTATATTTGCTTTGGTTTGTGTTGGCATCAATCACCAAAAAGGGGAAGATTGAAAGGGAATTAGGCTTACACCTAGTTCCTAGATAATTTTGGTGGTTGAATTGCCCAACACAAACAATTGGACTAACTAGTTTGCTCTAGTGTATAAGTTATACATGTGCCAAAGGTTCACAACAAAGCCAATTAAAAAGACCAAAGTTGGGTTCAAAGTAGAGAGCTAAAAGCATCCCGAAAGGCTCCCTGGTCTGGCGCACCGGACTGTCCGGTGGCGCACCGGACAGTGTCCGGTGCACCAGGGGACTCCGCGATGAACTCCTCAGCCTCGGGAATTTTTCAGAGCCGGCGCGCTATAATTCACCGGACTGTCCGGTGTACACCGGACAGTGTCCGGTGCTCCAAGAGGACGCGGCTCTGGAACTTGGCCGCCTCGGGAATTCACAACGGCGGCTCCGCTATAATTCACCGGACATGTCCGGTGTACACCGGACTGTCCGGTGTAACTGCGGGGCAACGGCTATTTCGGCGCCAACGGCTACCTGCAGCGCATTTATTGCGCGCCAGCGCGCGCAGAAGTCAGGCGCGCCCATACTGGCGCACCGGACACTCTACAGTACATGTTCGGTGCGCCACCGGACATCGAGGCGGACCCAGAAGACAGTGCTCCAACGGTCGAATCCCAACGGCTTTGGTGACGTGGCTGGCGCACCGGACATGTCCGGTGTACACCGGACTGTCCGGTGCACCATACGGCAGTCAGCCCCACCAAACGGCTAGTTTGGTGGTTGGGGCTATAAATACCCCCAACCACCCACCATTCATTGCATCCAAGTTTTCCACTTCTCAACCACTTACAAGAGCTAGGCATTCAATTCTAGACACACCAAAGAGATCAAATCCTCTCCAATTCCACACAAGGCTTTAGTGACTAGCGAGAGAGATTTGCCGTGTTCTTTTGAGCTCTTGCGCTTGGATTGCTTCTTTTCTTTCTCACTTGTTCTTGTGATCAAAACTCCATTGTAATCAAGGCAAGAGGCACCAATTGTGTGGTGGCCCTTGCGGGGAAGTTTTGTTCCCGGTTTTGATTTGAGAAGAGAAGCTCACTCGGTCGGAGGGACCGTTTGAGAGAGGGAAAGGGTTGAAAGAGACCCGGTCTTCCCTATTTGTGACCACCTCAACGGGGAGTAGGTTTGCGAGAACCGAACCTCGGTAAAACAAATCCTTGTGTCACACTCCTTATTTGCTTGAGATTTGTTTTGCACCCTCTCTCGCGGACTCGTTTTTATTTCTAACGCTAACCCGGCTTGTAGTTGTGTTTATATTTGTAAATTTCAGTTTCGCCCTATTCACCCCCCCTCTAGGCGACTATCAGTCGGTTTCGCCAAATAAGGAAGGAGATCCGCACCGGACAGTGTCCGGTGGTGCACCGGACTGTCCGGTGCGCCAGGCGACAGAAGGCAAGAATTGCCTTCCTGGAATGCACTTAACGACTCCTAGCTGCCTTGGGGCTATAAAAGGGACCCCTAGGCGCATGGAGGAGAGCACCAAGCATCCTTTGAGCATTGTTGATCACTCACACTCCATTCTTGCGCACTTGTTCGACATTCTTAGTGATTTGAGCTCCGTTCTAGTGTGAAACTTGTGATAGTCTCTTGAGCTCAAGTCTGGGTCTTGTGTGTGCGTATTTCTTGTGATCTTTGTGTCTTGTGTGAGTTGCTCATCCCTCCCTTACTCCGTGCTTCTTTGTGAACATCAAAGTGTAAGGGCGAGAGGCTCCAAGTTGTGGAGATTCCTCGTGAACGGGATATAGAAAAGAAAAGCAAAACATCGTGGTATTCAAGTGGGTCTTTAGACCGCTTGAGAGGGGTTGATTGTAACCCTCGTCCGTTGGGACGCCACAACGTGGAAGTAGGCAAGTGTTGTACTTGGCCGAACCACAGGATAAACCAATGTGTCTATCTGTGTTGATTCTGTTGTGGTTATTGTGTTTTGCTAAGACTCTTCTCTAGCCACTTGGCATTACTGTGCTAACGCTTAACCAAGTTTTTGTGGCATTAAGTTCAAGTTTTACAGGATCACCTATTCACCCCCCCCCCTCTAGGTGCTCTCAGCAGGCGATGTGCCGCTTCAGCATTTAATGTGCCCTGCCCACTCTGCTGACAGGCGGCGACCAGCCATCCTGCAGGCGGCGTGCCTGTCCATTCCGTTGGCAGGCAGTACGCCCATGCTGTGGCATACACTGTGCTCATCATCACTCGCACGTTACCAAGGAAGCAGCGTGGGATATCAATACTATATGTGCTACAGACATTATGGCGCTTGGAGATCTTCTAGGCGACACTGGCATTGGATACTTCTATATGTATTCCCTCCGTTTTGCCCCTGGGCCCACATGTCGGGGTCCATCACCCTTGTACGTGCCCCTTGAGCTATAAAAGGGAGGGCACACGGCGTTACAAGGCAAGCGGACTTAGACACTCACTCAAACTCACAAGTTCATACAAGCTCTCAAGCTCAATACATCACACAGTGGAGTAGGGTATTACGCTCCGGCAGCCCGAACCACTCTAAACCCTTGTGTGTTCTTGTGTTTCTTCCTGATTCCATCTAACAGGCAAAATGCTTAGGCCCCTCCTCATCTTAGGATTTAGGGCGGGTGCATTCTGCCACCCGGCCGGAGATCTCTCTGACAACATATTATTTATAGATATTAAGGCAACAGAATTTATTTATCAATTCACTAGATAATACCAGATTCATACAAATATGAAATGAACACAAGAAATAACAGTTGGTTCACAGGATATTACACAAACACAGATATGAAATGACTATTAGGAGCTATTAGTGCAATGGTCGCCTCATTAAAAACCTTCTTAGGTAAAAACTTACACCTCGTGAGAAAACCTTAAGAAGGAAAAAATAGTGCAGCCCAACTCCTAAGTTTATAAGATCATTACAGTCCATTATAGTGTACAGATCATTAGTTCAATACAACTCATAAGACATAAGACTAGTAGGTTGCAAGACTAAGCATTTTCATCATCCCTAGCTGATTGTGTTGTTGGATCATCAAGCCACAGGTTGTCGTGCTCAGCTTCAAGTTCTTTTGTGTCTTCCTCCACACTGTGTTGTAGGTGAGCATCAGCAAGTTCCCAATCTTTGATGCAGGATAATATCTCTACCATATCAGGAGCTAGACAACGTCGACGCTCTTCAATTACCCTGCCAGCAAGACTAAAGGTAGACTCTGAGGAAATAGTAGATGCTGGCACTGTCAAGACATCTTTAGCTAGTAGTGAAAGAATAGGATAAGTTAACTTATGCTAATGCCACCAAGAAAGGACATTGAAGTCCTCATCAAACTCAGTGATAGTATCACTGTCTAAGTAGGAAGCTAACTCAGAGGTAGATGCAACAGTAGAGATAGCTTGAGGCGTTGAAGAAGAAGAACATGATCTCCTTCCCAGAGGAGTAGAGAACTCACCATCAAGGTCATCATCACCATAAATGTCATCCCATGCCATTTTTTTCTTACCAGATAAGTGAGATGATGGTTGGTGGGCGCCACGCATGCGTGTGTCACCAAATTTGGTCTCATACAACTGAAATATCTTGGTTAGCTTAGTACGAACATCAAATGGAAGCCTAGAGTAATCAGTACCAGTTAAACTAGATAACTTGATAAGGACTTTGTTAGAACCCCTCATTTTAGCTCTAGGATCCAAAATAAATGCAACTGCATATAAAATTGGAATGTCTCTCCAGTACTTCAAGAATTTATCTTTCATAGGAACAACAGCATGTCTTAGCAATACATCATTCTCAAATGCATTTAGATGTCTAGCTATCCTCAGAATGTGATGCAACATTACAGTAGCAGTTGGATAGTAGACACCAGACAATGCAGCAGTTGGTTCATAAAATAATTCTAAGAAAGATAACACTTTTTTAGCAATTGCCCAATGGTTATCAGTGAGTAAAGGAGTCCCATCCTCATTCAAAGGATACTGGGTTTTGATAAAAATAGAGAAGGTGGACTTGTGTGGTAACAAGTGTTTAATCATTAAATAGGTAGAGTTCCATCTAACATCCATGTCAACACCAAATTTACGAGGGCGAATAGCCATACTCATACAATAGCTTTTGTATGCAGCTATACGTTGGTTGGATGCATTTAAAAATGTTATAGCAGTTCTAAAGTCATCAAGATATGTTCTGATAGGATCCAAACCAGCTTTAACAATTAGATTAATAACATGACATGAACAACGTTGATGCAAAAACATAGTAGACAATTCATCATCAGATGCATCAGTACCAAGGCTACTATCAGGAACAGGTACACTAAGGTAACCACACAAGAAAGGTCTTAGAAATTTCATGGCAAAATTATTTGAGGAAGCATTATGCAAAGTTATAGCAAACACTTTTTTAGTTAAACTATACTCATCAATAACAGTAGCTACAAGATTAGCAATGTTAACACCACTATGCTTACCATCAATGAGCCTAAGTGCAAGCAATCTTTTTTTCTAATTCCCACTTAGAATTAACAAAATGAGCTACTACTCTTAAGTAATCCTCCTTTGCCTTGCCAGACCAAATATCAGAAGTAAGACAAACATAACCAACATCATTTTTAAAAGTTCCAATTAAGTTCACCATACGTTCATTATAAAATTTAACCATGTCCCTAGCAGTGGTCTGTCTAGAAACATGCACAAATCTAGGGTTATGAGAACGATTGATATACCATTGAAAAGCAGGAGTAGAACCATGCCATAAAGGAAGGTCATCCCTAGCAATCAAACGACATAGTTCAGTCCTAGCAATAGAAGCAGAGTACTCCCAACGTTGCAAAGTACCGCCAGCATTATACTTAAGCACATATTGGACTTGCCCAGAGCGTTCATGTGCTTTCTTAGCAGGGCAATTATGACGAAGCAAATGACCAGTACCAGAAGTAGATCGAGCAGTAAGTGTTTGCTTACAGTGCTTGCAACGAGCAGCATACTTGACTTTTTTACCATTCACAATCTTAGTCAATTCATCAAAGTCATTCCAGCACTTGGACCTTTTCTTTCGAGTTGCTTCCACCAGCATCAGGATCAGGGACTAACTCTGGCAGGCTCGTGGAGCCTGTGCCAGTCCCTATTCCAGAGTCGACGACAGTATCGATCTGAATAGGATCTCCATGGGTCTCATTCTCACTGAAACCAATGAAGAACCTAGCATCCTCAGCCTCATTATAGTCCTCGAGCCTACGCTCCTCCTCCTCTGCAGTCGTGTCAAGGTCCATGAGCCTGACGACTACAACGGACACGAGCCCGATGGCTAGGAGGTTCAATGGCTACAACGTACAGTCGGCTCCGGCTACCTCAACGGCTACAAGGTTCAAGGCAATAAAATGGAATTAAATGTACATCTAACTATCCAGACGATTACAAGAATTAAAGGGCTAAAATTAAACAAACCTTTTCAAGCCGGAGCACCAGAGACGACGGAACGGAGCCGAGGTCCGAGGAGCAGCTGAGCAGAGCGACCAGCAAGCAAGGACCAGCCGAGCACCAGAGAAAGTCGGACAACCGGACAGGTTAGAAGGAGGGCGAGAATGGGAGGAAAATGAAAACAGAACAAAATTATAGATGTCCAAGCAGCCGGCAGGGGCACTACCGCACCAGTGAGGCAGTGAGCCAGTGACCATACAAGGCACGGAGCCACAGACCGCTGGACCGGAGACAATGAAGAATCAGGAAGGGATACACGCACCCGCACCGCATGGAGCACCAGCCGACCAGCTGTCAAGCTACAACTCGATCTGAGGAGGCGAGGAGCACCAGCCGACCAGCGAGGAGCACCAACGATGAACGAGCATCACCAATCACCAGATCCGAATGGGATTAGGGTTAGGGTATCACCAATCACCAGATCTGAATGGGATTAGGGTTAGGGTTAGGAACAGGGAGACGGAGGGAGGTAGGGAGGAGAGGGAGTCAGGGAGCACCAGAGCCGTCGGAGGTGGCGAGCCGTCGGCCGTCGACGATGGGAGGAGGCACTGAGGCAGGCACTGAGGTGATGGCGCGACACGGGCAGAGCCGGGACCGGGAGCAAGAAAATCGCCAAGCACAGTCGCACGAAGACGAAGTCGGGACGGGGGCGGTCGAACTGGGGGCGGCGGCCTGGGCGGGGTCGCGGGGATTAGGTTTAGGTTTGTGAGATGGGGCGCGGGCTGAAAACGGGCCGACCCATTATCCGTGCCAGGCCGGGCCAAAGCACGTGGGCCGCATATGGCGCCCAAGCCCGACACGCGGATCGGGTCGTGCCAGCCCAGGCACGATCTTAACCGAGTCGTGTCGTGCATGGGTCGGGCCAAAAACGTGTTGGGCTGTAGGCTAAACGGGCAGCCCGCACTATTTGGACATCTATACCCAGGATTGAAGAGAAGCACGCATGTGTGGCGTGAACACTAGATGTGTGCATGAGAGCCGCAGCAGTGCTTGCCCACTAACACCTTTTTCTTTCTCACTCACCCCTCCCTCCATCTTGAATCTTTGGGAGGAGATTCCACTTTTGGCATGTTGTTGGTTGGGTTGGGTACCTCCTCAAACCATGCATCCATGCATGGCCCCGCACCCTACCAGGCTGATGCTATGCACATGATCAAAACTTCAAAAGTAGCTCTCGACACACATTCTCACTCATGACCTCCTTTTGACCCCCCAAGTGGCGTAGACAGTGGGTGGTCCGGGTGGGCCACGGCATATCCTAAGCCGGCCCACCGGACCATCAGCCCACCAAGATCTATATAAAAAATACTGATATATATTATATTTGCATTCTAATATATACATTTATAAACTTAAATGTTAAATCTACAGTGTTTTATTTTGAACTATATACCAAATTATTATATATTATATTAAATTATTTATAAAAAAATTCTAATGGCATACCTCACGGAAAAATTCTAGCTACGCCACTCCCCCCCTCGTGTTGGAAAGTCACATAAAAAAGAACAATTGAGACCTTCAAGCATGTGTTCATTTTCTTTTGTCCTCCCTCGTTCTTGCATGCACGTTTTGAGAACCTTACCTTCATTTTGCATAGCAATCAATGAGAGATTTTGATATTTGCCACCAGCAAGAAACAGGTTTGTAAAATTGCTATTAGGCCCACATTTCATAGACCCAGCTAGACCCACAATTCATAGACATAGTGGTAATTATAACAAGAAGATAACATTGTGAGTGGCAAAAAACCAATTATCTCAGCAAACATGCGTTATGTATAGACTGTTCGTGTGTACTAAGTATATATTGTAGGTTAGTTCTCTGGTCATCAATAAGAATGTTGACGGTTCAATTGTGAGTAATTTATTTTACCATCAAGGAAATTCTTGACACTCTGAGGGCTAGTTTGGAAATTCAAATCCTCTTGATTCTTGAAGACCGGAGGAGATTGAGATGAATGGACAAATTTTCCTCCTCCGCTCCTCCAGTCCCAAGGGGATTTGAGCTTTCAAACTAGCCAGGGTATTCTGATCTAATAGTGTGGGGTTAGCACCTGGCGGCGCGTCTAAATGCCACACCATATTGACAGCGAGCTCAAATTGAGTAATTTTGAGGGTCATAGTTGTTATTAGTCAGAAATTCGAATCCCGATGGGGTGCGGGTGTGGATGAAGATTTTGACCCGAGGGTTCAACCCGCACCCGATCCGAAGTTTCGCGGGTATGGGTGTAGGGTTTCTATTTCAACCTATGGGTGAGCCGCACCCGACTCGAAAATTGGTTCAATTCTTTATTGTGCGCAAAATGATTAAAATACAATAAATATTGAATAATTATCTTGACTAATGGTTTATGAAATGTTGTGCTGCTCTCAACTTGAAAAGGCTTAGAATCTGTAGATATAACTCAATTATTGTTGGTACTTAATTGATTATAGTTGAATTATTGTTTAAAATTGTACAATGAGTAAAACCTGCGGGTAACCCAAAATATGATAGATTTGGATGCAGCACCCACGGGTATAATTGCGTACGGATTTAGGTAAACTTCACGGGTATGATCGCGGACGGGTTTTTACAACACCCGGCCCATTGCTATGGGGGTGTTTGTTTGGGATTATAATCTATCCAGATTATATAATCCAATAATTTTTAAACTAACACTTAGTTCAAAAATTGTTGGATTATATAATCTGGATAGATTATAATCCCAAACAAACACCCCCTATTTCTATTTGGAACGTGGGTGGCAATGAGAAACTGGAGAAAGACTAGTAGACCTAGAAGGCATCGACGGCTTTGTATTCTCTCTGGCGCGATAGGTCAATAGGTGTGGGATGGCACAGCAGGTGGCTTGATAAAATTGGCGTGTCAAAAAAAACTAGATTTAGAAATATCTTTTGTCTTTAGAAATAGTTTTTAAAGGTTAAAAATAAATAAAAAATTCGCGGTGGATGTAAGAGCCGTCGATGGGGCGGTCGAAGTGGGAAAAAGCAGTCCATGGCGGGCACGGTGGCAGCTAGCTAGCGCCGGCGCCGCGGTGCAGCGCGAGCTCTGAGCCGCGTCCACGTATATGGTATGGCCGCGTGGGTCCGAGTGCGTGGTGGGGGCTAGCCGCACTCGCGAGAAGACGACACGTACGCGCGCGCGCCTTTGCTTGCCACGGCGCCACCTCCTCCTCTCCAAAGACGACA
This sequence comes from Zea mays, assembly GCF_902167145.1. Lineage (NCBI taxonomy): Eukaryota > Viridiplantae > Streptophyta > Magnoliopsida > Poales > Poaceae > Zea > Zea mays. The sequence continues at coordinate 76,977,184 of NC_050100.1, read as the reverse complement.
TGGAAGGAAAGGGGCGGACATGGCAGCATGGATGCGCGCGGCGCGCTCCTACAGACCACACCGGCGTTGGCACTTGGCAGTAAGTACCAGCTGCTAGCGGCAAGCACGTCGTCGATGGACCCGGCCCCGCTGCTGCTGAATCTCTCACATGCAGGCTGACAGCTGATGCATGCATGTCGATCGCAAGCGTCGGAGTCACCGGCCGTTGGATCGATCGGACACGCGCGGACGGACGGCGCTGCAGAGAGCAGCGCATGCAGGTGCCGGCCGCGAGCGCCGGTTCGGCAAAAGCGGCGGCAGCGGCGCGTGGGCGGGCGAGAGCTGAGCTGGACTGGAGTATAGCTAGCAACCTCCGTCGTCGTCTACCTGCGCTGCGCTACGCAGCTCCACCTCCATCTCTCCGTCTCCATGCCATGCGCATCGCATGCATGCACCCCCGCGAGCCCTACACCCTTTTTCCAGCTTCCGCGCCGCGCGTAGCCGGTCCATGACCATGCAATGCAAACACGAAAGGGTCTCTCTCGTCTCGTCGCCTCGTCGGCAGCGAAGAGGAGCGCGCCGGAGCCGGCCAGGTGAGCTAAACAGAGCATGCATGGCCGACGCCTACCAGCGGTGTACGTTGTGTGCTCTGGTGTTGGGGATGATCGAGTTGCGGTCCCAAGCAGGGCCCTACTACTACTATATATAAAGGGTTTTTTAGCTGCATCCGGACCGGCCGGGAGCTCGGTCTTCGTCGTCAGCCTGATCGATCATGGCGGCACGCGGCGGGGCGCCCGGCCGGGATTAGTCTGCCGCAAGGCCCGGCCCGCCGACCTTGCAGACTGCAGAGGGAGCTTTGCCGGACGGACGGAGCTGACCGCTGACGGCAGAGCAGGAATGTAACGCCGTCACCGGTCACGCTGGCCGTCCGCGTCCGCACGTGCGCGCACGGCCAGCTCTGCACCGCTGCGTCCTCCCTGCACGCGCACGGCAGTCGGCAGCATCTATCGATCTCAGTGCTTCTGCAACGCTCATCTACCATTTTTTTATTACTACAGGGGAAGGGGAAATGAGAAGAAAATGTTTTTTTATTTTTTAAAGAATGAAAGAAGCATATAATTATAAAGTATCTTTAGTTAAACAAATAAAAATGTTCGTAATAAAGGAGATTTAACCCTCTCTAGGGCCCTTCGTTTTTCCAAAATAAAGACATGTAACTTTTTTTAGCCGGTTTATTTCTCTAATTTATATAAACTTTGATCACGTGGAAAAGAGTTCGGGTCCAATCATTAAGAACCGAATGCATTCTCAATCACTTTTGAACCATGTGCAACTGAACAAGATCTAAAGGTGCATGTACGAGTGTGTTTGATGTGTAAAAAAGATCAAAGTGGTAGTTTTTTCTATCAAAGAATCTTTCATGGTCTTGAGAAGAGCGAGCGAGAAGTGGCCAACTTCGTCAAAGAAGATTTCAACCCGTAAAGAGCTTCTAGTTAGTTTTAGCGTTTTAGCGTTTTGTTTGTGTGACGTGTTGGGTTTCTAGTGGGCTGTTTTGCTAGTGCTTCTTTTCTTTTCTTTGCCCTCCTCTACCCTAGTGTTGTTTTTTCTTTTCCTTTCCGGTGTTTGTAAGTGTCTCTTTCTAATAAATTTTTGGTCATGGCAATACTCTTGCCGTGTCCTTTTTCAAAAAAAAATAATAGACCAAGCGGTGGAGGAGAGGTGGTTTTGCATTTTGCTGCCGTTGCTATGCTCGGTCTCTAGATCTCACCATCAGTCCATCACCATTCACCACCGCCTGCGCCTGCACCTTCACCTGCACCTGCACCTACACCTGCACCTCGACTGCATGCCAACCGGGGGCTGCCTTTCCCGCCGCCCACCACGATCATCGTCCTGGAACAGGAATCAGAATCTCGCTGTTGTGTTGTTCACTTGTGCTGCTACAGCGACACGCCTGGATCCCGAGTCCCGGCCCGATTCCCGTTCCCGTTCGACTCCCTCTGCTCATCCTCGGAAACGGATTCCGCCGTCCCGTCTAGCAAACCTCTCTCTCTTCAGCCTTTTGATTCCCACCTCTCCATTCCCAGCGGCTATAAATCCCCGCGTCGCCGCTGCGCCAACCCCCCCTGGCCCCCTCCCTCTCCTTCCTCACATCTTCCTTCGTCAGCCGCAGATGCGCCAGCATCTCTCCCACGGGCAGGAGGAGGAGGAGCGAGAGGCACAGTGACAGACAGAGAGAGAGCGCGCGCGGGGGGAGCCCAGCACAGCACCTACACTAGCTAGCCACCGGCCACCACCACCACCACCACCGACCGAATCGGGTGCGCGCGGCGCGCTGCTCGTCAGCTCCGGCCGGCCGGCCGCTTTATAAAGCCACCCACCCAGCCCCGCCCGATCGCCATCGCCATACCCCCGCCTCCGTCCACGGACACACACCCGCCTTGCCAGCCGGCACCCTCCCGGCCTCCCCCACCTGTGTCCTCCGGCCTCGCCGCCGCAAAACCCGCCGCGCAGGCCGGTTGCTCCGATTGGGAGTGCCAATCGGAGCCAACAGCGAGGGAAGCACATGCTGCCGTTCGTCCTAGAGTTCCTCATTGATGTCGCCTGTGATCAGTGAGATCCTCCTCTCGGGGTTTATGATCAACTCCACACTCCGGCGCCGCACCCACCTGGTCCAGTCCTTCTCCGTCGTCTTCCTCTACTGGTTCTATGTCTTCTCATGAACTACTCGCCCCCATCATAGCCACGCCCCTTCTCTCCCACTCCTCCTCCTCCTCTTTCCCTTCCATCTAGTAGCATCTACCGTCCTCCTCTTCTCTCCGTGTCAGTCTCTGCCTTCGTCGTCGCCGTTTCAGTCGTTCCCTAAACCTTCTTTAGCTTGCATGCACTTCCCTACTGCTGCTAGCAAAGACCTTTATTACTAGTGTCAATTAAGTTACGAAAGAAGAAGAAAGAAAGAAAATTTCGAGGCCGAGAAAAAAGACGGCTTTGATCTCTGCTAGTGTGGTGTGGTAGTGTGTGCTTCTAGTAAGTAAGCGAGCCAGGGATCAAGAAGCAGAGAGCTGCTCTGTCTCTTTTGTCTCTTGCAAGAATGGCTTCCTCCAGCGGGAGCGGGAGCTCGGGCTCCCTCTCGGCGGCAACGGCGGCCCTGGCCGCCGCGGCGGGCACGGAGGAGGAGCTGCGCGCGCTCATGGAGCAGCGCCGCGCGAAGCGGATGCTGTCCAACCGCGAGTCCGCGCGGCGGTCGCGGATGCGCAAGCAGCGCCACCTCGACGAGCTGACCGCGCAGGCGGCGCACCTGCGCCGCGAGAACGCGCACGTGGCCACCGCGCTCGGCCTCACCGCGCAGGGCCTCCTCGCCGTGGACGCCGAGAACGCCGTCCTCCGCACCCAGACCGCCGAGCTCGCCGCGCGCCTCGGCTCCCTCAACGACATCCTCGCCTGCATGAACACCAACGCCGTCGGCGCCGTCGCCGTCTCCCTCACAGCCGCCGCCGCCGCCGCCGCTTCCTCCGACCCCTGCCTCGCCTTCGACGGCGCCACCGCCCTGGACGACCTCCTCAGATCCTGCCCCGAGAACATGTTCCAGTACCAGCTCTGCTAGCTCCAGACCGCGCGAAGTCACCATGGCAGCGCAAAACACCTTCTTTTGTTTTGTTTTGTTTTTGTTTTTTTTTCTTCTTCTTCTTCTGGTGTTTCAGGTTTAGTAATCTGCTAGTGAGATGGAAGAACTGAGGTCAGATCAGACGTGGTGGTGACTAGCCATGAAAGTGAACTTTACTGTTACTGTACTGTGCGATCAACTGGTGGGGGTAATTAGCTAGCTAGCTAGCTGCTGGGGCTATGGTTAATGCATGAACTGCTATTAGTTACCAGGTGTAAGTGTAACTCTCGAGTCCTGCTCTTGTTACTGTTTGTGTACTGACTGTGTCACTCCACTACTATGTAAGAATCAGAGCAGTAAGTTTACTAGTGTCTCTGCTGTCAAACAAAGGAAGTGCACCATATAATCTACACTTTAATTACTCTTGCCTGTGTGCCCTGCAGCGATCTTAACGTTCAGTTCGTCCCTGTCAGTTTTTCTCTTTATTTTCAATATATCTATCTTGAGCAAGGTTTATCTTTTCCTGCACCTCTGAATTATGGCACTATTACACTGTCAGTCGCCAGAGCTGGCTCTGCCTCTCTGTGCTGCTGTCTAGCTGTGAGCTTCAGATTTTAACAGCTGCTGGTACATTTTTTCTGATGCCCATGGGCAAAAGTGGTGCACAAGCATATCCTCCCCGTTTTAAAACTATATTTGCATCTAGGCATATTTTATGTCGTCAAGGTACATAATGAAATTTATGAACGCGTAGAAATGCCGAAACATTTTATAATTTAAGACAGGGATAGCATTATCTACTATTCACCGGCAGAAAGCTCAGCTTGATATTCTTCAAGGTAGTGGGAATAATCAGAGTGACAACAGCCGGTCTTTTTACGGAGAGAATGGAATAACTTGGCCTCATTTTCCTGTTTCACACACATATATATATTTCTGTGGATTCGGTCGAGTACAGTATGGACGGCGGCCATTGAGCGTCGAGAAAGAGATTCTCCAAACTACTCTCTCTGTCCTCTCCCACTCGTAGACATAGTCACAGCCAGCCACTCTGTTCCCTTGTTTTGTTCTTCTTCTTTTTTTTTCCTTGAGGGGCTTGATTGTACCAGAAGACCACTTTCTAGTTGTCATGGGTTCATGGACCAGCAGCACTGTTGCGTGCATTGGTACCGCCAGTACAATGATCCCTGCCTGCAAGCTAATGGCTGCAGCACTAGTGGCAGCCCTCAGTGCCATCTGTGTAGCTCTGCTCATCTCTCAGTCCCACGGCACACAGATATTTCAGTTCATTGCATTCCATTCCATTCCATTCATCAGGACACAGCTCACATCATCTCTCTCTCTCTCTCTTGGGCTTGGTACCCACATGGTGCACTCACTGACTCTCACACACCCACAAGCAAATCTGATCTTCCAGTGGCTGTAACTGGAGCTGCAGACCACCAACTACTCCCCCGAGTATACGATGCATGGTGCTCTTGTATGGCGTTGGCATGCATGCAATGGAATGGAATGGAATGGACCACTGGCACTGCTCTCTGCAAACGCAATTGGTGCAATGGACCTGCAATGCCTGGGGCTGGGAGGTAGCGGCTACATTGATGGAGTGGAATAGAGCCAGACAGCCAGCTCTCTCTCTCTCTCTCTCTCTCACGCGCACACAGGGGAGGGGAGGGGAGGGGAGGAGGGGATTGCTGCACAAGCCACTGCGCAAAGGGGCGGGAATCAAGGCCAAGGACGTGGTCACCTCCCCTCCTTGCAGCCCAAGCCTCCACCTTTCCTCGTCTCCACCCATCCATCCACACAGAGACGGAGGAGAATATGTCGAGAGCCGCCCGGAATATTCTCCACCGTACCCTCGGGTCTGTCTGTTCACTGTCGACGCCGAGGCGACGATCATCGATCACTTCCGGTCCTGAAGATTTCAGATTCATCAGTAATTAATGGTTATATGCGAGGCTGAGGCATGCACAAATCAAGTCCTCCTCCTGATATGGTGAATGGTGAATCAGTGGTACATTTTTGTCGGGTTTTCTTCTGCTTAGTACATGTCTCTGTTTAGTACATGGTGAATCCTCGTTTGCTACCGATGTATTAGACACAGATATCGTATTGCTAGTTTCGTATGACGAAAAACTAGGAGCAACAGATTTCTCAAATGTACGTGTTAATTTTATAATTGTTTTTTCCAACCCTCCAATGTGTTGTTTCATTTCATCCTGTTGTTGCTTAATAGATTGGATGTCGGTAGATTTACTTACATTTGAGATTTGAAGCGAAGGTAGTAGGGATGCAATCTCGATCTCTTCATGCTTGGTAATCTTCTGGTAGCGATCCACCGTGAAGTATGATAAGAATTTCTCCGTTGCTTTCTCCTCGGCCTTGGCGATTTGGCAACATGCATCCTCCCTCATTTGAATCATCATGTCTTCATATAACTGTTGTTCATCGACCGACAGGCTTCCGATAGCCGGCTTAAGGATATTATCTGCGAGATATCGGTGTGATCTTTAAAACCGGCCATTTGGGGCCTGATTTTTCAGTAGATTTAGACACCTGGTCCCTAGCGGAGTCGCCAAAAAGTATGTTGTGCCGATCTGGGCGCCAAACGCTGGAACGAACCGCCTGACGGTGCTCTCTACGGAGGCGTGGACGGTCCGAAGCACAGGGCCGGACGGTCCGCGCCTGGGGCACAGACGGTCCATGATGGCACAGAGGGTCTTATTCGCAATAGACCTAAATCTCATCTTCCGGGAGGGACCCTGTCGGGAAGGAGAGATCTTAGGGTGTGTCTTGGTGTCGGCATGTCACCCATGACGTCTAGTCGGTGTAGAGCCGAAGAGACGTGAAGATTTAAGGTAGAGGGAGCCTAAACTAGGGGGCTAAACTAAAGCTAATTCTAATGCATAAGGTAAAAACAAGAAGTAAAGTTGATTAGGTCGATTGTGGAGTGTTCAATCAGTCGTAGCTTTCATTTATATATAGAGGATGTCTGGATCTATTATAAGTCGGTTTCCGAGTTAATCTCGCAGGTTTAGCTAACAAATCCCATAAGAAATCTGAAACCCTAACTGATTCTGCGCGTGAGCGGACAATCCACGCCATTACGGCGGCCAGTCTATACAGCGGTCCGACCTCAGGGCCAGGACGTTTTTAGTGCTCAACACACGCATGAGAATGAAATGAGAGACTAGGGAAACCTGACAAGACATCGCTCCAAAAGCTACAATCAGCGGCCAGACGACTATGGAATTTCATTTGCGTGTGGGGTTGCCAGTTTTTTTTTGGTTCTCTTGTATGTTTGCAGAGATATAACGCTGGAAAGAATACGAGTTGAGAAAGAATCTCTCTCTTTTACTTCTGTAAAAAATGGGTTCGCAACACAGATATTGCTTTTTTTGAACGAAGTGGTAAGAACTCTGCCTTTCAATTAAGAAAGAGGAAAAAAGTTAGAGTACATAGAGTCGGCAACCCTCAGGCCATAGGATCGGACACCTAAGAAGGAACATGACAGACAACCCTAGTACAAGCCAAGGCGGCTGGACACACTTTCATAGAGCAAGACACACTCTCTTACTCTCCCTGCGGTCTGGAGCGGTGACAGCGAGCAATGCTCAAAGATTCTTCGGTTGCGCTCCTTCCAGAGGTCTCCAAAGGTTCCACATAGTGTAGATGACTAGGTCATTGAACTCCCTTTTGCGATCTTACGGAAAGAGAGTCTCCGTCTTCTCCCACCACTCGCTAATGCTGGAGATGTTGCTCCAATCCACATGTTGCGGCAGGGAAAAGCTTTCCCAAGCAAGAACTGTGTTCCAGACCTCATGAGCGAAGGGGCAGGTTAGGCATAGATGGAGTCCTGATTCTATAGGTCCATTGCATAGGGCGCAAGATGGGTGGTGCGGCCATCCACGACGTGCTAGGTTGTCTGCTGTGAGGAGTTTATTTTGGATGAGCACCCAAACAACACAGATATTGCTAACAAGAACCTAGACGTAATGCCAGGAGCTCTGACTTTAATTAAGAGTTAAAAAAAGCAAGGTACAACACAAGTAACCAAAAGAACCTAGAAATATCTTTCCTAGCTAGAGATGCAAAGGTTGTGCAGATTTTTTAAAAAAAAACTTTAAAATTATGAAATCAAGTAACCGAATAAGACTTGGAATAAAGGCGCGTAGAATAAAGAGCGAGGTTTTATGTAGCACATAGCAAAGGGCGCTAAATGCTGGCATATAGTATAAGACTGTTTATAAGAATTTGTTAACAGTGTATAGCTCAGGTCCTATCAATCAAAGCACGGTGGCATGGTCATTCGTGTGCGCACGATAAGCTATCACGCGAAAATATGTCCTGCTAGATATTTTACGTAAAAAAAAAGATACACATGCCTTGATCGGGGTGGGGGGATATGGCCTGAGAAGAAATGAATAAGACCTCTCTCGATTCCTTAGCGCAGAAACCGAGGCGGGCTGTACCCGTGTGCCCCGCTTGAATACTGCTTAGGGACATGGGTTACGCACTTACGCATGCGCTAATCTGTCCACATGTGGCCGGCCGGTGATGCACTGGAAGGCTGCCGCGCTCATGTTCGGTCACGTTGCTCCGCCAGTGGTTTGCGCAGCTCCCCAGATCAGATTCAGTCATTGTTAACTGGATTCCCAGTCACATTGCTCCGCCAGTGGTTTTGCACAGCTCCCCAGATTTCAGATGCAGTCGTTGTTAACTGGATTCCCCCCACAGCTGATCGAAAGATGCATCTGGTTAGGGTGGGTTTTAAACCGAAGCAAGCAAGGAATACTAGGTTGATCGAAAGGTGAGCCGCGCTTTATAATCACGGTCGTTCAAATCAATCCCCACGTGGAACTGCACCAGATCCTGACGAAATTCAGACTCCTTCTCCCCCACGAAAGCTTTATAAAGCACGAAGATTTTTTCAAATAAAATAAAAATTCGCAGAGACCCGGCCGGACCGTTTGATTCTAGTAGGCGCTCAAAAGCATCTGTGGGCGCAAATGGAAGGCGTCGTTCCGTTCCGTTCCGTGGTGAACGAGGCAGCTTGCCATGGTCAGTGCTAGGGTTTTGCTTTCTAGTGTTCAAGAAAGGGAGGGGGGTGCAATGGTGTGTGTGCAAAGGCAGCGGTTGCAATGCCATCTTAGTCTTATGAGTGCAGTGGGGGGCAATGTGCATTCATAACAGTGGGGGCCGAAGGATGGGGCAGGGATTTACCTGCAAGAGCCTATCGGCTATCGCAGACGCAGACACGTCTGGAGACCAACCAGCCAGCCGGTGAAGATCATGGCCTGTGACTGGATGCACAACAAAAGTTACGTAATAACCTTGCTCACAAGAACGCTTTAAACCTTCTTGAGAACAATAATAAAATAAAGAGGCTGTTCGTGGCATTTGCAGCAATAAAGCTAGCGCATTCCCGACATCGGGTCGCTCTTCGCGACCTGGAAACGGAGGTTACGTTGCGTGCGTGTAAACTTGGCTGTGTTTGCTCAACAATCCAAGCTTTTTTTTTCTTGGAGTGCTTGAAGCTTCTCTGGGTACAAATCCATATATCGGACGTGACTGTGACCACCATTGCCCTGAAAGGACCGAAGCGGCACTGTCAGACTGTCAATGCGTTGCTCCATCCTTGGGTCGCCGGTTCTGTTTCAGACCTCCTGTGGCGATCCCTTTCTCTCGAATCAAGGAAAAAACCAATATGATTTTAACTGATTCACTGCTTGCAAATACTGATTTTCTTATAGAGTACGAACGCCGCCTCTCCAGATGGTTCGTTTGATTACATGCTCCATGTCTGCCTGTCTGTCTGTCCGTATCTCTTTCACATCAACATGCAATGCCTAGAGAACCAAGCCCCACTGTCGAGCTACAGTGCTCGAAAGCTGCACGTTATCCCTCATCTTTGGGTGGTTGAAGAGATGTACAGATCAAAAAAGGGGGGGCAACAGATTTTGACATGGCTGGCTCTCCAAAGCGTCAGTGTTCACTGGTTTCAAATCTGCTGTTCCATATCGCAGTCATGCCTCTAGCAACACGCTTCTTGGCTTCGCTGCAGACTTGTTGAATCAATCAGGGTTTTTGTCTGTTTGCCAACTAGAGCAGTACTCGATCGTATTTCAGAATGTGTGAAAACTCGAACCGCGTATGTATGCGTCTCAGATTGCTCGTAAGATCATTGAGCATTGGATTTTATAGCAGTTGATATTGGCCTTTTGATTATTTGATTAAGATGGCCAGTGAAGAGGCAGTACTGCAAAACTGTACGCCCAGAGGGTCCCATAATCAGATGAAGAAAGCATGGACCTCACAAAAAGCCAACTTGTTTAGCATAATAAATTGAACAAGCTTCCAGGTCTTAATTATGGGACAAGCTGACACTTGCACTCATGCATGAAATTAGTAGTGAGATAACCAACGCCCAAATCTAGTCATAATGTCTCCAGTCTCCACCTAATCAAAGGAGTTCGAGTCCAACACTCCAGCCGGGTCTGTTTTTTTTTTTTTTTTTGCCGTAGGACTGGACATGTCACTGTCTGTAGTTCTGTACCACACCAATCTCACACTGTCATGCACCATCATCAGTGTCAATGTGTCATTCAGTTACTACAAGCTTGCGTGTCATGGAAAGTAATGGTAGAATCTCTCCTCTTTTTTTTCTCCTCTTGTCACATGGCTGCTTGCTTCCTGGCTCTTGCCAGGCTCAGCTTTAGGAACTCCATTAGTGGGTCTTTAACCCCCAGCAAAGGCTTGAATCTTCTCTTAGCGAGGTCAATTAACTTGGACTCGAAGTAATAAACTTCCTTAATGATGTGAAATACGAGGAAGATTTCCTTTTCAACAAAAAAAATGTGTGTGGTGCACGTGCTGATGCTAGAGCATGGTAGTTTTGTTTGTCAAGAGCTAGGAAGTCAGGCAAAGTCTTTGGCAAACTTCAGTGCAGTTGACCCAAGAGACCTTACACAAGAAACTAGGAAGATTGGATCGGTGTTCGTTTGTTTTGTTAGGAAGCAAAGAGTCAAAACATGATGTTTGCTTCTTCAGCAACCCAACCGAGCTTTCCGGAAGGAGTTTCAGTTCATGGATTCATGGGTCATGGCTGATTGACAGCGCTATAAATGAAGTTAGAAGGACATAACTTACAGTGGTCGTGCCGTGGTGACATCATGGCGTTTTCTGGAGAAAGTTCATGCGGAAGCAGATCCACGTGATGGCGATTCACACGCTTGGCAGGCACTGGAGGTTAGCTCTGCCTGGAATATTCTTCTTAACAAGCCGTCAAGAATCAGCTTCACTTTCACTGTCATGGCGTCATTTAAAATATTAATTAAACCTAAAGGCAAAAAAAAGTACGGTTTCTAGTATTAGTTCAAAACAGGGCTCCATACATACATTGGAAATCTAGGACCTCGATAGCATTTGCGATGACATGGTTCCACGGGATTGTTGTTGATGGCCACCACCTCCAGGTGCCTGCCGTGTTCTCTATTAATAATGCAAGCATCGAGGCAGGAGTGCTCCTGATTTCAGCAGCACATCCCAGGTCCCAAGGTACTAGCAAGTAGCAACCATAGAAAATTCAGTTAAAATGTAGCAAACAATTGAAAAAGGATGCAGCCATGTGCAGACCAAATTATGATGGCAGCAAAGTGAAGCGATCCAGCACAAGCCTCACATCAATCCCGTTTTCTGAAGCGCGTGTAGACTTTTGAGCGGCTCCAGCTCCAGGTTACATTATTTAGTTCATCGATTCGATGAAAATAATCAAAAGGACAAAGTACTGCGAGTTTGGCAGTAATGTTTTACAGGGTATGTACAACAAACGGGGCATTAGCATCTTGGCTGTTGCATGTTTGTTGTGTATCTGAAGCAAGGGAGAAAAGAATATAATATGCTACTACTTTACAAAAATGTCCATTGAGACCATCATCCTAGCGCTTCTTTCACGATAATCTTCATTCGTTGAGATGTGCGGCGATGAATGTTATTATCTTGTTTGAGAGCTATCAGGCCTACATTGGAACCAAAGAATCTTCAAATGGTGTTCTTCGAATGAGCAAGTGTGTTTTGCTTCACAAGAATTTATGGGCGACAGTCACACAAAGGCCCATTTTGCACTGTCTCCAGGTGAAGTGGAATGACGTACGTATTTCTTGCAACATCAACCTGAGATTTGTTTCCGGTATGCTGTTCCCCATTCATCAACAATGTTTATCTGGAAAAGAATACACAAGAAAGTTAGTTCAAGATCGAGTGCCTGAAACAGTTACAAGAGACCCGCACATTTTGAGGTGGTTATGCAGTGTGACAAATGTGTGATTTCCCAACGACAGAGCATCATAACCATTCAAGACTACTATGGACGAATCAAATGGTAATCAGGCAGGCGAGAGCATTGATTCTCGGATAAATATCCCAACCCGTTTTTGGTTACTTCAACAACTACGTCCATCCTTGCACAGCTGTCTAGGCAGTAGCAATCCAGCAGCTTCTACTGGATAACAGTGGAAGTAGTACCTCATCACGAACCGTTGATTCAGATGTATCGACACTGTAATCCAACAACATTAAATGACATGTCTACACACAATAATTGCACCCGTCATGACATGGTCCAGCTGAAAATAGCTGCAGGTGAAAATGGCAGCATACTTGAGACTACAATTTGCACTCATCATCTTGGTTTCAAGGGGGGCAAAAAGAATACAATTTGCACTCATCGTCTGCATCCTCTCCTTCCCAAGGCCCCTTGCCTAGCATCCTATCTTTAAACATTCCTATCTTTAAACGTTTGTGCCTCCCAAGGAGGTTTAGAAATGAGACTACATGTTCTGATGAACTTACCAACTCTTCATATATTTTCTGCAAGAGATGTACATGTCCACAATGCTCTTGGGAAAATCATCAACGACAACAGTAATAATCCTAAACATTTCCTTACTATTAGCCCTTACTATTAATGACAACAATAATAATATTCCGTGAACCCAAAACCCTTCCACTTACCTTCGCCATCCATCCACGTCCCCATGGAGGTGACCGTCGAGCTCTCTTCATCTGCCGATGCGAGGAAGGAGGACCACATCAGCGCGCACCCTCACACGTTTAAACTTCTTTTGGTGGACATTTGTGTGGGTTGCGAAAGCTCAACCTCATGGCCCTGACACTTAGAGAATCGGCAAGCCCCGCCCATACGAATGGTCACACAAAGTGTGGGCACTCACATGGCAAAATGGACCTAAGTATATTGCTCTGCCACTTCAGATTTTGGATCCAACAATGCATAATCCTCATTCTGTAAATCTCTTTCTGGTATTTCTTAGTATTTGTAATTTAGTTGGGGGGTTTCAGGTTTGCAAAACCAGGCAAGCGGCAGTGAGGTGACCGTCGAGCTCTCTTCATCCGTCAATGCGAGGAAGGAGGACCACATCAGCGCGAAACGTTTAAACTTCTTTTGGTGGACATCTGCGTGGGTTGCAAAAGCTCAACCTCCTGGCCCTGGCACTCAGAATTGGCAAGCCCTGCCTATACGAATAGTCACAGAGAGTGAGCACTCACATGGGCAAAATAGACCTATGCATGCACTACCTTCCACTTCCCTTTGCCATCCCATCCACGTCCCCATGGAGTTGAGCTTGAGCGGCGGCTTGGTGACCGCCGATGAGAGATGGTGGTTGAGTTTAGGGTTTAGGTCCAGAGATTTTGCGTTTAGGGTCTAGGGTTTCCTAAGAATGTCCAGGCAGAGAGTGGGCACTCACATCCTGGTCGTCACCGGCCGGCCAGGCAGAAATAAATGAGATCAGGAGTCGGACCTGATCTGGGGTATGATGTCCTTGTGGCTTTCAGTTATGGAATATTCTTATAAAAAAGTGTAAATAATCCATGTTCGAGAAAAATATATTTGATGTTGTAATATGGAATATTTTTATTAGAAAATGTAAATACTCCATGTTCTAGTCAGAAATATTTGACATTTTGACCTTCGATTATGCAATATTTTTTATAAAAAGTGTAAACATTTCATGTTCGAGACAGGAATATTTAAGGTTTTAATATGGAATGTTCATATAACAAAGTGTAAATATTCCGTGTTATATTCAGAAATATTTGACCTTCTATTACGGAATATTCTTATAACCCCTAAACTTAAAAAACCCAGAACCCTAAAAACACTAAACCCTACCTAAACCTCGCTCTAAACCCATAAAACCCTGAACCCAAAATCCTAAACCTCCCTCCCCTGCAAATGTGTAGAATCTGTTTCAAACCCGTGACCCAGTGACTTGTGAGACAGCTCTCACCAGTCACCACTACACCAGGCCTGCCCTTCAAATTGATTACTGTTGTTGAGACCTTTGGTACACTTCCACCTACATGCTAAAAAGAGATACTCTTCTACAGAAGTAAATAACAAGTGGCCAGGTAAGTAAATATTTTAAAGAAATGAGAGCAAAATTGCATACCTGATGTAATATGCAGCTATGTTTAATATAGTCCTAATATCTTCAACTCTATAACATGGCTAGGATCAAGGTCTGGCACATGGTCAGCTCCTTCAAGATCTTCTACAATATACTCCTGGCAGCATCGGAATATCAAATGTCAAGCAGACTATTTAATACAGGTTTTAGCTAAATGAGAAGAAAATTAACCATAAGGGGAAAAGAAAATCAATCCAACTTGCTGAATTTTCCTCTTCCTTTCACAGACCTTGGTTAACTCTTGCTTTGCAAGAACATGGTAATGCCGTTCAGTTATCCTCTGTCCACATATTATAGCAATGAAGAACCCATACAGCAAACCAACCAAAACAATAGCCAGTACTGCAATTTGAACAACTTTTCAAACATTAACCTTTTTCCTTGACAAAAGTTTCATGTAAAGTACAGGTAAAATTTCAAATTTATGTAAACATACAGCAGTTGACAAAGTACAGGTGCATATCAGTGCTTCTACAATCAACTTTGTTCAGTTATACTCCTACAGTCCTACTAGAAGACAACAAAGGAGAGACATATAGCAATGCATTCTCAACAAGTCTGCCAGAGTTATAGCTATGTGCTTTAAACAACCTGTTTATCACTAGTTTATCTTGAGCACATAAAATTGCTGTGGTAACTATGTCCACCTGCAATTATGAACTGCCAAAAAATCCATAGAGTTCTAACTAGATTAGTATGCATTTGTGGAATCCTACAAGATCGTGTCACGTCACTATGTAAAAAAACTCGACCAGGGAGGAAAAGACCGACCTCCCGGAATTATATAAAGAAAAGACCAAAACATGGCCCCAACCGAGAAAACCCCCGAACCCTGGCCCTCCATCACTAACGAGCCGATCAACTGCCCACTCTATAACAGCCCAGCCGGAGGGTGGTGCGCAGGATATCGATCCCCGAGAGCGAGTGGGGCACAGTGAGGTGATTTTTTTTAACCAATCCCGATATTCACCCCCGAGGAGGATCGAAACCGGGATCTGGAGGTGCTATTCGGAAGCCTTAACCATTACGCTAGAGGCCTGTGTAACCATAACACATTGACATGAAACAGAACGAATGATCCTTTAAGATTCAAATATGCTATATCATGAACTACACCAAGATAGTACATGTCCCCACTCCCCAGTCCTCTCTCACAATTGGTAAGAAACCTAAGACGACATCAATTACAAATCATATCCAATAGTAGCTACATGAAACATATGGCATTGAAAATTGAATCTAAATCAGCATTAAGCAGTTCCAGTAAAACATAATCCAAAAGTATTGGTTCTCATTCAGATTTTCAGTTGTTGAGGAAATTTCCCAAACTAAAGTTAAGACCAAAATACAATATACACACAATATATATGTTGATGTCACTATGAAAAATCATTAAATTAACTTACTCGCCATGGCATAGAAAGCATATGGGTGCTCTTCATAACCAAACATTTCGCGCAGTTCATCTCCATAAAATCTGTAAATCACCATACCCATGAAAGCAACTACCTAAAAGACAATAAGAAAAAACAAGATTATAAGAGCAAAAAAAGATCTATATAAGTGTGCAGTTCACTATGGTCGTCGAGGCCTCTTTCTTGATCATGTAAAATATTGTGTGTTGGTCTCCCATAATGTAATCATAAAAGAATACCATGTACTTGCTCAAAGCAACCCACAAGGATGAAAGGGAAAGGAGATGAACCAAGTGTAGAAAACCAAGCGCGAAAGGGCCTCTAGCGTAATGGTTAAGGCTTTCGAGTAGCAACTCTAGGTCTCGGGTTCGACCCCCCTCGAGGGGCGAATTTCTGGCTTGATTAAAAAAATCCCATCATTGTGCCTCGCCCGCTCCCGGGTTACGTCCTGCGCGCCACCCTCTGGATGGGCTGTTGCGAGTGGGCGGTGACGACCCACTAGTGATGGGGGCCAAGGTTCAGGAATTTTCTCGGTCGAGACCATGTTTCGGTCGCTTCTTAATACAATATCGGGAGGGCAGTCTTTCCCTCTCCAGTCGAGTAGAAAACCAAGCTGCAAATATTTTTAATCATGCATGATGCTTCTAAATAATGCAGCAAAGCGAAAGGGCCTCCAGCTTAATGGTTAAGGCCTCCGAGTAACACCTTCAGGTTTCAGGTTCGACCCCCTTTGGGGGCGAATTTCTGGCTTGGTTAAAAACCACTCGTTGTGCCCCGCCCGTTCCCGGGTTACGTCATGCGCGCCACCCTCCAGCCGGGCTGTTGCAGAGTGGACGGTGACAGCCCGCTGGTGATGGAAGCCAGGGTTCGGGGATTTTCTCGGCCGGGACCATGTTTCGGTCTCTTCTTAGTATAATACCGGGAGGACGGTCTTTCCCACTCCGGCCGAGTTTTTTTTAATAATGCAGCAAACAGAAAATTTGTTATGTATTTCTAGCTTCAGCTAAATCAATGAAATCTGGAAAAGAAAGTGAAAAAATGATTCAGCTCAAAATATGTCAATAGAGAATTACTGGATCTGTTTCCATGGTCTATAAAAGGCGTGAGTATCTCACCAGTTGCACAATAAAGAAGATTAGTGTGTGATCCCTAACAACCAGAAGTTGAAACTTCAATCTTAACCACCATCGATCTGGAGGAACATTTGCACGAAGAAAGAATGCAGCTCGACATTCAGTGCAATGTGAAAATGCAAAACCTTCCTGGGTAATGTGTTACAGACATACTAGGTTAGAGCCAACTAGACTAATAATGATGATTAGGAAGCATCTTTTAAGTCTGCAGTTTAGAGAATAGATGCTCTAGAATCCAGACCTTTGTTGATCTCCAGTTATCAAGACAGGACCTATGGACATACTTCTGCGTTCCCTTGCAACGGCAGGGCGCAATCAAGTCATCACCTACTCCGTGGCAGGTATGCAACAAAACAAACATGAATTAAATATTAAAAAATAACAAGGCATTTCAAATTCCTTAACAACTATCTATCTAAGAAAAGTTCTAATAGTCACCACTATTCTTAAGGCGTCGCCTAGGCAACGCCTAGGCGTCCAAGCGCTCGGGCAAAACTGGCCGCCTTGCTCGCCTTACCCGCCTAGGCGTCGCCTAGGCGCTAAGGCGGTTGTCTGCTGCACTTGCTCGCCTAGGCGCCTTAAGAACACTGATAGTCAAAGAGCAAACCTTCACTATCAAGGCAAATCCGGCATTGAGGAACGTCCTGAATAACAAGGTGAGTTTCTTCATTGGCATCGATATGTTCATTGTCGTTGTCATCATCAACGCTCACTGGGTTGATTTCACATGAGGCTAGATGCTCTGTTGATCTCTCTATCAGGTTTAGTTGTGAACTTGTTGACTGTGAATCTGACACTTCTGCATGATCACAATGGGGCACAAACTGCATCGTCTCTTCTGTTTGAGTGCCATGAGAAGCCAACTGCATGATAAACAGGACCCAAATCATAGCCAGACATCACCAAGCAAGCATTTTGTCAAGCATTTGATAAAAAAACCAGGTCCTGCAAGATAATATGTGGTAGGTAAGTCGTGTACCAATAAGTAGGATGTGCTGAAAGGTTAAAACTGATAAACTACATGTTAAAAATAAATCAATACCACATAAAAATCAAGCCAATTAGAATAAAATGCCCTCATGCACATAATCTATCACAATGATTTTAAGTATGGCTAGCTAGCTGAAACCTAAAGTTTGGTTGGGTCATCACTCATCAGGGATAATATCAGTCTCAGAATATGGAGATGATAAGTCATGTATATGTTAATCAGAGCATGGGTGCTTTTGCTTAGCTTGATATTTCAACCTTTACTCGGTAAAATGAACCAACATACTTGATAGCGAAGCCATTAGGTTCGAACGGTCGGTTTTGTGTTACTTGGTTTTAAAAGATTTGATGTCTGACTGTTCCGTCTGCTTTGCTGGGGCTGACAGGTAAAGCAGTAATATACGGTTCAATCCCATGTTGGGAGCCTATTACTATTGTTTATACTTTTGAGTTTTGATAAGGATCGGTGCACTAGATTTTGCCAGCCACACTACAAAATAAAGTTAGCTACTACTGTGGGGACCAGTGACCAAGGCGAGCCTGACCTCAACCCAGCCACAGCCAGCATCGATGGATATGGATGGAACCAGGAAAGGAGGGAATCGAATTCCAACAGTATATCTGCTCGAACCAAGTATCTCTAGCACATCACCATCTTATCTAGAACCACACAAAACCCCCACGGTTCCAGATACCCATATCCCAGTTATTACTGTCCCGATTCCCCCGCTACCTATGATGCAGCAGCGCCAATCCAGAGCCTTCAGCTGCTGGGTTAGCTACACATACATGCGCATGGGTCCGTCGAAGCGCCCTGCGGGACGACTGCTGACGAGAGTCGAGGAGCAGAGCAGAGCAGAGCAGAACGCGAATCGGCGACCCTAGACGCCGCGGTCGCGCGAGAGGACGGAAGAGGCGCGAGCGTACGTACCTCGTGCGCCCACGCGGGATGTGTCTCCCTCCAATGGGGGTGGGGGGATCAGGCAGAGGCGCGGCGGAGATCTGAGCGCCGGGCGAAGGTGACGAGATAGGAGACGAGCGGCCGGAGGTATGGTATGGTATGGTATGGACGGGTGCGGCCGGCGGGGGGGCGGCGGCGTCAGGTGTCTTGTTCTGGAAGGGAGGGATTCGAGACCGGAGACTTGGAGACGGGAAGATTGGGAATGGAAAGGGTTGGTTGGATTGTCCTGTTGCTCGTCTTGTACTCTTGTTCCCTGCTCCTTCTCCGTCCCGCCCTGCATTGACCTCGACGCGCTCGGTTTGATTTCTTTTTCTCTTTTTTTAAAAAATTTTTGGACCAAGCAGGGATGGCTAAGGGCCTGTTTCTGTTTGGATCTACCTCGGTTTTAAAAAAAAAAACTGATTTCTATACCTGATTTCTAGAAACTGGCTTTTAGATAAAAACTGCACAAAAGTGTTTGAATCAAAAGTTTTTAAAATTTGGTCTCTAGCTTCGACAATGACCGTTGTATCCTTGGCGGAATGCATGAGCAAGAGCGCAGGTCAGATCGATCTGCGGCCGCGCTGAAGGAAACGGAGGCCTGGGCGCTCCCACGAGATGACGAGATGCGTGGAGGAGTCGAGGAGACACGAGTAGAGATGGCAATAGATCTCGTTTCCTAATTCTTTACGGGAATTCATTAGGAAACGGGAAAGTTTTTTATCTCACAGGGATATAAATAGAAAAAAAATCTCTCTAGACCAATAAACGAGAATGGGTACGAGAAAGCATTTCTCATCCATTTTTCATATAGACCCCGTTAAATTTATATATGGTGATATTTTTTATATAATAGTTAATAATAAAAATAAATAATTATATTGTTAAGAGATTAGATGTTATATAAATATGTTTATTTTAATGTGCATAATGATTTTTTATATCTGACACTAATTTCCCGTTTCCATTCCTGGCGTGAGTGTTGCCTCCTGGGCGGTTACAACACGCCTGGATGTAGACCGGACGCCTGGGCGTGGAGTTGGCCGGATTGCTGCTCGGATGAACACGGGGAGGCCTGGGCGCGTGGAGTTGTTGCTCGCGACGGTGGCATTGTTTAGTAATTATTTTCCAACTCATTAAGGGTAGTACGTAATTAGCCAACCAAAACTGGTTTTAGTAAGGGTTAAACAGATTATTGATTTTTAAGAAACCAGGAAACAGGTTTTTGGAAATTGAATAAAAACTATACCTGTGTAAAGGCCTTCTAACTTTTAAAAATCAGTTTATAAGAAACTAGGCAAATCAAAATAGAACCTAAGCTAGTGGAAATAGCTAACAGCCCAACGAATATTGCGCAAGCGTGAAGTCTTCGTGAATCATAGAATCGTAGTCAGTGGCGGTCTGGCGGACATGAAGGGGCCCCTACTATGTTGATAAAACTCCATTGGCTATAGAGGTATAGTATAGATGAGAAAGAAGGAAGAAGAAAAATAGAGAAAAATGAGCCCTCACACTGTTGGAGAAAGAGGTGGAGGTTAGAGGAGAAGAGAAGAGAGGAAAAAAATGAGAGAAACATAAGTCCCTACCAGCTTGTTTTTGTCTTCACCGTCGGTCACTAGTAAATTAGCCCCTCCCTTAGTCTATTCCTGGATCTGGCGCTGGTCGTAGTTGTACGTTTAAACCTGCACGAAGGAGTATAGAGCCATTAATTTTTCCTTTGCCACACCAAAAAAGTATATGATACCACATTCAACTTACGAGGCGTTTGGTCCTTTTATTTTAGAGGATTTGGAATTCACTTAATTAAGTAACATATTTAGCTTGGATTTTGACATTCATCACTTTCTAAAGTTCTGATATAAGCTTATCTCAAATTCATACGGTCGAGGATGTTAAATGATTTTATGTATTACTAGAATTGGTTTCTACTATGTAGCTTACAAGACGATCTTTAACTCATTCATTTATAGTAAAAATATAGCACATAAATATCTCCGACGTCTTGCTAATAATATTATATTGATATATTTTATATAAAACTGAATTAGTTTAATTGATATATGCCTAAATTACTATATTAGAATGGAATTCAATTCCAATGATCTAAACGGGTCGTTAGGGCTTTTAGAAACACCCCGTTTTTAAGAAACTGGTTTATAAAAATTGAGTTGGTTCTGAACATACCAATTTATGTTCCAGTTTATGAAAATTGGATTCCCAATTTTTTAAAAATCAAGAAACTAGGCTATCCTAGCTAATATAGAAGTTTTAAATACCATTAACCAGTTTTTTTATAAACTAGTTTCTAGAAACTAGAAATAGAAACTCGCATTCTTAAAAACTAGTCGATACCAAACAAGGCCTTAATTTGTTGTTATAATTATACACGGTCAATGGTTTATTTAGCAAATTCAGTTTCGTTCCGTCTCTTGGAGAGATGGATTTTAATTTTAGAAGCCAAACTGTGTTATTGTTTGTTGTCTTATCTTATTTGATATTTGGTTCACAGCCATCGAAATACTTTGTTTGCACTTTATTCTATTCACCGGCGTGCCTCTAAATCCAATCAGATTGAGCAAATTTTTGGTGGTAAAACAAAACAGGAACATCACAAAATTTAGCTCCATCTATATCTATCAATCAAATACTGCATCATCTGTCAGCCGGCAATGTCGTACAATTTGCTCAAAACAAAACAGGAACATCACAAAATTTCCATTGCCATGTCACAAATGACGACGGCAAACCTAGTCAGAGTCAGGGTCCCCGTCGACGATATCTGGCATCAAGTCTTCGGACTCTGATTCGATGCCAGACTCAGAACCAAACAATTCCGTGAAGCTGGCTGAACGGGCCTCAGGTGCTTCATGGCGGTGGTGGCTTGAACCAACACCTGGAGTCGCAGAAGCTTCACCTGGATGGACGGCTGCGCTTTTGTTCTCATGAGGACTATCCTGCTCGGGAAATGACGCATGCTTACGTGAATCAGAATCTGTTGTGCGCACTGGAGAGGGGACAGCATTGGAACTCGAAGGATTCTCCGCTGTGTTTGGCTTGGCAGCTGTGGCTGCAGCTGCATCGACCACCTTGACATCAGTCTTGGTGGATGCTGGTGCATCTTGTGCTGCGTCTGTGATTCTGGGTGGGTCGACTTTTGGATCTTCTGCTATGGGATTGAGCTGCTTTCCATCCTCCACCAGCACACCTTTACTTACCACAGCATCACTACCGTTCACTGGAACCTCTGGTGGTTCATTGTTGTTGGATATTAGCCAGTCATCGTACATGTCTTCGACCTCCATTGCTTGAGGCTGGTCCCCAAATGGTGAGATCTGGTGTGTACCAGCACCAAAAACTGTTTTTTTCTGTGCAGTGTAGTTGAACCCAGAGCTTGCAGGAACTGTTCTTTCCAGAGAAAGGGCTCGAGGGTGGACAAGGACATCCAAAGCAAGCAAAGCATGTGAACAAAACTCTGCAACCTTAGTGCCTATCTCTAGCTTCCCTGTGATGAACAAATGATACAAATTATTAATACGCATGACGGGGGTGGACATTATTAAGCCCAGAATCCAACCCAGACCGCAAGCTTATGGTCCAAAATAAATATAGTTGCTAATTGTTTTTTGAACGAGAAAAGTTGGAAGTCAAATATTTTTCAGTGCCGCACCAATCGCAGTTAAACCTTTGTTCAACTAACTGCATGTGTTAATTATAAACTAAAATTTAAATAACCCATCCAGAATCCAATAAAAACATCCCGAAAGATATTACCTTTTCTGAAGAGTTCAATTCCGTTGGCTAAATAAGGAGGACGGGCATGAGAAGAAAGAAAAGATGCCAGCAGGCCCTTAAGCGAAGCAAGTTGGAAGTCCGATATGTTTGGCTCCCCAAATGTGGATGGCTTTTGCTCATAACTCCCTCCCATGCCGCAAGCACTTCTAGCCACGTTAATTAAGAGCATGTCCACTTCTGACCTCCAGCGATCCATCCGCAATGAACCTCCCTGCTCCGTGATAAGTTGATAATGACATAAAAATCTATTTATAATTAAATAACAGTATATATGCTGGTTGCATAACAAATTCAATACGCAATTTGTTCCTGTTCAACATAGAAAGTTAAGGTAAGTTTGGTACTTCTTCCTTTGTAGAATATAATCATTAAAAATAGTTATAGCTACTGTTTCAGCTATGGTATGAGTATACTTATCTATGAGCACCAAGATGTACAGCACAATGCTGTACAGATTTGCTTCAAAAATAACTTCAACCATTTAAATATCTTATCCACTATCCCATTTGGTTCAATGCTTAAAACTTAGAACAAGAGGTGTATATGTGTTGTGATGAACTTTGAACCATCTTTATGTGGGAAAAAAGGCGTTTACAGTGAGCTTTCCGAAGTTATTTTTGCTATAATTGTATCCAGAAAAATATGAGAACAAGGTTCAAATAAGGAATATCTGGCAAACAGAAAACAAAAGACATGGAGAAATAAGAGAATAATGAGAAATAAGTTGGATTTAAGCACACCACATTCAGAAGAACTTCCAATGTTTCAAGCGCAGCTATTTTGACAGAATGTGGAGTTGATAGTGTAACATCTCCTGTACTTTCAGGGGCCACTCCCTTTGATGTAATTGGTATGGAAGAACCTTTTCTTTTCCTTGGGCTGATTGCTACTTTCTCTGAACCTGAGATGGTTGAGTTTTGCATCTGTGGTTCTTGCTTCCTCTTCTTCGAATAAACTTTTGATGATGATTCATTGGTCAATTGCGATGAATTTGTGTTGATCATAGTCATGTTAATTTCACCATCATCATTCAGATCAGCAACTGCATTGCGGACTGTTGCCTCAAGCAGGTGCAGAGACGTCCCTGATAAAAACAGACCATTTGTCCAGAAAGTGTGCAACAGGAGTTTGACTAAAAAACGAAACCAAGAATATGTGCCAAACATGCATATGGTATCTCAAGCATGAACAGAAGTGAACCGATCTAATGCAATATCAATGTAAAGTTAACCAAAAGGAATCTCAATTCCGAATTGAAAATCATAAATTTGGATGTGAAATATTGGGAAAATACTACAGTTCTGCATAATACTTTGGTTTTCCAAACCATTAGTTTTTAAAACCATGAAATAGTCAGAATTAGTCTTTTTGGAGTTTCAAGAAACTCCATTTGAGACGTCTTTTCTAAACCATGGTTTTTGCACGTTTTTAGCTCATAAAATTACTGTTTCTTGATACCATACTTTTCTAAACTATAAGTAATCTATAAAGGGCTCTCCTATAAGCAAGCAGAAACATATCTAGTTTCCAGCTTCCTTGAGGGAGCTGGGATTACTGTGACCAAATCTCTCTCTCTGCGCACTGTTCATCCGCGGGTACTCGCCTCCTCACAGCGACGGCGCCCCAGCGCCGCCCTTGTCTTCCCTCTTCCCTCATTCACCCCTACCGATTGAGAGATATCCCTGGTAGGATCAGGAACCCTACCATTAATATTGCCAATTTAAAATAGCACGCATTCAAGCACAATTCTAGCATGATATGCTATAACAGTATTACTATGAAAAAGGTGAAACTACACCAATAATAAATTATAATCAATTGTAGTATTTCCAAAACTACAATCATAACTGCAAAGTAATATATACAAGAAATAAAGAATGACCTACCAACACCCATGGAGGTCAGCAACAGCTGCAAAATGCTATAAGTTTTTGTCCTCAAAGTAGGCAGCTTTGCTATTTTGAAGTACTCTGTTATAAGCCGTATGATACTAGCACCATGAGGTAAGAGTTGGCTGCAGGATGATAGTCTAAATCAGTCTTTTTCTATATAAGGTCAGTTTTTTCTATCTTATGTCAAATTCAAACATTAATATAAAAGAAATTCTATATAGGTCCATTTTTTGTGCCAAAATTAGTGACAGCTAACTAGTCAAATTGAAAATGTAAGTTACCTTCGCATGCCTTTAATAGTTGCATTCAGCAAATCCAAGAAAGTTGAATGTAACGATGGAAGATCAAAACAAATAAGCTCTTGATGCAATGAAGTTGTAGAAGGGAACAGCTTGTTATGCAATGATCCATCAACTAACAGCACTCTTCGCATCAAAGCTATCAAAGCATGAATTGGAACATTGACCTTTTTGACAATAAAAGAGTAGAACTTAGAAATTAGAATAAATTAAATTTATACCTTACACTAGTAAGTTATGAGCATTAGGTGATATACAGAAATGTTCTGATTTTGACAAAACCTGAACTGGATAATAACTAGTCAGCATCACGCTGCAGCAAAGCGTAAGAGCTGAAATGGTAGGAACAGTAAAGACACGAAATTTCTTCATGATATGCACATTGCCTCCAGGCATTACTTCATCTCCCAATGTTGGTAGAGGATCAGTTCCAGGTGGAACTAGCAGCAGCATAATATCATGGCCTTTCTTTTCTGTAACAGTAGAATGGGTAAAAATTAACCTGAAATGGTAGAACTGAAACAATATTAGGAGCAAACTGCTATAGTATACCTTCTTCAAGCCCAATGAAAGCATCATTCAAAAGATTGTTTACCACAATCAGTATCCTCCGAATCATCAGTGACCAACTGTCCTCGGACACTCGGACAGAAGGTAACAATGCTAAGGTTCTCGCAAATTTCTGGAGCATTGAAACAGTATATGTAAGACTTGGGGAATTCTTGACAAGGATCAAGAAAGAAAAAGAAACAAAAAGAGACATGACGTGCATAGGTTTCATCTGTGCTCACTATTGATACACTCAGATAAAATTCAAGGCAGCACCCCTCACCTCAGATGGTTTTACATTGCTCATAATCTTTGCTGCAATAGCAGATTCAACCTGAAATTTGCAAATGTAAGTACAAAACTATTAGAACAGAACAGTTAGGGTGATAAAAATACTATATACAGATACAGTGTCATGTTTACTTCTATAGACACAAGCGATTAGTTGACTAATGAAAAATCTGCATCGTATATTTGGGAACTTGGGAGATTCTTGGAATAGAAACTTCATGCGTAGAAAACATGTGTGGCACAGCTGTGTTCAAAATGACAGGACCTGTGCACACTTTCCCCTCTTCCTTTTAAATTTAGGATTTTTTGTGGTGGGTGCTCTAAAGCTAATTAGCTATAGGAAAGAAAGAAAAAAAAGTGTGGGGAAAAACCACGGAACACTTTCATCACCACTCAATGTCTCAATCTGCACTTCCAATATTACAAAAATAACAAGCAGCTGAAAATATATCTAGAGCTCTAGTAGCTGTTCGATTCTGCAATCCATATAGACTGAGAAGACTTCCTTTTCTACTTGGGCACTACCACTACTGTCATGGGCCTAAATATAGCCCAAGATGGAGGGCCTAGCAAAGCCGCACCCTGGCCGCGCGCCAGGGGGTGGGGGCGATACCCCCAGCCCACCGGGTTCCTCACCCCAAGGAGTCTGGACCTGACTAAAATTAGAGGTCGAAGTAGGAATAGGATAAGAAAAAACAGTATAGGAAAATTTGTTTAGGGAAATGTCAAATGAGAGCCCAAATCTATAAGGACTCTACCCCTAGGTTGTTTATGTGTCAAGTCTTAGGCTTAGTAACCAGGTTCCCGGATCGATGGGATCGAGGAACAGGGACGTGGTACGCTACAAAAACTAGGATTTAACACTACTGGAACGAGGAACGTGGCCAAGTTCCTAGTTCCCAGTTACTAAGGACTTAGTGGGTATAAATAAAGGGGTCATGTACTCATAATATTAAAGAAAGAATTAGAGGATTCAATCATCAAGTTCCCTGACACTTCAGCTCTCCCATTCTCCACCATCTGCGCCTCGAGCTGTATGTGCCGTCGCCCCCCCCCCCCCCCCCACATCCTGTGCCACTGCCGGCTACCCTAGCCGCAGGCAACAACAGGACATCACTTGAGTCCCCGTTCCAGCGTTCCTCACCCTCAGACCTCCTTCCACTACAATCCATGGTTCCCACCCTAACTAATATAAGCCTATCATAACTACATACTAACCCAGAATAGGAAATGATTAGGAAATAAAAATAAGATGTACTTTATTGTAGTGCCGGTTTACAGAGGATGGGTACAATTTAATAACTGTCCTCAGCAAATCAATTGCTTCGTCCTGCAGAAATAGATATAATTTACACATATTACCATTGAGTGGTTGAACTCAAACAAATAAGCCATAAGAATGAAAAGAGTAGACCATACAGCTACTAGACCATTTTGATTTAAAAGCCGCAGCACTGGTTCAACAACCCTTCCAGCAAAGGATGATCCCTCTTTCTTTAAGTTCGAAAACTTAGCCAATCTAATGAGAAAACGAATTATGTTGCTTTCAGTGTAAACATAATTGACATGCAGAACAAAAAAAGATTAAGTATCAAAACTGCAATACGAACTGATATACCTTCACATCACAACTCAGAAACACATATAAATTATTGGTCAAATGCAAACATGCAACTTGAAATTTGGAACAGTCCTGAAGATTGGAAGTTCAATTCACAATTATTCTTCTTACTGCAGGATAGTGTTCAGTCATGTCATTAGTTCAAGTTACCTAGCTACTTCATAACTAATTATATGGCCTATTAGGAAACTACTAAACAGAGTAATACAAGGTAAACTTAAATAGTTCTAAAAAAATCGACTCGAATGCAATAGTCCACTTTTACAGCCAAGCAGGAAAAAAAGAATAAACAGCAAAAGGGTTGCATTCAGACATGAGACCATATGCAGATTCCTTGCGAACACTAAGAAATTTTATCAAGTGGTGGTTCAATTGATAAAATAATAATATAAGTTTAATTGCATAACGATTAAACATAGACAATTCAAAGATATGCTTGGCAGCTCAAATAACAATGATCTTCCATTACTTACCTTACAAATAAATCAGACATGGAAGTACAGGAAATAACAATAACAAGTTGAAAGCTAGACGATTGCTGCAGAACAGAAAGGAGAATACATCAGTATAACATTAACGTGTGACTGGAGATGATTCAGATATATATGATATTTAAATTTAAATAAACAATTCATGTCTCAAGAAGCTAAGGACCTAAGGTTCAAGGAGAATTTCGAATTTTCGATAAATCAAATCCTGAGAAGCATAATTTCTCTACCTTTTCATTTATAAATCAGACATTAAACGCCCTAATCAGCAATAAAGTAGTAGGAGCCTCCCTACTGCCTGCCTAACACCTAGTACCTTTTGAAACCATTTATTTCTTTTTGGAGTACACTCATCTTATCATTTTATTGCACAACACCATTGTTAATTTGTTAGGACACATAAAGGCAGCTGGTACTATAAAAAATTCACAACTGAAATACAGATGGGGGAAAGGAAAATATTGCCATAACCCGTACTGTTTGTTGAAGGCTATTCATTCTAGGACGATATACTGAATGAGATGGATTGCATTACATGATGAACCATAGTTCAAGACTGATTTGTTGTGGTTTGCGGACATTAAAAAAGAGGTATTTTGACATGAATTAACATTCAAATAGATTATGAATTTGCAGATAAGTGTACCAAACATGAACTTTCAAATGGATTGATCTTTCATCCGAAGATAATAGACAGACCAAAACTTAGAAGAAAATGTTGACGGGCATGTTCTCATTTACATTTTTTCCTTTGTCTTATTCATGTGACTTTAAAACAAGTAATATGTATCAGAAAACAAAAAAAAATAGCAATATGTAAGAAGTAATAGCACAGTGTTCTGAACAACAAAAAACAGGACTACCTAAGAAGGCAACATCAATCAAGAAGAATTAATTGATATTCAACTACAATGTGAACCAGTAAGAGTATTACTCCCAAGTAGTGATACTGAAGAGAAGAATGTTAGACCTGTTTTTTCAGAGGTGTCGTAAAACTAAAGATTCTATGGCTATTCTTATTCCTGAAGCACTTGAAAACCCAGTACAACATAAATATAACTCCTGCCAAGGTAAACCATGTCTGAAATTTACTGGTTCTCTAGAGTCTAGACAGCATGATGGACTTGCAAGAGAAGGTTTTCATAGCACATAGCAGTAAAAGAAGCCCACTGTAGCAAAATACAACTGAAAAAATGCAGATCACTTCAATTACCTCCCAAAGACACAGTATCAGTTTCATGGTATATCCTAGCAAGCATTTGAAATATGTTAATACATCTTTAATTAATAATGGGATTGCTCAGAAATTGAAATGGCATTTTTTTCTCTCGGGTATCCAGAGAGCTGTGCATCAATGCAAGGAGAAGAGTGTAACACACAACAGCACTGAATATAATGAAAAAACAAGCTAACTTCTGAGGACACAGTAAGTTAAAAAATTGCAAAAATACATTCTACGTAAATTGCACAGAAGTATATACATCACCTGCAAATTACTCAGAATCTTCTCAAACCAAATGGAGTGTGATTCTGCAAATCGATCATTTCTGCACTCTTGGAAAGTCACACCGAGAAAGCAAGTACCCAACCAACAACTGTATGTCTAATGAATTGTCAACCCGAGAGACAAGCATATTAGTAAAGGATCTGAGCTTCAATTCTTCTACAATACAACATAAAATGTGAAGGCAACAAGGGCAACAGCTATAATAGATCAACAGAAACTATTTTCAGTACTAACTTGCAGTAAAAAAACATAAAAAGGACAATATATGCAAATAAATGAAGTTAAGCAATATAAACAGGAACCTAACTACCTATTCAGTAAACTGTGGTTGGAGTCATTATCAAGGGTGTCCTCAAATTTCAAACCAAAGCAGAGGGGGCCTTAATTTCGCTTAATAGAAGCGAATACACAAACCTAATTCCATCTGACTGCAATTCATGACCATCCTGGGGGGGGGGGGGGGGGGGGGGGGGGGGGGGGGGGGGTCTCAGCAGACAATTACCACACTAAGTGGGTGTTTGGTTTGAAGAGTCAATCCATTCAAAATAAGGCGGTGCATCACAAGTCCATTCCATAAAATTTTATGGAATGAACTCATTCCTCGTATTATTACTAATATTGGTCTATGAGGAATGAAATGGTAATGGATCAATTCATTTCATTCCACAAACCAAACAAGAAAGTGAGGAGTGACAAGATGGACTATCTCATTCCTCAAACCAAACACGCTATAAACAAACAGTGGGCATACGTCCATGGATGGAAAAAGAGGCAGAGTCCATTAGAGGGCAGAGGAGGGACCACGGGACCAACCACCCTACCGAGTCGCTCTCCACCAGCGCCACGACACGCTCAACCCAGGCGTCCACGGCGGCGCGCCACGCCTCGGCGAGCTTCGGGTTCACCAGCGCGCCGCGGCCCGGGAGATCCTCCGTGAGTAGGCCGTGAGTGCGTACCACCTCGAGGATGGAGGCGACCTCCGTCGGCGAGAGCTCGGCGGCGGCGCCAGGCTGCGGAAGGCGCCCGGTGACCACCGCGCGGAGCAGCCGCGGCTTCAGCCATGGGTCGTTGACGTCGCCCAGAAAACCTCCACCGCCGGAACCTGCTGCCATCAGGTAGACCGTCGACAAGTATGAGGGGCGGTGTTCAGGTGGTGTAAACCAGGATCGATTTCATCTTGGTCTTTGCCCTGAGCTTGCTCCAGAGGCGGCGGCGCCCTAGGGTTTTGGGGACGGAACGGGAGGACGGGGATATTTTGAATAATACACACGCCGCCAAAAACATCCATCAAAATTCAAAACTAACAAAATTCCTTCACATCTCTACTTCTCTATCTAGTCTTACTGTTTTGGAAGCAACCCAATTTTAGAAAACTAGTTTTTATTTTTTAGCTAGATGAGGCTAAGCGTCGTCGTCGCTGTTTGCGTCGATCCAGACGTCAATCACTACGATGATAACCGACGGCAGTGTTCCCTACGGAGCCGTGGACGATCCACGGCTAGGGGCCGGACGTTTCGCGACCTGGCGCAGGGGCTGGTGTTCCTGCCCGACGAGCCGAACAGTCCATGCGTGCGCAGGGGCAATGAAGTTCGCCGGCAGCGTCTGAATCTCGCTCCCGGGAGGGACCCCGTCGGAAAGAAGAGATCCTAGACTGTCTTAGGATCGGCAGGACACCCAAGACACATCTAATCTATGTAGAGCCGAAGAGAGGTGAAGATTTAAGGTAGAGAAAAACTAAACTATGGCTCAACTAGAACTATTTCTAATGCATAGGGTAAAACGAGATGTATATTGATTATTGATTCAATTGTTAATGTTTAATCGGTCGTAGTCCTTCATGTATATATAGAGGGGGAGGCCCGGACCCGTTACAATCCGTCTCTCGAGCTAATTTCGCGATTTTAGCTAACAAATTCCGTAAGAAACTCGAAACCCTAACTCATTCCGCGCACATGAACCGTCCGCGCCATCAGCGCGGACTGTCCGGACCGCGGACCGTCCACTGTCTGTTCTGGTGCTCAACATGTGCCCCTGGCTTTTGATGGAGCTGAGCGAACCAAAAGCAACTAACTCGATGTGATCACGTCAGTTTTCTTAGGCATCTTGTCACATACTAGGATAGTACTGCTTGAGGAAACGCCCGTTTAACGCCTTGGGCAAGTCTTTGTCTTGTAATATTTGCAACAAGTAGGTGTTACCAAACATCACGTATGTGACCTTGTAAGGGTCTTCCCAGCTTGGCAACCACTTTCCAAACTTCTGGTCTTTGCCCTTAGAGTCAAAACGGTCTTCCATACATGTCCTCTACCTAAAACGATTTAGTTTTGACCTTCTTATTGTAAGCTATGGCGACCATGATCTTGTTCTTTTTTATTTCTCCTAAAGCTATCATTCATGTACCTCCTTTGACATAAAAGAAACCCCCTGATCTGTGGTCAAAAGTTCGGGGTATGCCTAATCTATGAAAAATATATTAAGTTATGAGCTCAATTTCCTCCTTGTGTGTCATGTTCTTCAGAGCAACGACTTTAGTCCATTTGGTAAAATAGTCTATGGCAACTAACACGAACTTATGCCCTTTTGATGATGAAGGATGAATCTCTCCTATAAAGTCCAATCCTCATCCTCTGAAGGGCCAAGGTTTAATGATAAGATGTAATTCGGCTACAGGGACTAACTGTAAGTCGTCGAATTTCTGACATATTTGGCATTCTTTGTATTACTTGAAACAATCAGATATCATGTTAGGACAATAGACGCCAGATCTTCGCAATAACCACTTCATCTTTGTAGTCGATTGATGGGTACCACAAATCCCCTCATGTACTTCGACTGTGGCTGATATAGCATTACATGGGCCTAAGCATTTAAGGAGGACATCGCTGACCGTTCGGCGGTAGAGTTTATCACTCATTAAGACATACTTGAAAGTTGTACGTCGAACGTTCCTATCTGTCCTAACACTAGGATCTCGTAGGTAATTAATTATGGGTGTCCTCCAATCGCTTGCATCGGCTTCGTTATCAGCTGAATCAATCAGGAGAACTTTCCTGGCCACGTCGGACGGTAAGGCGGCTCCCACACTCAGACGGTCCGGTATCTGGGAATCTGGCGCGACACTGGT